>NW_026622690.1:0-633385 GCF_028827155.1 Penicillium citrinum
CTAAACCCCCATAAATATCACAGCCACAATACAACTATTCCCGTATTTGATGGTCTGCAATACAGAACTCTGATTCCTCCGCAATACTATGGTACTATTCTCCATTATATACTGGAATATCTCTTCTATATTGATCTGATATAAATTATATTGCCGCTTGATATAGACCTCGGCGGTTTCCACTTCTCATAGATTGGACTTGTGCTAGATACCGGAGGTCTGGCGGTCATATTGAATATATATAGACTCGAATCCTAAAAAATAATGCCAATCCTGATTTGTCTGGCGGAATAATTCGCGGTGCTATGCTGTGGTATTGAGATTCTCCATCATCATCCAGCTATATTGTGTTCCGGCAACATTTGCGGAATATATAGTCTGGATATCGGCAATAAATGCTCGCATCCTATTGTCATCTATAGATATCTCATTATCAATATTCTGGAGCTTCTTCTCGATATTGGCCATGAACTGACTGCTGGAACACAAATACCGTCGGCTGATAGCGATAACAATATCACAATATATCTGCAAATTCAATCTCTGTTCTTACAATCCAATAGCGGTCTTTTATTTCAATATCTTCCACAACCGGGTTCCACTCCATACAGTCTGTCTATCAGGGTCAGAGGACTATATATATTTGGCCCGTTCGCCTATAATAGCGGGTTCACTGTAGAAATACTGCTGGTACAACTGTATCTGCTCCACAAATAGCAATATCAACCATAAATACTATATCACCAACTTGCCAATCTTCTGGAATAAATATCGAAAAACAATCTTGATATTGTTGGCCATATGAAATCCTTTGTGGTATCAACTAACAAATATCACTATACTATTCTCGATAAAAATATTGCGGTGCTTCTACTTGCTGTTGCGATAGCGGATATTCATTAACTCGGGACTACAGCTGGGCTGGCCGGCACAAATATAAACAACCATACTTAACTGTTCTCGAAACTGGCTGACAATACAGAAAAAATAGTCAATGGCTTGAATACAGAAACTCTAACCGCCGGGCTGTACAAATCAATGCTGTAATATGGGCTCCTGCTCAATACACTGTATCAATCACTATCAATCTAGAACAGATTATGGTATACAGATATCTTGAATAAAACTCCATTCAGCGGTACTTTGGATAGCATTGTTATATAAATAATTCTATAAGATGGCCGGAGGCTTTTGATTACCGCAAAATATCAATTTATGGATCAACTGCTACTGTATCTGGTCAATCAATCTATATACAAAACCTCAGAAATTCTCTATAGTAAAATAGATCTATTTGTACAATAATTCATCTCCGGACTTCCACCCGATATAATTCTCGCTGGGAATATTCATAAATATAGTCCGTCTATATATATATAAATCTAACCACCACTGAACAGAACTATTGGTTCTACAGACCATAAATAAATCAACCAAATATTTGATCTATTCGGGAAATATTCGGCTGGAATACTGATACTGCTCCTGGATCAACTGTCCTAATATATTATTGCGGCTGGAGAGGAAACTATATATTGCTGCCGGGGACGGTAGTATACTGCTATATTCTTTATTGTTATATATATATATTTTGTCAATACTGATTATATTGCTTTCAAACTATAACAGATTCTGCTGCCCAGCAAATCCTCGGCAGATCTCCAATGACTGTGGATCTAATTGCAATACTTTGTGTAAAATCAAAAACTATATAATTTTGATCAAACTAGATATCTGGAGAGAAAAATTCTTGGATATAGTTCAACCAAACTATCCGCATTCAATCACGACTGTGACACAAATTATAGTATACCCATATTCATTGTTGCGGATTTTCTGGCATAATAAATCAATACAAAAATTCAACAATATATACTCAATAGAACAAATTTCAAATGGCTTGGATTCTTTGTTGTTGTCGGGATTGGAACTACTGGCATGGGTTTGGATATACTGCTATACAGTATTCTATAACTGCTGCTGGCGGTGGATAAATAAATATTTGGGCGATTTCCAATTATATTCAATCTGAAATAGTCAATCAATCTTGATATACAATGAAATATATCAGAGAACAATAAAAATGGACATTGAATATATAATGGATTTCACAACAGAATATAATATATGACAATATATATATTATTGTATATCCCAGATATAGATTCCTATATTTTCAATACCGCGAAATCTTCTCAACCAATATAGTATACTACTGTATTTCCGGGATAAATATAAATATATCTGGATTTGTGCAAAAAATATCATAATCTGCTATTATAGTGCTATATACTTTTGGATAGCCGTGGCATCTAAATATGTCAATAATAACTTATGCAGACTCTCATTCTTTATAGTATGGACAACTTCAATATACAACAAATATCTATATATCTTGGCAATCTCCTAGTTTACCAATACCAATCGCTCTATGATCTTCTAAATAATCAATGCTGCGCGCTTCAGTCCCTCGGCATTCTTCTCGGACTGCTGGATACTCTCAAATAATAGCTGCCGGAGAGTCCTTTGTAAATACCGCACCCATTTTGTCCGATTCAACTATAGCATAGCTTCATTCAAATCCTCCGCTTGGATAATGGTTTTATAGATCTTTTGATCTTGCTGCTGATACTCTTCAACAGTCTGCATCAACTGACAAATACTGTCAGGATCTTCAGCGGGATTCTCCAGAGATTTATTGGGATTTGGCTGTGCAACACAAATATAATGCGACCCGGGCCCTTGGGCGAATATATACTGACATAAAACGGGCCGGATATTGACCTGGATAGTGGCCTGGATGGCTTGTGTCTGGATTGGTGTGGGACAGCCACGGCTTTGCTGTACCCGATATTGATGAATATTCAACCAATGCATCTTCATAGTACTGATCTGACGGCATATATATATTTCGCATTGTAAACACAATATCCCGTTCTCATGGATGGACAATTCGGGGATAGATTTGTCGACCTGGCGGGGCCAATACTCTATCTTGGGCTGATTGTTGATATAATCCCACTGTTGAATGGTGGTATGGATATACTGGGCCCATATACCGGGAATCCGATGAATACTATTTGTTAAATGGGCCTTGACCTGGGCCCGGTGTACGGTATATTGACATTTCTGGCAAATCAATATGCGGAATTCGGCATTGACACAAAAAAATTTGTGGGCCTGATATTCACAGTTCATTCCGAATATCGATATATATATAATAACTGACACGGTATATACGGGAAATAACAAAAATATAATGTACTTCAATCGGGCTGAAGTTCAAATGGGATACTGACAGGGGATCTGGTAATCAACCCCTGAAATTTGAAAAAAAAAAACAAACAAAAATGATACTAAACTGATTGTGGTGGTGAACTGGGATGGTGGTGATGACTGGTCGCAACAGACGGCTGATGGATACTTCATCAAAAAATCTGGCTATTTTTGAACTACAAAAAATATATCTAAATATTGTCTGATCGGGCTGAAATTGAACTATCTAATAAAACTAAATCTAAATTACAATATACTGAAATCTGGGGTTTATGGGACCCCAATAATGTAAATCAAATGGGGGTATGAAATCTAAATCAAATGGGCCCCGTCTCCACTTTTTTTCCCCATACTTAACAAAACCCTAAAAAATCAAATGGGGCCCATTTGATTTACCCCTATGGGATAGGGCTATCACCCCCGGCCTAGATGATCAGAATGATCTTCTCTATTTTATTTCAATCTCAACAATTTGAAAATTTCCTATTTGGGACTACTCCCCTCTGCTATTAAGACTATTAGTCATCCCTACTACTAGTCTTCACAAATATAGAGATAGAGAATCTGTGAAATTGTGTACAAATCTTATGAGATATGATTTTTGAGATATGATTTAATCTAAGATATTTTTGTACAAAAGATCCGTTTCTTTGAAAAAAAAAAAAATTAAGAATAAACTAAGAAAAAAAAAAAAAATATAAAGATAATAAAATCATACAACAGATAGATACTGAGAGTTAAGAATTAAGAGAGAGATGTAAATCTTTCTGACTGTATCCCATCGAAAATAATTCATGATTTTGGCCAAATTAGGATTTGATCGTACAACTGCAATTTTAGAGCAACTGACTTAAGATTAGAGAATAAGAAACTATATATATTTATTTAGAACTGATAAAAATTTCGTACGATTTGACCTGACAGATCTGAGTGCAGTCAGCCCCCCCCCAAAAAAAGTGCAGTGAGGGTGGTGGGTCCAAATACTGCCCATACATTATTTTTTTGACCGCCCTGCAGTCAGCCTCACTGCACCAGGTACTCTGGGATAGGGTTAGCTCGTACAACTGCTACAGATGATTAGAGAAGCTAAAACTGAAAACTTTTGAAGAACTTGAGTCAGTCTATAACTTGCCAGAGTTTAAGCCTGATTGTCCAAAAAAAAGTGCTTGCAGTCGTCTTCAGAAAATAGTGTGCAGTCGTCCAAAGTGGGTCCGATTCTGCCCATACTTAAGGCCTCTCACCGACTTGCAGTCAGGCCCACTGCACCGGGTCCCTTGGGATAGATATACCGTATTGTATACCCCAGTGTCATATAAGTCTTTACCGTCACTCAACATTGTGGTGTAATAATAGTGCTGGTAGAATGAACACTTATGCAGACATTCGCGCTAAGTGTCACTTCTTCAAATACGGTATCTGTTGTGACGGTTCGTAGGAGGCCGTTTTCCACTCCCTTTGTTCCGCCTTGTTTATATAACTCCAGACCCTAGTAGGTTGGTTGGCTCTCGGTGGCCCATCAGTAAGTTGCGTCCCCTCGTCGCATGGTACGTAACACTATTAGGCACGGTTTATTAGAATCTAAGAACCTTCGTGCTAGAACAATTATATACAAGTTGTACTTCTTTCATTTCATCACTATCACAACTTATACTTTCCAAAGATGTCTCCGGAGTCCTTCTTCCTGATGCAATTCTGCAAAGTACCGAACAAGTGACACTTCGTAGGATTGAATTCGGGGAGAGGGTACGGTTGTTGCGTTTCACCATCAAGCCCGCTTTCGTAGGATCTACCTTTCGATTAACGGTATCCTCAAAATGTACCAGCCTCTTTCTACAAAGAAAGCGCACTTTGCAATTATAATTTGCTCGTGATAGGCTGAGGAAACCCGAACTTAGAAATATCGTTAGTTGTCTTTCCTTCCAGTGCCAACTCAGCAGTTACGCGACCAATAGCCGGGGCAAACTTGAAAGCATGAGCATTTCCGAGAGCAACAATAATGTCTTGGTGCTTTTCCATTGGGCTGATAATAAACTGGCGATCCGGGGTGATGGTGTATTGGCAGGTTACTGTCCGTAGCTCATCACCATGGTCTGGAATAAGGCCATCGACGAAGGTCGTCAGTTCCTTGCGCAACCTCTCCGAGGGTACCCAAGTACGCTCCTCAGGTGTCATATCATTCCGACCAGCATCCTGACCAGCCTTCAGGGCTGGCTCTCCGTACAGGGGAAACCCGTAAAACCACTTCTCGCTCGAATCCGCGCCGCCCCATATCCATACGGGGAACTTATCGCTCTCAAAGCGAGCCTCGTGGTCGCGCTTAGGCTTGTAGTATGTGACTTGCTCCTGCATGACCGTAATGGGCAGCTCGACACCAAGTGGCTTGAGGAGTTCGTTGGTCCAGGCGTCAGCGGCGATGATGACCTTTTTTGCCTGGAAATCGCCTTTAGACGTCTTGACGAGAGCGCCGCCGCTGGCTTGCGGTATTACGCTGTCAACACGGGTGTGATCCTTGAGAACGGCTCCGCTACCGCGAGCTAGGTATTGAATAGCTGTGACTGACTTGGAAGCATGTACGATGCCCGTGTCTGGCGTGTAAACGGTATCTACACTGTCAGGAACATTAAATCCAGACCATCGACGATTTGCTTCAGCGGCACCTAGGAGCTCATAGGGGATACCATTGGCATCCAGGCTATTCATGAAGGTGTGAGAACCGTTTGGTCCCTCCTTTGGGAGGAAAACAACGCCACCAGTGATAGTAAGCATCTGCATACCAGACCGTCTCTCGATCTCAGCCCAGTCCTTGTAGGCTGAGCGGGCAAGAGCAACGAACTCAGGGGCACCGTAGGAAGTTCTGACAATGCGTGACGTATCGTGGGATGCTCCCTTCACATGTCCAAACTCATACTGCTCGAAGCCGATGACTCTGGCGCCCTTGATAGCGGCTTGGTATGCTGCTGAGCTTCCGAGGGCACCTAGGCCTACAACAGCCACGTCGTATCTCTCAACTGACATAGTAAGATGAACTTGAGTGACGAAGAACCTAGGGGAGGAAGATCGGAGTAGTTTGAGAAGGAACAAAGATATGAAGCTTTGGAAGTGAAATAAATAGTCTGAACGGGCTTGGAACATATATGTAATGAATGACAGGATCGCCCATCCATGTTTTTGAAAGTAGAAGGTGGTTCCATTTTGGCGGAAAGATCACAACTTTCCCAGCCGTAGTTCGCATCGGTGACCCTGGCCGTAGCTCAAACTTTTGACAACCGTTTTTTACCATGGGTGTGTTGTATAATTAGTGCGAAAATAACGTAATTAGGCCTTAACTGGCTTGTCAACCAACGGAAGCGGGGAAGGCGGGGTAGAACCTCGTCTTCTCTTCCCCAACTCCGCCCACTAGTTTTCAGGGTGCGTTAGGAAAGCAGTAGACTTCTAATAGATTATTTCTATCTATATTCTAATTTCCATAATGGAGATAATCTACTTGAAATCATCTAACTAGATATAACTAGCTCACGTTAGGATAGGTTCTAATCTATTATGCAACACATAATTATGGGCTCATCAATATTGGGTGTGTAATCGTCATTTTGACTGCATTAAAACTTGCAGCTCATATTTGGCTTTGGCAATGCTCGGTTCACGGCTGGATATTCGCCCAGCTGCCTCTCGCAGTTACGCAGGAACCGTAGTTTAAACAGGTCCAGAAATCTCGGGGTTTTTACCCGTAACCCTAAAGCCAAGGCTGTGCTCAACTACATTTGTCGTAAATGCGCAATATTGAGGGTAGTCGTATTGCTTGTTCGCTAGTCTTTAGGCTCCATAAATATGGTCCCTACATGCTCGGTCCAGGTACCGGTACCAATCCCCAAGCCACTTTCTCATCAGAAATTAGAGTCCGTCTATACGCGTGTCTGCTCCATTGCTATGCTGGTACAGAAAATACGTGGCTAAAGCTGCCTGGGTAAAAAATTATTGTCTTGCCGGCCCATCGGATAAGTGACACTACGGCATTTCTCTCCGATCCGTTACGTGATTAGATATTACAAGGACCTAGATATCGTAGTTCAATATTATCTGCAGCCATGCCGAGGTGGTCGGACTAAATGTGGGTATAGTCGTGCCCAATGCAGAAAAACATATGACAATATACGAATTTGAATAGTGTGGAGACAATGGATGTAGTTTCCCGCTTGAATTTTGACGCTCGCTATTTTGAAGAGTATGTCAGATACTTAGGGCTAGGAACCAGCGGCTTGCAGAGGATACGCAACTGGGAGCTGGTTACTATTCGGAGACATGAGGTCCCATACTTATAAGTTCGGTAACGTCAAATGTAACCTGTCTTAAGCTCATGGCGGATACCGTCAGTCTGTTTCCACTGGCATGGGTGAGCAGAAAGAGTGTAGTTCGAACTACAGCCTTTGAATACTACGTCAGATTTAGAATTTCATCGTAGAGGATCGAAACCTTCTTCAATGGCAGAAGGCCCCTTGTATCTCTCAAATCGATTGGGCCCATGGGTCTCACTAATGCCATAATGGAGCTCGTTCTGGTGTTTGATGGTTTCATTGAAGTAACAGTCTCGCTCTCGCCGCAAAACAGACCGCGCAAAAAAAGGTATTATTTTGGCCGGATTTGACGTGAACGCTGGCACTTACAACTTGGGCTGCTTAATGCGAGAATGGATGGATGTGCATGGATGAACGGATTTATTTACCCTGTCCCCTCACAACTATATAGATCCAGGTGCGTACAGGTTGAGTGTACAACTTCCTGTAAACGAAGTCAGAGCCTCGTCAACCCCTTGTAGCCTAATTGCCGTTCCCAATGCTAGGCTGCTCGCTTGGCGCGCGACTTTGGAACACCTCGGCGGAGTCTAGCACGGCATTCACCGTCATAACCCTCGATACTGTATCTGGTTTACCTCTCTTACCTTCGGTTGAGCCTCGGAGTAGACGCAACACGCTTCGGAACGCGTCCCCTACTCCACTCCGTAACACCCTTCAAATATCTCTCAGAATTAGACAGTCCACTAGCACGTGATTGACTGTCACCTGCGCTAGAAATGTGAAGTATCAGGAGTTAGAGTTATCCCAGCAGCTCCATGCCGATGAACCCGACGCTGCCTTGCTAGAAGCAATTATGTTCACAATAGATCCGTAAGTCCCCGCAATCATAACAAATGACCCAATGATGATGATAAAAATATTCCAAGCTGACAGAAGAGCCCATTTGAGAGTTGCGTTTTCCCTGCCCTGTTTCCAATTATCATATAGCCACATACCACCCATTGGCTGGAATGACATTGCTGTGCCTAGCAGGGCACCGATGAGTGATACCAAGTCGCCAAAAATAGGGATACCACTGGCAATAAGGTATGAGGATATCGTGATTGCAAAAGTACAGCCAAACCAAGTTGCCCAATGCTTGAATGAATTTGCTGTCAGATGCTTAGAGCCTCGCAAGATCCGCACGAATAGATATTTGCTTGAGAACTAAAGCATTTTGCGTTAGAAACTTCTTAAAGCTAGGCATCCTATCCAGGGCTCCCTATACACTTACATGAAGAACGATAACTGTGCTAGCCACAAGACCGGGTAGTGCAATCCCATAAGCGATTTTCTTGAGTAACGGACCCGCGGATCCAAGAGCAGGGGATGCGACGTGAGATCCACAATAGTAATACAGAACAGTGCCAATGGCGATATAAATTCCGGTTATAAAAGACTGACAGATAAGAAGAGATCGAGTGTAGGTAGAAGGATTACGCATTTCGGCAGCGATAGGGAAAAACCCTAGATTAAGGTAATCAGTATAACTAGTCAACAAGCATTCAGGATAAGCTTGGGTTCATAGCTCAATCGGTGATGAGAGGTCCAAAACTAGGGGATAATTCACCAGGGGTACCGGCATAGGCGAAGACAATAGATGATACTGCTGTGATTCCTTCAGTGAAAGACGGACTACCAACGAGCTTGTAGTCTGACATCCAATTATCATTATGGGCTGCAGATGCGACTGTTGATGGCCGTCCCTGAAGGCCAACCGCGATTGTAGCAATCATAACTTCAGAGGTATAATCAGTCAATTGGGGAAAGGTGATCGGGAAAGAAAATGGCGTCTCAACTTACCAGCTGTGAAAATCGAAAACACCCCAGCCCATGCCGTCCATTTAATTTTCCCTAGAGTACGAATACTCGCAAAACCAAAGGAAGCAATAGCAGACACAGCAACAAATACTGCAGTGCATGTCCCATGAGACGAAACTGCATTCAAACCTATCGACGTGCTCAAAAGCCCAGACCCAGAACAGAAAATCCAGTCTATCAGACATAAATGAGATCGATTTGTGAATTCAATGGCTTGTAGAGCTCTTACAGATGCAAACCCCTATTCCAAGTACCTCGCGACCTGTCCGGCCGAACATCAATTCCCCCGCATCATCGATAGCATAAACCTCAGGATGATTCAACTTGAATTGACCAATCACGTAGTTCGACCAGGTCGTGATAGCTGCAACCGCAAGTATACAGATGATACCCGGAATAATCCCTAATGAATCTAATACATGAGGAATAGAGAGAATCCCAAGACCAAATTGCGTCTTTAACATAATGGCTATTGCCCCAACCCATCCAACCTAATACATGTCAGCTGCACGAGTTGTTCGCGCTCGAACCTGGCTGGCCGGTACTCACGTTACGGTAATTGGGCCCCTCCTCAGTTATCTCACCAAACACTGCATCTTGTACAAGAGCGTCTTGAGGTGGATGCAAATCTATTGATAACTTTTCAGCCTGACCGATGCCCTGGTCATTGTATTCTGCCATAGTGTATAATTTCAAGTTAATGGACTTTTTCCAAGCTTGTGATGACCGGGTGCAACAATTCAAATTTTCCTTCGTAGGAATTAATACTAGAGCAAGGTTTTGGTCGGTATAAACAAGATTATATAAATACGTAGTAAGTGAGCAATGCTAGTTCGAGTAGTACCTGTCTATGATGTTATCAGATATCGGAAAGACATGCCATTAGTAAAAGAGCATAAGATAAATCGTTGACCAAGGTACGAAGCTAAATTCTGAAGGCAAAAGACATATAATTCTATCTTGTAATACATGCATTCCAATGTTCTTTGTGGTTTGTGCGACGCATCCAGTCTAGTAATATATATCTCCCTTGCAAGAGCACCTTGGCTAACAAGGTGAGATCGCAATTCTGCTATTTTCCCAAGAGAGTGAAAGTGAGCTCCGGCTCCGGCTTGGTATCTGACACTTTTTCGATATTTTACGGATGATCTAGTGACATCCCCGCGTGGAGTCTTGGTGCCGATCGATCCTCGGGTTTGCCTTTGACTGGTTTAACTTAGATTGTGCGGGGTTTGATGCGGGGAAATCGGCAATGTTGTATCATGCGGTACCCTACGGCCACGAGATCCGACGACAGGTGATGTCTTGGTGGTGGAATCGACGGCCCAACTGTTGACATTGAGAATGACGTTGTTCATCCAGGAGGTTCTGTCAATTACTATTCGAGGGTATGCATGGCTATTCCTTCGGTGCATTTCATGCCTATATTTTGAGCATAATTGTGACAGGCCAAGTTTTGCACCCCGCGGGCAGCGCGGGCCGTTTTCATGTCTACATCATCCCTGTTGGGTCCACCCAGAATATAGACGGATAGAGTCAAACTAGTATACTCACCGTTCATCGGATTTAGCCGATAGTGAGTGTGAAGTGCCACCAAGGGGGTCATGTCGGAGAGACTTGCCTCGATACCAATAAGGTTTATATGCCAGTGGCGGTGGCTTCAAAGGCTTCTCGTACAGCTTCGCCTCCCTTCCTCCTACCACTGAATTCTCCGAATATGGCTCTAACAGCCCACTCCCGCTCGGGCCTTGGGTTTTGTGGGTCTTTGATTAGGAGGCCCTCTTACGCGAGCCCAAATCATTGAAATGCGCGTTCAGACCAGACTTCATCTTCTTCAACTCCGCCGTCCTCCTTCAAGATGCCCCCTAGTAGGATTGCTCCAGAAAGACCCACGCTAAGGGCTAAAAAGCGTGTCACCAAAGCGTATGTTAATCCTCCACAGTCTCAGAATGGCCACCGCAATGACACGTGATGGGAGGGGAAATCAGTTGCAGGAGGTGTCGAAACCAAAAGATAAGATGTACTGGTTCACATCCATGTGACCAATGTAGCAAACGCAAGTATGTTTGCCATTTCGACAGTCTGTCAGAGCAAGTGACGGTCACACGAAGGCAAGTTAGGATAGCTCCGCGGTGTCAATAAGTGTCTAAGTCTAATGGTTTGATCAAGACAGATATATCAATGAGCTTCATGAGAGAATATCAGCTCTCACGCATAGACTCGGGCAACAAAAGCCTGTCAATCAGTCTGGAAATCGTGAAAATCGTCTAACGATTGGTTCAAACTCGCCAGGGCACTCTCCAGATGAAAGCACAGCATTATTACCCCCTTCAGAGAATAGCCACAACCCGGAACCACTTACTCAAGATGTTTCAGCATTGGTGTCCAATCTCTGTGATAAAACCAGGATCAAGGCTCCGCTTACGAACCCACTCGCTTTTCATATCACGGACTGGGTCCCAGGTCCAACAGGGAAGCTACGTGAGTGCTTCTGGTTACTTATAAAAAAGGTTGAACATTTCAACTAAGAAGTACTCATAATAGTGTTCATGGGAACGTCGTCTA
This sequence comes from Penicillium citrinum, assembly GCF_028827155.1. Lineage (NCBI taxonomy): Eukaryota > Fungi > Ascomycota > Eurotiomycetes > Eurotiales > Aspergillaceae > Penicillium > Penicillium citrinum. Next base: position 11,994 of record NW_026622690.1, read on the forward strand.
CCTGGGCATTCGCTAGACGAGTCTTAGGAATGACCCACGTGAAACTGACGGGATCGACGCTGTTTCCAGATCGAAATAACCTACTGTTTGATGATCAAGTTTACGATATCAAGTGGGATGGGAACAAAGCGAGCTTGCCTCATAACAGCTTTGATGTTTCAAATCTTCCTACGCCAGATTTTGCTAACTTCATTATCAGCTCTGTTAGGTTCCACTGTGGACAGCTGTTCTATCTTTTTGATGATGAGCATTTCATGAATCATTTTGAGAAATTCCAGCGAGATCCTATAGCAGAATCGCGAAAATCACCACTATGGTTTTGCCACTATCTCCTGCTTCTCGCATTTGGGAAGTTTTTCGTGGTTCAATCATCCGAATCAGAACGTCCTGCCGGCGTAGAGTACTTCATTCAGGCTATGCAATGTATTCCGGATTTCAGTTTTTTTGAAGGGGATCCAATTGAGAGGATTCAGGTTATGTGCTGTGCTGCATTATACTTACAATCTATACACCGTCGTGGGCCAGCATATCGGATGGTCAGCCACAGTCAGCTGCCCAAAGCATGCTGTATACTAATTATGCGTTTACTTTAGATCGGCAATGCTCTTCGTTTATCCTTAGAGCATGGTATGCATACTGAGATGCACGGCAGCTGCCTTGATAAGCATTATGTGCAGAAAAGTAGACTTGTCTGGTGGACTGTTTACATTCTAGAACGTCGAATGTCGTCTCTTTTGGGAGTTCCATTGGGTATCTCAGAGGAAAGCATCAGTGCCCCATTTCCTTCAACCTCGGCGCAAATCGACAGCTCAAATACTTTAGAAATGCAAGCAAAGCTTTGCCAAATATTGGCAAAGGTGGATTTGAGTGCGTTCTCCCTTCGCTTATTTCTCTTTGCTTAACTAAACCAAAAATAGCTGTATACGGTGTTGAAGGAAAATTGGATATTCGTTATCTCAGTGCTACTCAGACAGTTCTGCGAGATATTGCTCACGTTACAGAATTGTTGAATCAATCTTTTGATCTTTTTTCAAATGGATCTGTGCGTGCCACATCGCGGAGTTCAGCGCACCTTCATATTCTTGAACATCAGGTATGGATTCCTCAACTCATGATTTGTAGATGCTATCCTAACAAAAACACTTTAGTGTATCATTCTGACAACAAGGCCACTATTGTATATTTTTCTCCAGTCGAGATTAGGCCACTCTGATCCGGCATTAATGGACTGGCTGCAAGTTGATACTATCAAGGCACTTATTAGTATCTGTGTGGAGTCAGCTCAGGAAACTCTGAGAATTCTATCAAATCTACAAGAACAAGGTGTTTTAGGTATGTCAGCCCATGTTCTGTGCTATTGCCTCGCTTTACTGTACTTACGCTGCCCTTCATAAGAAGTATTCCTGCCTTTCGACATGGATGCAGCATTCATGTCGACAGTTTCACTCTTACTAGCCGCGGCAATCGAGCCTTCTATACTACGCGATCACACGCCATGGTCAAAGCGTGCCTACGCCATTTTGGAGAATATGAGTTCCCGTGGTAATATTTCTGCAAGACTGATTCAGAAGGAGTTAAGGCAATTGGATGATGAACTTGCTCAGTTGATGGTCGGGTCCAATTTGACAACATTTTTATCTCCCAGTCTACCCCGCGAGCCACACAGGGGTAGAAATCAAGGCGGGACTATTCCGGCGGTTGTGGAAGAAGGCCCTAGCCCTTTTATGGATCTAGGTCTTACGGGATTTGGGCAACATTACGAGCTCTGTTCAGACCAGTTGATGGATTTGGCCAACTCGCTAGATCTTGATAGTCTGACTTGGCCGCTTCCACATCTCTCCACGGATCTGGAGATGTAATCTTCACCGTGATTACTGAGAAATTATTATAGACTAGTCCAAATTTTTCTGTACATCTTCATGACTGATATCAAGATCATTACCATTCAGGAGCAGTATACGACTTGAAAAATAAAAAGGAATTAAGAATACTCAATGGGAATGATCTATTGCATTGCTCGCAATTCAGCACTTCAGCTTCGAAAAAGACACAATGTCAAACTCGTTCGCAAATTGTTGTCAGTTATATTCTTGATATCTTTCACGCGACAGGTATCAGAAATATGAACTGCTGTAGATGCGAGGGATGCCTCGTCGGCTGAGATACCACGCCAATGGTACTTACTGGGCCAAGACAACCAAATCGGCTTAACTTGGATTTCTCACTAGCATTTTTCAACTCCGCGGTAAAATTTGCGACAAGTTACCAATTTGCGAATCAGACATGTCGTGTCGAAAATTTAGATCCAGAAAGTAACTATGCAGCGCTACGGATTCAAGACTCGCCCAGCCAATCAGATGGTGAGTTCGGAGAAAACAGCCGTAGTGCAAGACCATTCGCATCTTCTATGTCTTATGGGTCTTCATTGTTTAATGATTCTCCATATCGGTAGATTTGTATCCTGTCCCATGGAGGACTCTTTGATACCACTGATAAGTCCGCGAGGTAAGCGAACTGGAAAGAGTGGGACGTACTGCAAGCAACATAGCTCCCACCACTATGTAGTCGAGTATGAATGACACCCTCGCTCACCAATACTAGTATCGTGAGTGTAGTCACGTCCTCTACGAATATGCCGATCAGGTCGGTATACTAATCGAGTTTCCGCAACAGCTTCAGAATTCTTCGAAACAGACGACCGTGGTGGTGTGGTCCTGTTTGATGGACGTCGTCTCACGGCTGACGTGATGATGACCGATGGAGTTGGTACCAAATCATGGGCATTGGTCGTTGGAAACAAAGAGCCTCTCATCAGCTCTTGGGCTATTATGTTTAGTCGGGTACATGTATAGAAGGGCATTGTCGATCCGTTCGTAGGTTCCCACTTCCCAGGCACTTTCATCAAATGTACTCTTTCAGTCCCTTTCGGCGGGATAATACTTCATCTGAGTTAGTAAATGGAGCTTCTTCAAACTGCCTAAGCGGTTAGCGTCTCTCTTGATGTCGCTAAGAGAGCCGCTAGGCCGAATTAGGTAGATGGTTGCCCCGATTTCTTTTGTTGTCTTTCGTTGCATCTTTAATTGAAGTCCACAATAGCTGTGCTGAATATGTCTGACTCGTTTCGAGCATGCCTGCCACCTCTATGTCATGCACTATACTGGGACACAAGACTCTTTAGGATCAGCTGCGCCTTTGGGCGAAGGCTACGACGTCATAACCACGCTCGCCAAAATGAATCCCCTGTTTGTTCATTTACGAATATGTGTACATTGTTATACTGTATTGAGCTACAACCGCGGATATTTGCCTTCATTTCGTTCATTTATTCGGCAATAATGTGTACCATTTCGCGCAAACTGAACCAAGTATTCCAGTGAAATGCCGAATTCCGGTTACCAATTCAACTAGCATACTAAATTCAGAAGCTTTTCCGTGGATGGTAATGACTTGCTCACTCGGCTGCAGGGGATATAACAGGCTGCGTTGCACAGTGGATGACGCCACCAGCCAACGCGAGTGTAGGCACATGCACTGGTCGGATCACACGCTCAGGGCATAGCTTGCGGAATAATTCCACTGCATCCCGGTCTCGCAAGACGTCGCCAAATTGAGGGACAATAACGCCCCCATTCACAAAATAAAAATTAACGTAGTTAGTAGCAGGCTCCTCATACGAGAGTGGGCCTAAACTTCTAGGATCCGGCTCGCTGAGCGTATACAACTCAAAAGGGCGACCTTTTGCATCAGTTGACATCTCAAGGGTCCTCCGTATTTCTTTATATACTTCAAACCATGGCCCAGGAGCACTCGGGTGCGGCTGCGAGATGATAACAACCCCAGGCCGGATAAAATTGACCTCGGCATCAACATGCACATCCGTAACGTCAAGGTCTTTCTTCCCAGGGAACCAGATAATTTTTTCAACCCCCAATAAGCGACTGAGTTCGCTCTCGATTTCCTCAATAGAGATGCCGGGGTTGCGAGGCTCGCCAATGATGCTGCTCTCCGTAGCTAACAGAGTTCCTTCGCCATCTATAACCAACGCGCCGCCCTCCAAGGAAATCTTTGAGTCAATGCGTACCACTGGAGAAGGTAATATGTCCCAATCAATCATCCGTTTCGCGAAAGTCGAATTTTCTTCAAGTTGATGAGGCTCCATAATAGGCCAATGAAGTCCGTCTGCAGCGCGAATGTGGTCGGCGATCTTTTTGCGTTTTCCCCATTCACTGAACCTAAAGTCAATGGCAAGACGCTGCCGCCGATTGTTCTCATCGGTTCCACGTACATACACCGGACCGGTGTCACGAACCCAAAGATGGTTTGTGAGGAAGGGAACAGCAAAGATGTGGGAAGTATTGCCGAAGGATTCTTGAATGGTTTTATCGACCATGGCTTGGGCTTTGTCGACATCTTCGGGTCGACAGAAAAGACGAACAGGCTCGAACTCAGAGATTGCAGCAGCTAAGTGCGCAATTTCATTGCAAGCAGCCTCGTAGTATTCTTCGGCAATCGAGTATCTTGACGGAAATCCCAGTATGGTGGCGATGTGAGGAGAGGTTTCTGCAGGATAGACATATCGGCTGACACCATCCATTAATAGAGAGCATTCCTCCAACCCTTTTTGGTGGTTGGCCATATTTCCCACTAGGTTCTAGTCAATCACGCGCGTTCCGGGGGCTATGCTACAAAATTACTCACGTCCTTCGATGTCACCGGTAGTTAAGCCCGCAATTATGCCGTTTGGCTATATATACAAAGTCCTTAAGCGAAGGTCTCGTAGTATAGTTGACAGTTCCACGGGGATGAGTAAAGTGCAATATTTATATACTAAAGCGCACGCCACTAGTGCTCGGGGGCACAGCGGACAACAGTCCGCAAACGTAGCAAGAACGTGTGGGTCCCCAATTAGAAAATTGGAGTGAGGTATGGTTGAATATTCTTGGCAACGAATTAGTCATTTTTTGGAAAAGAACAAATCCGTAGCTCATGTACTAACCAGCTTTGGAGTCCTGGTTGAGCCTTTAAAAGGATATTCAAGTATTGCCAGACTGATACATCAGTGTTGACTGCAGCCGATATCCATTGCCGTACACGAAGGCTGCTTTGAGTCCGCAATTTATAACTGACTCAACAATTCGCTCCACATCATTTGGCCCCCGATAATTCCGCTGACACAGCTAAAGTGGATCGATGCTCGCAGATGGGTAACGCAGCAGATCTGCCACATGTCATTAGCCGTCAGATTCGCCACTGGACGAACGGTGCGGGTTTGCGGAGGTTCTGCGAAACGTTTGCGACATGGCCATATGCTTCTACTCAAAATCCCACCAATTGGGCACCCACCCTCCTCCCTGTGATAAGAAATGCCCTGTGTGATAAAACGCCCAGCAGGTACCTGCACATTCGAGCACCATCACTCTCAAACCACTTAGGGAATATCGCTTAAGAGCAGCAGAAATAACAATTATTTAATTCTTATTTAATAGCTTTATTTATGTGTATAAAATTCATAAAGTGCTAAAGTGGCGAATCACAAGACAACACGCAGAACTGGAAAATCCGCTGTTTACTACTATAACGCCAAGATCACCCACGAAAGCATCCGAGACAGATGCTTTAGAAGACGAGGTCGCACAGTTCCGCCTACCCAGTGAAACGGGATAGAAAGCTCGTGACAGCACGGTCGGTACGTGCAGGTCGAATGGGGCAGAAGGATGCGAGTAGATAACACCCCAACTAGGCCTAACTGCTGGCACTCTCTCGAATAGGCTGGAACTCGTGTAATTGATCTCTGGGTGATGCTAAAGATGCTATCTAATGAATGTATATAAGGCTCCCTTCCAAATTAGGCCAACTTCCTTACATAATCCCCATACTGGTGGGCAGGCCGATACTCCCCACTAGTTACACCAGTTATCTACATAATATTTATATAATGAAAATTATATTACCTGAGAATGTACAAATTTTCGTGGAAAGCTTGGCAGCAAAAAGGTACATAAAGGAAAATTACCGATAAGGCGAATATACGGGGAAAAAGCAATCGTGTAGCTTCGTGTATGAAAAATACTAAGTTATTGCGGGTAACCGAAGCAGCAGCCCCGCAACCCTGTCCGCAAGTAGGAAGTGGCTTGTTTTGAGGAAACATACTTCTAGTCGAAATACTTAGGGAGTGCTTCATATTATGAAACTATACTGTGCTTCAGGAAAATCACGAATTATGAATAATGTATTTCTATGTATGCTGCCTTGACAGTAATGCTATAGATACAAATCTGGAATTATGCAGCTTCTCCACGTTTCCCGCGTTCATCCAAGAAGTCTAAATGATATTGAGAGAAATGACCGTTTCGGGATGCTCGCGACCAAGCATCTTCTCTCGTGCTTCCAATGCTCATTGATGTATCTCTTCCGCCTCTTCATATTTCCCTTGTCTGTAGAGCATATTCCCAAGGTTACTGACACTGCTAAGTGTGTCATGATGCTCGCATTCAATCACCTTCTCATGTGTTTCTGATTCCGATCGATACATCGATTCTGCCTTTCTATAAGCTTCTTGAAGATTTAGAAACGGCCTATAATTAGATCAGAGGGTGGCGGTATTTAATCGATCTTCATCATCTGCGTCATTGATAGACTTCAGCACACTTTTGGCATGCGCAAGGAGGAGCATTCCATGTTGAGCCTAGTTTTTGTACTCGCCGTCCTGAAATGCCCGCGCTATTATCCTTCGTGACTTGGCCTGCCAGCCGTGGAGCTGCTGGTGCATGTCTAGCCACGCCCGGGCCGATACTGTAACTGCACCAGATAGTGCATGTTGAACAATCGTTCGTTTACAGGGGGTGTGTGTGATATCATTTACACTGACCTCTCGCAATTCAACAGCGATATGCAGTAAACGACAACTATATATCTGAATACGTACAATTAAAATGTTCCACTTCCTGACATGAACTTAGAGCCTCGTCACGGCCTATCGTGGCCAAATGCCTTTCCCGTTGTTAGGCTGCCCTCATGGCGCACGGCTGCGAAACCGCTATGACGCCTCGGCGAAGTCCAGTACCATCTATACCGTCTTCGCTCGCGAGACGGTGTCTGGTTTCCCTTTCTCACCTTGTTTTGAGCTTACAGTGATATTCGAGATCACATTTACCTCGATACTCTCTCTTCTTATCTCACGGGGGCCCGCCCACTTTCCCTACCACGCCAAGATACCATCATGCTATGTAGCCTCCATGGGTCATGATAAATTACCGTAAGCTGTGTGTACACGCTTCCTCTCTGCTTTCAAGTAGCGTGTTGCTTGTTGGCCGGTCTCTGAAACTACGGTAGCGTCTAACATCGGTTTCCATGCTACAGATACAGAGGCTCATTCAAACCCTAATCATATGACAGGTGATAAATGGCCCTTTCTGTACATATCTGTAATAATACCAAATCCTTTTTATAGATTTCAAGACAGATACAATTTTTTGTCTAAATTTAGAAGACGAGAACTCCTAGAAGGTTCTATGCAGGGATAACATGCATGACAAACAAATAATATTTGAACTACTGTAGCAAGGTGCCAACTTCTCCTTCTGCAACTTGCAGTTGCTTGACTGCAACGCTTAGTGCTTCTTGTTTTTTTATTCGGGGCCAAGGTTGATAGGCAAGGTTTTCTGAATCATTGAAGGTTAGCGTTCCCTTTACAAGATTGAACCTGGACTGGCAATTACAGATAATTTCAAACGAGGTATAGTTCCTGACTAATTTCAGGCCAAGGGATTATTATTCTGTCTTTAATAAATCCGATCAGGATATGTATACAACGCAGTCATAATTTCGAGAATTTTAGTATCGTTGAAAAAAAAAAAGCAAGGATACCTTTTCGGCCCCATAAACTTGCCCAGACACTAGCGGCCTCGGGGGCTGGGGGTCGGCGGTCAACTTCTCTGATCGATTTTTCTCCCCTCTTTCGACCACGATGACTATCGGTCCAAATGCCACCAATTACGAACAAAGGAAGTAATAATCTTAAAATTATTCTTTCCGAGCCACCGCCATGCGGGCACCTCCCATGTGATACCATTATCGGCAACATCGTACGATCAAGAAGCATTCTCGCCACGGACGCTATCATCACACTTTCTTTATGCGGCCGCTCGAAAACAAAGATCAATAAGAAAGGAAAATGTTTTCTCGACTCTCGGCGTCTGGTCAAAATAAGTCCCAGGATTATCTTCAAAGGTGCTTTACATTTAGCAAAGGGCAGCAAAGACACACTTAGCTGGCCTTTCGCAGTCGGCATCCCCTTGAGCCCCCGACATGCAGATCAGGCCGCGATTGCGGAGTCAGCCTGATTCCTTTAGATCAGGAGCACCCCGGTCATCATTTTTTACCGGCGACTTTTGAGTCCTTAGGTCCTGCTTTTGGCGAGCGGGCGATGTGCTTCGTTGAGTACCATATCACTGCACATCTCCAATCTGTATCTACCCGCCGATCTGAGAGCTGTGAGGCAGTACACAGAATTATAATGGACACCCGCTAGAAACCATATTAACAACGCCTAAACTCAAGGTATTTGAAGCCCAGGGGTAGATTCAGAGCCACCGTCTGATGCCGGGAAAGGAGTATACGAAATTGACGTTCCGACAACATATGCAAACATTTCTTGAATCTTCAAAAGTGCCAGATCTCAACTTCCGTATCATCCTCAAAACACCGGCTGCCATCCAGCTGGATAATCCAGAGCCTTTTCAGCACACAATAGAAATTCAGCCTCAGCCCGACAGAACCAGCGACATCCTTCAAGACCGAATGCCGAACGTTGTAGTTGCCAACATTCAAATGGTGCTAAAACAAAACACGGTCCTTATTGGAGAAGACTTATTTGGCGGTAGCCTTACACACGCCTATTGGGAGCCGGTGGAGCTGGGGTTAAGCCATGCCTTTTGGAATCAGAAGTCTCCTATCACCATCTCTACTACTAACGAAGATCCATTGGTAAATATAGGAGAACGTTTTGGGCTAACCATTCAACAAGATGGATTGGCATCGAATGGAGCAATCCTAGTTGGCGGCAAGAATATCGCCCCCGACTTTCTCATTTATAACATTGAGCGCACGCATGAGGTTGGGTGGAAGGTGACTATTCTTGTGGCTGGAAGAGCCCATGAAGTGAAGTTCAATTCTGATACAAGAATATTTGCTGCCCCGTGTCGTTGATAGTGCATTTTTAGGTATGGTCGTTAAGCTGTTATTTTCCGTTCTGAGGTATGGTTATCTGTCATTTGGTCGGTTCCGCCATGTGGCTAAATGTTAGCACCCACAGAGTGAGTCTTCTATTGGAATGATTTGTGTTCGATTAGAATGTTCTGCGCAATTTGATTCGCAAGTCGATCGTCTAGCATGGATATGGAGTGATCTTTTTTTTCCTTGATCAAAATATATGCTCAGCTACAGTGGAGCAGATTTGTACTTAACCCTCATCGCTCAATAATTGTGCGGTATCCATGGACGAAGAGGGGAAAGAGAATGAAGTATTTAAACAAGCAGACAAAGCAAATATTATCCGTTCCTCTTCAATATCAAGCTTTCTCTCACCCCGTTTTTGGCTGCCACTGGTTCGGCTCAATCTGAAGAGAGAAGCGGCGGCGGGTCAACCGCCGTAACAAGAAAATTTTCTTATCAAGTGTCTGTTCAATATCGCTCTTCCCATGAATATAGACAGAAGGATTATTGATTTCAGGCGTATTTTCACTGCTGCCCAGTGCGTCGATACTCTGCCGACAGCCGATTCAGGGTCAGAGCTGGCTTCGCGCAGCACGCATCCGACAGACAGTCAGCTGAAGCACAAAGATCACCCAGCACCTAATCACAATGCCAAAGCGTTCGAGAACGATATTGCCGTCCTTGCATTACGAGGAAGTCTTGTAACCGGGCCCAACGTTGCTGCTCTAGAGCTTCCTTTTTCTTGGTTAGATATTTCGGCGACAGGAATCAAGTGTTCGGTTTCCGGCTGGGAACTACTAGCCATGGAGGAGCAAATTTTCCCATCAATCTCCTATTCGACTATCTCGAAATCGTTGATCAGAGCTCTAGAACGCAGGTCGGAATTTTTTCTTGGAGTTGTGGGCGTGGGCAGCATGCCTACCTCGGCCTTTAAACTAGTACCGTCAGTGATATTGCACAATAACAAGGGAGTGAAGTATATATTATGAGGCGTAAATACTTCTACGTAGATGTGATTATAAGAATAAGTGAAGTATAGCTTAGCGATATTATTTATCTTAGACCGACACGCCTGCTCAACCTGCGCCCGGTATGCCGTTTGTGCGACGTATGAGAAGGGAGACGACATAGAATGATGCGGTTAGAAAAGCAGAATTTCAAGACCTCTAGAGACTCATGGGTGCTGGAACCATCGCAGATCGACAATCGTGGCCGACCGCCCGCTCGGTCTCGAGTCTGCGGATCAAACACATGCTTCATCCAGTACAAGCTGATTTCTGTGTTTGTATAGCCTGTCTTGGAGCAGGCAAAATGCCAACCAGGGGTACAGTGCCGCCCGGTATTGCCTTCCATATCTGGAAACAGAGAGATACTGTCGGAAGCGGTGAGACCGTATATAAGGGTCATCCCAAAGTGGTGGAAATCTGGTGTATTAGTTACTATGGTCTATCCCTAACAATTTGTATGTAAGTTTACATAACACTACCTAACTCTTCCTGGGTGCTGTATCCTCCTTAAGTAAGGCTCAATTTGTTCTGACAGATACTCTTTTAAACCCTAGTCACGTGATCTATTAATCCAAATATGGAATTGTGTAAAGTACGAGTTATGACGATACGTAGTACTGGCATCTGATTATGTATCCCAGTTGTACCGATACAAATCTTGGAGGCGGGGCCGACTAGAAAGCTCCATGCAAACCAAGCAAACTAGCGACTGGTAGCAATAGATCACCTTCCATCATCCCTCAGTTGATTCACTACAGAGTATTTAGCACTACATTTAGTGTCCATCTCCGGCCAAGTCAATAGGCAAGGCTTGACAGTAAGCCTTGTTTCGTGATTACAATTGCTTATCGCCATGTGGCAGCTTCCGTTGTTCATTGGGCATCAGGCATTCCTGGCTAACCCCTTAAGGAGTACAGCTCTAGGTAACCCCTTCCAAGATTAATCATGTTGAGCTGCTAAAACTATATGAATTCGAGATAGAAAAACTAATTTAGAAGGCTTGGCCATTGGTCACCCAGTCTATATCCTTCTTGGAATGGATCTGTCGAATCAAGAACAACCTGTTTGAATGCCGTTATCCAAGCCCGACCTTTCACGGTTGGCAGAACAGCAGGGTAGTTCCCTACCTTGGAAACACCACGTATGCGGCTAATGAATTCCGTTCCGATGATGCTCCTATGTTTGAAAATCTCTCCTTCTTGAATCTCACCCCTCGCATACATGACCGCTAATCTGGCACATGTTCCTGTTCCACAGGGACTGCGGTCAAATCGCCCGGGTGTCACAACTACTGCATTGGTAGCAACTTTAGAGCCGTCTTTCTCGGTTTGGAGTGGATCTGTGAACTCAAGAACACTGAAGCCTGTGATGTCGGGGTTCTCCGGGTGAATAGGGGTGTAGACAGCTTCAGTCGCACGTTTAATTCGTTCTGCGATATCAATCAATTGGCGAGAATGTTGTTGGGCGATAGACAAGCCAAGTGAAGATGTATCCACAAGTAAGTACATCATCCCTCCATACGCAATATCGACCGAGATCTGGCCAAGTTCCGGGACTTGCACTTTGAAACCGAGCTCGAGAACGAAAGCAGGAACGTTGTCGAATTCAACGCTTTTGCATTTGCCAGCTTCGCACTCCGCAGTGACTGTAACCAGTCCTGCAGCAGTATCTAAAGTCACCTGTGTAACAGGCTCTTTCATTGGGATCATGCCAGTCTCTAATAAAACCGTTGTAGTGCACATTGTGTTCGACCCAGACATAGGCGCATATTCGTTACTTTCCATAATGAGAAAGCCGGCATCAGCGCGGGGGTCGCAAGGGGGGAGAATGACATTCACATTCATTGGGGCCCTGCCCCGGGGTTCATTCAAAAGCAATTGGCGTAAGCTATCGTTTTTTTCAAAATATTGAAGTTTTTCGAACATCGTCTTTCCCGGCACGTCAAGAACCCCACCAATAAGCACATCGCCCACCTCCCCTTCCGCGTGGCAGCCGACAATATTGGTCGAGCGCGAGAATGGCATTGTTGAGGCAAAGCTGGAAATCACGTCTTGTCACAAGAAACTTCGGACTTCGGAGTTTGTGGCAAGTTGCAGATAAATAGAGTTGGAGTGAACTGCAGTCCTTGAATACTGATAGTTAAGTGGATTGATGGGGGTAATTCAATGACATATATAAATAACTTCTGAGATTGCAACTGCAAGACGAGATCGAAGTGACCGAGAAATAGAATTAATTCCACCCGGAAGGCCTTTCCCCAGTATTCATTACTGTGCGAGGATGCCGGAGGAATAATAGTGAAGGGTAGAGTGGGGTAGGTTGATTTGAATAATAATGATTAGATACAGAGTGTTTGGGGAATATGCTTCCTTTCGGGGAAAAATGGAATTTTTTTGCGAAAAATGAAGAGCAACCTCGACAGATAAGAGCCTTAAGCACATACTGTGGAGTTTATTTCCTCCGTTGGTTCGGGGTCTATTTCCTTTATTGATTCGGAATCTTTTGACGCTACCGAATAACCGCTAGTTCTTTCGTATCTTAGTGATTGAGCGCTCACTACACTGCGCCACCTTCGCCGTTTGCTTTGTAGTGAGCCTGTTCTTGCTGTATATCATATAAATAATCATCTTACGTTGCCAGAAACCGTTTTTTCTTGACATTTTTAAAGTGGTTTGGGTGACTGGCATGTGGGAGGTTGGGAGTCGGAACGAACGATCCTTTAGTTATATATGGACATGTCACCGTACATTACTGTACTATACAGTTTTATACTTTCATCCTCGATACCATGCAACCCTAAAGAACAAATGCTTAATTACGGAACTAACCATATGAGGCTTAGCGTATCCCGTGACTTGGGTTTAAAAGAGTAACTATCTGTCAGAGCGATTGGAGTTATGTAAGCATGCGGTGGAGTCACCATGAACTCGGATAAGGAGAAAGGAGGTCACCCCCCATATAAATTACTATGGGGTAGTATTTAGTAGAACTTCAGACTAGACAACACCAATCTCGTTGAATGCACACTTGTTTTACACCGCCTATCTTAGCTTTGACAGTATCTCTCTGTTTCCAGATATGGAAGGCAATAACATGCGGCACTGTATTGTGAGTGGTCCAGGAACTACGATGGGTGGCTGCTGGCCAGATGATGAGAGGGTGCTGGAATCGGCCATTGGCAGAAATGCATTCAACTGCCGTGACCAGCGTACGTTTCACGGTGGCCCTCGGTGCTTTCTCACATCATCCTTGCCAACAAGCACTTCGATGGCGTTGAGAACGCTGAGAACTCCTGTCTCGTCCATATTATATATATTCTCCAGGAGAATGGTCGGATCGGTCAACTCGCGATCAATGATGGCAAATAAATGCCGGACCTTATCTATGATTTGCCGGTCATCTCGTTTCCAGTCAATGGCTCCTATCCGCGCGCTCTTAACTGCGGGTGGCGTCGATAAAACCCTTGCGGCCAAATTTTCCCCGGAGGTCGGTTTAGAAACAATTTTCACCAGCCAGACCCGGTGATGCTATCACAATCCTTAGGTATACTGCCGAATTGCATTGCATCACTGCGCGAAGCTTAGCCACAGTATCAATCACGATATCTTGAAAATTCTAGCATCTGCCAACCTGCTGAATCTTGATGACTGTCAGTGGTGTTCCGGACTTAATTAATTGCGGCGGATTAACTATTAGACACGAACTTTACCGGTCTATTGGTAGTGGTGAATTGGTAGTGGTGAATTGGTAGTGGTGAATTGGTAGTGGTGAATTGGTAGTGGTGAATTGGTAGTGGTGAATTGGTAGCGGTGAATTGGTGAATCGTCACTAATCACCGGCCTAAAGATCGCATTTTTGCCAGTTACGCAGGCAGAGATGACTTGAATACTGCGATCTCAGTATACTTTTTGTATATTCTGTTATTATGAGATTAGAATCATGGCTCTTAAAACTAATACTGTCGCCCTTGAACAATATTATGAACAAAAAGATCTGAGCAACTAAATAGTCAGATAATGAGCCTTTTCGCCGTTGAACACCAAAAACATTTAAATACTCTGGGTTAATCAGAAATAAATACAGTTGAGTATAATTGGTGGCGCAGTCATGTTGATAGAAATGTACACACATTTTGACTATCAATCACAATTGAATGACTGTACAGAGTGGGCAAATCCTACCATTTGGCAATTTTCACCAGGGTGCTTAATTCAAGTTGAATACTTGATTCTGGAGAAATCCCGCATTCTACCTTATGTGAACTCCTGCTCATATGTAGTTCAGGGTCTACAAGATGCCCCCTACGAACAGGAAGTTTTCATTTATCTTGTATATACGATCATGTGAGTGATCTTCTCACATAGCGCTGATCTTGAAGAGATTAGTTCTGATAGGTCAAACACGGCTAGTATGAATTACAGTGCCCAGTGTTGATGCCAAAGCACTGCGCTCTGTGTTATACAATATTATTGGCAATAGTACAAAAACTGAAATTAGTAGGGAAGGTAATGGTTTGTGCTCACAGCCAAAATATTTACAGCCAAGATATACACCATTTTGTTTGATAGTTCTAAATAGTTATAACTCGAGTGGCGTTTTCACCTCTCTAGGAGTGTTGCGATTTGTGAATATAGTATAGAGATCAAAATAGTCTGATTTTGCGATGAAGATATAAGGTGCAACCGAAAGTGTTACAGTACTGAAATCAGGGGTATGATTATCTGAAATCTAAGATTAAAGTAGTTGAAGATCTCTCAGATTGCGTAAATAGGCGATTTGTCCCTTTTATTCAATGATATTAAGTATAGTGAGCAGAGAAAATACAAGATACCAAGCAATAAGGATTTCGAGAGTTATTCTGTTAGATATTTGAGATACGGTTCGAAGTCATGTGAAATGAATATATCAGCGCAAATGAGTATTTGCTTGGTCCACTAATTAGATGAATATGATTGTCGGATATTTGTGGTAAGATGAGAGTATTCAATGAGGTTCTATGGGAAGATATATTTAAAACTGAAAGTGACCGATAATCTTATGCAGATCTTGTTTTGCTATATACAAATATTCCTCGCGGATAGCTATAGTCATCACCTGATCGACGGCCCGAGTCTGATCAGGTAATTTTCTATAATAATTACAGATATACTGTAGAATGATTTCTATATTAAGTGGCAGTAATATACTTTATATAATTCTTTTACACAATTTGTTATTTTCTATGTATTCAATTTCGTAAATTTGTAATTTTTGTATCTCTCTACTGCCAAGAATTTCGCTCAACTCTATATTGTTGTTATCCACATTATTGTAACGGTCCGAAAAGATAATGACCGCAATAGGTAAGGTTCACTTATGCATAGTTCTCCTTTATACTTATTTCTGATATCTTGAGGAGTGATCTTGGTATCCCAGTCGTCAACAGCAGATTTCATGGTAGTACATTATATCTTGTACTTCAGCACTGCGATATAGTATTTTCTTTGTTTTTCAAGTGCAGTGATACCAGCAGCCATCTAATAAAGGTATTCTCTATTCAATTGACTTGTCAGAGGATAAACATGCTGGACTTGGTAGGTACCTCGCGGCTGTTTCATCACATAGGACATTTCATAATACCGGGATGGGGGTTAGAGCAGTTCGGGTGGCCTTAAGTTGGCCTGTACTATGATCCAAGTGAACGGAATAAAGCGAATTAGATTATATGGCTATCCCAATTTGAGCGCGGGGAATGGAGTAGACGGAAACCACAGTGTGCTAAGATTATGATAGGATAATAAGTACATATTTGCTTTTCTACCTTATATTCTTTTGTCAATTTTTCTCCCCAAGTGGGATTATACGCCAGCTCATTGGGACGCCGTGCGTGTCCGCAGTCTGGCTTGTGCTCGGGAATCCCGCCAAAAAATCCAACAGCAGGTCCTCATCACTATCACCACATCCCTCACTATCGTCATCATCTTGATCTTGCCTTGAATCCCACTCACATAATATATATATAAGAGAAGACTCGGCTCTGTTAAATGATTACTTTTTAAAATAGACATCATTAACTTAATAGAAGAGGCTCATACTAGACGACCACGATATTTTTAGAGAGATTGGTTCAGAAATACTGTAATACTACAGAAGACTTTTCTGGCATTCTAGATAGATAATATAGTTCATTGATGGAGCATAATTGCTTCAGTCAGACTTGTGGAAAAACTTCACTTTCTTCAGTCTGTAATTAGCAATTGAATACAGATATTGACTGAGCTGTAATTATAGTTCCAAAGTTCAAGTCTTTTTGTTATTTATATTCAAGCGCTTATATCTATAGCAAAATTAGTAGAAAGTATTGTTTGTTTATTTCTTTATTAAAAAGATAAATTGATTTGTCACTTGCTATTGAAAAGTGAGACTGAAAATCTTGTTTATCACACTGGGCACAAAAATAGAGCAAAATCTATTTTCCGCAGAGCTAGCAGCAATAGGATATATATTTATATATATTGAAAATGTGAAGGGCTAAGGCCAGGTTTAATTTCAACAAGGCGTTGCCTGCAAACTGTTATTGTCAAACTTGAAGAAATGTAAATACATGGCCGACGCGATTTGGATACAGTGTAGCTTCGGTGCTATATTGTTCTGTTCCGACAGCATATAGGGTAAAAGGTAAACACAACGACAAGATTATGTGGTACACATGACTCTATATCGGGTTCTGACCTGTTACAGTACCCTCCCTCTCCTATATAGATGTAAACAATCTATTCGACGTAGAATATGCTTCGCTAATCTTCTCGGTAGGGCCTGATTTGTAGCCGAAACGCTACTATGTTTGGCCTCAAATGTATTCAAAGCGTTATACTCGCCCATGTTCTCTAGAGGCTTCTATATAGGCTCTGTGTAGTTCGTCTACTTCACTAATATCCAATGCTTTTTGTGCTTTGTATACGCTTCCAGTATCTTATCCATTTGCCATTCTAATTCGTTATTGATCTCAATCGGAGGGGATCTCGAATCATCAACAATCTGTATAGAAAGCGGATCTGAAGCGGCTGGTCTAACAAGATCGATATAGAATACTGAATATATATTTTCTGGTATATTGAGTTTCACTGTGTGGGAGAATAGAATCTCTAGTATCTTATATTATATATATAGCCAATCCAGTTTCTTATATAGTCTTGCTGAATAAATATTCTTCAGATTTAACTATATTAGATTGTTTTTCTTGTAGATAGATACTGTTTAGTATATTCTATTGATACTGTTCTGCTGCTTCTTCTATGCAAATACTATAGTAGTTTGTGTCTATTCTGTTGTATCTCGAATCCGATTCATCAGTATTTTGTCTGTGAGACCGGGGCCTGTTGTTGTTGGTATATCTTCTTCGATTGTTGCTATAAAATCTATATTGTAGCTATATATAAAGAAAAATAGATTTATCTCTATCAATCTGATATTATAATTGTTGATTGCAATTGTTACTATTGGCAGCAGATCTATTCAATTATTCTGTGTATAGTATATAAATATATACAATATTTGTTCAACTTTCTGATTTATATATTCTATTGATTTATCAGTCTGCAGATAAAAAACAATTGATAGTTGTCTCTGAATCTGTAGTTTCTTGCAGACTATTCTCCAGAATTTGTTTACAAACTGCAGTCTATAATTATTTACTATTGTCTTTGATAGATTGTAGTATATATAGAAATAATATAAAAATACTTTAGCAATTGTATCTGATATAATAAAGTTTATTTCAATAAGAATAATATTCTTTGTAAATCTATCTATAATTATTAGATAGTTTGTCTCAGAATCTTTTTTTACTACTGATAAACTGATAATAAAGTCTATAGAGATTTTGGTCCAGATTTGTTATAGAATCAGTAACAATTTTAATAGTCTATATTTTGTGTTTTGCTATATTGTTGTCTTTCTATATACTATATAGTTCTATACAAATCTTCTTATATTATATATCAATTTAGATCAAAATTATCTTTGTGATAGTATTACAAATATAGTATTCTATTCTAGATATTTAGTAATAACTAAATTATATATTTGTTGTATAATCTATATATATAATATTTCCAAATCAGATATTTATATTCTATTTTGATATTGTAATAATTCTCTCTTGTCAAATCTGTATTTGTCTAGATTAATCTTTGTATCTATTTCAGCTAAAATTTATCTTTGTCTCTATTATAGTGTAGTAGTATATTTCTGATATATTGTATTTTTGTATCTGGCTTTTTTCTATAATTGTTATATTTCGCTATCTTGAAATATACTAATCAATATCTCAAAATCGATTATCTTCAGTTCCAGAGCAGAGAATATCTATACTATTAACTATATTGTTATTTTCAATATATTCTCAAATAGTATACAAAATCTGTATAATATATATTTATTATCTAGATTCTATAACCAATTTTGTTTCTGTTATGACAGAATATCTGACTGAATAATTTGTTTTCTAGAACAGTAATACAATTCGAAATCGAATTCTTTTAGCAGATCAGCTCAATATATTTACTATTTTATTAGCTATTGTTTCTTGTAGAAATATTGAAGATTCTTATAGTCTGTAATAATAGTGAATTGGAATATCATTTTCAATTCTAGTCTTTACTTTTTTAATATTTATATAATTGAAAGCAGTTTCTTGTTGTATATTTTGTAGTTTATCTTTGCTGAAGATAGCTATTGTAAAAGATAGATACAGAATCTTAAAGATCTGTCTTTTTGTATTTGAGAAAATATATTTTTTGTGGTCTATTCTGATATATCTATTTCTACTATTGTTTCTTTGTCAGTTTCGAAATATACTAGAATTAATACTGATATAAACAGATTCTTTAGTTTCTCAAATCTATACTGGCAAGTTTTATTCTATTAAAAGACTGTATTCTTCTTTATTAGAGCAATCAGCAGTTCTGCCAAATCTGCAAACTCTAATATAAATATTCTATAGAAATTGGCGAAGTCAATAAAATTTTGAATTTTCTTTGTTGTGGTAAATATCAACTATAATTTGATGATTTCAATTTTCGCTGAATCAACTGTTATTTCTTCTCTAATATATAGAATATATTCTAGATATTTTATTTTTATTTATTTGAATTCTGATTTTTTGATATTGTATTGCAAACTAGTTTATTGCAGTTTTGTAAATATTTTGTATATTTTCTGTCGGTAATCTGCTAGTGATTTATCGGAGTAGATAATAATATTGTCTATATATACAGATATAAAGATATCTAGATATTTGTATAGTATTTGATTAATATATCTCTAGAAAATTGCCGGAGCTCTGATAAAATCAAAAGATATAATATTTTATTTATAGAGTCTATATTATATTTGAAATATAGTTTTATATTCTTTGTCTAATTGTATTCTAATTTTATAGAATATTGCAATAATATCTAGTTTGGTAAACTATTTTGTTTTTGCTATATTCTGTAATATTGAGATCTGAAAGGGGTGAAGTTGCATATTTTGGTATTGTCCTAGACTAGCAGTATTATATACAGATGCATAAGCATATATCTGTTCGGTCACATACGGATACCCTAACACTAAGATTATTTATACAGCAGCTGTAATCTACCGGAATAGCAGTTCCGGGATCTTATTCTCCCCCATCTGATTCAAAGTATATCCGTATGCTTTATACTGTGGTTATAGCATCTGCGGAATAATAGAATAGCAGTTAGATACAAATTGTCATAATTGTAAACAATCTTTTAAGTATACAAACGAAAATTAACAACAAACAAGTATAGTAGACATATTATAATATATCCGGTCGGCTGTTATTGGTTGGAATAGCTTCAGAATTTTCTAAAGAGATAAACAAATCGGAATAATTCAGGACAACCAGTTTGCATTGTCTGGCAAATTCCATTTGCCACCGGCCAGATCATTCACTGGGAATTTCCGCATTGCGCCATCTGGAAATTTTCTTTTGCTACAAATTGGGTCTGTTTGCTTCCAGGGTCTAGAGTTATATATAGATTCTTTTTGCCTTCTATAGATTTTTTTTTCTTTGTCATTCTCTTTCTTCTTCTTCTGGTGTCTTGGTCGAAAGTTTCTACTTTGTTATTGCTAGCTGGTTTCTTCAAGTTAGATAAGTTTGGCTGCGGCTGTGCGCTTTCGCATTCGCTAATCAATTCGGCAGTCCCTTTTAACCAAGTCTTACTATCCCTTGTCAGGATTTGTATTGCTCCGGATAGAGATTCTTCACTTTCTTAATATTTGTTATCTTTCTCAAGATAGATATATTTATATCCAATCTGTTGTGATAATCTCAACACTAACAGTTTTTGACCAGTTTTTTCTATTCCGAAACAACTGCAGTCTGGCCAGATTCCGGCTCTATAATCAACAATAAGCTTTTATAGATCGATAACTTCTGTTTGCTGTATAGCAGTATTGTCTTCAATCAGTTGTCAATTGACTGAATATAAATATCCGCAATTCTTTATCTGTTGTCTTAGACTAATATCTGATTATAGATATAAATTTGGATGTCTTATACAATTCTATAACTTCCATTTTCTTGATTGAATTGGACTGCAATCTACTGGCTATAGATTTTCTTCGAGTAATCGATTGGCATTCGGATCCAAAGAATTGTAGAGAACCTCAACAATTGTATATAGCTTTTGCACAATATATAGAAATAGTGGCTTCTCCCGGATATATTTGTATATTCTATAGAAATAGTTATAGTCTCTTCGGTAGTTGTATTGCAATAGTGGTAAACAGAGATATATTTTTTGGCGGCTCTTGTTCTAACTGTATATTCAATACCGAATCAACTTATTGCAATTTTCGGGCAAATTCTTTCGATTTTCTATTAATTCAATTTATAGAGATTAATCCAGATTATTCTTTGCTCAGTTTTTTTTCACAGATTTCAATTTAGTATCAACTGGCAGTATAGAAATTCAAGAAAAAAGCTGACAATTGACTGGAATTTTTTTATTCAGATTTTCTGATCTTTTTTTTGACAGATTCAAGAATCTAGTTAAATATAGATTAATTAATTGTTTGCTCTATCTTAATATATATTCTGGAGATAATTATATATTTGGAGACTGAGCAAGTTCAACTGAGAAATTTCTTTGAGAAAAATGGTCAATTGAAATCGGATAAGAATATTGAAATAGAGAAAAAGAATTCTTTCTTTAAGTAATTGTTTTGGTTCTTTTCTATTTGTATTTGCTTCTGTTTTTGTGCTGGTAATATTGTTTGGGATTGTTCTTTATTTGAAAATTTCAAAAATATTTGTGTTTTGCTATTTTCTGTTCTGATTTTCTGATGAAGTTGTCTGTATTTTCTTTTTCTTTGTTTTTTTTTTTCTCTTTTTTTTTTGTCTGATATCAAATATAGTTGTTTATAGTTAGATATAGAATTATTATATAATATTGTCAATAATCTTATATTTCTGCTCGGAAAGGAATATAGTGATAATGCAAATAAGAAAGATATAATAGTGTTATATACTTTTTTCTATTTGTATCTGCTATATTATGATTTTTCTTTCTTTATCTATCTTAATTGTTTATATATTGATTTGTTTATTAGTTTTATTATCAGTTTTATCAGTTCCAGTTTATTCAGATATATTAGCAATGGATAGATACCACAATATTTTTTTTCTGAATGATTTATTGACTTTTTATATTAGAATCTAAATCTAGAACTTCTGTTTCTGTTCAATGCGGTTGTATATATAAATATATCTCTAGCTGTAAGTTTGTCGATGTCTGTCCAGGGATTTGATATTAATTATTTGTCTCTATACAGCCGAGAGCAGTAACAACAATATATTTTTTTTTCTCTCCAAATATTTCTGTATTTCTGTTCAGTTTGCAGCTATATTCTCTGCTAAGGAATATTGTCTATCCGGTCTGTTATCTTTGTCTGTATCCAAAAGTGCTCTTTGCAAGATTTTTTCGATTTTGTATATTCTTGTACAAAAAGAGATATCCAAGTCTGTAGAGAATAGTAGTGAGAGAGAACAATATAAATCTTTTCCGCTCTGTTCATTTATATTTAGCTAATTTATGTGATATAGTCTTGACTGATCTGGATATCAACAACAATTCTATTCTATTCTCAGCAAACACCAAGATAGATTAGAAGATATATATTCAGCCAGTTCTTTGCGATATTGACTAATATACTGGTCCAAAGTCTTGTCCCAGCCCTATTCAGCTCTATACAGTCTATATCCAATATACTGATATTGTAGCTCTGACTGACTATATTTACCGAAAGTATAGTCTCTGCCAAAAAAGTTTTTTATTTCTGCTGTTTTATAGTACTGCTGTCTGGGCTTGTCTTCAAGAAATTGTGCACCAACTATAACTTCCAGGACAACAGCCGCATTTATTTATTCTGTAAATTCTATTTCTCTTTTTACTGTTTCTGATATTGACTATTTATAGATCTTGAGAATAGTGGTCATTCCGATTTTGTTTTGGATATTCTTTGCTGAATAAATCCCGAGTATTCTGTTCTATATAGCTCTGTTTGCATTGATATTCTCTTCAAACTATTTCAACAGAGATTGTTCTCTATTGTCATTTGCTACTATTCTACAGTTATTGTTTCTGTTTGTTCTATTTCAATCGGCTTCAATTCTCAGAAACTGATTCTGTTCTTGAGTTTGTATCTATAGTTGTCTTTTATAAATAATTATTTCAATATCTATCTCTCTGATTGTGGAGACAATTTCTGGAATTTTTGCCATAAATTTTGAGATTATATCTCTAAGATAATTCAGTGATTGAAGCTTGAGAGTGAACAACTATATAATTTTCTGGAGCAGTATAATCAGATTGATCTGTCTGCAAAGAGATCAATCTCTGATGATCCATTCTTCAATTCTTTTATATAAAATTGGAATCTTTATCTTTTTCTGAGGAGTTTCTAGTATTTCCAGAAATATCTATTTTTGTTGTTAGATTTTTGTATTCTATTATTCAATAGTATTTCTTTTCTACAATCAATCGATTATAGTATATAGTTTCTTTTTAGCTGTAGTATTCTATTTTGTAGCTGAGAAAACTATAACAGCAATTGGTTTTTCAAACAGTATATATTTATAGATATCAGTGTTCTGATTATTTTAAATATTTTCTGAGAGAATATTTTCTCTATTCAATATATTTTTATATTCGAGTTTGTCTTTAGTATTATTTCCAGAAGTTCTAGATAGTAATTTGTTCCAGTCTATTTCTATTCGGTTTTTCTCAATAATATATTTTGCGATCGTTTTTTTCTCTATCTGCTTATAATAGATATTGTTGTATCTAAATTTATTTTATTCTGTCCAGATAAATATAGATAAATCCGAATATCAAGATAGTGAATTATCTGTATCAAAGATCTTTCTAATCTTCTCAGAATATTACAAACTGATTTCTGATTGTCTCAACACATTTTGTATCACAGAGAATATCTATAACTGTTCTGGATTTCTCACTTTTGCTTCCAGAAATCTAGATTCATTGATAAGATTTCGCAGTATGCGGTCATTTGGCTTCTCTAAGATATATATTTCAAGTGGATAAGATTCCAGAACTTGATATAGTTTAAATCACTTATATTCAAATTTTTTTCTATTTTTATTCCATATTAATATCTAGATATTTTTTTGGAAACTGGTTTTTGTGACTAGACTGTTATATATACAATTTGTTCTGATAGTATAGTTAAGCAATAGTTTGTTTATCTTGGTTTGTATATCCAACAGAATTCCCAGTTTTTCAATCCAGTCTGCGGTTGAACTGAGTACTATCAAATTATTATTATCTAGTATACAAAGATATATTCTATATACCAGATAGTAAAGACTATATTCTGTATTTATATATTGTCAGATCTGTATAGCAAATATTGCTGTATTCAAATACAAATTCCACAACTTAGTAGATTTGTTCATCAATAGTTTTGTGAGAATATTGCCAATCAAATTATTAAAATTCTCAATCTTTCTATTGATTCATAGATGGAAAAGTATTGTTGTGTGATATTTTATATTCAAATATTTGAGATAATGATCGACAATTTCTGATATAAAATTGGTACCTTGATCTGAAATTAATTTCAGTGATGCTCTGTAATTTATAAACAAATATTTATATAGAAAACAGCCAATAATTTTCTTATCTATTTTTTTTACAGTCTCAGTAATAGGCCAATCAATAATATAGTTGATAGCTATAACAATCTATCTGTTGCTATTTGGTATAATTGATAATTATCTGATAAAGTCTATACTCTATTATTGGAAAGACTGGATATCTGTAGCGACTATATATTGTATTGTTTTCTTTTCAAATGATTTTCGGAAATTCTGTAACACTTGACAAGCCGGATATAATTATATTATTTCTTCAATATCTTGTCTTAGTTGTAGCCACTATATATATAATCAGATAATATTCAATAACTCCGGAAAATCCAAATATCTATACTCTCTGTATAAATAACACAAAAGATCTCTATAGAAGACAGTCTCTAAAAATAAAGCAGAGATTTTATTATTGTGGATAAAGATTAGTTGATAATTTTCTGTTTTAGTATCCGGTTTTGTCTGGAAATTCAAGTTCACAGCAAATTGAGATATTGTCTGGACAGTAAGTTTATCAATTGGTATCTTTTCTGTGAGAAGAAAGAGTTCAGTAGTTGTCAACTAATTTTTCTCGGAGACTTTCAATATAGTTTGTGAAAGATCAGAAATTGTCTATATAGCGATAAGAGAGATATTCTATACTGGTTGGGATTTCAATATATTTACAGAGCTATCTTCGGCAAAATCAGATCTGCGGCTTAATATATCAGAGATTACTATATCCGATCTCTTATAGTATTGGATAATCAGATTGTACTCTTGAAATTCGCAGATCTATTATATCAATTGTTTACTATAAGTTTTGATTGTTTGCAAATATTTTAGTCTTTTGTAATCGGTTACAATAGTGGTTTGAGTGCCGTTTTCGATATATTGATTCTATTTACGCAATGTTTTCTTGATAGTCAGAAGCTTCTTTTTATATATAGAATAATTTAGTTCGGTATTTTGAAACTTTCTTTTGTTGAATACAACTGGATACAGTTGTCTGTCTTTTTTTTTTTGTGACAATACTATTCCAATGGTCTATTCGGATATATCTGTCTCGATGATAAACAGTCTAGAATGATCTATTTGAACAAGAATTGAAGCTTTGACAAACTTCTTTTTCAGAGTGCAGAAAACACTTTTATATACAACTGTCCAATTAACTAAACGGAATTTTTGATATTATAGTATCTTATCAGATTTCTTGAACAAATTATATAATAGCGCGCAAATATATGCGAAATTGCGAATAAAGCAACAATAGTAAGTCGCGAGACCCACGAATTGGCAAATCTTGTATATATTAGTCGGTCTCGGTCACGATTTCACAATATCAATCTTAGTAGAAACAGAATATATCTCTCTATTGTCAATAATATAATTACAGAATTCTAATTTATATATAGCAATTGAATATTTGTATAATTGAGCAATCAGCTGGTTTTCTTGTAGTGTATTCAATACTATTTGTAAATATTCTCAATATTTATTAATATTCTGTAAATAGATAAATATATTATCCAGATATATAATCACAAACTGATCCAAATAGAATTGAAACACTTTATTTATTATTATCTAAAAGATTGCGGAAGTATTGCACAATCTAAATAGCATTGCAAATTATTTATATTTGTTCCAAATAGTATTGAATATAGTTTTAGAGATTGAACTCTGGTCTATACAGATTTGCCAGTATTCTGATATCAGATCAATTTTTGACAGTATTTTGGATATATCTATATAATCCAACAACTTCTGAATCCTTGATAGTGGATATCTGTTCTTTTCAGATAACTGATTAAATATTCAATAGTCAATATATATATATTATGATTTGTCAGATTTGCGAACAAAAATAATCAGAAAATCTCAAGTGCTTGAGAATAGCTGAATTAGATTCTTATAGAGAAAATTCTCAATCTGATACTTTTGTTCGCGAAATTTTTTATCTGACAATAGATATATATTAATATTGACTGGAACAGTATTCTCTGTATCAATTTCATAAGATATAGATTGATTCGAAGAAAGAATAGATAGCAATAATTCTCGAAATATATCCGGATAAGAATATATAATTTTCTGGATATTCGGATCTATATATTGAAGTAATCTATTGCTCACAACTGATCCACTTTCTTTTTTGGCTGTTTGCATAACAAATAGTATAGATTTATATAGTTTTTTTGATAAAGTTTTCACAGTTTGTTTGATATTTATAAAATTGAAGATTAGATTGTCTGACAGAATAGAATTGCAGCTAGAAATAGTATTGATTATATAAGTTCAGCAACAATTTTATAGTTTTATTTTAGAAATCGTCCAATCAATCTAAAAATTCCGATATTTAAGAAAATCTTTTTCCAGTATAAACTGATAATCCGGAAGATCTAGAATCTATATCTTTAAATAATCTCGCTATAATTCAAGAACTATAGATATATATACTGCTGTCTTTATATACAGAATTCGGCTGTCTGGTATACAGACTTGAAATACTGTTTTGAGATATTCGGATATATTATATAGTATTTGCTTCAATATCTTTGAGAAGATAAATATATATAAAATTCTGCTGTCTAACAATATATAAACAATTATAATATCTTTCAGCAGTTCAATTATAGTGCAGTAGAACAGCAATAAATCTTCTATAGTCAACAATAAGATCTGGACTCAGAGCCTAGAAATATATAGATTTAGAGAATTTGATAGATTCGGAATAACTGAAGCTTTTTTTAGACAGCTAGCAAATACTTTGATATTGCTAGATCTTTCTAGTTTTCCGGTTCTTCTCTGGCTATATCTAATTGATTGAGCTATATATCTTGTATTCGATATTCGCGATATATATATCTATGTTTTTTGCAGCGAAAATATACAATATTTATATAAAACTGTTTTGATCGAAGATCTTCTGAGATCACAGATATAGTACTTAGATCTATAAAATTATCATTATCCGCAGTTGATTTTCGATTGATATAATCAGTGACTGTTGCACTGTATTTATAGATAATGAATTGTTCTATAATTCTGTTTAGTATAGTTAGTTGCTTATATTCTTTTTTCTATTTCTATTATAAATTCGCTTTTATATCTATAAGAAGAAATTGAATAAGAATATTCTCTGTAATTATAATATCTTCGCAATCAGCAGCAGTATTTTGTTTGTTGATAGTATATTCTGTGAACAATTGATTATTTCTTTGTGATATCTGGACAAATTTTTTTTACTTCTTGGTCTTCTCCAAATATTTGCCAAATTCTTGTAGAAACTAATATTTGAAATCTTTCTATATAACAATCGGATCTTCAAAGATCAAATCTCTTTATTTCTTGTATACAATCTATATATTGTTAGTGTATTTGATAAGTGCTTTATAGATATATATAATTTTATTCTTGTTTTCTAATATAATTCCCGCAAAATATTCGGTTTCGGTGAAGAACTATTTGCAGTTATATAGAAACTGATATATAGTATTATAAGAGATTGTATTGCTATAATCACAAATGGATTTGATCTTTTTCAACAAAAATTTCTTGATCTTGTTCTGCGTTGATTGATTGAACAGATACAAGATCAGAGACTTCTGTCCTAATCCAATTGCTCTCGCAGTAGCTAGATTTGTATTTTCGATAAACTATACAGACTGCTTTATTATCTAAATATATTCAATTATGTACTCTCCAGAATTATCAAAGAGCGCTCAATAATTTTGGACCATATCGAAAGAGAAAAATAATAAAGCTTGCTCAATATCAGAACTAAGAGAGCAAGAAGTTTGAATATTCTATTGAAACATTACAAGCAAATAATAGTATCTGGCACAAATAATTTCTTGGTTGGATATACAATATTAGACCAAGGCATATTTGAATCCGGTCGGCTGTGTTCTCCTTTTATTTGTTCCCAGATCGATATTGTCTGTTTACTTTCTGATATCGGCGGTAGAGAATCCTGTCTTTTCTCCACTCTTAGTCGGAAGAATGCATTCACAGTGCGTTATCCCGAGCATTCGACCAATTATATCTATTGATATTATTGTCGATCGTCACATTGCTGGTATAGACCGACACAATTGTGTGATTTTTATTCAAAACTTGGAATATTAGATCGGTCCGGTTTTGCAATTGTGTCCATTGTACCTCGATAGCATCATTCTGGCACAATATAAGGATTGACGAGGGGAATAACAACAATATCTGCTTGTGGATTCCCTCGATCAGAATCTCAATATCCTGGTGAGAGATAGGAACGGTCTCTCGCTCGCAATCCGCGGCGATTAGACCCTCCTCGGACTAACCGTAGGAGATTGGTCTCAGTAGGACATGCTACCATATGAGATCTGAGGGGTGAAGTTGCATATTTTGGTATTGTTCTAGACTAGCAGCATTATATACAGATGGATAAGCACGTGCCCGTTCGGTCACATGCGGATGCCCTAACATTAAGGCTATTTGTACGGCAGCCGTAACCTACCGGAATAGCAGTCCCGGGATCTCAATCTCAATAATATATATAATTGTATTTTATTATAATTCTGCAATTTGCCATAAATTCTGAATTTTTCTGAAATATTGTATTTGGAATTAAATATACTATCTTTCTTTATAGTATTTTAAAGCTTAATTATTATTTTTTTTTATATACTAACAGATATAGATACCAATTTTGAAATTCGAAGTAAATCAATCAGCACTATATATTCTCTACTTTCGATTTAGTATCTGCGATAATCATTATCTAGATTTCAAGAAAATAATTATTTTATATCTCTCAAAAAAATAAACAGAGAATTCACAATTTCTGGCCAAAGAGATATTTCTGTTTTTTTCCAAGTCTAATAGTTTGAACAGAAATTCAATCTGTTTTTTCTCTCAATATAAATCAATAGAAAGCAAAAGCTCCTCTTTTATTATAGATTCAGATATATTTATTGATTTTGCTGAATAGATATTTGGATTTTTCAGACTCTCTCAATTACAGATTCTGGCTATCAGAGATTTTTTATACAACAATTAATATAATAGACAGCAAATTTTGATGGCGCAAAGAAATTGCTCACAGAAAGATATAGAAAAGAATTTTAAGCAATTTGGAAAGAGCAGTAGTTGTTCCAATTGAAGTGAAATCTTTGAAATTGTAATTGCTACCAATAAGAATATATAAATAATAATTGAGAAGTCAGATTGGAAATTCTTATTCTTATATCTGAATTATAGTTTATTAGATTCTTTTTTTGAATAGTTTTTCCCAGATAATTTGTTTCAAAATTCTATATTATTCTAGATTGCTAGTTCTGACAAATAATAAGTTTCTTATATTTATTATTATATAGATCAAATTTGTCTTTTTAGCAAAGACTATCTTATATAGTAGTATATAAGAAAACGCAAAAAGAATATAAGTATTTAAATTTTATATCTATAGAACTATAAAATATATCGGAGTAATACAAAATTTGGACTTATTTGAAATAAGTTTGTAATCTAATTATAAATTTTTAAATTTTAATATTTTGCTCCAATTTGGTAAAGAATAACTGATATTGTATAATAGAAAATTTTAAGAGAATACAAATATTATACAATATAATTCCAATAACAGAAAAGTTTTGATTGACTTTTCGCTGTACAAATATAGTAGTAGAATTGAATATTTGAAATCTCACTATATTCTATAGATCCAAAAATAAATCTTTAGTCTGAGCAATAAAAACAACCAATTTAATTAAAGTTGGCGGCAATATTGAATACAAACTATTTAGTATCAAATAGATTTTTGTAATCAGGATCAATAGAACAAATACTTTCTATTTCTATCAAAAAGCTCAAGAAATTGTCTCTATATAAATAAATAGCCAGTTGAATATAATACTTTGCTTTTAGACAGAATAGAATCTTCAAAATAAATCTGTATGTCAGTTTCTGTATTTGTAATAAATTGTCTATCAATAATTCTTTTTGAGATAGAAAAAAGATATATTTATCTACAAATTCTGCAGCAAAATAGTTTGATATACAGAGCCAGAATTCTATTCAGTCAATCTGCTCTTGAATAAGAAATATAGCTATATAGCTGAACAAATCTTTTCTATATATATTATACAATAATGAATCCGGTTCTAACTATAGTAATCTGTGGAGAATATTATATACAGAATAAAATATATATTCCACAACAGTATCATCATAGCCTGAGTCTATATAAGAAAATATATCCAGCAATCCATAAAAATTTTCTGAAGAATCATTGATATCGATATTCCATAAAGGATCTGTATATTTATATATCAGCAGTTGATATTGCTCACATTAGCTCAAAATTATAACAAATTCCAAGAATTATATATAGCGAATGCAAGTCGTAATTTCCGGCAGTGCCAACAGTTTCTGTTGCTAGAGACAAAAAATATCAGAAAAACAGCGCAATTATATGCTGGCATAGTCCGTCATTTAGGGCACCGCTTCAAGTATGAAATCTGAAGATACTATAAATACCCAAATTCCAGGTAGCAATGAAAATAGAAAGAATTTCGTAATTTCGGTTTGGTAGAGTCTTTTTGACGAAAGCTCTTTTCATTGACAATAGTAGATATTGAGCAGTCACTCGCTGCTTTTTATGCCGGAAAACAAAGTCCTATGCGCATTGCGAGAGGTTGGACAAAGCATCAAATTAATAAAAAAAATCAATTTCATAATTGATGTTTGATCGAGAAACTTTTGGTTTCCTTATTCAAATCTAGCCAATTGGGCACTGGCTTCTAGATACCCAATTTCCTGATTGACTAGTGACTATGGCTTGATTTGCGATACTTTCACGTACGTTCTTCAGATTGAATATGCTTACCTCGGCTACTGGTTCCATCGGTATGTATTTTTCCAGCGCTTGGTCGTTCGTTCTTTCTCAGGGATCATTGCCAAGTGTGTATCACAGCTTCGGTCTAGGCTGCTGTATACTACTAGTGGCCTTGAATGGCTACTATCTTTTATCATCGTATCCAACTTTCTGGCCCAATTTTTACGAAACGGGCAACACTACGGAATTGAATCCGTTCATATGATTGAACGTAGTACAGTAATGATGATGATGATGAACGTAGTACAGTATGGATGGATGGATGATTTCATTTACGCTGAACCCTCACGAACGATATGCAGCCTACCACTACTGTATAAATCCGTGTACGTACAAGTTCAGAGTCCTCTTCCTGAAGGAACTTAGAGCCTCGCCGAGGCCTGGTCGTGGCCTAGTTGCCGTTTCGTTATTAAGCTGCCCGCTTGGCGCCCGACTTCGAAACCTTGTGACGTCTCCGCAAAGTCCAACACAGCATCCACTGTCTTGGATCGACGTAGTATAGTAGTTTTCGAAATCAGCTATAACTCGACACTCTTGCAGCTTGATTTGATTGAATGATATTCAGCAGCTCCAGCCCCAGGCCGCTTTCTAGAACAAACATTGTATTTTACAATACGGAGGCGAAACTTCGCTGTCTGTATTTTAAATAACTGCTCTAATAGTCCGGTGGTTGAAACACTTCATTATTACTATAGACACTCTATCTCAGTGCCCTTCCCTTGTTTTCCTGATCAGGCTTTCCTCCGGACCCTCGCCCACTCACCTTGCATCTCATGTCGTATCTGCTCAATCTGTAAAACATTCCATCCAACAGTGTTGTGATATGAGACTGGTGTAGATCAGGAACTAAGCCGAATCATCGCAATAAATCTCGGTTTATACCTCTAAGCTACAACACATGCTTCTGAACTATAACATATGGTAATGCCTCATTTGGCTCATCCTTATAAACAAGTTGTGGAATTCATCAGAGGACCTCGCGAAAAAAGGCACGATTCATATAGTGGATGTAACAGTTTGGATAATCATTTAACGCTTAGAATCCTTCTGTAACTTCTCACAAATTGTAAGAAAAGTAGTCAAAGCCGTGAGGCTAAAATTATCGCCGAAGGGCACTAGAATTTGTAGTGTCCCGCATTTAGTTGAAACAGTCGTAATATCGTGGACTAAGGCAACCACTGTATCTGTCTCTTCATCCACTAGCATCAGCCTAGATTTACGTTTCCAGATGAAGAGTCGGGGACCGCTTGTATTGGACAAATTACCATTTGCCTGTGGTGGGAAATGCGCCAACGTTGTGAATCGGTACTGGATAGAGATTGGTGTATTTTGATGCATATCAGACCACCACGAAATAGATGATTTGCCACTAGGACTTTTTGCATAACCAATGTCATTGAGACTGTTTTTTTCGATGAATTGACAATGGGCCACTGCTCCATTGGGCGCATTAGTCCCACTTTCATAAACAATCAAGCTTGGCTTTGTGGGACTCTGAGGATGCGATTGAGCATGGAATTTCAAGGAGTGATCCCCTGAAAAGATACGGTATTGGTGGTCTGCATAACGAAATATATCCATGATGACCGGCTCGTTGCCCTCCGACAGTGCTGCAGTTATGACAGGGTCTTGGGCCCGATATTCAGGCGGAGAATCGATGTGAATATCCATGTCAAGTGAAATGGTGTCTTAGGTTTGGCTCTGGTCCCTAATTCTGATGAAACTCAGCGCTTAGCCTTCTTGAGGAGAAATACAAGATGAATAGTGTAAATAAGTGATGACGCACTCTAGGGTGGTTTGACTTTGGCTTTCGCGATGGCTGTACGCTATTACCAATACAAGGCTAATCGTGGAGAGGAGAACTTGGCTGGTCGATTGGCCGCCATCGCCATTTGCAGTTCCAATGACACGTACGCCCGCCTATTTGGCCCATTTATATATGTCCAATACATTGAACGCCAGAAATAAATGATGAGTAGGCTCGGGAATCATCCCTGTGCCCGAACCTCCTTCATATTTGTTTCAGTAACTGTTTTCACCTGCCAGGGCATTACGTATGTAGTGATCTTAATAGCTAATTTTGACCGCAGCTCTAACCGGCCAGATCCAAAAGATCAAGAAAAGTTTGAGCTCTCGCTGAATCCCATTGAACAGACATTTCCAGCTCGCTCTGCACAAATAGGTCATGCAAGGCATGTCAGGTGCAAAGAAAAAAGGCCGGAGGCCTACAAGCCAGAATGCGAACCTGATCCGCTTTGTCAACCTGACCCTTTCTTCGCAATTATGTAAAAATCAGGACTTGTTGGGTAGCTTATGTATTGGGATCTGCATTTCTATACAAGCCAGACTCCACGTATCACCAGCATTTTATAGCGCTTAGAATTGGAATAGCGCTTGCTCAGATACCGATTTCATAATGCGTCTTTGTTGCCCATATGTCACCTGTGTTTTCTTTGCACCTTACCTGATGATTACCAACAGTATCTAATTTAATACTTGTTTCTTGTACTAGTAGTTTCGGGGTATAGCTGGGGTGGGCTACTTATAGCAGATAGTATTATCCTCTTGTCCAGCTTCTTTTGTATTTCTTTAGAGAACTTCTTGAAAATTATATATCGACTAACAAGGTAAAAAGATATATTTTAGAATAGCAGACTGGACTAGTGCCCTCGGATTTTCATTCATCAACTACTATTATTGTATATATTAGGAGAGAGCATCACATCGCAGCGGGTATTCTAACCCGCTCTCACGCCGTTCTCACCTCTCTCACCCCAGTCTCCAGAATCCTCACCCATATCACCCGCGCTCACCCTAACATAAAACTTGACGCTATTTTAAGATCCAGGGCTCTTTGACTACTGGCAGCTTTTAGTATGTACCAGATACAGCTAGGAAGGGGAATATAGAGCCCAGAAAGGGCCAGTTCATTGATAGCCATCGCTGAACGGTCAAACAATTACTAAGCCACCTGGACTTTTAAGATATGAAAAGTGCTCTGGTGATTGCTGGAGATGATAGCTGCTAATAGTGATCATTTTGAACTTGTATATTGTACCTAAGTATATCAACATCTTCGACGAATCTATCATGTTTCAAAATCAAGCTCTGCCCCTTATAACTCATCATCCTCCCCATCAAAGTGAAAATCCCATCCATATGTAGGTCCTGCACAGTATGCGGTCCCAACAAGCAACTTAGAGTTGCAACTCTCTGCACTCAACGATGGATTGACCTCCAGGAATAGACTCCAAGGTATCGATTCCTGAACACAAATTGTCGTACAAGTCTCTTGAAGCTGTTTGTTCGTAACAACGTGCCACTTACCACACCGCAGAGTTGTTCCATTAGCAACGGGTACATTGTCGGGCGGAGGAATTTCTGGAATGGTGTAGCCATCGC
The DNA here is from genome assembly GCF_028827155.1 of Penicillium citrinum. Lineage (NCBI taxonomy): Eukaryota > Fungi > Ascomycota > Eurotiomycetes > Eurotiales > Aspergillaceae > Penicillium > Penicillium citrinum. Next base: position 46,633 of record NW_026622690.1, read on the forward strand.
TGTAGTCCGGCGTCGTGGTGTCTGTATCTGGAGCGTCTCCCGTTGAATTTCCAGCCTGCGGACCGAGACAAATGACATGCCCGTAAGCCACATCACTGTTCATATGCAGGTTTGTACACTGGTTGTTAAGCCACGGATTGTACTTCTTTAGAGTAAGACCATCTTGGTACCCGACATTCTGCGCTATTTCAATGGAGCTGCAGGTGTCGTTTGACTGGAGATTATAGATATGGCTGCACTGGAATGGGATGCAAAGTTTTGTTCCCGAGGGAATATTGTTGCAGTTCTTCAAATTGACGTTGCCCATGAACAGAGCAGCAGACGCAACTTGGTGAGCCCGAGAAATTGAGTCGCAGGTGTCTCCTTTCACGGATATATAAGTCACATCAGAGGGACAGAATTCCGTGGTGGGCTCATAGGGATCAATGGTAGGTGTCAAAGGATCCGGGATATTAGTAGGCACATTGAGTCCGCACATGGAGTTGATATTTTCCAGTTGCAATTTCCAGGTTTCACTGTAGTAGGAGTATGGAGTGGATTGCATCTTTTTGTAACGGTCCACTCTACAGAACGAACAAAGCTCATCAGTTGATTCGTCCCAGGAAGTTTGTTTGTTCAAGACATCTAATATCCGAGTAATTGAAGTTAGCAGCTTTCCGCAAAAAATGGATATAGCCACCCAACTTACCACCGCAATATTTCCCAGTAGCAGGATCTTGAACACAAGTTTGATTCCATGATGCCCAGAGCCTACCTCCCCTAGAATTAAAGGGGAAGGAGGTCTGATTTACACCTGCGCAGTTTTCGGTGACATGGCTGAACCATGACTTGATAGAGACTTCGCATTCAGCGGAGCACACCTGCTTACTGAGTGTATCATTCTCAAACCCACCTTGCCAATTAGCAACTTGGAACCCTTGAATCTTATCAGGACAGTCAACCACCTGCGTGAGCGCATATTGGCAAGATGATGGAAGCGTGTTCAGGAAATTCCCATCATACTGATCCTCATACAAGTAGAATCCGGTGAAGTTTCTCCTGCCGATGACACTTTCCTCCGCGCGGAACCAGCCAAGCAACGACGAGGTATATCCGTTTCTCGAATCTTTGGACCAAATCGCTGTTTCACCAAGAGGGCTGATGGATTGAACAATTGCTTTTGTCACAATATTAACCAGCCAGATTCCACTACTTTGCTCAACATAGAAAGCCTTTTCTTGACAGTTGTTTGTTTTCAAGCAGTCCTGGGAGTATGACCGGAACCAACTGTAGATTCCTGGAAAGAGAGGGCAAAGATGTCAGTCGATGATTTTGAAGTTGTTTGCAGATGGATCAAAAGCATACCTGCCCCCAGAATGGATATAGATTCCGAGTCCACTATTCTCACTGCCCAGGAGGATGTGCATGTTTCACAATCAACATCCACGGGATCATTCGGGAATCTTCCAAGGGTGAAAGGCTCCGGCATTGGAGGACTAGGCTGGAAATAAGGAGACTCTGTTTGAATCATCCCCATAACCAAGTCCTTAGCTCCAGATATCTGATACTGATATAACACACTATGCTCAGACGCTGTACCATACATCCACGTGGGACCTTGGCTCTCCACGAGAATACCTCGCGCCACGTAGACGTCAACTTGATCCTGCGACTTTATGTCCATATCGTGATCTGCGACCCATGCCCAAATATTCTCCATATAGGCCGAAGCCTGTTTGGTAATGCGAAGCATGAGTGACCCAGCAACACAGTCTTTGTGAAGCGACGAAGCCTTCTTAGGGCACTTATTTGCTTGAAGCTGGGATCCGATAGCGCCACCAACCCGGAAATGGGAATCTTTTTTATTGTTAGCAGATGTTTTGTGACATGTGGGATAGTTAGTACGTACCCCAAAGTCCGGCGGAACCTTGACTGGATTCATGAACATTCCATTCCATAAGAACAGCCCCAGCTGTAGGCCCAGATGTAGTGAACATCATATTCTGAATCTCAAGAACTCCAATATCCCCCTCGTTTCCAACCTGAACAGCCACATGGGGACTCTCCATGTTCTCAAATTTGATACCCATTGCCATTATTTGCGGCCAGGCTTGACCAATGATTCGGGATCCGAGAGGTACATGAACAGTATCCTTGATCACATAAACACCATACGGAATATGAACAATCGCAGACATATTCGCTGCATATGACAGAACGCTGTTCAAAGCCGCCGTGTCATCTGTGACACCGTCGCCCTTTGCACCGTAGGCCTTCACATCAAATACCTGCCCACCACCAAGATCGTAATACTGCGGACGGCGCCTAGTGAAGAAATTGAAGGTTCCATCAACATAGGACTTGCTGCCCGTTAATGACCTCTTGCGATTAAGAGATGGCAGTTGAGTCTGCTGCGCAAAGTGCATCCCACTATTGTCGGCGTAGAGGCCAAAGCCCCAAGTGTCGAGCATGACTTCATCCCCGCCGGCTAGGAGAGGCTCGGTGCGAGTGTCTGCCACAATTGCCTTCTGGACATTGAAAAACCCCACATTTTGTAGAAGGACCGCTGTAGAGTTGTCTTGGTATGAGGATGTGAGGATTCCGGTCGCGGTGTTGGCTATGATAGCATCAACTGCCTTAAAGACATATGATCCCAACGTGCAAATTCTCATCGCATTAGGTGGCTGGACCTTCAATGATCCCGGGTCTACGGCTACTGTCTTCTCCGACCTTGCAGCATCTGAAACAAAGCAGAAGAAGTTCTTCGACTCTTTGACCAATTTCTTATCAGTCCATGATTTTGACGGAGTTGATCTGGACTGGGAATATCCCGAAGCAACCGACCGAAGCGGAAAGCCCGAAGACTACAAAAACTTTCCGACTTTTATGAAAAACCTGAAGAATGCCTTGGATGGAGCAGCAGGGCGAAATACCCTTTCAATCACTCTCCCTGCATCATATTGGTATCTTCAACATTTTGACTTGAAAAACCTTGCAAAACATGTCTCGTTCTTCAACATCATGTCCTATGACATGCACGGTACTTGGGACGAAGGAAATACATGGACAGGTTCATTCCTCAATGCGCATACCAATCTTACAGAGATCAAACAAGGGATGGATCTTCTTTGGCGCAATGATGTGAAACCTGATCAGGTGGTGATGGGTCTCGCATTTTATGGCCGTACTTACACAACAATTGGGGGGTGCGTCGAGCCTGGATGCGAATATGCATCTGGAGGTCTTGCCGGAAAATGCAGCCATGAAACCGGTATCTTACTCAACAACGAGATCATGGACATCATCAACGAGAGGAAACTAAAGCCTAAACTGTATAAGGAGGCAACGGTCAAGGTCGTCACTTGGGATGACCAGTGGGTTTCTATGGACGATAAAGATACCCTGGGCCTGAAGGCAGATTTTGCTCGTGAGCAATGTCTCGGTGGCATAATGGTCTGGGCTATCAGCCACGACACGCCCACGGCTGACTTCTCTCGGGATTTGGCAAAGGTTTCGAACAGACAAGTATCTATGCAATTCGACAAGATCGATAATGACACCGTGATTGAGCGGACCGATCATAGCCAATGTCGCTGGACAGATTGTGCACAACCCTGTCCGGCTGGGTGGTCAATTATCACGCGAGCAGATAAATGGAAGAAATACGACAGTGAGCCAATGATGGACTCCACTTTTTGCGGCGGTCTTGGCTACTCGTCGTTCTGTTGTCCACCAACATCTCCACTGCCAAAATGTGGCTGGTATGGTTATAATAAGGGCAAATGCAAAGCTGGATGCGAAGATGGAATGCTTGAGATTGGTTCAATCACAGAGGGATGTGATTTTTCTCTGCCTCAGCAGTATCAGTCGGCTTGCTGCTCTCCCACGGACGATGATGGAAATGAATTGCCCAGCATGGCTCTGTATAACACTTGCGAATGGTCTGAGTGGCCTACCTGCGCATCTGGAACGTGCTCCGGTGCAAAGGACACCGTACTGGTCAATTCAGCATGGGGCACTGGAGCCTCCGTGTGCTACAATGGGGGCCGCGACTACTGCTGTGATACTTCGAAAAAGAACAAGAAGTTTGAAAACTGCGACTGGCACGATGGCAGTGACCTGGTCCATCCAGTCACCGACAACCGTTGCTGGAACGGCTGTCCCGATGGTCAGATGCGAGTAGCGTCGAGCAGCTCTGGTAGATGTCTCAGTAGTGGAGCGAGCTCATACTGCTGTGATGGTACCGACTACACGGAGACAGAGCATCTATCGGATGATTTGCAAAAGTTCGAAGATGAGCTTAGCAATTGGCTTACGAATGCCGTATGTGAGCTTCATCTGAAAAAGCGAAGTGGCGGTCTCGAAAAGCGTGAAGATCTTTGTGAGATTGTCGCAAAGCATTCTCTGGTTGTCAAGCTAGCTGCGATCTTTGCTGGCTACTTGAATTTGAGCGGTCGAACAAGCCACTATAATCACCTTGTCAACATCTGGAATATGGTCTCTAACCCGTTTGAACATCTCAGTACCAAGTTCATGCTTCCATGGATAACATCCAATAATACGTATCCGGAATTCTATCAACAGGGCTACGAGGATACTGCAAGGCGCATCTTGCAACTCCCTCAAGGTTATAATAATATGATTGCGGATTCCAAAGACACCATCTTCTGCACATTGGATCTGTGTGAATACGGAGATGGTATGTGTGATCAGGACGAGAGCGATTTAGATCTCAAACGCCGTCAGGACATCTGGACGGAAAAGGTGTGCAACGAATGACTCCCTCAATCTCTTCACTGTGCTAACATGTATCCCATTTGCCAGAATAACGTGCTTAAGCTTTTGGGGAAACGAGCCAAAGCAAAGCAGGAATCAGCTGATTGCGAAGATAAAGATGGTAGCGTAAAGAAGATAAAGTACACTCGATTCGCATATCCTGGATCAAGTGAGTGGCCCGCGACATCTGTTCAAGTTCGAGAGGCCGTTGGTCTGGTAAACTCGGAGAGTTGCACGAATACCGAAGTCGAGGAAAGGGAAGCTACCACGGAGGATCGCGCTCCTGGACCGGGAAATAGCAGTCCAGAAGTCAATAGTAAGTGCTCAAGGGAAGACTGCAAGGAAAATCTGATACTGATCAAGCTATCTCATAGCGGAGCATCTCATTGAAATTAAGTTGATGGGTATTTTTATGCAATGGGCTGTTGCAGAGGGAAATTGTGGTATTGACTGCAATTTCTTCCTTGATTTCTTCACTCAGGATGTCATTGAAAACGCACCTCGGACACCAGGAAGCAGCCAAAATCTCAAGAAGCCAGTTGATCGTGTGATGGAACAATTTGGAAGCAAATCAAATAAGGAAGTATTCCGGTTGCTTAAACAAAGTATCAATGCGATCAAAGGTGATGTAAGTGTGACTTCTTTCCATCAAATCCAAACTGATCATCATGAAATATTAACATACACTTCCCTTTAGCTTTGCAATTTGAACGATGCTCCAGGACGCCGAGGCTCCTGGCCAGAGCTGGTTCAGGATGATAACCCGCGTCAGGCATTAACTGTAATCCGAGAGGTATGTGGCAACAGGGCATCATCTAACGACAACCGAGGACTACCTCACTGACTACCACTCGCTAGACAATTTCGGTTTATAATTATCAAAATATGCCCAAAGTTTTGAAACGCTTCAAAATGGTCAATGATGGAATTCGTACCGAGCTGAGCCGCGCTTCAAAGGCTTACAAAGACCAGAAAGGAAAGGATATTGACCTCGCAGACTGTTGGGACCGCTTTTTCAAATCCAGGAAAAATCAAATGGTAGCTACAGGCCACGTTTTTGTCAATGAGGCGATTGAGCAAATGCACACTAGATGGACCCAAGATCCAGGGGCCAGTGTTGAGTGGAATGACCGGGCTCGTGCGGTCCGCGATGCTCTTACAGAGCTGGAGAGCCACGTCGGGGAGATTTACATGGATGATCTCGAGCTTCAAGACCTCAATTAGCTAATTTATTTGGAAATTCTCTCAGCAAAAAATACCAACCCCTCTAGGTTGTTCCAATCGATCCATGAATAGTTCGAAATACAAAATCTGTGATCAAATAGGTTCATTCTTCTCTGGTTCAAATGAAACATGAACATGAATCAGGCGGCTTGACTTTCTATTGTGATAGAACTCTGCCGTTCACGATACTCAGACTCGGTGATGGTCGGGTTTCTTGGCAATTTAGGTTCTTGTAAGCGGGAAAAGATGTTGTAATCAGATGGACAGAGAATCACATCTTGCTTCTCAATAAGCGATGAATGTCCATCTGTATAGATAACGTTTCCGGGATTTTCCATTCCCCAGTCTCCCCATTGTTGTTCGCCTGTCTGGAGATCTTCACAAGATAGAGCAAAGGAGAAAATATCGCGTAAGCAAATTCTTAGTGACCCATCATAGAACTCCGAGCATTCATTTTCAGGATCCTCTGGGTCAAAGTCACAGTCGATCACATTAACGTATCCGACTAAACCAGAATCAGATGCATTACTCTTTGGCTCTGAACTTGCCAAAATCGACCGTATAGAGCGGTCATCCAGAACAAGGCAATAGTCAAATCGAGGTCTGCCAATATGACGGGAGTAGCCCTGTCCCTCGGCCCATTCAATATGTCGTTTGCGAATGGTTTCAATCGAGGCAAATTCTAGCTTTGGATCCTCGACAATCACATTTCGATAGCCCTCGCAAACAAGTTCACGAATATTTGGCTGGGGTGGGAACGGACGCTCGAATCCTTTCGGAGTGGGACCCATTGAGGTGTAGCAGTACCGATCAATCTTTGCAATCACAGCAGCCCAGTCCTGGTCAGATGTAGCTTCAAAGCTTGTGCGATAGATAACAAAGCCCCACGGCCAACCGCCGATGCCCCTCGAGTGAAACTGGAAAAATCGAGGAAGATGGCCATTCCAACCCGATCTCCATCCCGGTTTTGTTTGAAATCTTTTTCTTCTCTCATGGGGGAGTTCCTCGGGGGGGAACTCGGGTGATTGCCATGGTGTCGTCCATGAGTTGTCGTGGAAAAGCTCCGACGCCATGCTTCCAACCTAGGAAGATTTCCGATAGAACACCCCAGGGTTAAGGAAATATGAGATTCGAGAGATAGTAGATACCTAGGTGTATGGTACCAAATTAAAGGCTGCCAGCGATGCCTCGCTTAAATGTGTCCGATGGGATTTGCAGTTCGCTGTCGTCTTGGCGGGGGATTTACTGGTTCGGCTAGCCTTTGCTTGGCATTCTGCCGTAACTTCAATGCGGTGATCTAAATCGGCTTGGCTCACCTTGGACTTTTTTTTCCCAAATCTAAGTCAAAAGAGTGAGCTGGTATAGATTATTTCGAAAAGTACTGAATAATAGTCCTCAACTTTGAATTCCTAGATCAATATACAATCCACTATAAATCCTTGAAAATTATACGAGAAAGGGATGAGGAAAGTGCAGCAGTAACCAGATAGAAGTAGGCCTCGCCAAAACCCGCCCATTGCCCAAACCCGCCCGCGAAAACCCAGCCCATGGGCCGGGTTGGGTCTTAGTCAGCAAACCCGTGGGCGGGTTGTCATATGGGGAACCTGTTGAACTATTAAGTGATGCTTCAATGCTCATGTTATTGAGGGGAGCTGATTGTGTGTTGTGCTGCATGTGTTATGTCTTATGTTGTCTAAGATACAAGTAGACTGAGTCAAGTATATATGTATGCACGTGATTCCAGCCTTATTATTATCTCAGCAATCGGAATATTTTCAACATTAGCGTCGCCGACTCGGGTGATTAGGGTGAGTGCGCAATAGACAGGGTGAGAATGAGGTGAGCCGGGGTGAGAATCGTACTGGTCATGAAAGGATTGCGCTTTGACCTTCGAAGCTGCAGTGAAGCATACATCATTGGCTAGTCTACCACCATCTGAGGCACTCGTCTCCTTGGCATCTGCACATCGCCACCTACTTTGATCAAAAAATGGAATGACAATCGTGTCCTGTTTACCTCGATATCTTCGAGCCTGCAACTACGTTGTTTATGCTGGTTGCTGGTGGTAGTCGGGGGGGTTAGAAATAGCGACGGGGTTTTGGTTGGGTGTCCGGATTAACCGTGTGTCCGGATTAACCGTGAGCTATGTTAGTTAGTTAGTTACCTGTATTACTTAGTAATCTATCACACAAAAGTAACTAGTGAAACGGGAGAGGATGCTCGAGGCAGCACGGTCGGTACGTGCAGGTCGAATGGGGCAGAAGGATGAGGGTAAACAACACCCCAACTAGGGCTAACTGCTGGCACTCTCTCGAATAGGCTGGAACTCTTGTAATTGACTCTGAGTGATGCTAAAGATGCTATCTAAATTGAATGTATATAAGCTCCCTTCCAAATTAGGCCAACTTCCTTACATAATCCCTATACTGGTGGGCAGGCCGATACTCCCCACTACACTAGTTATACTGATAAAAGAGATTGACAAATATATATTCCAATCTATATATATCAGAGACAATAACTGTCCAAGTTGATCATTGTTGACCAATCTGACAGCCGCTAATATCAAAAAGAAAATAGTTTGTCAATCTATCTTGTTTTCACTTCAATCTAAATCCAAAAACAAAAGCTGCCAATAGTATATTCAGAGAATTATATAAAATATATTATATATATATATATCTTGCTCTCAGAGAAGCAAAACAATCAATTCTGTGAGAGTCTCGAAAAAGTTGTTCAGAAAGCAGTGGAGATCTGGTATTCTATACAATATTCCAGAAGAAAGTACAAATCAGATTTTGAAACTGACAACAATAATAAATTGATTCCTTTTGTTTTCTCCGGTCTAGAGTTAGTAGATATTCTGTCCATTGTTAATTCTCAGTGCCAGTATTCTCTAATTATAAATTCTTATATATATACAATAGAGAAAAATAAAAAGATTTTATTTACTTCTATCTGGCTGCTCAGCAATATAGATCCGCAATAGATGGCCGCAGAGCGGAAAATAGATCAAGACTCTTTCCAGTCTATATTTGAACAAATTATATCAATTCGGCTATACAAATTTATTGGCCGCAAAAGTATAAATAGCCATTGATTGCCGACTTTCAAGAAATAGAGTGTGAATAAAGGGAATAGTATTTTGGGATAGCTTGATATCAAGAGTCTACAGTACTTTATATTCTGGTTTTACTACTTATTTTGAGACTGATATCATTCTTAGTTTTTTATTCAGGATCTTATTCCTATTAAATATCAGCTGGTCAGCTGACAAATCTATATTATCGGGAGAACTACACTGCGCTGGTCATGCTCTACACTGATAATACAGGGCTCTCAAAAGCATTTTCATCTGGTTCTTTTATTCATTTCTTTACTTGAGCTATATTTCAGATACGCTTTACCAAATTTGTAATAGCCCCTAGCCTTGGCTGGCTTTTAATTTGACAAAGCTCATTGGACTAGGCACTTTACACTGGACTAGGTACTCTATAGATATATGCGGGTCGGGCCAAGATTTTGAAGCTTCTTGAAGAATAAAAAGTGGTGAAACTGATTTCAATCCGCTCTGAACCTGATCTATTTAACCATCTTTCAGAGACCAGGTGCCACTAGCATATCTTTCTAAGCACTTTGGGACCGGCATAATCCGGAGGAAGGGGTTTATTTCAAAGAGCTGAGGTTCTGTATTTGTTGAGCTGTATGTGGCCCATTTCGATGAAGGACGCATCAACTCCGGCCTTGTGAGGTGATCGGTACAGTGACAGGGTCAACTGACATAGTTTGGGCGATGAATGGCCGATGATCGAAAGAAATCACCGAACAGAGCCATCGGAATACAACGATGTCCTATTAATTTGACAGATAGCCTCCGTCGGGCGCAGTGAAGCTGGGAGAGATGAAAACATTTGTAAATATGGCCATGTGGATAATAGGGGATAGGGAGCTATTCTGAATTGGGTCCTGGATGCATTGAGCGGAGTGCCGTTCCAACGCATATTTTGGAACATTAAGACGCAAGTATTCTTGGACTCGGTGGCTCGGCCCGTCTTGTTAGTGCAGTATTGACAATCGCTCTGCGGCGAGAAAGAGACATCAGCAGTACCCTCCGAAGAACAGAGAGCCCGAATTAGATTACTTCTACACTGAGACTCAACATGTAGTCCGGGGCGTTGCGGATAAGCAGTGGCCACGCATGGGGCAACCTACTACACATGGGCTGGCTCGTAGTACATCCAAAACGACTGGGTTGTTACCCAGTGAATCATCAGCACATGCTTATCCTTCGCAACTACCACAGTGATCAAACTTACCCTGCTAGCTGCTACCGCATGCGGCTTTCTAGCAGGGCAAATCGGCTGCAGAATTCGATCTAGAGTAGAAGGAATCATTAGTAGGTGGATTACAAGGGCCTGTAGTAACTCACTATCGTTGCTGCAGGGTCATTTCCAAGACAACTGGGGTTCGTCGGGTAGATTCGTGCACAGGCCAAGGAGATAAACTGATCTGGACATATTTCACGTCAGCATGTCTTCGAATGACTGGGCAATTACACTTACTCACCATCACAGATTTCAGTATCAACATTAGCCAGGCTAGGGGCGATACAAAAGGTGAGTCCGATCAAGAGTTCATGGCAGTTCGAAGGCAAACCTTACCGGAAAGCAGCTGGTGAAGTCGAGAGCATTTTGCACTGAGACTATAGGGGGAAGTTTGCGAAAGGAAGTTGTGGGTGGCCAAAGGTCTGATACTTATTAGCATTACTGCAAGCCTTTCAGTGTCGGTCGGTACAAAGGTCGTCGCACACTGAAAATGACCAAAAGAAATGGCCCTCCAATTTTAGCGGGTTCTTCACCATTGATCTTCGGCGGCATTCGAAATTACTGGCATTCTCACTATTGGGACCATTTCAACACGCACAAAGCTACCGCAGATCGCGCTGACGACATGTTCTACATTCATCAAATGCGTCTGCACTTCATTGCCACAGGAAACAGCGGCCACTTTGTTCAATTTTACACACTGGCAATATCGATATTACTCGCTGATCAACTGTTGAACACTGTTGATATTGTTGCCATCTTCTTTTTCTTCTTTCCACTTGTTTCTGATGCCGTTAGGGAGCTAAATTCGCAATAGCTGTATTTCTTTGGTGTTGCTATCTGTTCATCACTATCTCCAGAGATATTGGCTTCATTCAGATATATTTCTGAGCTGTAAATAAGGTCCTCACTGTTAATATTATTTTTAGCTCTATCCGGTTTATATTTCCGAGCACTTGATCAGCCGTGATGAGTCACTACCGGAAAATATTTTACAATTCAGAAATCTATTCTGGAACTATATTGTATACAAAGATATATTTATTCTCTGCAGATACTTATACAAGAATATCACTTTGAACTGAAGTATCTAGTTTTTGTAGATATCTTGGATTTAGTAGACAGACAAAACTGCAAAGAGCTATCTGCTAATTCTCTATACAAAGTGCCCAACGCAATAATATATAGACTATATACTGTGATCTAGCATAGTTTTTATAACTAGGATTTTCCATGATTAAGGATATCTTAGAACAGATATCTCAGAAGAGAAACTGTCTCAAAACAGTACTCTTATTGCAATCTCACTCTCAGATACAAACTATTTCTGAGAAAAGTGACCAATTCTGCAATCAAGATATTCACTGCTGCCACTGTTGCTTTATTGTTCCATTGTTCTGTTACAGTTTTGGAAGCTATGGTAATCAGCTGCTTGATCTGATCAAGTTCTTCAGTGCCTGCAAACTGGTCTTTTTTATGCGCGGAGATCACAAAATAGTATTGCTGCCATTAACTGAGACAGTATGGTAACAGTAGTCTAAATAGATATTGTATAGATACAAATTATAGAGTGAATAACTCTTATATAAATATTTTTGTGCAATCTATTTGACAGACAATAGATCAGATTGATTTATAAAAAGACAGTCTGATTGATTCTATTTATTTTGTTTAAGTGATCAGAATCTGATTTCAATATATTGTCCGAGTAGAGAATCAGATTTGTTATATATTGGAGACTAGAAATAAATATTTGTTCAATTATTCTGAGTTGATATATATTTGATATCTTTGTATATTCCTTCCGCAGACTAATTATCAAATATAGAGTATAATATTCTTTATATATTTTCTGATAAAAATTATTCTTCAGTCAGAGATAAAAATTGATAATAAAATTGGTTGAATTTATTGTTGAGATATTCTATCGCTTACTTTTTTCCAACTATTTTTGTTTTTTCTGAATCTTTCTCAGACTGGCAAAGAATATCTTTAGTTCTTCTGATCCAATAAATTTATATATTTTAGATATATTATCTTTATCTGATAAAGATAGCTGCTATATCAGAATATTGATATTGAATTTAAATATAATATCTGATTTTTGTTTCTGATTTTGTAACGGTACTAAGGTACAAGCTAGCACTTGTTGACTAGGTGAGAGGATAATGGAAGAAGAAGAACAGAAGACCAATTCAATCGCTTAGTAGGATATACAGAGAGACTGATTCTTGAAGAATCTTCAAGCAATCAGGATAACACGAGCGAAGTCATTCAACCTTTTCCTCACGTGCCTTCTTCGAGAAAGAAGCGGTGTCGAATCGGGTTCGAAGCATAAAGATCAGTAACTTCACCGAAAGAGGTAAGCTCAATGGCTTCACCGTATCATCCTTCAGGTCCTTTGTCAGGGATCCCGTGACACCGTCTTATAGGCCGTTTGTACGAATGACATGTCTGAATCGTCAAACATAATTTGACCTGAGCTGTAACAACACCATCATTAATTGTTCCTACCATGAAGGTCTTATATAATTGAATTCGATCAATCCCCAAGCAATGATGTGGATAATGCAGTTTGGTTTTAATTGCGGTAAAGGGTTGTCCAACCTTTGCACCATGCCTTCGACAGAGGGTCGTCGTAGGAAAAGTCAGTACGCCACGGAAGACAGCCGAACATCTGGGTGTTTATTAATGCACGGTAGCCAGGTTACGCTGTGTATTTGAGGTCCATCTTAGATATTTCGGTGATGAACAGGTGTTGAAAAGGTCGTATTCACTTCCTGTTGTGTAGGTGATGAGTTGGTAAGAAGTCCTATAAGTTATAGCTTCATAAACGAAGAAGACCAAATTGCCGGCAATATCATTTGACCTAAGGCGTAAACTTACTAAATCTAGCCTAGCACCATTAGTAAATGAAGTTTTGTCCGAAGCCTCCCTATCATCCTCTGTACAAGGGAAATTTCAGGTCCTTGGTAAATACTTCTCGCGAAGCATGTTCTTCCAATCCTCCATAGTGATATCCTTATCCCCCCATGGAACATAACCCACGGGAACCTTACCCAGTCTCTCTGGGTCCCACTCGTCAACGTAGAATCCTTTATGGCTCGCATCGCAGAGATTCTTCACGAATTCACCCTTGTGTAACTTTTCGCGACAGTCATTGCACAGGTTGATCTCAATACAGTCTGCACAAACCCACAGACCACCAGGATTCTCGCCTTTCCAACCACATGAATCACATATACTTACGCATAGCCATTTCCGCTCCACTTTGTCTGGATTCTTTTCGGTGCCGTCTTCCAGGGAATTCTGGTTTTTCTTCAAAGCCGAGAAGCCAAACGCTTCCATTGCATAGGCCGTAGCCGTGTTCTTTTCATCAAGAAATAGAGATGTTATGTTGCCAATTTTTATGAAGGCCCATATATCATTAGATAAATCATCATCAGAGAGAATTTCCAATGAAAGCTGTAGACTGTTGCGAACAGCCAGACGAGCAAACCTTTCTCTGCCTTGGCGGGAGTAATACCGTGCAAGATACATCCAAGGTGGGAGTATCAGAAGCTGGTCTGGAACTTGCTCACATTCAATTCTGGATATACCTTCAATGAGGCCGATGCCTGCTAACATTTCATTGACCCCTGAGTTCACTTTCTGCAAGGCTTCGTTGTAATAGATCTTTCCTAGAACGGACACAACATGGTATAGTACATCACCCGGAGCGGTGGCTAAATGGAGACCGATTCTTAGTACTTCTTCCATTATTTGCTTGACGGCATCGACAGGAGGATTTGGAAGTTTCGAAAGCGTCTTTGCTTGAAAGCACTTAAGCCAAATCATAGCATTGCAGTCTTCATTCTTTGAAGCATATTGGATACCATCCGTGTACACGAGGTCCATAATGTTGAGCTCATTTGTCTTCATTGCGATCTGAAAAACTATGTCGTGGAAGTCATATCGCATTGCCAATTGAACGGTCGCAGCCACAAGATGAGTCTCGCCGAGAGGAATGGAGTTCCTTGATAAGATTAATGGCGTCATCCCACTGGTCACGCTTCTGATACTTGCGTAGAATTTCCAAAAGAGTTCCAGCGTCGCTGGGATCATTTTTAATAGATTTGGAATATTCTTTGGGCGCGTTGTCAAACTGCTCCGCTTGCCAGTGTCGATCACCCAGATCGCAGGCCATCTTAGCCAGAGATTTCTGATGAACTTTCATCCAAGCTGTATCTTTTTCAAGGCGATCAATGAGATTATTCAAAATCTCGATCGCCTCTTTATTGTTCTCAACTGTCTGTGCAAGGACTTGCAACGCCCGCCAATTCGAAGATTCAATTTCGAGAGCCTTGCGACAACGAGCTTCTGCATGAGATAACCATTGGAACCCTTGAAAGACCAAAGCCATTTGGACCTCCCACAATGCTTCTCGCTCGATGACACCAGCGACTTTTTCCGACCACATCTCTGCTTGTCGTATCTCAGCAGGAGTGGGAGAGTCGAGGTTTGTCTTTGCCAAGGTTGTCTGGGTAGTATAGTATTAGCGTATGTGAGGATTTATATTTTATAATCCCGTAAAAGTACTCACCTTGGCTAGGAAATGTAGTATGAACTTGAACGTAGGCACGGCAATGTTCGGAGGCGAGGGTTCTCGGAGGCAATGAAATGCCATTCTAACAGCAGACTGTCTAAGCAAAGCTAGAAATGGCTCTTCCGTAAGTTGGTCAATCCACGATTTTCCTTTTGGATCAATTTCGGAAGCAACTGCGGAGTCCTTAAGCCATGTTTTGATTTGGTCTGCGGTACTATCTTCCCACATCCAATCTGGTACGCCTGGTGATGGACTGACGAACCTGAAGAGGTTGTCAATACATGTGTTATTAGTGAACAATTTCACAAGACCAGGGCCAATTTGACTTTTCAAATCACGATCTACCAGTGCCAGGTCTACCTTGGACAGATGCTGCATTAGCTGGCGGGCTGCGTATCCTTGCAGCACCTTCAATCTCGCATTTTCCTCCATAGCTAATACACGAAGGATATCTGCGGCGATTCTAGCATGTGCAGTATTCTTGTCTTCCTGATAAATCTGACAATTTTTGCTGGTCATCATCCGCTGGAGATACTGCTCCATCTGGAGCTTTCTCAACAGCTCAGGTGGACACACGGTATTAAGGAAGTACTGCACAACCTCAATCTCTTTTGGATGGATGTCCTGGTCGTTCTGTTGGTTGTCTTGGGCGATTTGACGTCGCTGGGGAATAAGTTCAAGAAACTTCGATGACCGGAGTTCAACAAACCCATCATTGTCGATTCCAAATAAGAAGTAGCTGGTCTTGAATTTATAATCCAAACTCCGCAGAGAAGCGGCATTGCTTCTTAGCTGCAGAATAACTGTCATCTTCTCCACGGACAGTCGCTCTTGAGAGTTTGCAACCCAGAGAAGGATTTCATTGATCTCAGCTATCTCCTTGGATGTACGAGCCTCATTGAGTTTGTTAATCTCTCCTCGTATATGATCATCCGTCCCCTTACCCGCGTTATTCAGAATTGTATCAATTTCATCCACGTATTCTGACAATCTGATCTCGTTTAACGCCGTGGTAATCTTAAAATAGTCACCATCAGTTTTGTCGCTCAGGGCCTTCTTGACCTTTTCTCGAAGCTCTGGCACTCCGTTTTGACGGGGGTCAGATAGTACATCGATACTGTCCATGCGCGAGTCGATGAATTTTAGAATATCGCCTTCATTTTTGTCCCTGATCGCGATTTGAGGACACGCGATCCCTCTTCCTACTACCTGCTCAATTGTCCTCGGGGTGCATGTGAAGATGATTCGGGCTGTTCGATTTTTGGACCGCCATGCGCTTTCCAGGAGATTGAGCATCTCAGGGTCAACCACATCACCTTCATCGCCCAGTTTGTTTATGACGATATAGAAAGCAGCTTTGATACCTTCCAAGTCCCTGTTTTCGAAAAGAAGTTGCGGAAGCATTTGCTTGGGGTCAATGGTGCCAAGATCACGACTTTCGTTAGCAGCTAATTGCATGTAGGATCCGTCGCCATTTGCACACTGCCAGACAAGGGACTTGGCGAGGATATCAATTCCAGTGTTATTGACCCTTTTGTCCATGAAGTGAAACCCAACCACTCGCCTTAAGTCGGTATCGCGATATTCTTCATTTCGTCGCAGGTGATGAATCACGGAGGAAGCCAGATAACTCTTCCCAGAAGACTCTCCGCCAACAATTGCAAGCATGGTCGCGCCTTGTGCCGGGTTCTCCCAGGCCCGGAACGAGGCATCCGAGAACAACCATTCACCAGTTCCTGTCACACGCTGTCTCAGGATATTCTGATGTGCTGTTTCCCAGGTGGCTCTTGGTATCCCCTCTCTATCATTCCACATATCTGCGCTTTTGTCAAAGGCTAAAAGTCTCAGAAGGGCGCTCTTGTCATCTGCTTCTCGTGCCTTCTGCTTTCTCTCCTCTCTCTCCTCTTTCTGGTCAGCCACGTACTCGTGCATTGTCAAGTTTAGATCGCCAAGAATATTTTGGCTCTCTTGGCCGTTTTTGGCAATCGCGCTCAATGTGTCCTTGGAATGCAATTTGAGGTATGTGTCTGAATCCGTCTGGACGGCCTCTTCTGAACTTTTGACACCTGCCAGCTGGCCATCCCAGTCATCCAGATTGATAGTATTGCGCAGCCATACCAGGCCTTGATTCTTGTAGTAGTGGCACACGCTCTTCATCTGGTAGGTGAGAAGTGCTTTGTACAATGCTACCACCCTATTTTCCAGCTGAACAAGCAATTCTTCGTAGGACGTTCCGTCCGTCTCGATATTCTTTCGGTTCAACATATTCCCAGTCAGGGCGCAGTACCACTGCATTCTGGTTACGACGTAAGCAATGCCTTCCAGCTGCGACTGTGACGCTTGGGCGGGGTTCAACAGAAACTAGATTCAAGTCAACCCATTGTTTCGGCTTCCAAGAACGTCATCTTGATCATAAAAAACTCACCTGCAATCCAATACAAGCGCCTGCCCAGGGCAAAGCAGCTTGTGGGTTTGTTTGCACCGCCAAATCAATCACTCCTTTGAATTTTAAAACGAAGCCTGATACTTTACCCACAACACTGGTGACTTTTGCGCTCTTCTCAACCTTCTTCTGACCTGCGTTAAGCGCATCCTTCATGACCTGTTGTCTTTGGCGTGGGTCTTTCATGCGTGCTACAAGCTTATCACTCTCTGGCCCCGTGATGTCTGCATTGGGGTTGGTAGTCCTCGGCAATATTCTCACATAGCCTTCGACAAGTGCTGAGTTCTCGTCCGCAAGCTCGTCATACGCGCGATTCCATACTATTTCCGAGGTAGTAAAGACAGAACCGTTTTCCTCTTCGGTCGGAACCTTTTGAGTTGGGACTTTACTCTCATTCTCAACAATGTTCACATCATTGGAAATGGGTGTGAGAGTAGGAGGTGCATCGTTAATGACCGTTTCCTCTGGAAGATTCTGCTGGGGCGTGGCAGCTTCCTTCCCTTTTTCGCCTTCAGCAGCCTTCTTTTCGGCCCTCCGCTTCTCCTTGTCTCGTCTATGGAATGGCAGTCGCATAATATACCGTAACAAGCAGTTAAAGCTTGTATTAGGCGGTTTGGTGTCAGAAATTAAAAATAATGTGCAACAAAGAAGGGTACAGATCGCGATTTGACGTAGTCGGGATCACGATCTAGTGAAGTGAGGATCGAAGAGACAAACAATTCATTGAACGGGGGAAATGCAGGCCCTTTTATGACATCCTTCTGCCCCACTGAACTGTGGTAGATTTTGCCTACTTTGTGGATTCTGTGCCAGGGCTATGGCATCAGTGCTGTTTTTTGAGGGCTGAAGAACGGCCCATCGCTTTAGCTGGTGGACTTGACGATCGCAGCCAACAGCCAATAATTTGCCGTAGAAGACGTCAGCACAGATCTTTGGTTGTTCAATCTGTGGGTCCATCTCGATGATGTTCATCCACTATGACAAGAGTGGAGAAGTAAACAACCCAAGAGAATATGGTTGGGTCGTAAATGGCCGATCCTCATAGCCGGACGGAACTCGTTCGCTCCGAAGGAACTGCCCAGGTGGCCCCAGCGCCACTCATCGAACAAAGTAGTATCTATTGGTAGCAAGCTCACTACAACCCATTAACTTGTTTCTTCAGACGCCTGGAAGACAATAATATTATCCATGTTTCCTTAGTTGTTCGCTAGAAAGCAAATTTATTCCTTTTTTATTGCTCTATACTAAGCATTTCTCATTCCATACTAGATGGATACTTGCTCAATTAAAAGAAGGTGAAATTGCTTCTTTGTCCATTTGTTTATATCTGCGCCAAAGTCATTGAATTTAAAATTGGCTCAACGGTGGACCCGGATCCAGGATGGTGGACCTGTCACGATACAAGACTGGATCAGGATCGCCTCGCTGGGATACCTATCTCATCCCGCGCGCCTTGTCTCCTGTACATAATCCAGCAGATCCAAAGGCCAGCTGTCACAGGAAAATCCTGTGTCAAATATACTTGTGCGCTACCTATACCTTATATATATGTAGTTTGGGAATATCGAAGCGAGAGCTTCGATATTGTGGCCTCTTTTGGCAGAGTGGTAATCTTGTCACGGGATCCCTGGCAAAGGATCTGAAGGATGATACGGTGGAAGCCATAGAGCTTACCTCTCTCGGTGAAGCTACTGATCTTCACGCTTCGAACCCGATTCGACACCGCTTCTTCCTCGAAGAAGGCACGTGACGAAAAGGTGGAATGAACTTCGCTCGTATTATCTTGATTGCATGAGGATTCTTCAAGAATCAGTCTCTCTGTATATCCTACTAAGTGCTTGAATTGATCTCCTGTTCTTCTTCTTCCATTATCCTCTCACCTAGTCAACAAGTGCTAGCTTGTACCTTAGTACCGTTACATTAATATCTTGTAATTACTGTAGATATATAAAAATCAGATTTAGCTGCCATGATAGTGGTCTTAGAAACCGAGAAATTAAGGAATGCCCTTAGCAGTAGATATACTCTATGTTCTATTAAGTAACAAAGGCATGTTCTGAACATCTGAGCAAGGGATCTAGGCCATAGACACACGCACTACGGGCGACGGGGACATGCAGAATCGGCGAATCAAGACGCGAAGAAATGTAATGGGGGTTGACTTTCTTTTCCACTAGGGTATAGACATTATATCCCTAGACTTTTTGAAGTATCCTACCCCATGGTGCTAGTACCTGATCTACTTATACCCTCCAATCGGAGACTGAAAAGAGTGAAGCGTAATGCTCATGATTATATTGATTGTGCCAACTTTTCCCTGGATATTGTGGAATCATCATTTTGCTAAGCATAGTTCTCAGCTTCTCGAACCTATCGCCGAAAATGAAAAGAAGAGTTGATTTAGCTGTTTGCGAGAAATCAGCCTTATTGACAAGATACGTAGACATCAATGTTAAACGAAGAACATGACACAGAACGAGTTGAATCTCCTGATAGAATTCCTAATTTACTCTCCTGCCAAAATATCATTTATACACAAGAATTTCGTCCTATTGTGAGACAGACAACCTCAATGTGGAGTTTCTAGGTGACATTCTGTTCATATTGGGGTTGTATCTCGTGAGATCAAACTGTAATACTGCATTGTACTTTTGAAAAAGGAAGGGCTAGATACTATCGCCAAAGATTAAGTCTATATGAGTATGTTTAGAGCTTCTAAAGGGTCGGCAAGATATAACTACCTGGTAGTATATATTCAAGTCTTCGCTGCGACGAAAATGTGTTAATTTCTTTGTGATATGCCTTTGACCTCAGAATATGCCTGGGTTTTCATAAAATATATCTATGTATGTATATGTATATATAAATTTGCGCTCAATTATCGCAAGCGTTATCTTTCGATGGCAAAGGCAGTATAAAATCCATTGCGTTGAATGTGCCAAAGCGACACTAAGCCTTTTCAACAAGGCTCTTCGAATCCGCCTCAAGTATTACATTTCCAGAATCTGCCTCAAGCAGATGCTTCTTGTCCGGAATACCATTAGAGTTATCGGTCTCCAATAATCCATTGGAGTCGCTAACTTCATGAATTATCTTCTCCTTTGCAGCATCTGCGGCGGTAATTTGACTTCCTTCCGCTTCCCGTGGCTGCATTGGCGTGCGGTTTATAATACCATGATCGATCTCGGCCTTTTCAATGTCGTTGATATCAGAATCTGGCTCCGGAAATCGCCAGTAGCAAAGAGTAATAGCGAAGAAAAATCCAGAGTCAAAGAAAAACCGTAGGACCACTTGAATAGTTCCCTTGCTCTTATTTATATCTGTCGGGACCTCGTTGTCTTTGAGATAATAGACCACAGCCCATACGAAGTTTTGGAAGTTTATGGCAAGGAAGAAGCCACTTGCTGCAACGAAGAAGTAGAGCGACATCTATCAAATAAGTTTAGAGACTCTAAATTAAACTTCATGGGGTCCATCTTCACTTACCTTGAGATTCATCTTTGAATGACCTTGAGATGCTTTTAGGCCCACATAGAATGCCCAAGCGACGATTTCCCACGCAGCCAACCAGAACAGAATGCATCTGGTGGAGATATATCTTATCCCAGTATGTCATATATCTGTAGTAAACGATCTCTTCGACAACCACACGGTTCCTCCAATTAATCAGCCAGCTCCAATCAACAATGACCAATGCCGCGAACATTCCAACAAACGTCCAGTGCATGTATCTCATGATGGTGATGACCTTTGCCTTTTTTTTATCAATTTTGTCCCCGAATACGCGGTCTCTGAAGATATGAACAGTGGCATAGAAGACATAGAACATAATGGTGTACGAAACAGGCTCGAAAAGTGAACCCAAGATGTCACAAAGATTGTACCAGTTCCTACCTCCGGAACTGTAGATTATAATCATTTGCAACACAAACAGATGAACCATGGCCCTATGTTGTCAATACGCAATTCAATAAATGCATTCAAAGAGTGGGTAATTAACTTACACGGCCATTGAAAGCATAGCTACTACTGTCATGATCAGTGGCATGGGCCTGAGTGCATTCCTTCTTGATTTTCTCAAGAAAAGGGTGAGAAGTGACAAGCTGAGCGTACTTGCAATCAACAAGAAGATGAAAGCTGCCTGGACAGAGGAAAGCACCTGGCTGCTGTCACTGCCGGTGTTCCAGTGGTGATATGAATTCCAAGTGTCGTTGCCATACTTTCCAATGCCATATCCAAGGAATCGGTGTTCTGCCTCCTCGTAGTACGACATCCCCGGTTATACTCAGCCTCTTTCGCTGAGAGGACAGAGTGGAAAGAAGTTGAGATACTATTAGGGCCAGGATTGCGAGAGAGAGAGAAAGATAAAGGTCTTTAGTCACGACGAGGACAGTGCAGTGTGTCGTCATAATCTGCAGCCCTGAGTTTTCCATATTTCGATTGATTGGCTCCATTTGACAGGGAACTGTCAACTACACGGACTACAGTGCTTATATCTCATCTTTTCTTTCGATCATCAACGTCCGGATTACCTTGTTTAGCTATACTAGCACTTAAAGTGGATCTTCCTCAGCGAATGTGAGCAATTTCGCACGCCCACTCCGTTGAAGGTTTAGTCTCACTTTTGGCCCCTTAAAACCAACAGTGTCTCGCAACTCAGCGAAGCCAACGGCCTCACAGACTTAGAACTTGAGATCCCCTTACAATAATTTTGATGCTCACGCAATTAGTATAAAGAACTAAGAATCTGTCATTTCGCTGATCAACAGCAGCTAATAACCTGGAAATAAACTTGGCCCTGCTGGCGGAGACGAGCAATAATCGTCACTTGAGTCGCTCAGCTTTCTGAGAAATATTTTTTTTTATTGACTTGAAATTTTCCCCCAAAATCTGGATCGCAGAGCACGACAGTAGATACTGTACTATAATAACCCATCAACGGTGTATTGTGTTGCTAGTGGTGTAGCAGGTAGCTAAAGGAAAAAACGGTCGTAAGGCACAATTTATTCGTATACATGTTAAATTCAATTAAACTTTTCCATACCAAAAGCAGCTTTTTGTAAGAATAGACATAATAGTCACCATAGGCGGCATATGAATGCCTGAGGCCTAAGGCTGACAAACCCGCTTCGGGGTGGGTCAGCCGGAGGTCAACGGAGTCCGGTTGTCAACGTAGCTTTTTAACATTATATCGAATTAAGAACAATGCAACACTCTAATAACACCATTAAACCCCTTCAGATAACAGATTAGGATCAGATGGAGGCAATTATTCACAGATTTCAATACCATCTGACGATATCGCATCCAGTTGCTTCTGCATCTCTTCTCTGCGGGCTTTTATACCGAACTTCACCTTTTTACCTTAGTTTTTACCATCACGCGCATAACGAATTGCATCTTTAGTAGTAAGAGTACCAAATTTGCCGATCTGCTTTTGTTATTTGCGTGCAATAGTTGATTTTTAGGGTAGTTGATTTTCCAGTGTATCAGTTAACAAACTAATATCCTCAGTAAGGCGGAACAGGCGAGCGGCCAACACGTTCGATTTGATGGCGTATTGTCTCCGGTATACTTTCATGCCGGATTACATTGGTCAGTTTATCGCGTGTACGGTATGCATTATATACTGATTTAGGAGGACTGCTTGGTATACTGGATGCATTCAGAACTGGTGGTGGTGAGCCGGTGAATATCTTTAATTTAGATTCAGCGATTTTTTGATTGGCCAATATATCAATAACAAACTCTGGTTTGTATGGCATAATACCACATTAACCAAATACTTTGCGGATTGTGCGAATTGTGCGTGGTTGAAGAGCTTGCTCTCAAATAGCCGAAACTTCAGTAAAAAATACACTGATATCTCGGGCATCTCCTCCCCATTGAGTGATCTTATTGTTTTTGGTACGGTATGGCCGTTTAAATGACCGGAATGGTGGCCCATCAAGCGTTTGAACAAGATGTGTAGTATGAGCAGGGTATACATATGGAATAATATTATAAAAGTCGCAACGTTCAAGAAATTCAAATGTTAGATGGCTGCGATATCCATCCATGATCAACAGTCTGGGCTGTTTCCTTTTATTTGGTAGGCGACCTTTAGTATTGAGATGGAAAAATTCCAGCCAATTGAGTGCCAATAGGTCATTCAAATACCCTGATTCGGAAACTGCAATTCGTGTGGTTTCTGATAATGTTCCACCTTCATACCAACGCATCAGATGAACAATTCCTGGTGCAACAAAATAGGGTTCTATTTTCCAACCATCAGCCGCAATACATTCAATACCAGTTAAGAACTGGCCTCGTTCAAATGAACGAGTTCGAGTGCGGTGTTTGGTTTATGCTGCAATGCTGATCTCGCTGCATCCGTCTCGAATTTTTTGGATTTGTATCTGTGTCTATGGGAAATGTATGTCCTGAAATCTTCACTGAATATTCAGCTCAAGAACGAGAGACGCCAGATAAGCGAATCAAGTGAATGGCTGGAAGACGAGATTGATACCCTTCGTCAGAATTGCAACCGGCAAGCGATGGAGTTGGAAGATCGGATACGGGTATTGGGAATGTTGTACGGCCGTATTATTTCGGTCCTGCAAATCCTCGATCCACTGTACTCCTCCATCGCGATGTCTTGATGCAGAAAATTGAAGCTGGACCATTTCGTTCAGAAATATCTTCTGACAGCGATATAATTATATACAAGATTCACAAGATGCATCAAATATGGGGACTAATGGCACGAACCTATATTCACAGTATTTGTGTCTTCTGATATTTGTATTCGGCAATCTAGAGATATTCTGTATTACTTATAGAATGTATTTCCGTTGATTCCAAATCTGGCTATTAATTTAGCTATAGATATAAAATTGAATTCAAATCAGTCTTTAATATCTGTTTATATTTATTTTCCAAATTTGTTTCTTTGAAAGGATTAACTATAGAAGTTTTCAGTAATCCTCCGCAAATAAATTCCACAGTTTTCCGGAAAAGAATTGTACAATTTTGTTGCTCAAATTTCTACGGTATCTGTGATAGTAGACAGAATACTGTTAAATTTTTATCAGATGATCAGCTGAATTTAGTGAGAATCTTCTGAAATATAATATTTTATTGAATAGGCAGTATCTATTTTAAATTACATAGCAAATCTATCCAAATCTATATAACTAATGAGATCTGAGGGGTGAAGTTGCAGATTTGGGTATTGTACTAGACTAGCAGTATTATATACAGATAGATAAACACATACCTGTTCGGTCATGTACAGATACACTGGCACTAAGAATATCTGTACGGTGGCTGTAATCTACCAGGATAGCAGTCCTGGGATCTCAATAGAATAATTGATACACAGACTGATTCTTAAAGAGCTCTCGGATTCTAAATATATATATATATAATCTTATATATATTAGAATTCGTATTAGAATTCGGATAGATCACTATATAGAGGTGACTCGAAAGGATTTAGGCTTCGGATCGATATCGAGTGCTTGGGCTGTTGTATACTTCCAACCCCGTGACAACGGGGGCATACCAAAAAAGAGATCTAAGTGGGTCTGGCTGTTTATGAGCGGCTTATGAGCGGCTTATTTTTTATAAGCCAATTATTAGCTATCTAAAGTGGATACGGCAGCGGATACAAAATCAAAACAATCAATCATTAGTTGATCTGTATAAAGAACACGCTGGTCAACAGCACTGGCTAACAGCACTGGCTAACAATCTAGATTATAGATTTAGCAATAGATATAATTCAAGTTCAATTTATTTGGTCTAATTTAAAATAAATCCAATTCAATAACTACTACTGTGTATAATACCACTGCATTACTGCCAAGCTTTTGCATAATAATGCCATTTTGCGAAGATCTAGCTTTACCCCACAATTTTGAGCGGTTTCCGGCTCATTGAGCCGCTCATGATCAAGGCATGAGCGGGTGTCCATGTCTAATATTCGGCGCATTTTTAAATTTGGGATTATTGTACTTGAAATATCTTTTCTATTCGTTGATACAATGTAATGGGATACTTCAACCAAGGCCAAAACCCGCGGTGGCTGCCAGTGGGCGGGTAAGGAAAAATTGAAAACCCAACCCAAACCCACGTCTGGCAAGGTCTAGGAGGTGCTGATCAGGTTAAGTTGTTGATCATGTGACCCGTAAATCGAATTGGCCACCGATTATTAGGCTGCAGTAGATGTGGTTCCTCAGTGACAACATTCTTCATGCCCGTCGCGCAGGAGGGAGCTCCTAACGGATATCCCGTCTGATCTAAGATAGGATCTGTAGCTATCTTCCCACACGGCAAGGCGAATGGAGCTGTGTTGCTTGAAGGGATGGAAAGGTGCGAAATATATTATCTGGACTGACATAGAGTATGATGTGAAGCGTTCTGCACAGCGATAAAACAACATGAATAATGTTCATAGAAAGCGGTGGACATCAAAACCATGTGATTTACGGATCAGAAGAAAGTTTGTTGTACATAGGGTAAATATGGATAAGATCGGATGTTAGAAAATATCATGTGATTGACACCCTTTTTTTTTCTACATACGTCAGAATGAGCCTTACATTGAAATTAACTCAACCGAAGAAGATAGATAAATGATTGAAAACCTACAAATTATAGTCTGATAACGTTTGTCACACTTCATCCACCAGTGGCTATAATATTGCAAACCTTCACTATGTCGTGCAGCAATATAGATCACATCTCTATTTCCGCACCAAAAGACGAATTCGAAAATGTGATCGAGTGGTACAAAGCCGCGCTCACTCCACTCAAATATAGAGAGCTCATGCGCTTCCCGGGCGCTGTGGGACTGGGAAATGAAGTCCCCGATTTCTGGATTACAGAACGAGAGTCCAAGTCTCCACAAGGGCTTCATGTTGCCTTCAAAGCTCCTGGTAGGTTACTTCTGTATCTCATCTCAAGGTGGTAATTTCATCGAAAGCTAAGATATTACATACCATGCGACTGTCGATGCTTTCCACGAAGCTGCTCTTGCCGTTGGCGGTAAATGCAATGGCCCCCCTGGGAAACGACCGCAGTATCATGAGAATTATTACGGTACGTTTGTTCTGGACCCTCTTAATAATAATATAGAGATGGTAAGTCTATCTGAGTGGGAATACAAACTCGAGAGGTTGTTGGTCTCAATTAACGCCTTTGACCAGGTTGATCATTGCCCTCATAATGAGGATGGTTGACTTTGTGGTGGCTCTTTTATGAAGAATATGATTAAAAGCATTTGATTCATTCTAGCTTTAAGCTTCTATGGTATAGTTAGTTCGCTGAGAATGACATTATATGAAGAGCACAGGTATTATAACCATGTATCATCTTCTTCGGATACGGGATTGTTGCGGCGACCCCAAAACTGCTCACAATCAGTAGCACGGTTTCATACCCGTCAACAATATCACTGGTACCGTGTAGACCTGTGAACATGACCAAGAATGGTACAAGACAGCCAAGAGCGCCAGCGTCAAGGCGTGGAAGGTCTGATGGCATACCACTGCGTGGCTGCACAAATAGCTCAATGGTCTGGTGTCTTCCGCGCGACCAAGAATGCAAACTGGGCTCTTAGTATGTCGTCGGATTCATGTTCCTTGACAAATCACAAGTTATCAGCGAATGTGGAATGTCTGCCTCAAATATCCTCTCTTAATCCCGATGACCGGGCTGGCAGGTGGAGAGAAATTGGGGTGGAAAGAGCCCCCAGGCCCAGTTCTACCTTGGCTATCTAGATCGGATTATTTACCGATGGGTGATTTGGGAACGGCGTATTTGATTGCTGTAAAAGAAGCAAAGCGTGTATGGCGAGTAGCCCCTGCGAGCAAGAATGACAATGAAAAGTCCAGTTAAAAAAAAGGACTTCGGGGTTCGGGGCTGAATGGAAATCAACAATCGCGCGGCTTGGTCATAAGTACCTAGGGGAATATCTATGGTTGATGCATGAATGATTATGAGATGATGTGTTTTTTGAGTAGAAGCAACGCTCATAACTGATGAAAAAGGTGAAATGAGATAACCGCCATTCCGATTTTTGCGGGGATCCATGTTGTTGAATATTGAAACGTGTAATCAGTCGTTTTCTGTCGTATAGCCACGATTTCCAGATAGTATTAACAGGGAAGAAAGGTTTTTGGTATGTTCATTCATCAAAAAAAAACCATGCCTCCGAAATGTGCATAGCCTCGACGGGTAATGTTGAACCAGCAGTGTCTCGACGACGGTTAGTTTTGCTGACGCCCTCACAATTCACGGCCATGAGGACTTCCCTGTTAGCAGAAAAAAGCCTGCTATAATGCTAAAAGTGCCCAGTCTCCGGCCACTTCGACGGTCCTCCTCCAGCATATTCTTCTTACTCTGAAGCAAAATATCCAACACCTCTCGTCTTCGCTACTCCCCTCTAATACGTACCGACTACGAACCCCATATTTACGATAGAACTGCCTGGTTGTACCGCCCTTAGCCTGCCCAGACGTGGCGCAACAACCTGCAAAGGACAGTAAGTGTGACTGCCACCCATCTGAGCCATGGTGATATAGAAGAGCTTATAAGTAACCTAGCTCCACCGCCCTGCCCCTAGACGAGTCAGAGACGGTCCTACTGAACAGAAGACATCTTCAATACAAAAGCAGTAAGTAATGAAGGGACCCTAGATGTCATTTGCTATTGACTCCTAATGGACTGGTAGCGCAGGCGTCTTCGACGTGCGACTAGACAACACACAGCCGTTCGCGGCAAAGCAGTTAGGTTACTGTGGAAGCCCAAATATTAATTATTGAGTCATCTACATCTTTAAGTTGCTCATTCACCCTTGTCAATGCCGATGAGTTTCGTGAGTCGCTTTGTTTCTCAGTTCGAAAGTACCACTGATGTCAGATAAATATCAATTGCAGGTTGAGCGAACCCTACCATAGCCTAACGTCCTTGAAGCCAGATCGAAATGCCACTCGATTTGCTCTTAGATTACTACTAGGTTGGCAGCCATTAAAGCGCATAAATCACAGAGATTAATAGAAGTATTCGGTATTCTCGAGTGTCGAGTACAAAGCAACAAGACGCAAAGAAAATTACCAAGAACTTTTAACGCCAATTTAGCACTATGTGCAGTGAAGCTCCCCTCCATCATGCGTGTGGCAGTTCTTACATTGTCAGCTTGAGGGCTCTATCATTTGGAAAATTGTGACTCACTTTAGGTACATCATTTATAGTTGAAGGTGCCTCTGCAGTGATTTTCGCACTTGCGGACGTAGGTTGGGAGCTTGTTTCCTTGTCGTGTGTATGGGGCTTTCCAGGACAGCCTTCCTCCGGGATTGCGATGTCATAGGCGTAGACCTCCAGTGCAAAGTATTGAAGAGTTTCGGAATCACGAGTTGAGAGAGTAGCATTCTCAATGGCTTGATCGACAACTTCTTCATATCCATCTGCGAAATGGTCAATCCAATTTTGACCAAAGGACGGCATATGATAGAGTCGGTGCAGAAGATCCGCGGCCCAGAATGTATTCGTTTCAGACCCAGCGACTGTGTATCCCAAGGCACACATGGTAGACAGCGAGCGGCGGGTCTCGTAGCTCAAATCGCAGATAACTGTTTGGTCTGTTCCGTTTTCGCCTCTCCAGTGTCCTGCATAGCCTTCGAAACAATCAGTAATTTACCTCTACTTTCGGAAAAGAAGAAAAAGTCACATACCTTCAATATTACAGTTACCATCAGGATCATCACACCGAAAAAGTACATTGCTCTTGTTTCCATCGATCACCGTGTCATAAGCGCCAAGGGCCTCCATAGATGGACTGTCACGAAAGTATTTTCGGTATATTTCACTCTCGTTTCTCCAGCGCAAGATATGATCTCTTGCATGAGCTGCGATTAATACAGTTTCGCTCAGTCCCATCTCGATTTGGCGACGCTGGGTGGCATTGCAGCTTGAATGGATCGGAAACTGAGTAACAGTGCCAGCATTCCAAGCAGCAGGTTTTGTTCCATAAGACGAGCTAAATTCATTTGTGCCCGAAACGGGAATAGCTCCGCTAGTGGAAGCTAGAAATAGCAGGATATTGAGAGAAAGTACTTTCATGATGGAGGTCGCACACGGTATTTGACTTAATGCTACATGGTCGAGTACATAGCTTCCTTTTATATTGAGTGCGAAAAAAATGTAGTTCTCACAGGGTACTCAATCTTGCACTTGCCAAGTACAGCTGGATACGCTCCATCTCGCTCTAAGAGCGTAGCCGGAGTAATTCCCGCAACACCTATTTAGCCAAGAAACAGAAACAAAACTTTCACTTATAACATACTACAAGCCTTTGCTTTCGCCAAGAGAGGACCTTGGAGGTAAGCTTCTACGCACAGGCGTCTTTTCCGCTGGCAGGTACAGAATTTGCCTCTGATGCCAAGCACCAAGACTAGCAGAGTCCCGCCAAGATGCTTGGGAGCAGTTCTCTCCGAGGGAAATATTCCTATCTGGCACTCACCGCGTGCTCTTGGTATAACCAGAAGATTTTGAGCGAGTCGCTCTGCAAATCGCAAATCCTACCAAGCTGATATGCTTGGTGCTTATCAAATTGCAAATATTGGCGGCGATGGTTTGAAAATGATCAAATGAAAGAGATAAAATAGTGAATTTACTCCCTCCGATGCTTTAACACCCTCTTGGGAGCGAGGTGAAGCGGATCTGGAAGAACTCGAGGAACGAAATGAATGACTGACAACACGACCTTGCGAGGTTGTAATATTACTTGCAATCATGAAATGAAATTTTATCAACCCCGATGCTAGTGAGATGTTACTAGCTATAGAGAAATAAAAATCCTTTGCAAAAGCTCACGAGGCTCTAGTGGATGTAAATCATAGGTAGTCAAGTTGACTTCGATAAACGCCTGCCCGGGAGCAGGAATGATAGTGTCATAACAAAATGTGATCAGATACACCGGGGGAATAAAACGTATGACGGAAAATGGTTTCTTTGAAAGTCCGGAATTACAGCGGGCTTTGGGATGTACAGTAATATTATTTTTAATCCTGAGGCTTTGAATCTGGCCAGCCTAGATATGGGAACTAGAGGAGCTGAAATCTCAGAAAATTAACTTGTTCAGAAGACCAGAAATTATGGACGAGGTTTGCCTGCAATTGGTCTGCGTATGACGACCATGCGCCATGCGTGGCGCATACATCCTCACCAACCTTAACAAAGGATATCATCTCGTCGGTCTATGGCCCATCCGCATCACTCACGATGACCCCCGAAGTGCCCCTTGTTTTCATTTCGCTTATTTGCAAGATTGAAAAGCTCCATCAACCATGGATTGCTTCCCTTTTTTCCTGATTTTCCTGATATTATCCTGGGTCTTCCAACAAGATGAAGAGTTGGGCAATATGGCCAATGTACAGAGCATCCTAATACTACCTAGTGAAACGGGATAGGATGCTCGAGGCAGCACGGTCAGTACGCGCAGGTCGAATGGGGCAGAAGGATGAGGGTAAGCAACACTCTAACAAGAGCTATCTGCTAGCACTCTCTCTAATAGGCTGGAACTCGTGTAATTTATCTCTGTGTGTTGCTAAGGATACTATCTAAATGAATATATATGACCTCCCAAATTAGGCCAATTCCCTTACATAATCCTCCTCCTGGCAGGCAGGCCGATACTCCCCACTACACTAGGTATCATCGCAACAGCCAAGTTTGAGATATCAATAATGTCTTACTCCTCTGATTAAATACCAAGTGTAACCAGGTAGAATCAGTCCGTTTAATAATTATCCCACTGAGCTTTGAAGCAGTGATCAGGTGTAAGACGAACCGCTGACATAGAGCGTGGTAGCGGTGTATTAACTGGACCTGACTATACTAGTATATATGCAATCGTATGGTCAACCTGCATGTTTGTCATCTTCTGGTTACCTTATTTGGTGATAGGGTCGACTAGGTACTTGTTATGCTGCATGTACTAAGTAGGCCAGACAAGCAACCATAGTAAATGCGGTATTTCATATAGGTATATATCAACAAGGAGAACAATGCTAGGGACTCGTGATCGGACTGACACGTTGCATCACCCCTAGCCCGTCCAATCTTGATACTGAAATCTGAGACTAAGCCTGTGCTGACGATTCACTGGGTACGAAGCCAGCCGTTTTGGATATACCACGGGCCAGCCCATATCTGGTAAATTGTTCCATCCGTTGCCACTGCTTATCCCCAACACCCGGGACTAAATTCGAATCTCAGTGCGGACGTAATCTTATTCGGGCTCTCTGTTCTTCGGAACATATTGCTGATGCCTTTTTCTCGCTGCAGATCAACTGTCAATCTTCCACAGAAAAAACGGACCGAATCTCTGACTTCGAAAAGACTTGCACCATATTGGTCCAAAATATGTGTTGAAAGCACTCCGCTCAATGCATTCTGGACCCAATACAGAAATGCTCCGTATCCCGATTAGCCACACAGTAACTTTGCAAAATTTTTCTCATATCCTCGTTTTACCTTGTCGGATTGAAAACTAACTGCCAACTAGTGAATATCGGCAGTGTATCTAATGGTGAATACCAAATTGATCACAACAATATTGGAGGGGAAGGGGGGGGGTTCTATTTGTATTTTTCTTTGCTAATGTGCATTTAAGCAATCTAAATAATCACCATCGTTTACCTTCAATCCATTAGACAAGACATACACAAACACCATGCTCATCCAACTAGTAATTGCGAGTTCACACCCCTATAGATACACCCTTTTGATATAGTTTCTTGGGGAAAGCGCCCAGTCGGTTGTGCATTTACGTAAATGTTGGGCCGATAGTACTCAATACTACACTGGCAGGGATTAACGAGCACAAGTTTGGGGTCGCGCCATTACAACGTACCAGGACTGCCAGTCACTTTTGCATTTTGTACCTTGAGAGATTATCAAATGGGATCAATTGATTAACTAGTGAAATAAGACATTGTTATTGAGCAGAGATAAAACCTCGAATGTAGACATTCTCAGTATCCCAAAATCTTGTTAATCTCCTTCTCGAGACCGTCATTCTTGCCTTTCAAATCGACAGGATTGAGGCCCATGGCCACCTTTCCGGCCTCGGATTGGATATCCTTAATATTTGCTCTGTCAAAGAACCCGGTCTCACCCATGCCTCCCGGGAAGTCCGGTGGAGGGATACCCTTTAGGAAGGCATCACGTTGTTGGGCGACGTATTGCTATAACTAGTCAGTACGAGGCTCATACATGAAGGGAATAACCGACTTACCGCATTGTTCGGGGTCAAGGGAACGGATGGAATGTAGAATACACACGCATCGTTATCTCCAGTGTTGACAGTCTCGGTACCATGGATAGTATCAGCGCTCCAAAACACTGAGTAAGGTTAGCCTTGTTTCGGTGCTAAATTAGATATTTGTTTTTTACCGGTGTCTCCTGGCTCAACAGTAGGATATGGAATCATGGTTTCCTGGAGTCTCAGGTGAGGGTGGTGATCAGGTGTATGTTCTTGGGCCGTTCCCGGGTTAGCACCATGAAGATAAAGGTCTCCCTCTTCATCATCAAGAGAGAACTTCCACCCATCAAGTGAGTCTTTGCGAGTAGGCTTGAAGAAAGGCCGAAGCATCCAATAAGCAGTAGTTGGCTGCAGAATGGGGTGAACAACGAGAGTACCTTATTCAACGTAAGTACTGGGGGTTTCAATATTAATGTTTTAAATGTTCTCTACTTACCTTCCTGAGGCCCATGACGTGAAAGCCCGAGCCAGCTTTGAAATGCTCGGAAAACGGAGCACCCTCCTGGGGCTTCATACATGTTCATATTGGCATCTAGACGGCCCGTCAGATCCCATGGGTCGTATTCTTTCCACTGTTGATTGTATTAGTTGACCATTTTCCAATTCACAGATAGATCGTGTATCTAACCTTTCCTTGGAAGATTTTGCGGTAGACGTGGTTGTAAGCTTGATCCTCCCACCGCTCAACTCCTCCGCCATCAACGTGAGGAGGAAGTCCAAAATGTCTATCTCCAGGTGGGCGGATTTGGACACGGTCGCAATAGGTCAGTGGAACCGAAAAATCAACTATAAACCATGTTAGTTCCTCTCTATAATGCTTGGTAGACATTAGTAAAGGTATGTTGATGCGGTTACTTACTCTTTTGATCTGGGGCGGCAGAATACAATTGGTTCATCCAAGTTTGTATGGCAAGCATGTTGGGATGTGACCGTGCTTTCACCTGAGAGGGACTCCAGTATGATTCGTAAATGACCTAGATCCAAGTCAACGACAGTTCAGAGAAGCATCTTCATATGTAACATACCTTCTCGTCTGCATTGGCTGGAAAGCCTTTGAAAGGGTGTTCCTTAAAATATTGTCGAACATCAGCGAGAAGCGCCTCAGCATTCCCCTTTGGCATGACTCCTCTAATGACAGCAACACCAGTTTGTCGAATTGCTTCCTTGTTAGCGGCCGATACATTCCCGGCTTGAATATCCGCAAAGTTCAGTTGAGGGATAATCTGGCTACATTAGATCTGGGATCGTCGGCTCGTAAGATAACCTGGAACATACCGACTCTCGCTTGGTAGCAACCTCCTCAGTCCGGACTTTCAGAACCTCAACGAGCTCATCCCATGACTTTTGAATCTCTTCTTCAAAGCCAACGGTTAAGTGTCGTTTCAGATCTCGAAACCGGTCTGGCAGCGGCGCGCTCTTTCTGCCGGAGAAGGTAGAAAACACAGAGGAAATATCACCCTCTTGCTTATCTTTGCGAGTGAGCGGTGTCGCTTCGGTCTTCAGTCGCCGCTTGGGGGTTCCCGAGCATTTGCCCGCCTGAAAGGTTGGGCACCGAAGGCATTTTGGTGAGACGAGTCTGTTCATGATGCGACTCAAACCACGTTGCAATGTCGTTATGTGAAGAGGTAATCGCACAACCTGCCAAAGTAGGCGCCTGTGATAATTGGGGTTTCGAAAAAGCACATCTACCAGCGTCTTATATACCCAGCTTTGTGGGGAAATTGGCGGAGCCCCAGATTTGGTACCTATTGAAAATGTGATACTAACAGAGCATCAACCCCATAGCCAACTCCCATAGCAACTGGTTAAGGGCGGGAATTTGCCTAATCCAGCAATGGCCATCCCGTCTTCGATTACATCTTGACCTTCGTCCTTCACAAGAATGCTTGTTCAAGTGTTTCACTGTGGAGCAACTTCATAGTAACACTTGGTGGCAATGTCGGCTGGAACTTAGACGGATCCGCTTCCTATTTAGGAACCCCTCCCGACTACGGTCTGCTAACAACTTGGAGGTTTGAAGAAGGGTACCAGTCGACTCGAACAAACCTAATGTGAGACTTTTGAAATAGTAGTTTCCAATCGTGAGTTGCGTTCTTGGTCTTATGGTGAGTCTGTTTGGTTCTAAATTTTCCTTTGAAAACCTTGGAAACAGTATAGGGCTTATTACAAACACGCAAACCTCCACCCTGCACAAAGTATAGAGTAATACTCTTTTGATTGACTGAGTTACGTTCTAGGTGTCACTATACTGGGGTCTATGACCTATTTACACTTTGCCACGGATAGTTTCGCGCTTTTTTCTTTATTTTCCTTCTCACAAAACCCACAATCCGCTCGCAAGGCCTTTATTCCCATTTGTTGTCAAAAACTTTGCCATCGACGTAGTTGATCAGTTCCTTCACTGGTGGGAGATGATCGAAGCCAGCACCAAACTGCATACCTTGGCGGAGGACCTTGCGATAATTCTTGCCAGGTGACACCTTTCCGAGCACATATTCTTGCCGGGTCTCGACACGAGTAGGAACAGGAATCGAGCGGCCCACAACAGCCTCCATGCCCTGCCACGCGAAGGTAATAGCTTCCTTGGCGCCAGCAGGGATACCAGCATCATCAAGCATAAGAATGCGAGTATTTGGATAGTGTTTCTGAATATATGCGGTGATATTAGGGTTATAAGCACCGCCACCGCACATAAATATTTCAGCAATTTCTTGGCTTGGTGCGTAACGACGATAGTGGTCCACGATAGCCTGAGCTGTAACGCGAGTAATAGTGGCAACAACATCGTCTGGACTAAGGTTTTTCGCTTCTGCTTTGACAATGAAGTCATGTGCAAGTGTATCACGGAAGACTTCACGGCCAGTTGTCTTGGGCGGATCGAGTGAAAAATATTTATGCTTCAAGAAATCATCGACAAGTTCCTGATCGACTGTGCCTCGTGCACCCATCTCTCCGTCCTTATCATATTCACGAGCTCCGTTTGTATAATGACGCACGACTGCATCAATGAATACATTTCCTGGTCCGGTATCAAAATCGTAACATTCGTTTATACCTCCCTGCGAGTCTGGCGGAATGAAACACACGTTTGCGATGCCACCGATATTCTGGCAAGCACGCAATTTTGTGGGATGATGCAGTACAAGTGCATCAAAGAATGCAATCAGAGGAGCCCCCTGACGGCCGGCAGCTTGGTCGCTCACACGGAAATCAGTCACCGAGGTAATACCGGTACGTGAAGCAAGGAATGAGCCTTCAGCCATTGTTAAGGCGCTGCGAGTCTCCCCGGGCTCGGGCATAGAAAGTAGCCAAATTGTTTGCCCGTGTGATCCCAGAACATCAATTGACCCAATATCAACGTCGTACTCCTTGCAGAATTGGTGCACCGCATTTGCAAATGTCTCGCCAAGGATGACATTGACTTCCGATAATTCGGAGGGGGAAGTTTGGTTGCGCAAAATCATGTTCATGATGCGCTTTTTAATTGGTTGCTCTAGAGGAATCTCTCCATACTGCAGACGTGTTAGTTGTATCACAGGATTTCAGCGAGACAACTCACCTTTAGCAACTCAAAGTTCATCGGCGAGTCGGGAGTCTCCTGGCGGAAATGGCACAAGGCACAGTCGATCCCATCCTTCGTATAATGTCAGATATATCATTCAATAATGATCAGTTGGAACACTCACCATCGACGTCCCACTGTTCAGACCAAGAACGGTGAGGTCCAAGGAATGGCCGGTAGTGCCGTTGCTCGTGATGGAACCCATGATTGGCTGGCTCTATGTGAGAAACTTTAACGTCGATACCAGAATCTATGCAAAGAGAAGCAAGTTGGTATTTATCTGTACTTATCCGAAAGCCCAAAATTAGACCGCCGGCTGAATAGGTGACACATTAAGAGCCCCAAGTCCTAATCCCATCGGCAAAACGGAGGGTCGGCAAAACGGCTAATGCCTCATTTGCCCCATTCTCGGATGAAGGGGTCGCTGAAGAAAGCCTACTGTACTCCGTATAGAAACTGCTTACTACTGTATACAGCACTCCAGACTTCCGCTTAAACTGGTGAGTGGCTAAATGCCTAATTAGAAATAGGCGCAGCCGCTCCTGTGCCCCAGAAAACCGTCCACGCCGATCATCCGGGGCACTCCGCATTGTTTCTTCAAGATTCTGATGGTGTTACAGAATGTGTAAGAAGACACAGGCTAGGATTGAATGACACCTGGCTGGCCCCGATGATAAGACGAATACTAATTCTTGAAAGAATTACAGAAGACACAATGCTTCGTCGTCGTTGTTATGACGCTTAGTTATCTCGTGGCAAGGCAAGTCGGCATTCCGGTGAGTGGGGCCGATCGATTGCCGTGGCCAATCATATTAACCCGCTAGACCTTGACATTATCAACTTCTTTTGTCGTGGAACTAAACCTAGTTTTCCCCGTTGCAAAGCTGCGAGCATTAATAATGCCGAGAGGCGGCTTTTCGACTAGAGCCAAGTAATGATCATTTCAACTGACGCCGCTTAAATGTTTATTCGCTTAAATCAACTATGGTAAGACCATCCTGGGCATCTTCTCACATATGTCATCCACGGTGGTCAAAAACGCCATACCTTGTATATAAATGTTTCAAAGTGGTCCGATTGTTACGGGAAATGAAAGGATATTGACAAGCGGCCACGATGGGTTATACGACAATGTGGAAGCGGCTTTCGCCGCAGCAGCTGAATCTTGCAATTCAATTTTTCTCTTTGGTATCTATTTTCTTCGAAGGTTATGACCAAGGAGTCATGGGTGGTGTGAATGCTTCTCCCAGATATGTCACGGAGGTCGGTATTGGTACATCCGATGGCACTGTGACTGATACGACGCATGAGGGCGGCATTGTCAGTGTCTACTATCTTGGAGCGATATTTGGCTGTTTTGCTGGAGGATATCTGGCTGACCGGACGGGGCGTATTAACGGTATGCTTATGGGGGCAATATTTGCTCTGGTGGGCGGCGCACTGCAGAGTGCTGCTCAAAATTCGAATTTCATGATCTGTGCTCGAGTTCTTACGGGTATTGGGACTGGTGGTAAGTAAATGATCGCGAACTTCAGCTTGTGCTAAATTAACGGTGATACAGCTTTGACTGGCATCACCCCTGTCTTGGTAGCGGAAACCTCGTCGGCAGAACACCGCGGCGGATTTATGGGTTACGTCTTCATTGCCAATTGTAAGGATTTCTTTTCAGTATGTTTCTTTTCATAACACAACTAATTTTTTTCATTCTTTTAGACCTCGGAATATCCATTGCATATTGGACTTCTTTCGGTCTCGCTTTCATCAATAACGGATACTCGGACATCCGATGGCGCTTGCTGCTTGCCATCCAATGCATTCCGGCCCTCTTTCTTGTTTGCTTCATAAAAATGCTACCTGAAAGTCCCCGGTACCTTGCATCAGTTGGTTCTCAAGTGGAAGCGCGTGAGATATTGGGAAGGCTTCGAGCACACAGGTCTACAGAACAGCAAATTGATCTAGAATTCTCTCAAATTGTCACAACCGCAGAGGAAAGTCACAATTCAGTATTTCAGTTTGCGAAGATCCTTCTCGGTTTGGGGGGGAAATTATATCCGAATTTGGGGAGAAGAGCTTGGCTATGCATCTTGCTACAGGTCATGGCTTCCTGGACAGGGATTACTGTACGTCTATGAAAAGCACAGAACTTATTGGTTCAAAACTAATCAAGCCAACTATAGGCGGTTACTGCATATTCCCCTGTTCTTCTAAAGCAGGCTGGATATAGCCAGCTTACACAGAATGGCCTAGCTGGGGGAATCAACACAATTGGTATCATTGGTACACTTATAAGCGCTCAGATTGTCGATCGTCTGGGTCGCCGTGTTTGCCTTATATCAGGAGCAGCATGGTTGCTTGTTGTGAATCTAATCGTATGTTAATCCACCTTGAAGTCATTGCATATTGTCTCTAATTGTGCTTCAGGCTGGATCTGTTTACGAAAGTTCGTTGCGAAATCCCGAAAAAGCATCCCAATATGCTCCAGGAGCTGTTGCAATGCTATTTTTGTTTAATCTCGGGTATGTACGGCACATTCATCCCCGAACTCCTATTTCTAATGACTTGACATGATATGATAGCTATGCATCAACATGGGGCACAGTCGCATTCTTGGTGCCTACGGAAATATTTCCCAGCGACCTCCGAGCACAGGGTAATGGCTTTGGCATTACTGGCTGGGCTATTGGCGTCGGCATGACCACTCTCGTCAACCCGATCATGTTTGAATCAATGAAGGTACACCACCTGGCCTTTAGATTTTTCCATTCCCTCTGGATATACTAACAGCCTTTTCAAGAGCCGTACCTACTTTCTTTTCGCCGGTCTTAATTTGTTATGGATACCAACAATCTATCTATGTGAGCATTGTCCCATCATTACACGACACAAACCATTGCTAACGAAACAGTTTACCCTGAAACCCGCAACCGGTCGCTTGAATCTATCGAAGCACTTTTCTCAACGTCGAGCCCATTCAACTGGAAGATGGAGCAGGCGTTCAATTTGCAAGCCGATGTCCTGGTGGATGGCGGAATTAGTAGAGATGACGGCAAACCAGAGCTCGAGATGATTGCTTGACGATGACTTGGATCATTGTACCAATGAAGGAATTTTGTATGGTAGTTAGTTTACATAGTTCTTCAGATACACTGCTGCCTACATCACTCTCCAAAATTGGGTCGATACGCTAGGAAGAATGGAGAATACTCCTAAAAGCTTCAATTCTCGATACTGTTGACAAAGGGAAAGATTGCCAACTAGCGGCACCCTTATTACCTTTTGTACAGTGATCTAGTCATCGTTTTGCCTTTTATTCAGATTCCAACTCGGGGTTTCTCAGAATACTCTCTACGGCCGGAGATAGAGCGGAGATAAAATATACTAACAATTCCGAGTCTACGGCGCACCGTGTGTGATATGCCTATCAAATTTTCGAATATATAGAATATATGACATAACACGGCCTTTCCTCTATGATACCAATCAATTTCTAGCAAAGTAGAGGCGGTATGTAGCGGCAATAAATATGAGATGTAACTTTTGCGTTCATGCTGGCCGAGTTATGGCTCAACGGAATAGCTTCCTGTGAAAAACTATACTAGATCAGAAAAACATTTGCTAATTGCAAAATACAGAAATGAAGATTTTTTTATTATAAATAGATACAGAATCCCCTTAGCAGAGGAATAAAAAGATTTTTTCAAAAATATTTCAGAACTATACAGTAAAGTATTTGATCAAGGCTTAGCACAGCGACGGTATGGTTGCGAGACGGTATATTTGAAATACACATTGACATCACAAGGGTCAGTTTACAGTGACCAGATAGCTTCGCGTAACAATAAACAGTTGATGTATATAGAAGATATATTTCATAATATAGTTTTAATTATAATAATTAATATTGTTTATATTCAAAATGACAGATTTTTTGAAGGCTAATGGGACTGATTGGAAGTGAAGTGATAATTGATTTCATTTATATCGCTTAATGAAAAAAAATTCATTATCCAAATTTATATAGTCCTTGATATATACAGTGTGTACAAAGTGTCGGGATAAAGGGCGAAAATGGACTATAGCTTATTGATATGTTAAAATGGCGATGCAAATTGTGCTTTGTTGTTCATGTAACTCATATATTGTATGACTAGGAGCAGCGGAATAAGATAAGTTCACTATAAAAAATTCATTGATGATTCCATAGTTTTATAAATCTGTTCGCGTTGGAAAAGGAAATCATGTAGCAAATCAATCGCCGTTGGAAACGAGCAACAGATAAATTGTATATGGAAACAAAGGCAAGAGTATAAATTAGGCAGACACATTTGCATTCGGCCTGTGAATCTGCTCAACGGTGGGTTCTGGAACCAAGGAGGTTCAAAAACACACGGTAGTTCCGAATTGGAATGAGAGAGATAGGGTGGATTTGCAACTCGAGTTCCAGAAGTGGCTCGTAGCTCCAACTGTCTTGCTTCCAGAGCTAACGGTCGACCTGTCATCCAAACTTACAATTCCAAGTTTGGCTTACTTTGCCACTTTCGCCAATGCAAAGATTTTATTGGCTCACTGTTACTCCTTTTCTTGGTCCACATTGGAGGGCCATTTCTCTGATCATCCTTCGAAATACAGTGATCTCCAATAATGCAGACAATGGCCAGGAGACCATCTACTCATGGCTTTTTATTGCCATGGGTACCACGCGTATTGTTGTGGAGGCAAGGCCAACCTCTTGGCCAAATGCGACGATGAAGTGTTATCACTAGTGATTCACGAGCTAATAGTCGACGTCATTACTCACTGAGTATTCACACATGATCTGGCTATAAATCAAATCTCAAGGATCGAGGAACCCAGGATTGGCTGTGAATCAATTGTCCTTTCATCCACACACACAGTCATGGCCAGCGATACCACTCAGAAGCTCGCAGTTCTCATTGATGCTGACAATGCTATGCCGTCTACGGCGAGGCTTTTACTGGCCGAGGTCGCTAAATATGGCACAGCTAATGTAAAGCGGGCCTACGGCAATTGGACTAGCACTAACTTGAGTGGGTGGAAGAAAGAGCTCCTCACGCATTCAATCCAGCCGATCCAGCAATTCGCTTACACCAACGGAAAAAACGCGACCGACTCAGCAATGATCATAGACGCGATGGACCTTTTGCACATGGGCCGTTTTGATGGTTTCTGTCTCGTCTCTAGTGACAGTGACTTTACTCGGCTAGCCGCTCGTATTCGCGAATCCGGGTCAATTGTTTATGGATTTGGGGAGCAAAAGACACCAAAGCCCTTCATCGCCGCTTGCGATAAATTTATTATGACTGAAAACCTTGTTTACCACAAGGAACTTGTACCGCATCCCGATAGGATCATTATGCCCAAGAACCACGCTCCAGTACAGCACGCCGATGAAGACAAAGACTTGGTAAATCTGCTACGTACGACGATCGAAACAGCGTCCGATGATCACGGATGGGCTGAACTCTCGCGTATTGGAAATTTGCTTACAAAAAAAAGCCCTGATTTTGACTCTCGTACCTACAGATACTCCAAACTCAGCGATTTAATCTCTGCCTTGCCGCAGTTTGAAGTTATACGGCACGCTCCTTGGGAGGGTAAACCCAAAGGAATCTACGTACATGATAAGCGTCTGAGGCGCAAGAATTCTTCAGATTGATAACATGAATGAGTTTCGTTCTTTCTTGCTCTACGAGCTTTGGCTTTTATCAGGTCTGGGGTCACAGAAGAATTAATCAGCAAACTAGGTGTCAAATAAACTTACCAAATACAAAAAACAAAAACAGGTTCAATATTTCAATCCGAAGTTTAAACTAATAGAAATATGCTTTAAAACAAAAACATTCGAATAAATGGCAAAGACAACGGATCAAAGCTGTATCGATCAGCTTCGCAAAGTTTGGAAAACCCCCTCTTTGTATTCTCAGGGAATGATTGCAGGCCATACTGCTCCTGATTAGCTGCGATGCGAACTAGGGGTCCAACGGCATTATGCGCGCAGTGGCTTTCAAAGATACTTTCGAAGAGATGCAACTCTCTGTCCCAATATCATCGTCGAAGAAGCAATCGAATCCTTGATCCGGATTTTCTACGTAGGACTGCTAGTCTCGCCCAATTGAAAGGATCAATTCCAAGGGCAATTCCTCTGTCATTGAGATTTAATAGTAACAATAGTATTTAAAAGAGTTGTTCGGCCGAATAAAATAGGAGAATATTTACTGAAAGAGAATATTTACTGGCAGAGAACATTTGCTGAGGATAATAACAGAGAGAATAGAGAGGATGATAGCAGAGATCTAATTGGTAAAAAAATTGCTGTGGCCAGATAGCGGTCTCCACAAATGAAATAATCTAAAGATTTCGGGGTCAAAAGGCATTTCCGTCTTTGTGCAGAATTTCAACAAAGAGTAGTATACAGTAGTAACAATCACCACAATTAATTAAATAAAATAGTAAAAAATAAAAGAAAATTATATATATAATAAATCAATCTATCTGATTTATCTAGTATCAATAATTTAATATATAGCTAGCAATATTAGCCCGAAAACAGTGCATTTATATATATGAATAAAAAATGGCAAATCAGTAATTTTGGTAATTTGCTATAGTCAAATCGGTAATTTTGAAACAGCTAAAAATTACTGCATATAATAATGCCAAACTTCGATCCACACCTGGGTCAGCTGGGCATACCCGCGGGTACCCCCGGCCATTGATGGGCCGCCCATGATGAGTAGATTTTTCAAAAATCGGCCCATGGGCCGCCCAGTGCACAGGTCTATTTCGGATAATGTTTTTTTGTTTATAAAATATCAATATTGTTCAACAGTATCAATTTATTGTTTTTTTGTAATAGAAACCGGATATATATTGTTTTCAACTCTGATAATAAATATTAATCCAATTTAGATCGAAATTGTACAGTATATTTTTTCAGATACAGATACTAAATAGTATTTGTAGTTCTCGAATTGGTCATAAAAATTCTACAGATTTTTTTCGAATTTCTGTATATTGTATATAAAATTTTAAATCTATTCTAAAAAATACTTTTCAAATATTTATAGACAGATTATATTGTTTTCGGATACAATACAATATCTATTTATTCTGGCAGTAGATATCTAAATACTGTATTATTTTATTGATTTTAATATTATCTATTCAATAGATATTAGAATTGTTTCCGAAAATTATATTATTTAGACTATTAATTCAAGGTATTTGTTTTTGTTGTATAAATTTGATAGTAAAATTTGTAATTATTATAAAAGAACAATAGATTGATACTGCTAAGAAATATTGATATTTTATAAACAAAGAAAAACAGTATCTGAAATATAAATATAATAAAAGAAACAATAACAATTATTCTAATTGCTTTTAGAACTGCAATCAATCAAAATATTTCTCAAATCAATCAAATCAAAAAGACAACAATTTATTTTATTCTTTGAAATAACAAAGAATTGATCACAAAATAGATTCAAATTCTTTTTGCAATGACTATCTATTTTTAGACTCTAGAAAAAGATTCTCCAATATTGAATACTATAATTGTGAACAGAAAAATTATATATATCCAGAATATTCTAAAGCTCAGCAAATCTCAAAAATCCAACAAATAAAGAATAATTCAATTACAAATTGATAAAGAAAAGACAAAGAATCAGAATAGATTCTATAGATCCAGATTTATATTCTCAAATAAAAATAATTGCACAAGTTTATATTCTGATCTATATTAGAAACAATATTAAAATATATATAGATCTAGATATATATACAGAGATCGATTTGATTAGTATTGAATTTGCGAAAAAGTATTAATTTTAGAAAACAGAATTTATAGTATCTATTCTCAAAACTGTTGAAAACAAACAAATATCTATCTATAATATTTGGACTGTCTCTATTGTTCTCAGAGATTCGAGAGATACTAAAAAAATTATAAAATAATTCTATATTGCAATTAATAGAAATCTGAGATTTGATAAATCTCTAGTATTTCTATCTAATACAATCTTAATAAATGTGAAGACTAGTAGTAGGGATGACTAATAGTCTTAATAGCAG
Organism: Penicillium citrinum; assembly: GCF_028827155.1. Lineage (NCBI taxonomy): Eukaryota > Fungi > Ascomycota > Eurotiomycetes > Eurotiales > Aspergillaceae > Penicillium > Penicillium citrinum. The sequence goes on from NW_026622690.1 coordinate 90,934, forward strand.
AGGGGAGTAGTCCCAAATAGGAAATTTTCAAATTGTTAAGATTGAAATAAAATAGAGAAGATGGTTCTGATCATCTAGGCCGAGGGGTGATGGCCCTATTTATGTTAATTTGATGATAGTGAATAGAATGGTCATTTGACCTGAATTGCCATATAGTGGCAATTAATGATATCATCATCGGCAGTTGTTGTCAATACTATAGCCGATATTATAGTATTTATAATATATATAATATAATATTCAGAGCCCCCCCTTAATCTTTATTTTATATTATTTGTTTATTATAGTATAATATAATACTATAGATATAGTAAAATATAATATAATATAAAGATTATAGTGAATATTATATTTGCCATATTATTTTAGGACATAACAAATTAAACACATTTTTAGTAGTGTTTTTTGTTATAATATCGGCAATATTATCTTTTGTTGGTATTGGTACAATTTTAATCATATTGTTTTGTATGGCATCTCTGGTATAATGATATATAATATCAATATGCTTAGATCGTTTGTGGAATTCAGGATTTTCAGCCAGTTTTTTGGCACTTTCATTATCCACTAATATAATAGGTATACTATTAGTAGTATAGCCTAATTTTAGTATATTATTAAAATAATTTAGCATATTGTTCAAATAGATAGCTTCTTTGGTAGCTTCTTTCAATGCCATATATTCTGATTCACATGTTGAGAGGGCAACTGTTGTTTGTAATTGGCTATTCCATGATATAGGATTTGTTATTCCTAGATCATTTGATAAACTGAATAGATAGCCAGTAGTAGATCTTCTATTATTAAGATCATTGCCCCAATCAGCATCACAATAGCCCTTGATATATAAATTATCACCACTACAATTATAGATAATGCCATAATTGCTACGGTGTAAGAGATAACACCAAATATTGGCTAAAGCATCAAAATGATGTGAATCAGGATTTGACATAAAACGGGCACAATTTATAACAGCAAATGTTATATCAGGCCTAGTTTTTAATGCCAAATATAGTAACGAACCAATTTGTTTTTGGTAGTTTTTAATATCAATATTACTGGCCTGTGTTATATTTTTATAGTATTTAACACCAGGTTTGCCAGGTAGATTGGTTGGTTTATATAATTTGTTATTAATAACAATATTATTATTGTTATTATTGTTATTATTGTTATTATTGTTATTATTGTTATTATTGTTATTATTGTTATTATCAATATCACTAATATTATCAATAAATTTATTTAGTATTTTATTGGTATAATTGATTTGTGATATTGTTAGTTGTTTGGTTTTATAGTTTATATTAATATCATTACCTAGAAAGGTAGTAATTTGGCCAATTTCATCTAATTGAATAGTATTAGATATTTGATTGGCCAATTCTTTGATATAAACCAAATCTTTGTGTAATATTAAAATATCATCCACATGGCATATTATAATGCAGCCATCTTGTGAATTAATATAAATCCCTTCATCATATATAAATACTTTAAATTGTAAAGCATTTAATATATTTTTGAGATATTTATTCCATAAACGAGGGGATTGTTTTAGGCCATATAGTGCTTTATTTAGTTTAGCACATTTATTGTTATATTGTTTGTTATTGTATAGGCCAATTGGTAGTATTGTATAAATTTCAGTGTCAATATTAGCATGGCAAAACGCATTTTTAACATCATATTGCCATATATATAGACCTTTGTTAACAGCTATTAATAATAGCATATGCCAGGTTTCTGTTCGGCATGTTGATGAAAAGGTCTCTAAGAAATCGATACCTAATTTCTGATTGAAACCCTGAATAACCCATCTCGCTTTATAGCGAATAGTGTTATTTTTATTTGTAATATAGCTTTTGTTGTTATTATTATTATTCATTCTTTTTATAATGGGTTTCATCTTGAATATCCAACGGCCTGATATCGGTTTAATATTGGGTGGTATGTCAACAATATCCCAGGTATGTTGATTGACTAAGGCTGTATTTTCTTCTAAACAAGCCTTCTCCCAATATGGCCAATCAGGGCTCTTCATAGCATCTTTTAGATTGCTAGGCTCTTGAAGGTTGGCTATTGTTAGAATGAATGGTAATGGGCTTTTAGCCATTGGCCGGCAAATGTCATCAATAATAATAGTATCAGATATAGTATATATATATTGTTTTATACTATTATCATTATTATTGTTATTATTATTATTATCACTACTATTATCAGTAGTAGTATAAATAGTGTTGATATTATTGGTATCTTTTGGTATATGAATTTCAATTTGATGATTTGGATCACTTGCAATTTTAGCATCAACCTGTGCCCTAGTTTTAATGTAGGGTTGTTGATTTATTAATTTAGATTTTCTAGATTTAATATCTAGATCTAAATTTATTGATTTATTATTATTATTATTATTGTTATTGTTATTTGATATTGAATCAGCATAAAATTTGTTATTAATAATAGTAGTATCTCTTACTATTATTGTTATTCTTTTATTTGGTATATATAATTTATAGTGGCCAAAGTGAGTATAACCCACTAATATAGCTGATTCTTGTTTATTATTCAATTTATTAATCTGTTGATTAATAGTATAATAAGCAAGTGAACCCCAGGTTTTGATATTATTATATATATTGATACTGGGTTTTATATTATAGTATAATTCAAACGGTGTTTTGAATTTTAATGCTGAATGGGGTGTTATATTATATATATATGTAGCAGCCAGTAAGGCCTCACCCCATAAATAGCTAGGTAATTTGCTATTTATCAGCATTGCCCTGACTTTATTCATTAAAGTAAGATTTATTCGTTCAATTAGGCCATTTGGCTCTTTGGTATAAGCAGGGCTTGTTGAATGAATAATACCCCTTTTGGTAGTAAATTCATTTAACATTTTATTGATATATTCAGTGCCATTGTCAGTAAATAATTCTTTGATATTAACACCAGTTTGATTTTTTATTAATATGGCAATCTTTTTGAATGCTAATAAAGCATCATTTTTGCTTTTTAGTAAACTGACAAATAAATATCTTGATGTTTTATCAACAAATGTTATATAGTATTTGTAATGATTATAGGTGAGTGGATTTATTGGGCCACCAATATCAGAGTGTATTCTTTCACCTATTTTATATATCAAATTGTTATTTGATTGTTTGTTGATATACCGTTTGGCTTTGGCTTTTAAACAAGTATCACAATCATATAATATATTATATAGTATATTATATGGTATATCTTTATTATATATATATTTTATAATATAGGATAATGGCTTAGGACCTAGATGGCCTAATTTATTATGCCAATTCTTAATATCAGTATTATTGCCGATATTATTATTATTATTATTATCTAATAACAATAATTTGTTTGGTATAGTATTAATAGTATTGTTAGGGTTATTAGATATAGGATACAATATTTTAGTATTGGTATAATATAAATTTGTTTTATAACCCCTTATTGTGCAACGAATGTCTCTGAATAGAGATACACTGTTGGCTTTAAAAATAGCAATACTATTCAATTTAGTAGTGCTTAATATATTCATACCTAATTCAGGCATGTATAATACATTATGTATTATATATATAAAGTTTTGGTTTGTTAATATAGCAATTGATCCTTTTATATTGATTTGTTTATTTAGCATTTTGCCCCAACGAACAGTTTGTTTTGTTGGTTTTTTAGCATAAAAATAGTTAATATCACTAATAACAGATACAGTAGCAGCCGTATCAATAACAAATTGACAGATTGGACCAATTTTATAAATAGAATCACCATTTTGGTAGATTAAATTATCTGATATTTTGTTATTATTAATATCAATTTGTTTGTTATTAGTATTTGAGATTGTGCTTCAGCATCAATATCAAGCAACATATTGTCAATATCCATATCAAATTCGTTTTCATTTTGAATAACTGGCTCAGTTTGATCTGATTGGCCTGATTGGCCTGATTGGCCTATTTGGCCAGTATTATTAGTAGGACTGCTATCATTTAATATAGTATTAATGATAGCCTGGTTCCTTTTCTGATTTTCGAGACTGTACTCGGATTTTGGATATTTTGTTTTGTTTGTATTGTTTGTTCTGTCATTCCACCAGGAAGGACGTTTGTCAGGATATAGATAAAAGCATTGATCTGTCATATGATTAGTCATATGGCAATTCTGGCAAAATTTACCTTTATAGGGCTGCTTCTTCCATATTCTGCTATTTGGCCTGAATTTACCATTAGCCCTAAAAGATTTAGGGTTAAGGGTTTTAGGTCTAGGGTTTTTGTTGTTATTCTTTTTGTTAATACTGTTAATAGTATCAACTTCTTTGCCACGTGATTCATCAATCAAGCATTTAACTAATGAATCAAAAGTATAGGCAGCAGGATTATCACGTAATGATTGTGTAATATGTTGAATGAAAGCAGTATAATTGTTATCCAAACTGTTCAATACCCATGCTATTATAACCTGATTAGGTAGTATAATATTTTTGGATATTAAATCATTGATTAGCAACTTGATTTCATTCAGATAGGCCTCCATACTGTCGTAATCGGCCAATGAAATATTAAAGAATTGTTTCAATGTGAGGTATTCAGTTGTAAAACCCTTTGGATTATAGATATCTCTTAGGGTTTGCCAAGCCCTAATTGCATTTGTTTCATCCTTTATATACAATAAAGGACTATCCTCACATAGCAGTTTGATGATAGCTAATGCCTTTTTGTTTTTAGCTATCGGTATAGTATTCAAATTGAAATCAGCTGGTAGTTCACCATTTGCTGGCACATTATCAAAACCTAGATCATCTTTAACTAATAGAGCATATGCCCTAATAGCCCAAGTGGTATAGTTGTCAGTGCCACTCAATTTGGTAACCTCTATTTTAGATAGGGTTGCCATATTAATATATATATCGATAGATATATATATATATATAAAAGGTGATATAATATTATATATATAGATATAATAATAGTTATTGACAGTATCAAGTTTTGATCTTAGATAAGATTAACTTTTAGATAAGATTAAACTTTAAAATAAAGTTCAACCTTCCGGTAGAATATCGGATAAATAGCAGAGATATATCGGAGAAACTGTAATTGTTCCTCAACTGGAAAACTATATCACACTATATATATCGTGATATATATTGTAGATATAACTTCACGATTGCCTAAATAGGAAATAGTAGATTAGCAGTAGCAATCCGGGCTCATAACCTGTGAAGACTAGTAGTAGGGATGACTAATAGTCTTAATAGCAGAGGGGAGTAGTCCCAAATAGGAAATTTTCAAATTGTTAAGATTGAAATAAAATAGAGAAGATGGTTCTGATCATCTAGGCCGAGGGGTGATGGCCCTATTTATGTTAATTTGATGATAGTGAATAGAATGGTCATTTGACCTGAATTGCCACATAGTGGCAAGTAATGATATCATCATCGGTAGTTGTAGTGAATACTATAGCCGATATACTATACTATAGTATTATATAATATATATAATATAATATTCAGAATAAATTATTATATTATATTAATTCTGTGACAGAATTGTTGATAATTCGAGAATAAATTGTCCAAAATAAAAATATTTATAATATATCAATTTAGTAAAAATTGCAGAAAAAAAGTCTATATATATATAATTCTTCAATTTTCTGAGAATAATCCAATATTCTCTGACAAAAATAAATATAATTTAGTAACAAATCAAAATCAAATTTCTTCAGAATTTATAGAATACAAAAATATATTCCAAATACAGAATTCACAGATTATACTATCTAAAAAAAAAATAGACTACAAGATTGAGCTTCAAAAAAATACTATATTTTCTTATAGATCTATATATCTTCTTTTACAGATAAAGTTGAAGATTCTATAAAAATATTTTGATGAGAATCTGAAAAATAGTCAAATCAGATTCTCTACAAACTCTATTGAAGCTTCTATTTTGTTTATTTCCAAAAAAGACAGAGATCTTTGATTATATATCAATTCTAAAAATTGAACAAGATTTCTGTTAAAAATAGATATTCTTTATTTTTTATCTCAGAGATTCTTGATTATCTATTAGATACTAAATTCTTTAATAAAATAAATATTCAGAATATATATTATTATATCAGAATCAATAAAAGCAAAAAATAGAAAACTATATTTTATATCTATTATAGATACTATAAATATATAGTTATACTATTTGATTTTATCAATATTCCAGCAATATTTCAGAGCTATATCTATATAGTATTTGCAGAATTACTAGATACTATTTGTATTATATATCTAGATAATATATTGATCTTTTCAAAAATCTGCAAAGAATATATAATTTATCTTTGAAAAATATTCAAAAAACTATAAGAAACTCAATTTTTTGCAAAATCTATTAAGTATATATTCTACCAATCTGAGATTGAATTTCTTAGATTTATTATAGATCAACAAAAAATAGTTATAAATCAACAACAAATTGAAACTATTTTAAAATAGAAACTATCTCAAATCTATTATAATATATAAATATTTCTAGATTTTTATAATTTTTATTAGCAATTTATTCAAGATTATTTATTTATTATTTTATCTTTTACTGAATTTTTGAAAGAAAATAAGAATAGAAAGAAATCAGAATCTATACAATTGAATAAAAAAGAGACAAAAATATTTTGTATTCTATTCAAGATATTTATAAAAATACTATTACTACAATTCTTCAATTCTATAAAATCTATTTGTATAGAGACAGATATCTCTGGATTTGGTATAGCAGAAATATTATTCCAATTGTATAAAGAGATATAGTATTCAATTGTATTCTGGTCAAAAAAATTTATATCCGCAGAGTATAATTATACTATCTTGAATCAAAAACTATATACTATTATATAGTTCTTTAAATACTGGCGACAATATCTCAAAGAAAACAGATATTATATTGAGATTCTTTTTGATTATAATAATCTGAAATTGTTTATATAGTAGTTCAAGATCAATAAAAAATAGATCAAATAGTATCTATATTTGATTCTATTTGATTTTGTTATTTTGTATCAATCAGATAAAACAAATTCTATTAATAGATTGTCTCAAATTCCCAAAATCAAAAAATTCTTTTTTGTTGAGAAAATATTGAAATTATTTTATAATCAATTCGAATTCAAAATAATAATAATTGTTCAAGAATTGTTTATAGTTGATAGATTATTTGAGAAGAAATATAAAAAGAATATTTTATATTCAGCAAAAACTAAAGTATTGATCTACAGAGAATCACAGAATATAAATATTTGCTCTATTAGTAGTTTATTCAACAATTTGGTCTATAAAAATATTATATATATAGAATATATTTTCTATATAAATCGGATACAAAGTATAGATAATAGAGATAATACTATTGATTATATAAATTATTCTCAAACTGATTCTAATAGAAATTGGACTAAAAACAATATTGATACAGAGAATACTCAAATCTTTTGCAAATCAGATATATTTCAGAGTATAGAGATTAATAATATATCTATAGATCTTTACAAAATAGTTGTTGTAGAAAATCTAGATCAGAAAAATAATATAATTATCTATAAAAAATTGAATTGTGTTCAATTTATATTTTCTAGAATTATATTGACTATAATAGCAGTTAAAAATATTTTATATAAAAGAATTTCAGAAGAGCTAAAAAATTTTATTGTTCAATTATAGCTCAAAGATACTATAATTCATAAACAAAAAACTATATTATTGAAGAGCAAATATAAAAAAAAATATTGAAATATAAATCCAAAAGAATTGCTCTGCTATACTAATAGATTATATATTTCTATTGTTGGTAATCTGCAATCTAGATTGATCCAAATCAGTTATAATGATTCTTTAATAAATTATTTTGGAAGAGCTTATACAATTGAGCTATTTCAATAAAAATATTATTAAAAAAAATTTCAGAATAAAATATAAAACTATATTGTATTGTATACAATTTGTCAAAGAGTCAAAGCTCTATAATATCAATTTTATAGATAGTTGCAATTATTCTCTGTTTCTCAAAGATCTTTTACAGAATTGACAATAAATTTTATTATAGAACTATTCAAGATAGATTATCAAGAGAAAATAATTGATACTATTTTTATTATTATTGACAGATTCACAAAATATTTTTGATTTATTTCTATATCTACTATAATCAATATTGCTGAATTTGCAGAACTATTTTATAATCAAATTGAATTAGAATATAGAAATCCAGATAGAATTATATTAGATCAAGAATCTGTTTTTATCAATAAATTCTGATCAGAGCTATACTATTATTTGAAGATTAAACTCCAATATTCAACTGTTTTCTATTTATAGATAGATAGATAGACTAAATAAATAAACCAAGTTTTGAAAGATTATCTATATTATTTTGTGGACAAATAGTATACAAATTGGATTCAATTTCTTAAAATAGCTCAATTTGTATATAACAATATTATAAATCAAATAATTCAAGAAACTCTATTCCAAATTCTTATAGATATCAATTCAAATTTCCAATTCTACAAAAATAACAAAAAAGCAGAAATATTTTTGATAAAATTGCAATTGTCACAATTACAAATTGTATACAAAAAAATTCAGAAAACAATACAAAAAACCCAAAAACAATATTAGAAATATTACAATAAGAGATATATTCCAAGAGAATTCCAGAAGAATAAATTGATCAAACTATCTATTAAGAATTTGTATTTCAAAGATTAGACAAGAAAATTTCTATTTTGATAGATTGATTTATTTCAAATCTGAAAACAAATTGAATTGCAAATATATTGTTTATAATTATTAGACAAATATAAAAAATTGTATAATATATTCTCTATCTTTTTTCTAGATAAATAGAATATAAGACAAGAAACAGATTAACTACTATTATTATTAGATCTAGATAAGAATAAAAAATAGAAAATTGAAGAAATTCGAGATAAGAAACAAATACAGAAAGAATTCTATTTCTATATCAAATAGAAAAGATAATTTTCCGAATACAATATATAGAAATTAGAGATTTATATAGACAATATCTGTAATACTATTTGTATCTATTGAAAACAAAAAAATAAAAAAAGAATAACTATTTAAACAACTCGATTCTGAAAAAGATACAAAGAGAATATATCTAGAAAATAATATATTGATTCAGCAGATAATCTTGAATATCTATATAATAATAGTATAACAAAATTATATTTGACTTTTATTCAATTAGTATATTCTTTATCTTCTATTATATAGCGAAAATACTGATAATAATAGTATTATTCTTCTCAAATATTCTGGAGATTGTCTCTAATTGAATTTCAATTATTCTGCAGCAATATCTGTAAATAGTTCTCAACAAACAAAATATATATAATAGAATTTATTTTCTTTATCTCAGAGTAGTGATTCAAATAGAGAATTCTAAAATTCTCCAAAAATACAATTATTATTTTACAAAACTATTTAGTACAACTTTGATAGTAAATTAGAGATAATAGAAATTTAAAAACAATTTAAGTCTACTCCAATAAACAATTGCAATTATATATATCTCTATAGATAGTTATAGACAACAGCTAATATACCAAACAATTCTTTATATATTTATTGTATTTTGAATAGCTGTAATTTATATAGCAATCAGAATAAAAGAAAGCAATATTTGATTTGCTTTTTTTTGAGAGATTACTGATCTATAAAGTCAAGCAAATATCGCAAATCTTGGCAATATTTGTTGACCGCCAATCTAAAGAGACCGGAACTGAAGATATTTTGATATAGAAACTTATTTGAGACAAAGACAAAATCTGAGAAATCTATATAATATAACAAAATTAGCAATATAGAATAGATTGATACAGGAATCTTTTACTGAAACTGAGGGATTCTCTTTAGAATCCGAAATAAAAGAAAGACTAAACAATACTACTTCTAGAAACAAATTGATATTTTTATCTTGAATTGGAGAAACAGAAATAACAGAATTGATATTGATTCGAGTACAATTAATAAATATAAAGTATAAATCTCAAAAAGATTCACCAATATTGGAAAAATAAACAGAAGTTGTTAATCCAGATTCTTGTTTTAGAGATTTTATATTAGAATAGCTATACTGATAGATTGAAGTCTTTAATAAAAAAGAGATATTTCTCCGAATCTATTTAGAACTATATCAGACTATAATAAAAAAAATAGAGATAAAATAAAATAGATAATAGATAAGAAAAGAGAACAAAAATATAAAAAAAAGAATATAAAAAAAGAGACTAAGATATAAACAAAAAAGATATTGCTATTCTATAGAGAAGATATATATATTGATCCAAATAGAAAGATATAACTATTTATCTCTATCCGGAAATTCTCTGTTATATAATTGTATATATTTTATCTATTTCAATATCTATATAATCAAGACAATCTCTTTGTAAGAAAGAAATAAATCGGAATTGATTATAAATTGATTCTATTATAATCCACAAAAATTATCTGCCAGCTTTAATATACTATCAATATATCTGATTTTACTGGAATTCAGTCTATTTACTATTGATCTGAAAAAACTTTGAACAGCTATTTACTATAAATTATATTCAGAATTCTTGTACTATAAATAGTATAAAAAATTAATAGAAAAAGAATTAGAATATTAGATAAAGATCTATTTTCTCTGCAAGATTCCAGCGAAATAGTATTGACTCTCTTTTATTTTATTGATAATATTAATTGTAAATCCAAATTAAATATAATACTATTGAATTATATAGTAAAACAAAAAAATCAATATATATAAATAGTATAATATCTATCAAATACAAGATATAGTCTAATCAATCTGAATATTGTTATAGTCAAGAATCCAATTATCAGATAGCTCAATATAATCTACTGTTTGAATTCGAGCAGTCCAATCTAAGATATCAACAAATATTTTAGTATTCTTTATTATTATAATAGATATTTAGAATCTATTAGTCTATGAAACAATTATAAACCGAAATCAAAGATATACCAATTTGCAAATACTATTTTTATTTTTATTCCAGCAGATATAACAATATTTAGAATTAATTGTATCAAAATAATAGTCAATACAAAATATATAGTTGTCAAAACTATTTATCTTGTATTGAATAATCTCTCTATTAAAATATCAAAGATAAAATAAATATTTGTCTTGCAATACAATCAGATTTTGATTATCTGCACTACTATCACTATTTATATTCAAAATATCTCTGTCACTGCTACTATAACTACTGCCATCACTGGCACTATTATTGTTATTACTACTATTACTATTACTATCTCTGTCTCTATCTCTATCTTCTGTCAAAACAGCAGCCGTTTGTTGTTTACTATAGACAATTTTCTATTGTTTTATCTGCTTCTTTTTCTTTTGATATTTTTTCTCAGTAGTAAAGAATTGTTCCAGTTTCGCTTTCTGTATATATCCACTATAAATATAAGACAGACTGGTAGCTGTTATAGAAACTATTGCAATACAACTAAATACTGCAGTTGCTGAAACAGAAATTGTTGTCAATACTACTATTGCAATCTCTATAGTTGAACAAATTACAGAAACCGATCCAGAAACTGCTGCTGATACAGCTGTCTGCCAGCGAAATATTGTTGGAGATATAGATACAGATATAACAATCTCAATACAAACCGAATATATTTTGTTATAAGAATCGAGACTGAATATTTTCCAAACAATATTTTCCGGAAGCATCAATTTTTTGCTGATTTTTTATATCTATTGTCTCTTTGAAAAAAAGATCTCTTTGAGCTTTTGCTACAAAATCAATACAGATCTATTCTATCTATATATAATAAAAAGAACAAATCTGGAACAAAGAATTTATTTATATTTCTATATTATTCTTTGAAATATCTATAGATATATCTAGAACCAGATTCTCGAAGAAAGGGAGAATAGTTGTTATGGGATTCCTGACAAAGAATCTGAGAGATAATACAGTGAAACTATAGAGTTTATCTCTTTCGGTGAAGTCACTGATCTTTATGCTTCGTATCCGATTCGACACTGCTTCTTTCTCGAAGAAGGCATATAAGGAAAAGATTGAATGACTTTGCTTGTGTTATTCTGATTGCTTGAAGATTCTTCAAGAATCAGTCTCTTTGTATATTCTACTAAGTGATTGAATTGATTTCCTGTTCTTCTTCTTCCATTATCCCCTCACCTAGTCAACAAGTGCTAGCTTGTACCTTAGTACCGTTACAGATACAAACTAGTATTTGTTGACTAGATGGAGAATAATGGAAGAGGAAGAATAGAAGATCAATTCAATTATTTAGTAGAATGTATAGAAACTGATTGTAACGGGTAGGTTCTATTGTTTGGGTTTATAGATTACCACTCGGCCAAAAAGACCACAATATCGAAGCGAGAGCTTCGATATTCCCAAACTACATATATAAGGTATAGGTAACGCACGAATATTTTTGTCACAGGAAAATCCTGTGACACTGATTCTTGAAGAAAATTCCAAAGAAATTTAACATATACATACAAAACCATTCAGCCAGTTTGTTATATAGAAATTTCGATATATATTCATGCCCGAAGCAGGGTTGTGGTGCCAGGAATATTTTATTCAGATACAATCGATCTCACACCACACCGTTTCACCAGGGTGATCTTTTCATTGTCAGAGATCCTGTGACCCTGTCCATGGATATTGCACAGGTCTGTATATCAGAACTGGAGAATTGTATATATTGTAAATTCAGATATATTAGTACGGTATTGGATATAAATTGTATTGATATATATTTAATAGATATTTAGAAAATATTTCTACGGATAATTGATATTGTTTAGAAATTTTTATAAAATTCTATATTTTTGCTATCGGATATCAATATCTAAAAAAAAAAAGATTATAACAAATATTAAAAATTTATACAAAGAATTTTTTTTTTTTAATTTTGTTCTAGTTACAGATATAGAAACAATATAAAACTTGATATTTTCAATACAGAATAATTAACGTAATCGATAAACGAGCCGGCCACGTTTCTACTTTTTCGCATCTCCAAGCATACTACACTATTCAAACCTCCACCATGCCATCAAATCGCAGCCGATCAAGCCAAATTTCGATTGAACACAAGGATGAATTCCTATTATCTATCTTAGCTATTCGAAACCATGACATAAATTCGGTTCGTGAAACAGCGCGCCGATTTAACGTTCAGCGTTCTACTCTCCAAGAACGACTATCCGATTATACAAATCGCTCTGAAACACGCGCCAGCAGCCATAAATTGATTCAACTCGAATAAAAATCGCTAAAGCAGTGGATACTAACAATGGATCTACGTGGAGCCGCCCCTAGACCTAGTACTGTACAAGAAATGGCGAATCTTCTACTTGCGAAACATGGTTCTATTGTAACGGTATCCTGGTGGTGGTGGTGCCTTACAAACATGCTCGTGCGTTACCCATCTTCCTTATAAATGTAGTTTGGAAATATCGAAGCTCTCGCTTCGATATTGTGGTCTTTTTGGCCGAGTGGTAATCTATAAACCCAAACAATAGAACCTACCCGTTACAATCAGTCTCTACCCAAACTGTTGGCGAAAAATGGATCTATAATTTTACTCAGCGCTATATAGAGCTAAAACCTCGGTTTTCTCGGAAATACGACTATCAGTATACAAAACAGGAGGATCCAAAGTTTATTCAGAAATGGTTCGATACTGTTCAACAAACAATTACTGAATAAATAGTATTCTATTGGAAGATAACTACAATTTTGACAAACTAGTTTACTTCAACTGCAAAAATTATTATACAAGCCGAATACTACAGTCGGAGATCTGTTTTACAGCCAGGAAATCGGGAATAGATGACTGCGATCGAATCAATTAGCGTTTCTGGATGGTCGCTTCTATCAGTTATTATCTTTAAGGCTAAACAATACAACCAAGTTTGATTTGACGGTTTTTCAGGAGACTGGTGTTTCGAAATTAGTTCAAATGGATAAGTACTCGTGCCCATGGCCTAAAGATAAGCAGGACTGATACTATGGGAAGCGATCTGATATAGTCCATTTATTTGGAATCTGCTATGTGAACGTCTCTCTACCTGATTGCTTTACTCCTGCAGTGAAAGTTTGCCTGATATAGTAGATGAAATCCCCCCCAAGCTGCACGCAGCACATAGCCACCACAAAGATAACCGGCGCAGTCTCTGGGAACATTTTCAAGGAGGTAAATGGGGTCATTATAGCCGCTATGTTTGAATAGTACCCACTGAGAACACCAAATCCTTCGCTTGTTTTCGGCTTCTCTTTTTCGGCTATACCCCATATCGTTGTCACAAGCCCTGTTAGTCCTAGTAGGCATGTAGTCCAAGGCGCAACATAGTCTTGAAGGACCGAGTCAAGCAGACCCGAATTATCCAGACAAAATTTGCCTAAATTCACCCAAGCAAGCACGTCGGCAACGATAGTCCATTTACCCACTGATACGAAATTGCTGGCGATAGTGGGACTGCTTGAGGCAATCAGTAGGCCGAAGGACAGCGCCGTGACTGGTGCACCTGAGATCTTGGATTCTCGCTTGACTGTCTCTAACACAACTTTTACGGCCGTAACTCCAAATATGCACATCTTCAAGACTCCAACGACTGTCTTTGCAAGTGATGGTAATTGTGCCGCTGTCACGGATCCAGAGACCTTGGAGGATACAGACGATTTATTGGGTTGGGAAAGCAATCGAGACAGCTCAGAAAAGCTGGATGCTTTGATGAGAGAGTCTGTTGCAGGGTTATCCAGGAAAGGCGTCTCGTTTGTAGCAACCTTATAGATCAATGTTCCCGGAATAGCTGCAATAAGGCAGGTAAGATCCATGCAGGAGAGTACATCCCCGTTGGTAATCTTTTTATACAAGGGTGAGATGACTGGAATTTCGAGTGGGGTATCGAAAAGGTCGAGAACACTTGACATAAAGTACTTGATCAAGTCCACAAGCTTGAGAACAACGTTTTCGGCTGTGCCCATCAGGAAAGTGGCGAGGATGCTGAGGATCTTTTGAATCATCTGGATCTGGGACAGACTATGGGTCTGGCTAATCACTTCGTCTTTGATTTGCTGAGCAGCTTGTTTTAGGACCTTTTCTTCGTCTTTGACTGCGCTTTCGAGTATACCGAGAAGCTTCTCTATGGCGCCTGTATCCACTCCAGGCAGAATCCCGAAAACATATGCACCGGTAGCCAATTTTGGGATTCCGTTGATGGTGTGGTGAACTGCCCAGTTGGATTGGGGGCTATCAGCCCCGGATATATCTTTTGTCATCTCTTGCTGAGTATCACCAATACTCTTTCCCGGATCTTGGAGACCTTCCCAGGACTTTCCATTGATGAAAGCCTGTAATTGGTCAAACCCATCCTGGAGTGACACCCGAAGAACATCTATCTGGTCCACGGCATTCCGAGCATACTGCTTAAAGATATTTTTCATAACTCTGTGAGTACGAAGAATATCCCTCCAGTTGAAGATAAATCCCAGCCAGGCCACCAAATCTTGAAAAAATACCTTGATTTTTTTGAAGATGAACTCAATTGCACTACTCACAGCACTGACACAGTCGAGGATTGCCGTGTATATTTTGTCACCAACATGTACGATGAATTGGTAGACTCCTTGGAACGGTTTGACAAAGAATGCCTGCACATCATCCCATGTGCTCTTCAGGAAGCTGAATAAATCAGCTGCAGATGTGACAAGCTCAATGAGCGTACTGCTCGTTGCTAGGCTGGCGGAACAAAATGTAGCGTACCCTTCTGGGCCAACAGAGCTTCCCAGCTTTCTAAGCTCCAAATCTTTACCTTCATAGAAATGGAGTTGGTTGGCGTCACTGACCACTCCCCAAAGGTCTGCCTCCCCGTTGTCTTTCGTCAGCGCAGTGGTATCACGGGACCCATCTATTGGAAGGTTTGATCTCATTTCCAAAAGCCTTGGGACGCATTCGGCAATAGCTTTTCGATTATATTCAGATACATCAGAGGGGACAAGCGGTTTTTCGTTGCCTTCTAAATCTGTTATGCGCACATTGCTCAAGTCATTTCCGCTCTTGATTTCCGATAATCGTAGAGCGATATTTGAGTGTGGATCGACCTGAAGGGTTTGATCACCACTAGAAAGGGTAAAACAGATGGCAGACAGAGACTCGGTCTCCTGGACGATGGTAATGCTACCAGTACCATCCGCCTTGATCTCGATGGGAGACCCAGGGTTGAGCTTGCGATATACATTGTTGATTCTTAGAGGTGCTCCTTGCTCGGAACTAATGGTGACGGGGGCCCCATATGCTGGGGAGCCCATTTTGTCAGTGCATTTAACATGGGTAGTGAAGGTCATCACTTCAATCATCTGGTCGACATTTGTTGGTGGCAAGGTGATGCTGCGCTTGATCCAAGTGCTTTTTTCAGCATCCTGGACAAGTTGTGTCATATTTAGGTCACTGTTTAGGGCAAAAATAACGTTCGTGGTAGTCTTTTGATTGAGATAAAAGGCAAACTGGTCGACATCCGAGGCAATTTGAATTGGTGGCGACCATTTCTTGCACTCATTTTCCTGACCAGCTGGGCAAGTGGCGTATAACAGCTGCCCTTGATAATTAAGACCCCAAACCGCTGTCTGAGAGCCAATTGTGATCGATCTTAAACAGGTGGCTTTTGCAAAAGTGTTGGTGTTGCATACGGGGGAAGAAGGAATAATCAGGCTGGGTTGGGCGCCCTCTTTCTGCTGATCTGCTTTATAGCAGTAAAGGCCACCATCGCCAGCCACAAATAGGTTAGTGAGCCGGTGTTCTGTGGCGCACGAAGATATGGCGGTTGTGCCTGGTGGAACTTGCAGCCGAGCAGAGGCTGGAGGCAGATCTGGATCCCAGGGATTCCTCATCGGGGTAAAGACAAGACTTTGGGATTGTCCAATCTTTCCCAGAGTGTATATTCCGTCGACAATATCATCCTCACGACGTCCAAGGCAGCTGGATATCGATCCTGCTGTTACCTCGTGGGGCAATGGATGATTCTGCCATTCCATCGTGTCGGCGACGGGTTGAATGTAATATCGCTCAATTGTCTTGAAAGCGCTCCCAGGACTTTTCACGATATCCACAAACCAGGTTAAAAGCTCCAGTCCGTCTTCATCAACTTTTGATAACATATACATGTCGGCAATGGTGAATGGCGACGGGGCTGGGCTATCTGATTTGAAAGGCACACTTGTCCAGGTGACACCATGTGCCCAATTTTCCGTTGAGGCTGGATTGTTGCGAGACAAATAAAGCAGATCATTGCCTTTGATGGTCATAACCAGAGCCAAATCGATCACTAGTGTCACTGGATTTTGCGAAACAACGAACGACTTCGCCTTTCCCTCGTCGCCGATCTTACCCCGGAGTGATGAAGACATATCTGTCCGAATCCAATCACTCGATCTCTGGATTTCTCGTGTCACATAGAATATATCGTCAGACCCTATTGAGAAGAAAATAGCATCTTCGTCGGCGGTTCGAAGGACCTGGAAGTCTTTTGGGGTGCCTATCTCAACACCATGGTGCTGGTTTTTCATCAGCTCCGAGTCTGCTCGCAACTCAACTTTCGTTTCGGGAGTTGCCATGGCCGATAATGGGCTATAGAAAAAAAATGATTTAAGATAACTTTAGTCTATGAAAATATATGAAAATGCACGAGGACCAGAGACTAATAAGGGATTTGAACCGGCTGCAGTGACATACTAAGACGGTAACCAACGTTATGATATATCACATCTTCAGCTGCGCCTACAGTGTATAATTACCCTTCAGCTGCCATGTGGTGCATCATCGTACCTGTCCTTCGCAACACGATTAGGCATTTACCACTCTGGTGTATAAGGTGGGCTCACGATCATCGCAAACTAACTCGATCTGATTTCCGGTGCATTAGAAGCCGGGTGGGGTTTTCAACTCGCTACTGAACAAGTGGGCATGGCGCAATACTGGTTGCGCGGCTAGGTAGAAAGGAAATTATGGGAAAGATTGTCTGTATTTTCTGATCTAATGATGGGATTCAGGCGCCCAGTGCCAGTGCCATACTGATTGACAGAGAAGAGACTTTGTATATCACTATTGGATTCCAGTGCGGGGTTTTAAAGTTCGGGAGTAAGGGGGGATTGGGGAGAAGATCGCATTAACTTCGCATATACCAAAGGCCTAGAAAATCTACGGATTACGGTTCGTTATCGTTCCTGGGTCTGCCCGCAACTCAGTTCTCAATTGTAGGCTCGCCACCATAGTTTGAAGACAAGACTACGAGCAACAGCATGGGCTTCAAGGATCGTTATTGAGCGAGACTAATAGATCAAATTGTACCTCCGAAGTAATGGGGCATGATGGAATCACGACAGAAATCTCTAGTGCGATCAACACTTTCTCGAGGACTCCGATGGAGGGGTAATTGGTCAGTCAGTTAGGCATGCATGCATGACCCCTCAATAATTGTCTTTAGAAAACACCCCCCGAGTTCCAGGTTGGCTAGAGATCAAGCATATCAAGACCTCAAGACAGATTTCAAGTATCGTAGGTCCAATGTACAGATAGGTTTTTCTAACTCATGTATTCGGACCCTCCCATATATGGCAAGATCTTCGTTTGAGGCGCTAGTATGTGGGAACTGAAAACGCATGATGATACATACATATGTGCAGTATGCCATCCAACCATTTCTAGCCACGAAGTGACTTCACTCTAAGCCACCCATTCTTTGCATCGGGGTTTATCTTTGACAAGGGTTTTGACTAATTCTGCTGTCTCCATGACGAACATCAAGAGATTTCCATTTACGATTTGTCAATCCAATCCGAGCCGAGACTTTGGACCACAGCCCTCATTATTTATAGTGATGGTATGAACCTTGCATCAATTATATGTGGACGCGGTCATTACAAACTTTATAAGAGCCAGTGTCTTGCGAGACTATCGTGGAGCAATTATATCCCTTTTTACCATCTCTGGCTTTCTGGAATTGGACCTTGAGAAGGGAATTGTCAATGATGCCTGTAGCTAAGAGTAGTTCCAACTCGTCTCACTTGTCCTCCGAACGATATGGCTACGACTTTGTCGTTTCTACCACTCAAGGAAGCATCAATGCAATGATGAAGCAGTACCTCCTCGCGAACAAAAAACCCGAAGTCTGCTGCTGTTTCATCAACAAAGATGGCGAAGAAACTCAAGTCGATCTCGAAGAAGTCTTAAGCAAGAGCAATAACACAAACCCCTTTATGATCCCTCACAATACCGATCTCAACGATTTAAAGATTCAGAGAATTAATGATGCTCGCTTCATTCGTGGTTGGCGTGCTCGCCTGGGTATCCCTCAAACGAGCGATCCGTCCGAAGTCAGGGACCTGGTGGAGATTGGCTCGAGCAATGAAGCTGTCAATTTTCATTTGCTGTGTGCAGAATTCCAAGTGGTGTCATATATCGAGGGCGCCCGGTTCAGTAAGCCCTACTGGCTCAATGTTTCACAACCAAAGAACAATCCGTGGATCTTCAGCAGCAGGGTGAACTTAGCCAAACGTATTTTAGATCCAGGGAAGAGCTCCGACGAGGTTCCGATCGATGTCAAGAACAAGCTCAAACAGTTGCAAAAAGAAACAGCCTTGACAGACTTTACAATTGAGCAACTATTCCTGGACCTCGATAATGCAGGGCTCATGGACGAGGGTGGTAAGTTAGAAGGAATTCGCGACCCAAGTCCGGAGTACACTATGCTGAAAGAAACTTTTCTCGGCTCCTACTTTGACCAGATGAAAAGGGATAGAATGCCACTGCTCTCGTCTACTATTCGAGGCCCCGCTCAAAACAAACCAGTGGCAGAATCAACATTACAATTGACCAACTTCATTTACAATCTCAGCCCATACCTTGGGGCAAATGGTCAGCCGGTTGAAGACCCGGATCCCTTCCAGAAGAAGGCAGCCACCCTGAACTACCTGTGCGCTGCCGATGGGCATTTCCTTCCGGCACGAACTCCCTTTACCTGGAACTGGATTGACGTTTCCGACCTGCGCAAATTTCACGGGACAATTGCGATCAAGCGGAACTGCCTTGCAGAGTATATGGGCGCCAAGCTAGCCCAGCATGTTTTGCCGAGCTGTATAGAGCCCACCTTCAAGATGTGGAAAACTTTCTCGGAATTCGGAATGACTTGGGACTTCACCAAAACAGCCACAGAAATCAAGCCTGTTATTACGGCGACAGGAGATAAGACTCTTCAAATTGCATGGGCCTCGCCGACATATACTGAGGATTGGTCAGACCGGGTTTCCACCCTTTGGGCCACCGCAAAGAGCTCCTACAATCTGGATCTTGAGTTTGTAGCAAATTCAAATTCCATGCGCATCACTCAGCAGTTTGTGCTCAACTTTGAAGCTAAGGAGGCCTGGAGTAGGGGAAAAGCGGATATTGTCGATCAGAGCCGCACCGACACTTACGAAATCTCGGTCAACGATAGAGGCAAGCTGGAGGCAACGTGTACACCAGGCTCTTTGATCAATAATTCAAAAGACTTTAAATTGAAGTTCTCCTTCTTTAGCGACCCTGGGTGGGCAAAAAGCGTCCAGGATAAGTCATACTACCTGGAAACCTTCAAGCCGCATCAGATTCCCTTGTCGTTTGTGCAAGATTATGTGTTTCCCGGAGGCAAAGCATTTATATTCAAGGACGTTACTTTTTCGGAGTATAGTGATTTAGTTTCTCATATTACTTATGCGGATCCCTAGATGCATATGCATATACGTGTAACCTGATAACCAAAAATATTATTGAGATTCTGGCACCTGGAAGAGTCCATGAAGAAAAGGGCTTTTCCATACATCAATAGCTTAATAACAGGCAGTATTGACAACAGAGCCATGGCAATGTTAGAGAAGGGAGGTTCAGATACAAGTTGAATAAGTTATCCTAGATTGCTTGGTAAAACCTCTTGAAACTTTTTTCTGCCTCCTGCATAGAAGAGTTTGCATAAAATGGAGCTGCTTCCGAGCTCAAGCGCCAAGGCCTGATCATCAAATAGGAATAGGCTATCCCCGCGATATCTTCGTAGGTCCGTCCCTTGGCGTCGAGTTGCCCGCGTAGAGGTTGTGGGCGGAAAACATTCATGTCACATGTTATCTGCATGTGAAACTGGTCTGGGTCAGCCGATGAAATTGTAAATTCTTCTTTGAGTACATAGAAGTCATCGGATTGTACCTGAACCCGCAAGCATTGAAGTGAGTACATCAGATACAGAGGGGGTTGGTTCCTGCGTGGTCGTTGATCTTGTCAACGCCCAATATGAGTAGGATAAGCGCACCCGCTAATCATACTGAGGACTACTAGCATCTTACTGTCACCTGAGACAACCAAGTGACAAGAATCATCAACGTTTGACAAGCGACTTGGACTGCGCAATCTTATAGATATCGTTGTCAAAGTAAGGTGGCTGTACAGCAGACCTGAAGCCATGACGTATGCCTCTGACCTTATAACACCTGAAGGCAAAATTAGATTTGCATGTTGGAGAGCCTGGCTTAAACTGGACATATCTGTTGATGTCATGAAACACCTCAACCACCAGAAACACCCCTTTTTTCTCCATGGCCAACTTACGGTCAAACAATTACAGTTTGTCTACGTTTTGTGTGAGCTCAACATCAACTTAGTCATCCATCTTTTCCAACGTAACAAAACTTCAATAAATTTCCAAATTCCCCAAAAACCACGATAAAATACGATTGGATACAGTTCTTGTTTCCTTCTTTTCTTGTTACTGCTGTATTAGCCGGTGCTGCCGTTTATGGAATATATCAGACTGGTTGTGCAAGTATATTTATATTCTGTTATTCTGTTGCAGATTTTATATGGGTGCTACTATGGAAAAATCTGTACCGGGCTTCTATAATTATGTACAATTCGACGTTCGGAATATACAAACAGTATATAATATTTTAATTGATTATAGTTTTAAAAACAATTAAAATAATTATTATTGTTTCTTTTTTTATATTTATATTTTAGATACTATTTTTCTTTATTTATAATATATCAATATTTCTCAGTAGTATCAATCTATTATTTTTTTATAATAGAAACTGAATATATATTATTTTCAATTCTAATAGTAAAATATTGATTCAATTTAGATCAAAATTATATAGTATATTTTTTCTCAAATATAGATATCAAATAGTATTTATAATTTTTAAATCAATTATAAAAATTCTATAGATTCTTCTCAAATTTCTATCAAAATTTATTATATTTAATATAAATATCTTTTTCAAAATTCTGTATATTATAAATAAGATTTTGAATTTATTTTAAAAAGTATTTTTATATATTTATGATCAAATTATACTATCTTTGAATATAATACAATATCTATTTATTTCAATAATAGATATCTAAATATTATACTATTTTATTAATTTTGATATTATTTATTTGATAAATAATAGAATTATTTTCAAAAATAATATTTAGATTATAAATTCAGAATTTCTATTTTTGTTATATAAATTTGATAATAAAATTTATAATTTTAAAATTTTTGATTTTATTGAATTTCAGATATAAATCAATATTAGACCTGTGCAATACCCATAGGCCGGCCCAGCTGGGCGGCCCATGGGCGGGGTATGGGTAGGCTTTTCGGAAATCGGCCCAGCCATGGGCCGTCCAGATACCCAGCGCCGGCCCAGTTGTGGGGCAAATTTAGGGTCTTGGCTAAAATGTATAATTTCATAAAAGCTTGGCAGTAATACAGTTGTATTGATACTGATATAGTTTAATCTATATTTGAATAGAATATAGTAAATAGTTTTTTTAATAATTTATTGTAATTTGCTATATTTAAATCGGTAATTTTGAAACAGCTCAAAATTACTGCATATAATAATGCAAAAATTGGATCCACCCCTGGGTCTGCTGGGCATACCCGCGGGTACCCCCGCCCATTGATGGGCCGCCCATGATGGGTAGGCCTTTCAAAAATCTGTCTATGGGCTGCCCAGTGCATAGGTCTAACTATATTGATATATTAAAGAACAGAAATATTGACAAAAATATATAATTGAATAATTTTTTTTTCTCAAATCTTTGACAAATATTTAAATATTAGATATTATATTTTATATTTTAATATTATTATAGTTTTATATTCTAATTTTTTTTAATATAGATCTGGAATATTCCAAAAAAATTTATTTCTAATTAATAATTTGAATAGCTAATTACTAGTATTATTATATTATATTTATTTTTTGCAATTGTCAAATAATTCAAATTCAAAAATCTGATTTAGTTTATTCAAAAAAAAATTTTCTCTATTGATTTATTTATTTAGACTATATTATAATATCAAATCTATTCAAAAATTAATTAATATTGAATTGAAATATTGAATCAACTGTTCAAATATTTCAAATTATCTATTAATCTAAATTGTTGAATATTTTTTTAATAGATTTTTATAGCAATAACAAATTATTTTATTGATAATAATTAGAATTATTGTAAAACTCTATTAGATTTCAAATCTTTTGATAATCAATATATAGATATCAAATTTGATCAGAAAATATTTGAATTACTGCTAAAATACAATATTCAATAGCAGATATTATTTATTATTATTAATAATATATTAAATAATAGTACAATAATAATTTATTTGACTGATTGCTATATTACAAAGAATTGAAATCTGAATATTATTATTTAGTAGATTCTTTATTTAATCTATATTATTTAACTAAATCTAAATAAATTATTTGAATATATATAAATAATTCTAGATAATAGATATATTGAAAATATTTGAATAGAATCACAAAAACAAAATATATATTATATTATCTATAAATCTAATATTGCCAATATTCTTTAGAAAATTAGCCAATTTCTATTTATTATATAATATATTTATTAACAATTTAATTTTTGAATAGATCTACAATTTTACTATATTTATTAATATCAGTTTTTAATATTGTTCTATCTTTTTTCAATTGCAGTCAAAAAAATCCAATTTTGTATCTATTCAGAATATATAAATTAAATAGAATTTTATCTATTTTATATTATTCTGGATAAAATAACTATAGTTATATTTTGACAATTATTATATAGTTAATAGTTCTATTTATTAATATATACAATTTAGCAATATAGAATAATAATAAATTGACTATTTAATTTGTATTACAAACCTATTTTATTTATTTATTATTATACTATACAAAATTATAAATATTATTATATATTATATATTTAATATATATAATTGATTATTTATATATTTCAAAAATCAAATCAGACAATTTTAATACAAATATATATTATAGAAATATTAAATATTTTATATATTGAAATAAGTCAAAAACAAATTTAATCAATATTATTTCAATATTGAAAAAGAAAAATTAATCAAAATCTATTCTATTTCTATTATTCTAATTATCCAATACAAATTTGAATTTTTTTAGATTTCTGAATAATAAAATAAAAATTATATAATATAATATTGTCTAATATTAAAATAGCAGATTACAAAATATCAATAGCAAAATCAATATTCTATTATTTATTTAAATCAATATTTTTTGAATAATATTATTGATTTTTTTAATATATTATTGAATAATATTGCAAAAAACTATAATTTAATCAAACAAATTTTGAACAATATTTAAATATAAATATATTTGATAATTCTAATTTATATAATATTATATATTAATTTTCTGTTTACTTTTTAATTTAGAAATAAAACAAATTTTTTCTTATGATTTCTGAAAAATATATAATAAACAATTTCTGATTCTATCTATTTTTATTTGTGATTCTATATCAATACTGACAACAGAAACTAAAATAGAATAGTTTTTTAATTTTATATACAATATATATTATTATCAGAAAGAATTATTGAATATAATTACTATTCAAGATCTTATACTACTACTATATACAAATTGATTTGATATCAAAAATAAAAAATTTGCAGCAAAATATCAAATAAAACAGAAATAGATTTTTCAGCAGACAGATCTGATTGAATATAATTCAGTCAATAAAGATAATATTATTGAAATCAGCAATAGTAAAAAAGAAAATTATTCAGAAACAAAAATATTTATTAAACAAAATTTTTAGCTAATTCAATAGAATATTATTGCTATCTATTTAGAAAATTAGAATACTGGATTATCTATACTATTAAATAGTCAATACCGGTCAAAGCAGAAAAAACAGATTGTCAGAACTATCAAAACTACTAGCTCTATTTTGGATTATAGTATTGATCAAATATCTAATAATAATACTACTGAATTTTCTATACTATTGCAATATATTTTGAAAAAATAGTATATCTAGTCTAATCGGTTTAATGACTATAATCTACAATATCAAACTATCTATATATAAATTCAGCCGAATAATTATATTTCTATATTGTAGATATTGTGAATAGTCTTAATTTTGTCTATTTAGACTGATTTACTATATTGCAGTTTTATAATCTGATATTACTATAAATTCGATCAAATAATTAGATTTCTGTATTACAGATACTGCAAATAGATTCAATTTTGTCTATTCAGATTGATTTGCTATATTGTAATTTTGCAATCTGATTCTGCTATAAATTTGATTGAATAATCAGATTTCTGTAGAAGAATATTAAATTAGAAAAATATAATTTCTTTTTCTAATATTTTTTTTCTAGATAGTTTTATATTTTTCTAATTGAAACTCAGAATTCAAAATTCAAATTCTGAATTCTAATTCTATATAAAAATCTTTTTCTTCTAAACTATTTTTTCTCTATTTTTTTTACTATCTAAATTTTTTTGAATTTTTTTCGAATTTTTTATTGTTCTGCAATAAAAATCGCTATTTTTGCTATAAACTATATTTTTTTCTGTTTATTGTATTTAGACCTCGCCAAAACCCAAGGGCATACCCGAACCCGCTGCCCGAGCCCTAGGGCAAGGGCATAGATTTGTGCCCTTGCCCGAGTGGGTCTCGGGCATGGGCAGAGCACGGCATGCCGTGCCCAAGGGCAAGAGTATGAATTTATACCCTTGCCCGAGTGGGTCACGGGCATAGGCAGGGTACGGCAAGCTGTGTCCTAGGGCATAGGCACAAATCTATACTCTTATCCTTTTTTGTCCGAATAGATTTGGGCACGAATGTCCCAGTGGTGTCTGAGAATGTCTGAAAATGGAAATTTTATAAAATTTATTAATTTTACGGTATTTTTGGGTATTTTATTGGTAATTCCAAAACAAAGTGCTCCGAGCAGAATATAACTAGAAAAAAATAAACAATATTCAATGTCAATAGAGTTTATATAAATAAATAAATAATTGATATATCGGATGATCTGATATGAATAGTATAATATAAATAGCTAATTTGATTATCAACAATTTTATTTCTTTTTAGCTGCAATTTTAATAATTATCCAGAGTCAACAAAATTATATATCAAATATTCTATAGTGAAAACAACTATCTATCCTTATTTTCTATCTTTTATTATCTCTATTTCAATCTTAAAAAGCAATATTATCTAAGAATTGTAAAGTCTATACTCAACTCAATAAAAGAATAATTGAAGACTATAGAGCTCTTATTCTATCTCTTTCTGTTTCTCAAATTTTTGTATATACTGAGTATATATTTTGTTCCACTATACAGTAATGAAATTATCTACAGTTTGCTTATCTTGGCCGAATAAGATATCAAGTTTCTTTGTCACACAGCAAATATACTACTGCTCTATATCCACAAGACAAGCCGAAATATGGTTGTCCAAATAGAGAGACTGCAGGAAATGCCAATAGATCTTTATTGTATTTTGCAGAGATCAAACCAGAGAGTATTTTTGGTACAGAGGACAAATCTTAATGGGCTTTGCTTAAATCCTCAAATATATTTTTTTCAGAAATATCGAGTGTATTTCTATTATTCTGCAAAGCAGCAAATCAAGATAAAATATTGATTCTTTGTTTGATCACAGAACTAGTCGATCTATATAGTAGTAGCAGTGAAAATAAATATATATTGAATACAGCACAAATCTGTTTAGTCCAATCTATATTGAATTTGTAGATATAGCTATTATTCTATTACTCTAATCGAATAGTATAAATAAAGTCTGAGCTGCAATTTGGGATACTGTTCCACCACTCTTGCAATTTGTTTGGATTATGCATTCCCAAAAGAAATTCAATACAATTGTCAATATTCTCATTCTTTAGTGCAACTGATCCTTATAGCAAAATTGTCATCTTGGCCGGTATCTATATAGTCAGCTATATTAATATCAATATAACAAAAAAAGATTTGCTCGCCGGTCTTGATATTCTTAATATAGTAGAGATATAAGATTAAATACTATATATAATCAGATCGAAAAAAAATATAGAATATATAATAGTCTAGATCTTGCCGAATCAGCTGCTATACTAAAGAATACTATATATTTCTCTGCCAACCGATACAGAAATGATTATCAATCTCGCGATAGTGGTATTTGTAGAGAGTAAACTCTTATTCAATTTTATTAACCAGACTATTTGGATATTGACTATTCCAATTCTCAATTAACCAGACAAACAAATCAGGAACAACAATACTACTATTCTACTATATCTCGGTACACAAATTGATAGTTGATATATAAGACTGTATATATTCTCTATAATAAATATATCTGAATAATAACTCCATAGAAAATCACTAACTATATTTCTCGAAATTGGCAATCAAAGATAGTATTTATTTTGTCTAGTAAGCAAAAATCGATTGATCAAGATAGATTATATCGATAGAAAATAAGACAATAGATATATTGTCTGGATATAGAGATTTTTCGGCCAAAAACTATCTAATATATTCTTTGTAATATATATTTCAATTATTCAGATACTAATAGATATCGATCAAACAATTAATCAATTGTTGATATAATTTTTTGATTATATATATATTCAGTATTGCAAACAGTCTCTGCGCATAATTGAAACAAATAGTGGTTGATAAAATGCTATCAGACAAGTGAAAAAGCTTCCGGTCTAGTTGATACAAAGCAATTTACTGATCTTAATAGATAGAATAATTGATAGATATTGCAAACTTATTTATTTTCGATACAGAAAAATAGTATCCGCAGATATTAGCTGAGATATCAGATACTGAATAAGAAAAGATATTGAATATAGAATCAGAGATCTATAAAGAATTGTAGCTGCTGGTCTCAGTATTCTCTATCTCAATATCTGCTTGATCGATATTCTCTATTTCTGTATTAGTTGTTTCACTGGTAATATTTTCAACAGTATAAAAACTGGCAAATATAATCGCAAATACTGCAGTCAAAACAGATAGATCAAAATTATAATCCAGATTCTGTATACAACAAAAACTATTATTGTCAATCTGCAATTTAGCTGCAATCAGATTATTATATTGCAAAAGATTAAGATTTTGCCGAATAGATATATATAATAGATCAATCTGGATTATTCTTTTGTTATATTGATGATCTTGATCTATATAAAAAAGATATTGTATAGTTTTATTGTTGACTACTAATATAGTTATATTATAAGACAGTTTGGTTGTTATTAATTTCTGCGCTTTCTGGGCCAAAGTTTTGGTTGTAATATAGCTATAGAAGAAATATTGGATATTTTCTTGGTCCTATACAGAAGCTGCTTTCTTCTGATATTTGTTGATAGCAGCAAAATTCTGCGTTTTGTGATTTTGGATTTTAATAGTATAAGAGAATCATTTTTAGAAATCCTCAGATAATTTACTGCTCTACTATAGCTGATTGGTACAAACAAATTTGTAAAATTGATAGATAATAGATTCAATATACTAATAATAATTGATCAATTATTTATAGCAATCAATAGCCAAACTATAAATTTTGGCTTTGTTTTGAATACTGACAGAATTTAAGATATTGATTATCTGATCTGTATTTGTAATATATTGATTTTCGATTACAAGATTGACAGAGAATTCTGGTATAGCAGAATACTCTATAGTAGAAAACAATAGATATTGATATAGCTGAATATTTATTGATTCAGCTATAATAAGCACTGATCTGCAAATATAAATTAGTATAGACAAAACAATCAGATTTTGCTATTGAAAGCCCAAGATCCGGAATCGAATCCAAATACAAAGAAATTCACAAAGAAATTTATAAAGATAGAACAAAAAAACAGTCAAAGAACAGTTCTATTGATATAGTCAAAGAACAGCTAAGCAAAACAAAATCAAACAACTGTATTCAATATTAGTATAAAATTCAAATTTAAAGCAGAAAAAGAGATCGGATACAGATTTGCTATATAGATTATATTATAAGCTATATATAGCAGCAAATTATATACTATATACTGCAAGCTATATACTGCCAGACAAGACAGAAATAAAATAGAAAATAGAGAATCAGACAAACTAGCTAAATCGACAATTGAATTGACAGAAAGAAAAAAAGATATTTGAAGAAGAAGAAATTGAAAAAGTAAAAGATTTGTATATATACTCACAATACAGTTTATTCAGGAAGGTATTCCAGACAGAAAAATACTCTAGACAGCAAACAACCGAGAAACAACCAAGAAACAACCAAATAGAGAAAATACAAGAGAGAACAGCTATTATTGTGTCTGAAATATATAGCTGATACAGCTATAGCAGTATATCAATCTTAATTTAATAACAAGATATCCAGCTGTAGATATTTTTTGACTGAAAAACCAGCTCTGTCTTTGCAAAGTTTTTATTGTAGCGGCTCAAAGCTAGCTGGCTAAATCAGTGGCTTAGTATATTGTTTTGACCGCTTGAGAAATAATTGCAGTAGTATATTATTGCTACTGATATTACTATTAGTATTATCAATTCTGTTATTTGCTGCTCGATTTTTATCAGTATTGTTGTTCTGATATAGTCTTTTTGATATATAATCAGATAACTAAAACATCGGTTGAATATTATAGTAATCAATATCCAAACTCTGTAAATATAGATCTGAAATATCTATCAGCTGATCATTATTATTTTGTTTATTATTGCTAATATAGTTGATATTTTCTTTATCCAGTTCAAGAATATTTGTTTTATCAACCAAATCGGTAATACTATCTATATTGTCAAAATCTTTAGTGAATACAAGCTTTTGTCTGTCAATATCCAATCTAGTAGCACAAAGATAAAGTATCTATTCACAAATAGTAAAGGGATTCAGTGATCTCCGGCAATGATAATAGATATTGTGACAAGAATTGAACAATTATTCTACTTCTGTCCTGTTTGTAGAAATAGACAATATATCTTGTACAATAGCTAACAAAATTAGATATTGTATTTGATAATCTTTCCAGAATTGCTGCAGACAAATATATATCTCCAATATCACTGAATAATTGCAGAATCAATATCAGCCCGATCAAAATAAAAATTAAAATATATATAAAAATATTCCAAATCAGATTCAGCAGTTATTTGATAATACTGACTAAGTTTGTTGCTGATATAATTTAATATATTCAGTATTTTATTATACTATAGAATTCTTTTGCACTATATTTGCTTGATAGATATCTCAATATATTCAAACAATTTGTTGTAAAGATAGAAAATATAGTAGATAGTAATATTTTTTGATATTAAAATAGTTTTGATATATCTATAGAACAGCTGAAATATAGTAAGCAAATAGTCTATCTAATACTATTTATTAGAGCTTAGTTTTATTGTATTCAAATTTTCCTGATTATAATATTTATCAAAATATTTCTACAATTATTTGATACAATACAATATCAAATAGATTGAATTCTATTAGATATATATATCTCGGACAGATATAAATAATCGTGGACAAGAATCTGAGAGACTGCTGTTTGTGCACTGCAATTTTAGAAAAAATTCTTTATATAAACTACTACTATTGACAAAGACAGTAAGACTATATATCTAATAGAAAAGAAAATATTAGTAATACAAATATTATTGGAAAAGATTTTTTGGCTAAAAAATATCTGGCAAATAACTGTCAACAGAGCAAGACTATTGAAAACTAAATATTTTTCGGCCGAAAAATAGCTACTTATCTTTTTCAATATAGTAGAGATTTTGATCTCTGAGCCAATATAATTATCAGTTAATAAAATAGAATCTTTTATTTAGCTGTTTTTTGGTTTGACTTTTATTTGAGCAAATATAATATTCAAACTGAGCTGAATTATATAAGCTAAATAAGATAATTGTATAAAATCAATATTATAATTCTTCTTTATAGCTTTGATCAAGATATTATTGTTGCTGACATTATCAGATATTACTGCCATAATCAGATCTTGTATATTGTATTTTCTTAGTATCTTGTCTATCAAGATTTCTGCAAAATAGATATCGGTATATTGTTTCTGCAAAAATTCAAATCCCAGAAGAATCTCTTGATACTCCTAGTCAGCATTGATAAAATAAGCAACAACAGCCAAAAAAGCCTGATTGAATAGCAATATCCAGCAATCAAAACTGAGCAAAAGTTTGGTATTTGGCGGCAGTTTGTTTAAAATCTGCTTTTGCTGATTTTTTGCCAATTTTTTGAAATGGCTGCAAACTGTTTTCTCTGAAATATAATTGATAGAATAGAGAATATTTTATGCTAGATCAATTAAATCTCTTTATACTGATTGCTCAACAATGGTAAATAGAAGAATCAAATTCGAGATAGTAATCACTAATTATTTTGTCCATTGGCTCTCGGAGTAGAGATCGAATTGTTGATATATAGTATACTGATAGTGACTATTATTAATAATATAATAAGAGATTTTGTGTTTGATTTTATCTGATTATTAGTTTGCTTTTTAACAAAAAATAATAATAATGTTTTTTTGGACAGACAATATATATAGTGCTTCTGTTATATATTTGATCCCTGCAATTGATAGAACAGATATACTAATATACTACTATATTTATAGTATTTGATTTTAGATTTGTCAGTCTGGAAATGAGCTATTTGGCTGAATATATTCTATATATCTGATCTTCTCTTTTTGCTATTCCATCTGATTTTTTGACTTTCTGGCTTTTTGGTATATATAGTTTGCAATCACCAGCGCTCGAAATCCCTTTTGCTTTTATCTCAGTATACTATTCAATTTCTTTTTTGATTGTTCTCTAGCGATTTCGGTATCACTGAATATCTGGATATAGATAGATTGACCGATAATATTGACAGTATTGGTATTCTAGATATAGTTGTAGATATAGAAATGGATATAGAGATTGCTGCTGCTATTGCTGTTGCTAATAATTTATTATAATTATCATAGTCAGTTTGTGAGAAGAACAAAATATCCGAAAAAGAAAATATAACAAAATAAAGAATTTCGGGATAGAGAATCAACAATTGTCAGATATTCTGGATTTGAGAATCTGAGAAAGATAAGAATTCCAGATATTATATATCGGTTGGATATACAACAATTAACAAATAAAAGAGATAGATATTATATAATAATATCTACTTTCGTTTAAAATTTTGTATGAAAATAGAGATTGAATATAGCTATTGTATATATATATTTTGTATTGTGAATTATATAAATATAATATATTTATACAAATTTGTGATGATATAATTGCTATTATTTATTTAATTTGTATTTTTAAAAATTTGTTCAGAATTTAGATAATTTGAAGATTGGTTGGCTGTGAAAATAGTAATAATACTCTATATATACAATATATAATTTCTATTTTGCTACCGGCACTAATATATAAAATTCAATTTACAATAGAACAATATCCAAATTATCAAAAATAGCAATACTATTCAGCTATCTAAATACAAGAGATTCAATTATAATTTTGAAATTATAATTAAATTATTATTGATAGATCAAATTGCCAATCAATCAACAATTACATTGTTGATACAGAAGAAAATTATACCCTAAAATTTGCATTAAATTATGCTAAACCGGGCATTTTGCGGGTATAGCGCTAGAGCATAGGCAGGGCACGGCATGCCGTGCCCAAGGGCAAGGGCATAGAAATTTGCCCTAGGGTTGGGCATCGGCGAGGTCTAATTGTATTGTATTTGATATTTATTATATTGTTTATCTGATACTGATTTTTTTTTATTTTTTTGAGTATCTTAAATTTAGATTCGAATTTCTTTATTTTTTTTTTTGCTGGTCAAATATTATTTTTATTTTTTTATTCTTTTCTCTTTGATTTTCAATTTCTTTGATTCAAATTAACAAATCAATAGAATATAAAAACTACGATATCCACTATAATTGGAAATCAATAAATATTTATATTATATAAAGATAACAACAATATTATAGTCAAAGATATTGATATATTTTATATTGATAAATTATTTATTTAATAAAGATTCAATATAAATAATTTTTCTATATTGCAGATTGAAAATATTCTTATTTATTATAGATTTGACAAAATATTCAGAACTATTTCTACTATATTTATCAATATTATCTATTCTATATTAAATTGTATATTTGAATATATATATTAGTCTATTATCAGCAGACTGAATTTTAAATCAGTCAATTATTTATATTTATCAAAAAATATATTCTTTGATATAGATTCAAGAATCAGAAAATATTCTATATTTGCTAAATAAATATATATTAAATTATTGAATATTAAAAAAAATTATATCTATATTAAAAATATATATTAGTAATTTGTAATCAGATTTGATAAACAGATATCTATTATTTTATAGATATCAAATTGAAAACTATAATTCAGTTGATTTTTTCTATACTAAATAAATATAATTATAATTTATTTTTCAATAATTGAATTCTAATATTGAATAATATAACTATTTTCTGATTAACTAATTCAGACTGAGATTTCCAGAAAATACTAAAACTGATTGAGAACAATTTCAAGAAAACAATTCAAAATAGACATTTTATTAAATTAAATTAAATACAGTTTATTAATCTAAAATTATAAATATCAATTAATAATCTTATTTACAGTAAAGAATTTGAAAATAATCTTTTTCTAATAGTTATTGATATTTCTATTTCTTCTGTTTCTTTTTCTATTACTACTATTATTGATACTATTATTGATAATATTAATATTGTTTTTTTTTGATAATAATATAACTATATTTATATTTAAAAGATCTATAATTTTTAATTCTAATCTAGATATTGATATTAAAGATATCAATTCCGGCTATAATTCTGTCTTTTACAAAATTTCTGATATAAATATAGATTGATAAATTAAGATCTTTTTAAATTTGGGTTTGGTGATTTTGCTGACAATATTAGTTTCTCTATCAATTTAGAGATTGATAATAATTTTGATTTCTATATTGATTAGATTTTTGATTCTAATATAAATATCAATAGCAATATTAATTCTGAAAATAATATTGACAATAATAGAAAAGATAATCAATTCTATAATTTTGATTAGTATTCAATAATAAATTATTTTTGTATTATCAGCAAAACTAGAATAGATTCTATTTTATATATTATTAACAAATTTATTTAAAGCAAATAATTGATTATATTTTGTATTATAATCAAATTAATTATAAATCAAAAAAATATTTTGTCTGCTAATTTTTGTGCAAAATATATAGAAAAAATTCTTAAACTATTTGATATATTTAGCAATTCCAAAAACTGTAAACAGTTAATAAAATATATATATTTGATTTATTGCTGCAGCAGCAATTAGAATTTATTCAAGAAAAAAAAATCTGAGATTATTTTGACCGAAAAATAAGATCTTTTTTGAAAACAATTTCTATAGATTTATCTACTAGCAATCTATTTTTCTGATTATAGATTGACTAAAAATATCTATTTATTTGATTATTTAGATTATAATTTATTGTATATATAATAATATTGCTAAATAGTTAGATTCTTCTATTTATAGTTTTTTTGCAGAAAATAAAAATATTATTTTGCCAGATCTATTTTTCTATTTATTAGTTAAATAGTTTAATATTTCTACTAATAATTTATTTTCTTTTGTTTATCAAAAATATATTTTATATAATTATTATTTCAATAAACAAAATTTTATTAACTGACAAAAATATCAAGATTGATAATATAATATATAATATTTAATTATTCAATAAATAATCCAGCGAAATATTAATTACTATTTTATATTGTCACAGGAACCTGTGTCAAATATACTTGTGCGCTACCTATACCTTATATATATGTAGTTTGGGAATATCGAAGCGAGAGCTTCGATATTGTGGTCTCTTTTGGCCGAGTGGTAATCTATAAACCCAAACAATAGAACCTACCCGTTACATATATATATTTATTTTTGTTCTGATTATATTTGACAGTTGATCTTCTTTTTTTATTATACAAAAAATGTTTATCCAGATAAGACTATTGAATTCTATTATATTAATATTAATATTTGCAATATATATTAAATAAACTGAAATTAATATTCTCTAGAATTCTGTTTCTCTAATAGCTAAAAACAATATCAATTGTATTGAGATTCTATTAAATATATATAATATATAAAAACTAAAAATATAGTAGAAGATATTCAATAAATATACTATTGCTGATCAATATTATTATTTAACTAATAGTTTTGTTCAATCTATTTATTTCTGAATATAAATTTTTAACAATATTTCTGTTTTCAATACTAATTGAAAATATATAATCTATTAAATAGAGAATATCAGATTTATATTATCTACTATTTCTTACAGATCAACAGATTCTATAATTATTATTTGTCAAATTATTCTAGTATAATTTGTCAATATCAATAAAGATTATAAAAATCTTGATATTCCTGAATCTAATTTATAGTCGGATTTTTTAATAGTATACTATAATAAATTTTATATTATATATACTCTCTCTAAATTGAATTCTATTCAGAAAAATAGATTCTATTTATTTTTTCTATTATTTTTTTATTTGAAGACAATAATTTAATTATCAAATATTTAATAGAACAATTCTATTAATATACAGTCAGAATAGTCTCAGAATTTGATATTCTTTTCAATCCAGATAAAGATATAGCAGTAAATATAATATATATATCTATTATACAAATACACAAACCAAATATTTTGCAGTATCCTGTCAGCTAGCCGTGACTAATCCACCTTACGGAGGAAAGTCCACCCATGGGCATGCGCCTGTGGGTGGGCCTCAACCTAACAACAATATCAGTCTAACCACAAAATATTCATTTTTTTTATTCAATGTGTTTATACAACTACCACTATGCCTAGAAGTCCTCAATTCGATGAAAACGATGTTATTTGGGCCTGTGAAGCCGCTTATACTGTTGAAAAGCCTAATTTATCAGCGCTATTCCGACAATTCAAGGTGCCTTATGGAGTTCTCCGGGGATATATATGCCAGAGTGCAGGACCACAAAAGGATCGAAAAGCGTCTAATATAGCGTTAAATCTATATCAAGAAAAGGTTTTGGTGTATTGGATTGACAGAATGCAAAGGAATAGTATATCAATTACACCGGTTGTTCTACAAGACTGGATCAATAATATATTAGTATATGCTGGATCAGAGTGAAAGATTGGTATGATATCAACACAATATTAATATAATATTAATATTGAATTATTTATAAATCAAATACTAATCGATATTTGACAATTTAGCTCGATTTACAATAGATTTACTGTTTTATATTCTGTTTATCTCCAGAATTGAAATTATAATCTATTATTCAAAAGTCTAAAAAAGTCAATCGAATAGAAGCAGAACAAGCTGCTGTTTTAAGTATATAGTACAATAAATTGATCTATATGACAAAAGATTTATCTGATTATCTGCTATACAATTTTGATGAAATTGGTTTTTAATCTGATAAAGAAGATAATCAAAGAGTTATCAATACTGCTGATAGAAGATTTTGTTTTTTCAACTCCAATATCTCTAAGAATGTTATTGTTATTGAATATTGTTCAGCTGACAGCTAATTGATAGTTTCTTTTATTATATTCAAAGATATATATTCTCTGGAGGACTGGCTGTGGAAATCTGGTGTTCCTGAATATATAGCATTGGATATTTTATCCAATAGCTGAATAACAGATAAACTGGTATTGAAATAGCTGAATTATTTCAACAAAAGAACAATATCAAAAATTAATAAAAGACAAAAAAGAATATTGTTATTTGATAGCTATAGTTCTTATATAATTTTCGAATTTCTCTTTAAATATAAAGAATATAATATTATACTATTCAAATTTATACTGTATACAATCTATTTTTGTCAGCTATTTGATAATCTATTTTTTCTGAATTATAAATAGTATTTCCGATCTGAAAATAATATTTTGTCTTTTTGGAGTGATTTGCTATATACAAAAACTGAATTTCTATTTGTTCTGAATCGAATTCGGCGAAGAACTTTATCTAGATATATTTTTCGAAAAGTCTTTGAGAATTGTAATATCTTTTCTACAAATAAATTGAAAATATTGAAACAATTTCAATCTTTCAACAATTATTTTATTTCAATTATAGATATTTCAGTATCTAATTATATCTATTATAGAGAGACAGTATCTCTTATAGATAATTCTATATTCTCAAATATTTCAAATACTCTATTCAAAAATATTGAACAGCTTCAAAAAAATCAAAAAAAAAATATTGATTTAGCAGAGCTGCCAATCAAGAACCAACATAATCTCAATAAAATCTTTCAACATAATCTTGATATTTATAAAAAACTCCAAGTTGCAGAGGAACAGTTTGCTATTGCACAGAATATTATATCAAATATACACACAGCATAAACCCTGTTGAAGCAAACTCGCACACACCGTCAAATTAAATCTCTCAGTGATACAGGGACACTGTCAGCTCAAGATGCCAATTGTTCAATTGAGACAAAACATATGAAAGATACCGAGAAGGAGAAATACCGTGAGAAGAGAGAATGGATTAAATGAAACGGTCACCTACCAAAACAACGTACTAAGAAGGAAATTCAGACATCAGAAGAAGCGGAAAAGGCGTCTCTACAACATAGTGACCTTTTTTGGATGGATCCCCTGCCTTGTTAGATAGTTACTGTTATTAAAATGAATATTTTGTTGTTAGGCTGAGGCCCACCCGCAGGCTTCGCCTGCGGGTGGGCTATCCCGTAGGTCGATTAGTCACGCATAGAGCAAAAAATACTATATATATAATAGCTATTTTTTTTTTCTATCAACAAGATTTGCAGAATAAAACTAATAAAGAAATAAAGAATATATAAAACTATTTTGCCAGATTTGTATTTTTTTTTGTATCGATATTAATAATATTTATTATAAATTATATTAATATTAATAGTTGTCTATCTTGTTCTAAAATAAAATCAGATTGTTGTTTATCTATTTCTTTGGATTGCTATTCAAACCAGAATAAGTATCTAAATACTATTTATCTATATTGAACTACATTAGTATCAATATACCTGCATTACTACCAAATTTTTATGAAAATATATATTTTAGCCAAAGCTCTAAATTTGCTCCACAACTGGGCCGGCGCTGGATATCTGGACGGCCCATAGCTAGACCGATTTCCGAAAAGTCTATCTATACCCTGCCCATGGGTTTTGCACAGATCTACTGTAAATTCTGTTTTCTGAAATTAATATTTTTTGCAAATTTATTGTTAATCAGCTCAATTTCTATATATATATCTAGATCTGTATATAGTTTTATATTGTTTTTAATATATATTAAAATATAAAATTATATAACTGTTTTTATTAGAAAATAGAAATCTGAATCTGTGAAATCTATTCCAGTTTTTTATTTTTTTTTCTGTTGATTTACGATCAAATTATCTTTTATTTATTGAATTTTAACGTAATTCCCGGCCGAGCGGTTAACCCGGTCGAGCGGTTAATCCATAGCCATTAGATTACTTCATAATCGATTATTTCAACCAACACCCATAAATTTAGCTAAATATAACGGTTTTTACATGCATTGATCTTGTGGCCAATCTCCCTACACCCACTACACCTAGGTGGAGCCCTTGTAGCCGATCCAGCTGCCTGATTGGGCAGTTCGCTCTGTGTATGCGAATCTACTTGAATAGCTTCATCTAGCGATTTCAGCTGTTGAACAAGCTGTAGATCTTCTTCAACGGTTAAATCCTCTTCGCAGAGTATCTGTCTAGTAGACCGATTGTGTTTCTGGCGTTTCTTTTCATTGACTGTATAATAATCGGTATTCTCCTTTGCTAGTAAAGCACCGCCGTATAGCGCTAGAGCGCATCCTTTGATTATCTGGTCTAATATCTCTTTTGATGGGCTTGAAGGACTATTTGACCGTTACTTTAGTAGATCTTTTAGCATAGAAGCTTGTTTGAATAGCTGAGTAACGGTTTTTGGTATTTGTGGTGTGAATTCGCTAGATCTGCTGTTTGGCCGGCTGCCAAATGGTGATGGAGTTTGTAGCGAGATATTGAGTTTGCTAAGCACTCTCTCAGGATCTAATAATACTAGACTATTCGCTGCGAAACTATTTTTGATAGTAGGATTGGTTGATTGAAAGACTTCTAGCTATATATACTAATAGTTGTCTAAAAAATCAAATTTATTGATATAATTATATTCTATACAGGTAAAATTGTTTACAAAACAGCTATATATATATTTAAGTATTGCAAAATAGTCAATATCTAGTGGTTGTAATAGATAGAATAAATATATTGGTATACAGAGTGATATAATATTGTTTTCGGTATAGATTCAATCAAATTGAGATATAAAATAGCTTTTATAATCATCAAGAATTAACAACCGAAACCGATTCCGTATATGCGAATTTGTATATAGAATAAAATACTTTTTTAGCCAGTGTAGACCAATTTTATCAATAGTCCAGTCATTATTTGAGACTTCAAATCGCCAATCTTTTAGTAGTTCATCAAACCAACCAATTTGAACAACTTTATCTTTAAAAATAATATATAGTAGTAATAAATAGCTATCTGCACAGATTGCTTCGATCACAGTAATCTATTCGCGATTTTCTGACTGGAGAAGAGATCTCTGACTATAGTATTCAATATATATAACAATTTTCTGATTTGCAATAAAATCTATTGCAAATCCTGTCTTATCAAAATTGTAGATATTCTCTGATTGTATACCATTTTCGTCAATTATATTTTGTACAGTTGCAAACCACTGCCGAATTGATTTCGGATCTTTGTTTAAAGCTCTTTGGTAATCATATCTTCACAAAAAATATGTACAAAGTTCAGGACGACGGTTGATAAAGATTGATGGCCAATTCTTTCCAACAGTAGATAGAGGATAGCTACCGCGCGCAGCGAGAAGGATATTAGCCATTTCTTCTATAGTTGCTGGTCTAGACGCTGCTCTATGTGTATTTATAGAGATTATCCATTCAGCAAGCGAATCCTCTTCGAATTGGATCAATTTATGGCCATTTGGACGTATATCAGCGTGTGAAATCTGGCCATAAGAACGTGTATATAGTGTAGTGTATAGGATTTTGTATAGCTTAGCAGCTGTATAAATAGATTTGATTCGGCCATTTTTGATATCGTTAAGGGTCAATAGGATCTTGCTCTCTTGATTGATAGATTTCGGCAAAGATCCAGTGCGAATTGGTGGTATGGTAGATGGTTGAATAAGAAGAGATGGGATGAAGACGCGATTTTAGATGGGGTTAACCGCTCGACCGGGTTAACCGCTCGGCCGGGAATTACATTAGAGTATTCTGATTATATATAATTTTTCTGTCTGTAATTATAGTATTTGATATTGAAATTTTTTTTCGGAATCCAAAAATAAACAATTATTTCAAAAAAAATTTGAATTATAAATTTTCTGATTTGATTTATTTATAGAATATTTTGATTAATTGTCATTTCGAAAATAATTAAAACAATTATTATTATTATTTTTATTATATCCGTATTTTAAATATTGTTTTTTAAAGTAAATATAGAATATATTATTTTCGATTCTGACAATAAAATATCGATTCAATTTAAATCAAAATTATATAATATTTTTTTTCAAATATAAATATTGAATAATTTTTATAAATCTCAAATTAATTATAAAAATTCTATAGATTTTGTTCGAATTTCTGTCAAAAATTATTGTATTCAAAATAAATATTTTAAATATTTATAAACAAATTTTATTATTTTGGATACAATACAATCATTCATTTCAATAATAGATATTTAAATACTGTATTATTCAATTGATTTTAATATTATGTATTTTATAAATACTACAATTATTTTCGAATATTATATTTAGATTATTGATCTAGAATTTCTGTTTTTATTATATAAATTTAATAATAAAATATTATTATAATATTTTTAATTCTATTAGATTTCGAATACAAATCTCTGAATATTATACTATACTATAGTAAATATCGGCTATGGTAATTAATACAATTACCGATAGTGATGATATCACTAATCGCCACATGGAATCTAATAGAATTAACTCTATGGCAATATCTTCAGAGATTACTATTCTATAAATAGAGCCGTCGCCCCCGGCCTAGGTGGACAGAACCATCTTCTCTATTTTATTTCAATCTCAACAAATTGAAAATTTCCTATTTGGGACTACTCCCCTCTGCTACTAAGGCTACTAGTCAACCCTACTACTAGTCTTCACAAAATTAATATTGAAATTAAAAAAATAGAAAAAAAAACTAATTTCTATTTGAATTTTGTTTTCAAAAAATCTAATATATCTTTTGTTTTCAATTGTTTCCTGAAACTTTTTGGATATTTTTATTTTTTGAAAATTTGTTCGAGTAATTGGAGAATTTGATATTTATTTTTATCAGTTTTGCTAAAGAATTCTACTGTTGAATCAAATTCGATTTATTTTTTATTTTTTCGAATCAAAACTAGACCTATGCAATACCCATGGGCCGGCCCAGTTGTGGTCAAATTTAGGATCTTGGCTAAAATGCATAATTTCATAAAAGCTTGGCAGTAATACAGTTGTATTGATACTGATATAGTTAAATCTATATTTGAATAGACTATAGTAAATAGTTTTTTAAATAAATTTTTATAATTTGTTATAGTTAAATATATATTTTTGAAACAGAGAAAAATTACCGCATATAATAATGCAGAAATTGGACCCACCCCTGGGTCTGCTGGGCATACCCGCGGGTACCCCCGCCCATTGATGGGCCGCCCATGATGGATAGGTCTTTCAAAAATCCGCCCATGGGCCGCCCAGTGCATAGGTCTAATCAAAACATCTGAACTAATTATTTTACCTTGAACTATTTTTCCAAAATTGATTTCAGATACTAATTCAATTTCAGATTCGGTAATCGGATCGGATAGGATCGGATATAAATCGAATACAATTTCTGTCGGATTATCAATATAGTTTCAATAGAAGTTTCAGAATTAGCAGTAGAATTGTGACAGATCGAGAATATCATTATTTTTCTAATAATCAAAAAAAAATTAGAATTATAATATTACTAAAATACAAACTAAATATTTCTTGACTAGATAAAAAAAAATAATGAATAAGAAAAAATAGAAAATCAATTCAATTATTTAGTAGAATATACAGAAACTGATTTTTGAAAAAATTCAAGGAATTCTATATATACAAACAGAATTATTGAGTCAGTTCGTTATGTAAAAACCTCGATATATATTTATGCCCGAAACGGGGTTGTGATGTCAGAGAAATTTCATTCAGGTACGATCAATTTTACATCCAATGTTCATCAGAGTGACTTTTTCATTGTCAGGGATTCCGTGATATCTTTCAACCAAACCAGGGGAGTGGTCGCTCAGCTAGCCAATCAGACAAATTGTCCTAATCTAAATCTGACTGTTTTTTTATATATATTTTTTCTGTTATATTTTATGGCCAAATTGACAAATACAAAATTTATCTATTTCCAGTTTCAAAAATATATATATATATATATATATATCTAGTGCATGTTTTTGATCAAGAATTAAATCAATATTTGATTATTTGAATCGAAAATAATATATAGTCTATTTGAAAATAATAAATCAAAATAACTGAAAAATGAGAAGACTATATGTCGCCGAAACAGCTAAGCTTAGGGAAAAGATGGTATTAAAAGGTGTATTATTGAATATAAAATAAAAGAGAAAGATATAAGATATTTCTTTCATTTCGATCGGAATTTCGATCTTTTTTATGTTGAATTGAATCAAATGAGCTAGTCTTCATCTACTAGACCTATAGCCTAGATTTTTTGTTAAGCTTTTTGGCATACGTAGGATATTCAGCCGTTAAAGCTTAACTGTTTGACAGCATTTTCATTAAAGCTAGGCCTTAACCGGTGGCTAGGTCTGTCACGGGATCCCTGACAAAGGATCTGAAGGATGATACGGTGAAGCTATAGAGCTTACCTCTGTCGGTGAAGCTACTGATCTTCACGCTTCGAACCCGATTCGACACCGCTTCTTTCTCGAAGAAGGCACGTGAGGAAAAGGTTGAATGACTTTGCTTGTCTTATCCTGGTTGCTTGAAGATTCTTCAAGAATCAGTCTCTTTGTATATCCTACTAAGTGATTGAATTGATCTCCTGTTCTTCTTCCTCCATTATCCCCTCACCTAGTCAACAAGTGCTAGCTTGTAGCTTAGTATCGTTACAAGGTCTGCTGGCATGCCAGTGTATGCCGGTGGCAAAGCCTGTTTATACGCTGATGGATATGCCATATTGATGACAGTGCCATCTGTCAGGGTCAAAGCTGCTGTCCAGATGTGTTGACCTAAGCTGTTAGGCATGGTCTAGGTTGTCCTAATATTCAGAGAAACAATATAATAAAGAATTGTTCAAATGAATAATCAATATTTCTTTTTTCAGTTTCAATGGTTGTTAATTCTGGAACTGAACCAATATCCTTTTACCAATACTATTTGAATTATCAATGAATTTTTTATCGGAATATCTACAATTTATTGATAACAGATATAATTTGTATATATTGTATATTATAAAACATAGTAGTATCCTCAGTTATATTTTCAGTATATAAATTTTTCCAAAAGTAGTTGAGAATTATTGAATCCGAAATATCGAAACAAATCTTTTATTAAATAATTTGTAGAATGTTAATTGTTTTTTACAGAATTACAACCAATATTATGTTTCATAAATATATATTGTATTTAGTTACAATATCAAAAAACTTTTCTATATATTGATAATTTTTTGATCAGTAATTGATATCTGCTAATTGTATTTATTGATAATTAAATGATTACAGTATTCTGCAGTAGTTAACCAGAAAAACTGACGTTACAAACAGTCTTTTATATACAGAAAAATTATTTATCAAAAAAAGTTTTTGATTGTATATTCGAAAAACAAATTATTGTAATTAACAATTTGTAAAAAAAACTTGAATTTTCTGGCAAAATCTTGAAATATTTTCAATAATCATAATTCTTGATTTTTGATTGTTCTGCAAAATTGTATGTCTTCAAGATTGTTCAAATCAATATTCAGAATTTCGATATTTATTGACAATATAATAAAAAAACCCAATAACTGAAAAACATAATAAGATATTGAATTATTTGCAGATAATAATAATGTTCAGCAAAAAAAAAATTGTCTGTTCATATATTCG
This sequence comes from Penicillium citrinum, assembly GCF_028827155.1. Lineage (NCBI taxonomy): Eukaryota > Fungi > Ascomycota > Eurotiomycetes > Eurotiales > Aspergillaceae > Penicillium > Penicillium citrinum. Next base: position 135,834 of record NW_026622690.1, read on the forward strand.
CAAAACTTGTTTCTGCCCAATCGAAATGGTTGGGCGGAAAGATATAATAGCGGTAAAGGCTGCTGATATAATATTTTGTATAACAATAGTATAGGAATAATCGATTGAATTACTAATAATGTAGTATGTGGCAAAATTGTTGTATAATATGAGAGAACCAAATTAGCAAACAGTGAATTTATTATGTAATTGAAATCTGTTTAATCAAGGATCGCACTAACGAATATTTACTGTAGTTCTGAAATAAACATCGAAATTACTATAGATATTCTCCAAATATCAGTACAATTGTTTGAAATGACTATATTTTTGATAATTATCTACAAAAAAATTGATATTTTTTCAGACCAACTTCGCTATATATATCTTAATGGAATATCCCAGAGTTTTGTTAATCTTTTTCTTCGTGGAAATAGTCTGAACAAAATACTTCGGAACTTAATCGTGAAAAATAATAATAATAATAATAATAATAATACTAATAACAATAATAATATCATATTCATATTTGTGGGACCTAACTCGGATTTGACAACAGATTCTACAGAACAGTTTAGAGATTCACCGCAATTATATATATCAAAGGATATTATATAATTCAGTTTTTTTTTTTGGCAAATTTAGTTTTTTAAATAGTCATTACAACAGTGGTCATTTAATTGTTTCCATCTAAATACATACAAAGACTTCTATTTATTTTGTTTATCCTTTCCATTGGAAATAACAGTAGAACCGGGTTGATCGATAAATATTTATATTCTAGATTATAATTTTTTCGAAATCCTCTGTTCTGCGAACGAAATAAAATTTTTCTACGGTAAACCGACCGGTCTGTATTCCAAAATAATAAATTGCCTGTGCTGATATACAATATAGATATTTATACGTAAAAAAATAACAACTGAAAAAATAGTGATTTGAAAATACAACAAATATATAAATAGTAAAAGAAACTTAATATTGATCAAATATATATAGATTTAGCATAAATTGAATTGCTTTGATAACGAAATTTGATTGGATAAAATTATATAATTCAAAAATATTGATTTTGAATCGAATCTGGAGTACAAAAACAATCAAAACTGTAACGGAAATAGTATAACAGAGTAAATCGAATTGTTTATATAATTTTTGTATTGACAGTGGACAGAATTTTGAGCAGGATTTGTATTTAATACATTTTGTATTAGTAAACAAAAATAGCAAAGTAAATTGTCAGAACAATTTTGTTTGATTGTATTCATACGAATATATTACTATTAAAACAGTAAAAATTGTTGGAACTATTGATCCAGTACTGTTTCTATTTTGTAAAATAGTATCAAAACTCTGGCCAAAAAAAAATGGTTTGGATTGTTGTCTGATTGCTTGCAAAAAATATAAAAATAATACTTTTTAAATATAAAGATATCGATTTTGAAAATAGACATACATCTATTGCAGAATTAAATACATATTTTACAGTATGATTGTATAAGTAAAATAATCAGCCAAAAATTGTAGTTGTTTGTTTACAATATCGAACCTGATAAAAAATATATATCTATATTGATTTCAGAATTACTATTATCGATATATATTATTGTTATATTTGTTCTGTCAAAACAATTATGGAATATTTGATCTTTTCAATGTTGTGTTGATTCGTTTAGAACAATATAAATAGAAATCTATTGAAAGGATATTGTAAAAATTCGATTTGTTCAAGATTCTAATATCTTAATTTATTGTATATTTATAATAGGATATTATAATAGAAAAACAGCGTTGATAAAATTGTAGAATTTCTGATTTGATGTATTTTTCTAATCAATTTTTTTTAGCAAATTGATATATACACAATACTGACGAATTGAAGAAATAATAAAGTCTCGAAAATCACACAGAAAATATTTGCAATACAATAAAAATTCTCATATTCTATAGAGCAAAAATAGTGTTATACCAATTTCCTATAGTTTTCAATATAATATATCAATAGTTTACTATATTGAATAATCAGTAATGAACTGAAAAAATTATATGATTATTTATATTTGTTGAAAATAATATACAATTTTTTTTTTGCAAAAATAATCAATATAGAATTTTTAAATAAAAATATTTATCGATGATAGTATTCAGGTATTAGATAAAAAATGTAATTGAGTTATTATAGAAACCAATTGATCGAATATCGATACTGTAAGCAAATTAATCAAATAATTAGGAAAAGTTTCGGATCTATTCTAAAGCAAATTGATTGAATATATTATTGTTCTATACATAGTAATTTGTATTGGTCTGATACAAAATAGAAATTGATGAGTATATTTACTACAAAATGCATTCCAGCCCATGAGAAGTTCCTCCACTCTAATTTTCACAGCAAATCCTAGTAAATTCAGTACACTATACACTACATTATGAATATTTTGTTAGTAAATTCCTCATTACGAACTTTTAAATTATAAACAATCATCCAATCTTTATTTTGTACAAAATATTTTTATATCTATTTTATTGACAGAGTAACTGTAATTCAAAATTTCGGCAATATTTGGAAACCGGTTTTTACTATGTGGCGCCATGCAAAAATATTTATCAATCTCGTAGTCCATTTCGTTAAAACAGATTTTTTTTGCCAGAAAATAGATATAAAGAAGAATTGTAAAGAAAAAAAGTAATTTTAATAGATATCTATAATGCAAATTTTACAAATTAGTTTTATCTATTAATTTCCGCATATAACTACAAATATATAATTATTGTAGTCTAGCTGTAAAAAGAGATATAGTGTATATATTGATTCCAAAACTATATCACACTGTTATTTATAATTTTCATAACTAGACTAAAATATCAAAACAATATCTAGAAAAATCTCGATTTGATCTGAAATTTTGGTGCTCAAAAAATGGCGTGGGGAACTTCTTTCGGTATAGAATGTATTTAAGAATAGCAGAAGGAAAATAATCTATACTAAATAAATTATTCTATACCAGAATTATAATATTGTCAATATAATCAATTATTATTATCATTTGATATCAAGATTGAAATTTTCGAAAACTGTTACTATCATTGTATTATTTCTATAGAATATATAAGATCTATATCATAAAACAGATAAAAAGTGGAAAATTGTCACTAATTTGATTTCTTATATTAGTGAAATAATATTATTATAATTAAACAAAAAGCTGATTATTCAATTAATGATAAATCTGAAAATATAGTTTATATAAGGGTTTGTAATATAGATAGGAATAAAACATCGAAAATATTGATAATATTCACTATTAGCCTTGAAGTTACACAATAATTTGGTCGATTAAGAAAAATAACTATATGCTTTGTTTATATACTTTTCGATATACATAAACAATAATCATTCAAATTTTTCTGTAAAGTAACTAAACCGGAAAAGGAATTTTGGTTTTCTAGAAACTTGAATGGATTTGAAATAGTTTTCTGTTATATATAGTAATTTATATTTATCTTACACAAACAAGTAACTATATTGACTAATTTAGTTGTTATGAATCCTATGAAAATAATATAACAAAAAAGTATTTAATCAAATCTCTCTATATCAGAATTGATGTAAAATTAATATAATCAACTACTATTATAGAATTATCGCCGAGATCGAAATTGTTCAGAATAATAAAATCGATTCTGTAAAGAATATTAATAAAATTGATATTGTAAAAAAAAATATGAAATTGACAAAAAAGTAACGCTGAAAAATATCTATAATTATTGATTTGTCTTTAATCTAGTTTTTTGTATAAAAAATACAATGTATTAGTTGATCGGAAAATTACTAGTCTGTTGACAAAAGATTCGGGAATCTAATATATATAGCGATAATAAGAAAGATACTAATATAAAATATTGTCAGATATATATATATACTATTTGATACAAATGTCGTTACTATATATATATCAGTCTTTTTCAGAATTTGTATATTTTTTCAGAAAATAGATATTGAACATAACTGTAAGTTTTATCGATAGACTTTTGGATATATATATAGATAGTAAAAATTTTATTTTTTGTAAAATCGTCGGAATAGATAGTAATAAAAATTCTATAGATTTGATTTAGTATCGAAAATAGTTAGACTGAATAGTAGATTTTGTATATAGTTTAGTCTAATGGTTCCGATTACTGTTAATCTATAATAATAGAAATAGCGAAAATAGTAATTATGCTGAAAACAGATCTTAAATAGTACTATAGGAAAGATACAATAGTCGATATTGTAATAGTATATGTGAGAACAGTAATAAAAATAATATCTGATCTGAAAGTATTATAGCACATCATTTGCTAGATTATTTATAGAAATTTGTCTTCAACTAATAAAAGAATCGAAATTGTTCTAGAATAGCTGTATAGAGAGAGTGTTTTCAATATTTTTATAAATATTAATTTCACAAAAACCGATGTTTGATATAGCAACAAAGAATTATATATAGATAGTTTCTTTGGTAAATATAGTATATTCGCGACGACTATTGTAAAGAATCAAGATAAAAAATCTAATCTTGTTTGCAAACAATTTTGGCAACTTTCTAGAGACTATTGATATTAGATAAAAACTTTTCGATATATAGATATTATCGACATTTTATATAATAATATAACTAATACTACACGGAAAAATATTTGTTTTAAATATTACTTATATATCAAGAGATTAGCTGTCCTTTGTAACGTAATCCTTGATCGGATCAGAGTAATCGAATGGGCCACCGGTTTATATCATCATCCGTTAATATCAAAACTGTATCTCCACCCTACAACATTATTAGATATTGGTTTCTTAAACTATTATTAGGACATTTGTTTCGTCTGTACTCTGTATTTCGACCAAAGAATACATCTTTATGGTGGCTCTTGATTGGCCAATTCTGTTTCAGTTGGGGTTACTCCATTTCTGCTATACCGTTTTTCGGGACATTTGGCTGTAATATTCGACTAGTTATATCGGATCGAAGAGTTGTTCGAGTATCAGATATAGCATATATACTTTGGAAACCAATTCTGTTTGCAATTGTTTATCTGTTTTCTTATTATATTAATTTTATGTTTTGTACATTCAATGTATTTGTTGAACTCATATACTCATATACTTTTTATTCGATCGAATTTTCGATAAAACAATACTTCAATAAAAAAGTATCGGTTGATAAATATAATAGAATCCAGTAGATAGTTACGATTGTCATTATATTGAATAGAAGAATATTGTGGATATTCATAATAATTGAATATCGAATTTATAGAATATTGTTGCTAATGATATTGATTTTATTGAATATTATTGTATATATATATGAGATCAGATTTTCAGAAATTCAATTTGTTGGTAGAGTAGATATTATGGTACAATCTTTTTTGAATATTCTAACTATATATTTATTTGACAATCGAAAAAATATCGATATCGAAAAACTATAAAATATATAAAAAATGAAATATTTCAATATCGAAATAATACTGACTGATTTGAATTTTATATCCAATTCAGTTGTAAACCAATATCTATACTTATTTATGATATATAAGTACTATTTTTGTCGAATTTTTGATAATAAAATAAAATAAGATTGGGAGTATTTTAAATGAATTTTATCGATTGTTTATTCAATTGAAGAAAATTTAAAGTCAAAATTCTGATACCATAATTTGTCAAAACCTGTTGATAATTTGTTTTTGAAAATTTATATTTTCAATTACTGTTATTCTTATTTGTTGTTCAGTTTGAAAAAGTTTCTTATACCAATATAATTAAAATAAATAACAATATACACTATCTATACTGAAAATAGAATCGTATGATATATTGTATCTGTATTTAACAACAATAAAAGTTTTCTTGATAAGATAAAAAATCGAATTTATCTGATAGTCAAATAGTTGATTGCTAAATATAATTGTACTATCTCTAATTATTAAATCAAATCCATAATTCTCTTCTTAAGTAATCAGCATATTGATATTTTTATCTAATAAAGTAACGAAAATGTTTTTGGACATAGTAGATAATACAAACTAAAATTGCTTACAATAATCTATTTACGTATATTAATGTAGATGGGATACAAGCTGGCCATTTGCCTCAGGGTTTAGCTGTGAATCAATAACATCACCAACACAGTACTTTTCATTCTCATTATTGCTATTAAGAACGAAGTATCTGTCACATTATTATTCTATGTTTCGACAGTTCCCATATCTCTGATGTGGATATTGGATCTATTCTGTATCATCGGTCGGCAATCCATTTTTACCACCATCACTCACTATTTTATCGGTCACTATCTCGGTTTGCCGATGTCTCTCCATCAATTCAGTATTTCCTCCAGATCGGTTAGATATTCGAATATTAGATATAGTTAGTATATTTGTATTTTTGGGAATTCAATTCGGTTTGCAATTCTTTGATTTTTTTTCAATAATACAATATTATATATAGTATATTCGGTTTCTTTTTCCAGTTGATTTATTTTCTGTCCGAGCGAATTGGAAGGTAATTGAAAATATTTATACAATAATTGTTTACTCGAAAATATTTTGCAATAAATATTACGGGATCTAGTAGAGATTTGAGATTACTATACAGTAGAAAAAAAAGTAGTAGTATTGGAAATAATATCAATCTGATATCGAATTCATCAAGAATTTATTGTGGATTGAAATCAGTAACTGCAAAATTATTGATAACAGTAGTAATTTCGTTGAATATCAGTATATACTTGAAAATAGATTTTGAGAGAACCTATTCTATCAACAAAATATAAATTGTAATATATTTTCTCCTGTACAATTTATCTGTATATATATTTAATAACTGATAAAATATCGATATCAAAAATTTGTAATAAATATGATTTTGTTTAGCAACAATTCCGAAATCTGTTGTTAGATAATTGCTATAACTGTGGATAATAGAAAATTATCAAAGACTATATTTAATATCTTGGATTTGTCAACTAAATTTGTTTGAAATTATTACAATACAATTTTGTTATTCATCTATTTGAAAAAATTTTGAATTGATACAATATTGATATTATAGTATACTATATTTCATTGAGAACTTTGTTTTTGAAAATAACAGTTGATAATATAGATTTTTAGAAATTGATATTTTCATTATATTATCTACTTTTGTTTACCAGATTGAATCAATTTTTTTCCAATTCGATCTATACTGATAATACTATATACAGTATTTACAATATTTATAGTGAATCTATAAATATTTTTATCAAAATATTATAGCGGATAATATTATTACAAATATTATCAAACTATTTCTGAATCAGTTTGTTATTTTTATATAAAATATACTGATAACTATATTGATATAAAAATATATCTTTGCTTGATAAAATTGGAAATCTATTTCTGGCCAACTGTAACAATTTTATTATCGCTATACTGTCGGAAAACTATATCTGCCACTATATTGTATTTGGAAACAATTTCTTGTTTTCCGTATAAAACATCCAATGTTCTGATAAATTCTTTTCCATTTCGGTCAATATATAATTATTGATATATAACGTAATTCCCGCATGACCGGGTCACCCCATCCAAAATCGCATCTTCCTACCTACATTCTAACTTCAACCACCTACCATGCCACCAATTCGCTCTGAATCTTCGCAGAAATTGGCCAATCGGGAAGGCAAGATCTTATTAATCCTTTCCAATATCAAAAATGGCTGTATCAACTCTCTTCGCGCAGCAGCGAAGCTATACAAAATATCTTTCTCTACACTACAAATATACGCCGACGGCTGAATTGCATATATTGATAAATATCCAAATTGCTATAAATTGATTCAATTAGAAGAGAATATATTTACACAATGAATAATCTCTATGGATTTATATAGAACAGTGTTTAGACCGGCTACTACTGGAGAAATAGCGAATATTCTACTAGCTGTATATAGTAGCCAATCTCTATCTATTGTTGGTAAAAATTGGCTGTCTCAATTTATTGAATATTGCGATGAATTTCGAATATATTTCTCAATACAATACAACTACCAATTAAACAAAGATCCAAAAATTTTATAAGTCTAGTTTGCGACTGTACAAAATATAATTGAAAAGAATGGAATACAATCGGAGAATATATACAATTTCGAATAAAACAGATTTTGCAATAGATTTTATATTTTCGCAGAAAATAATTATATAAACTGATTCTATAATCGGAAATATATATTACAATCAGGAAATCGCAAATAGATAATTGCTATTGAAACAATTTGTATAGATAGCTATTTGCTATTGCTATGTATAATTTTCAAAAATAAAATTGCTACTGCTAATTAATTTGATAATTTATTAAAAATTGATAATTTGAGATCTTTCATAGTAATATTACTAATAAAATTGATCTATATTAACTACAAAAAGTTTTCATTCTATCAATAAATTTGTATATATACAGCTATTTTCGGCTATAGATTCTTGATAGTTATAATAGCTATTTTATATTCCAATTTGATTGAATCTGTGCAGAAAACAATATTATATTTTTTTTATATATTTTTATATTTATTATATCTACTGTAATTACTAGATATTAGCTATTTTGCAGTTAATAAAAAATTATATAATTATTTTATTAATAATCTTGTATATACAGAATACAACTATATCATAAATACAATTTTTTGAAAAACTATCTATTATTCAGAATAGCTTCACAGCTAACAACCTAATATCAATCAACATAGAAATTATTTTCTAAATTTAATATCTCTCTACAAATATCTATTATAACAATTCAAAAACAAAAAGAATATAAATCAATTTGCTGCAAAATAATTTGAACTAAGTAGTAGATATTACAGTAGATATAATAGTCTAAAACAAGAATATATATTTCTAGAATAGGTTTCTTTTCTATTTATAATGAATATTCTAGATTGAATTTAGATAGACTAGAATATAATCAATGAATCTGTAATTGCTATAAAAATATATATTTTGATTTTCTAATGCTAGTTAATAATTCCAGAATCAATATAAATACAATTATATTTATTAATCTAGAATATATTATAGAACAATATAAGATAATAATAGATAATTTCATTTATACTACAAGACATAAGATATTAAATTTGTTCTAGAATATATCTATATATCCATATAGAAAAACAAATTTGTATTTATATAATAAAAAAAGATTGTCAATACTACTATTGTACTAACTTTACAATCAAATAGTACTGAGATATATAATATATTATAGATAATTGTTAGACAAATCAATAATATATGTTTTTAGAATATTGAACTTTGAATCTGTCAGATTATAATAATGTCAATATATTTAGCAATAACTATATCAATAAAATGGCTGAACTGTCACTGGATTCGAAGTATACAACACTCCAAACATTCAATATCGATCCGAAATCTAAACCTCTTCAAATTATCTGCATATAGATACCCACCCGAATCCTGATATATTTAAGATTATGTATATATTCAGAATTTCTGAACTCTTCAAGAATCAGTCTGTATATCAACCCATTCCACGTATTTTCTACTATCCGATATTCTTGCCTAGTCACAGATCTCCAGTCTAACAATCTAGTAATCATTATATAAACAGACAATCTATAGTATCTATATTCTTTTTGAAATTTTAAATTTTCTTTTTACTCTATATATAATCGAAAAATGGAAACAATAGTAATAGAAAACAAATGGTCTCAACTATAATTCGATTATTTATAAATATACTATCTATTAAATCCATCGAATAAAATTTTATATTATATATTTATCTGCAGTTAATCGGCAACAATATATATATACAAATATAGTTCAATAAGATTATTCTGGTAGTTTATCTATGTTTTTTTTGGGGATATCAAAAGGATTACTGAATAAGATTTCCTATAGAAATGCAGTTTATTATTTTTATAGTTACTATATAATGTACTCGATCCTTGCTGTATTTTCGATATTATTAGAAATTAATATTTCTAAGTTGAATACTCTATACAGCCCAATTTTACTCTAAAACAATTTAATCTATACTAATATTTATTTGCTTATCTATATATTTTTCATAGAAATAATACAGTATAATGATTTGGTATTGTTGAATCATAATATCTACTAAAACTATTTGTTATGAAAATATCTCTATTGTATCTCAGTACAGTCGCTTCGGTATTTGTTTCAGATTAATTCATTTTGATTTGTTAAAAATATAATTCGGGAAACTAATGGCCATTCAATTGAGTATAGGGAAATTTTTTGTACAATATATACAGTTTGTGAATTCTATAATTTAGAATATCAATATCTATTGACTGAAATCAGATCCGTTACTTTTGTCAGTAGAGGGGTAAATTAGATATATGTACCGGGCAGAAAAAGAATTATATATTCTGGATATGTACGTAACAAAATATTGGAATAAATACTGGTAACGGATATTTGAGATAGCAGAACTCTTTGCAGAGAGAGAATACTGTATTATATAATTATTTTGGTATACAACGTAATTCCCGGTTAACCCGGACACCCACCCCCAAATCGCGTCTCTCTCTCTATACTCTTCACTTCAACCAGCAACCATGCCACCAAAACGCTCTGAATCCTGGCAAAAATCTGCTGAGCAGGAGGGTAAGATCTTTTCAGCTATTCAGAATATTCAGAAAAGCAATATCAAATCTCTATGCGCAGCGGCTACGCTATACAAAAAACCGCTCTCAACACTGCATGACCGTGTTTCAGATATATTTTTCTCACGCGTGGATAAATATCACCACCGGCAAAAATTAACTCAGTTTGAAGAGGATTTGTTTACTGAATGAATTATCTCTATGTATTCACATAGAGCAGCGCTGCGACTATCTGCCATACGAGAAATGGCGAATATTCTGTTTGAAATGTGTGGCGAAATATCTCCGGCTACTGTTGGCAAAAATTGGATATCAATTTTTATTCAATATTGCAATAAAATATTGATATATTCCTCAAAATAATATAAGTACCAGTATATTCTAAATAAAGAACTCCGGTCGGTTTGTATATAGTTTGAATATATAAACTATAGAATGGAAGAGAATAGTATTGTCGCGGAGAATATTTACAATCTTGATAAAATTGGTTTTATAATAGATTTTATATTATTTTACCGAAAATGGTTATTCAAACTGAATATTATAAATCGTATTCTATTCTATAGCTAGAAAACTGTAAATAGATTACCGTTATTGAAACTATCTGTACTGATAGTTATTTATTTGTGCTATATATAATTTTTCAACCCAAAATTTATATTGCTAGTTGACTGAATCAAATTTATCAAATAATTGATGAATAGAATCTTTAAATAATAGATTGTATTACTGATAAAATAAATATTCGCTGATTTGAAAAATATTTTATTCTATATATAAATTTGTATATACAAAATTATATCGGTTATTAATTCTTGATATTTACAATTATTATTCTGTATTTCACTTTGACTGAATCTGTATTCAGAGAAATATTATATTATTTTGTATACTATTGTATTTATTATATCTACTTCAACTATTTGATATTAAACTTTTTATACTGTTTGAATATATATATATATATATATATAATTGTTTTGTAAACAATTTTATCTCTATGGACTATAAATATATTGATCAATTTGATATTTTTTGCTGACTATTCTCGTATACAAAATAAAAATTTTAAATTGCAGACTATTCAGAATAGTTTGGCTGCTACTGATATTATACCATTTAATCTAGATTATATATTATCGAAACTAAATATTTTGTTTCAAATTATCTATTTCACCGGCTAGCCGATCAAATAGCAGATCTAGTCAATTTACATCAAAAATATTTCGGATTGTAATTCAGCTGCAAAAACAAATTTGATATCTAAAAATCTGCTAAAATAACAGTCAAATAGTTCTCCGAATCCATCAAAAACAATACTATATCAGATTATCAAGAACCAATATAAAATACTATACAATACTATACTATTAGCACAGAAAAATACTGATTGATACCGGACAAATATGAAAAAGCATCAGAAATATATATACTCGAATCGGCAGATACTATACAGAAACAGTTTAATTGCCAGAGAAAATCTGCAGTTAGTTCAGCATCCAGAGCATTCAGTGGAACAGAACCGGATAATATCGCCCAAGACAGACGAATCCGCTAGTCAGGCAGATTTACTGCGCAAAAGAGCACCGACAAAATGTGGTTGGCGTGGGGAAATAGATCATAATATTAATCGATGTAATAAACGTCAATTTGAGATGAATTACTATTGTTTTGATGGAAACTTGAATCAAAAATTTTAATTGGGGTGGGTATCCGGGTTAACCGGGTATGACAGTATTTAAAAAAAAGCTAATCTCTGGACAATTCTGTACACTCTACTAAAAACGCGGATTAGTTCTGGCCAATACAAATAGAATTTTATAATTATTATTGTTGTTTGACTAAAATTTACTTCGTAATATCTTGATTTATCTTTTATATAACGTAGTCGGTAAGCGAGTCGCCCATGTACGCGAGCCGCCCACCCATATATACCCTACGTTTTTGAGTATACTATTAATCACCAAAACGCTATTATATTGAAAAATCTATCTAGTTGGGCAATGGTTAGATCTATGCTCTTCATTCCCACACTTTTTACACATTGGTAATCTTCTCCTAGTTGGCTGAGTTGGTAAGATAGACGCTTAGGTCTGTGCTGCAGAAGGGGGAATAGGTGTTTCTTCAGCTTCAACCGGAGGCTGTACAATCTCTTGTAGTTCACCAACAGTTATTCCTTCTTCTATTGGTATTCTTCTATGCGATTGTGTACACTTTTGCTTTTGTTTCTTATAAGCAGTGTGTAGTTTGTGTGCTTTGTTTTCAAGTAATATAGTTGAATTTATAGTTATTTTGTAGATCTTTAGAATTCGGTTGATAGTCTGATTAAGAGAATTTGGAGGACTTTTTGAGTGTTGTTTTAGTAATATTTTGCGGTGTTTTGAGACTATTTTTGTTTAATCGATTTTCTAGATGGTATTGATATATAAAACTGAATATCTAGCTTTGAAAGCATTTTCTCAGAATTATATAGTACTAATTCTGTAGTAGTAAAGCTATTTTGAATATTTTGACAGATTAAAACTTCTGTTTGTGCAATTGAATATATTGTAATTAAATCAAATTTGTTGATATAATTGATTCTAATATATATTTGATCTTCAATTAAATAATAATATAATTATTTAAAAATAACAAAAAATTGAAGATAATAAAAAGAATATAATAATATATATATAGAAATAATATTATTCTCATTGCAGATTTGATTGAATTATAATATTACATAATTTCTATAACTATTAAGAACTAGTAGTTGATATTGTCTATATATATAACCAGAAATAGCTGGAATAAAATATTTTTGAAACTATTGGAGATCAATTTCATTAATAGTCTATCTTTACCACTGACTTCAAAACATCAATTATATAGAAATTTATCAAATTAGTTTTTAATACTAATCTTATTTTTAAAGATTATACAAAATAGTAAAATTCAGTCAGCAGCAGAGATTGACTCAATAACAGTTATCTATTCACAATTGTCAGATTGTAAAAATAGTCTCCAACCAATACAGTCTGTATATATAATAATTTTTGCAATTGCTGTAAGATCTATTGCAAAATCTGTCTTATCAAAATTGTAGATATCTTCAGATAGAATACTATATTGTATAATTATATATTGAATACAGTCAAACTAATTGCGAATAATTTTTGGATCTTTATATTTTGATAATTATATTTTTGTGAAAAATATATACTAAGCTATAGATACTGCTGAATAAAATTATAAATCTATTTTTCATCAACAATTTGAATCAGTACACTACCATATTTCGCAAAAAGAATATTTGCCATTTCTTGTATATAAGACAATCTAGACACTGCTCTACAAAAATTTATAGAAAGAATCTATTATACCACTGATTCTTTCTCAAATTGTATTAATTTATAGTTATTCGCGTATATAAAAGTTTGGTAGATATGGCCGGACAGTCAGTTGTATAGTATTATTTGAGATACTTCAAATCGCGCTGCTGCTTCACAAATTGATTTCTTTTTTCCGAATAGCTTCGATAGCAAAAAGGATTCTGCCCTTCTGTTCAATAGATTTTCGGTTTGATTGAGAGTAATTTGGTGATATTGTAGATGATTAAAACTAGCAAAATACGATATAGCGATACGATTTGTGTTAAGTGGACAGCTTATTTATATAGACGGCTTGCTTACCGATTATGTTATTAATATTAGATCGATTATTTGGTATTTTATATATAAATATTATAAATATTTGTAACAGAACAACAAAACAGTTTTTCGATAAAAGAATAAAAAATAATTGTCAATACTTCAAGTATTCCAGATTTATTACTTGACTAAATATTCTACAAATATATATAGTACTATATATTACAATAAATTCTATACAGTTTTGAATTCTATTTTTTTCCGTAGATTTTATAATAGCAAGGATTAATAATATACTACATTTATTCTCTACTGATAAATAGTTTGATTCGACTATCTAATCTATTAAATACTACAGTCAATATTTTTATATCTTTTATAGATAGGTGATTGTATTATATATATAATAAATATATCAAGATCATTATCGTTTCAAAAATATATTTTTCGATATAGTATCGTAAAATTATAGTCAGAATAATTTTTATGCTATTTTAGAAAATATTGAACTATGTATACTAGCAAATAAATAACTAAATAACTAGGAATAGTTTGAATATATATTATTTATTATACTTCGAAAATAATTCTATTCATCTATTGAATGAAAAGGACGATAATATTATTAGCTAGATACAATACCATGGCTTCAATCTAATCACAATACATAATATATCTATTTTTAATAGTCAGTTATTTCATTGCTAAAAGGATTCTAATGCCAATTTTATCTAAATATGTTTTACTGAAAAATTGTTATATGCAAAGGAATTATCCTACAGTTCTATCTCTAATAATAATAATAAAGCTATATCATCTGCGACAATTCGTTTCCGGAATGAGATAGGAACAAAAGATAATGTAAACATTTGCTGGTTTATATATTCATCAACTAGTCATACAATCCATTTTTTTTCTTTGCAATAACTTCTACTATTCCCGCTATCTATAAATATTATATCAATTAGTCTAACTATATCTTCTGTATACAATCTATATACAACTTTCATCTCTCAATTTACTGTTCTTACAGATATTTGCAATAGAACCAATTTTAGTTTATATAGGATTTATATATATTTATATTCTATATTATGAAGGTTCAAAAATTTCAAAAATTTCAATTCTGGAATAAAGACAAAAATTTTCGACGATAAACCATTGTTCAGTAATTTTTCTAAGCAGATTCTAAAACAAATACCGAGACAGAAAATATACCAATTACACTGTTTTACAAAATAGATATTTTCGACAAAAGAATAATTCAGAGATATCAAAATATTATACTATACTATTTTCTATAGAAAATATGTCGATCGTAGAAAATACTATGCTGACCAAATAAATAAATATTTAGTGTAAATATTGATAGCAAGTCCAAATTCTATAAATCAATATTGATTTCCAATGGGGTTTAAAATATAGAAATATCCAGAACAGTAATATAGATAGCGAATAAAATCTATATTGTACTTTGTATATATATTTGTTGGCAAAACGGGACAAAATTTTAACAGAGTTTATTTAATATTTTTTTTTGTTTGGAAAAAGAATAAATAGATAAATTGTTACAATCTAGTTCCATTATATCTGTATCAGTATATTGTTATCAATATACTGTGAACAAATATACAATACAAAAGAACTATTTAAAAGATACTACAAATAGAATATATATAGATAGTAGATTTGCAATTCTATTGCAAATTTTTTGTTACTATTATTTAAGCTTTTTAGCTATCCATTCTCTTATATATATATTATTGAAATACTGATAGATTTACTAGATTTGGAATAGGGATGGTTTATATATTTGATAAATATCTATAATAAACTTGGATCAGAGAATCTATATTGTATATTATACGTAGATATACTCCGGTCCAAAAATTTGATTTCATTCTAATTATCGAATTACCAAAATTCGAATCAAATTTTGATTTCTAAATATTGCAAATATATATCAATTATCAGTAATATAGTCTATATTGATAAGCTGTGCAAATTCCCAAGAAAGATAAATATACTATAAATCTAGATACAGCTAAACTAATGATTGTTTTCAAAAAAAAGAAATCAAAACTAAAATACATAAAATAATCAATTTCAATATATTGATTGTATACAGAAATATCTTACCTATAGTTTTTATATAAGATTTTTTATCTGTTTTTAATAAAATAATATTTTTCAAAAAAAGATATATATTAATTTTTGTTTTCGTATAATTCTTGATAGTAAAGATCTATTTCCAGATATACCAAAAATTTTGAACAATAATTTTTTCTTTGTTAAATTAATACGGAAACTTTTTATATTTAATATAAAAAATTCAAATATGAACTATCATAAATAATATTCAGACTGGAAAAATTAGAGATATTTACAAATCGATATCCAAAATATGCTGAAATTTTAGTATAGAAAAGTATAGTGGAATTCAATTTTGTGCCTGAACATAGTTATTTAGACAAATAATACTAATATTCTTTTTCTGCTATATAAAAATAATATTGTATATATATTCCAAAGGAAAACAAATATTATATAATTTGATTCATAAAATAGTCTATCGCTGTTTCTAGCAATTTTTCGATAATTTCTAGTTTGATAAATCTAGTAATAGCAACACTAATTCTGAAATTGTTATTGTTGATATAGATAAATATTATATTTATAATATAGTCAGTCCTAATAAACTTAAAATTATAGCTATGATTCTGTATTACTATAATTTTATTTGATATAATCTGAATATTTGAAAGATTTGCTAGAGAATTATTGCAAGAAATTCAATATAATCAAATTATATTATCAAAAATTATAATTTGTAGTAGATATAAATTTCCCAGAACCATAATTTTCGGCCATTCTGACTACCCCACCAAAAAATATATAAATATATCAATCTACCAATTTCAACCAGCTACCATACCACCAATTCGTTCTAGATTTTTGAAATCGGCCAATCAAGAAAAAAAGATTCTGCTAATTCTCGATATTATTAAAAATGGCCGTATCAACTCAAATTCTCTAGCAGCAAAAGTAAATATTTTATACAGTATTCCACAAATATATATATATATATATAGTATATTTTCTATTGCAGAATAACATAATTCTGGTTATAAACTGATTCAATTGGGAAAAAAAAATTTATTTCTTAATTGAGTTGTTTCTATAGATGTATATAGAACTATTTCTAGATTATTTACTGAGGCTAAAATAGCCAATATTTTACTACCTGTATATGGTAGTTATTTCCATTCACAGTTGGCAAAATCGGCTATCGGTTTTTATTAATCGATATAAAAATTCGATTATATTTTTCTGAACAATGTAATTATCAATATAAATTGAACAAAAATTCAAAATCGGTACTAAACTGATTTTCTGATATACAATATATTACTGATAAGTATAGTATTCAATCATAAAATTATATATCTGTACAAAAAATAGGGTATACAAACTGAATATTATAGACAATAATGAATTTTATAGTCAGAAATCTATAAATAGATTACTGTTATGGGAACAATACATATAGATAGTTATTTGTTATTAGTATATATAATATTCAAATCCAAAATTTTATTGTAAACTGATTTGTTAATTTTTCAAAGAATTGACAATTTGAGTTTTCAGATAATAATTGAATTACTGATAAAATCATTCTGTTTTGATTCGAAAAATTATTTATTTTATCAACAAATTTGTACATATAATTGTTTTCGATTATTGATTTTAGATAATTTTAATAATTACTTGAAATTTCAGTTTAATCAATCATACAAAAAACAATATTATATCTTTTGTATATCTATATATTTATTATATTTTTTACAATTATTGAAATTGACTTCTATAAGATTAATATATATATATAATTGTTTTATAATAATTTTGTATATAGAAAATATGATTTTACTGATAATTCTATTTTCTGGAAAACTATCAATGATCTAACAATCAGATCTTACTCGAAATATTTCTACAGCTAGTAGTCTAGTATCAGTTGGTAGGTACAAAAAATATTTTCAAAATCTAATTATTTTTTACAAATACTTACATTATCAAATAGTTGGCCAGATAGTAGATATAGTCAGTATATATTATAAATATTTAAAATTGTTATTCAGTAATCGAAACAAGGTTCTATATTGAAAAATCTATTAAAATAACAATCTAATGATTCTTCAAATTCTTCAAAACTGTATTAGATCAGTTTATCAAAAACTATTGTATAATACTATGCAATACTACAATATTGATATGAAATGATACAATTTTATTTACAACATAAAAAATAGAAACATAATCGATTCAATAGACAAATATTCTGTAATAGTAATTTTATACTTGAGAAAAATCTACAGTTTATTCAGCAACTACATTTGCTAGCTAAAACTATTCAGATATATTTGTATATACAGAACGAACAGTCTAATCGGACACCCGAGTCGATAGATATGGGTTGAAATACTAGATTTTGGATTTTCTAATAGTATCAGATGGCCGGGAATTATATTATTATACAATTTTCTGTCAAATATAAAAATATTATCGATATTGAATTCATTTTAGTATAAACTTAGATGATTTTTGACAAATATATATTAATAATTATAGATTGAACAAATAGCAAAAATTTTAATATTATCTAGAAAATTGCTGGAAAAGTATTGACAATTGAGTAAAAATCTGATATTATATATAGAACGGATAATAGTAGAATTGTATTTATTTTCAATAGTATTCCATCTAATGTACCACTGACATCGAATATCCTGTAATAAATTACAAAAATAGTATCACTATCTATATATGTTAAAAAATAATATAACATTTTCAAAAAATTTTATAAAACTAATCAACATAGTATTTTGAATAAGATGTTTTGTAGTATTATATCTAAATATCTGATAAAATCTAAGAAAGATTATTCAAACTATATAGTAAACAAACAAAGAGATAATATATCAAATAAAAAATATTTCGAAAAATTTGTAGTCTATCCAGAAACTGAAATTAGTTGAGAATAATTAATTACTATATATATAACAATCTATTTTAATCCAATATAAATCGGAGAATATATTGATTAGTCTAGTTATTACAAATATTATAGCAATATTTCAATACGATATAGTTCATTTGCATCGAATTTCTCTATATTAGAATTACTATACTATCGATATGATCAATTACAATTATACAAATACTACTAAAATCTATATTTTGAACATAAAATTTCTAGTATTGAAATTGTGAAGAGAATTAGTACAATATGAAAAAAATAATGAACAAAAGAAATTCTAAAAATATATATAATTATCAATTTATTTTTACTGATCTGGTAATAGATATAGTATATTGGTTGATTAAAAAATTGGTGATTCAATTGGCAATAGATTCTGAATTATGGTATATATCAAAATAGTACAATAAATACTAATACAATATATTATTAAAATATTGATAACATTTAGTATAAATACTATTTACTACCTTTAGTTTTTGTATATCTTTTCTAGAAAATACATAAAAAAGTAATTATAGAATTTGTTGATTTACTTGTCAATATAAATAGATAGTGATAAACTATATTTTTCTATAAAAAAACTAAAATAAATAGTTGTAATAATTTTATAGATTTTGTCTGATATAGAAAATAAATAAATAGTACAATAAATTTTGATTATCGTATAATCTGAAGTTTCTCAATTCGTATAATATTATAGTAAAAAAAATCCGAAAATAGTAAAATACTTACGATATTATAGATACATACCAAATAATATACTTAATAGTATAATTATTATAGTAATAGTATATTTGAAAATAATATTGAAAATACTATCTAATCCAGACATATTGTAAAAAATATATTGAATACCTTTCAGTCCAAATTCTGAACTATAGTTTCTATATACAAAATCTTGACTTTCGTTCTAGGTAGACAAATAATCTTTCTTTTCCGAAAACAGATATAGATTAATCTGTTTTTGTCTAGTCCTATATAGTAAAAATTATTCTTGTATATCCCAGTAATTTTGAACCGTGGTTTTTTATTCAATGAATTAGATACCGAAAAATTTTATACAAAAAAGATCAAATATAAATAACTATATATAATATAAAATTTCAATAAATTAGATTCTTTACAAAATCTATATCCAGTATATTGAATTCCCTAAATTTTGATAGAAAAAACTAAAATATCAACAACAGACTTTTGCACCGGAATATAGATTTCGAAATCTTGATAGATATCGATATTACCAGGATTGGTATTTGATATAGAAGCGACAATACTTTTATTAGAAAAAGAATCCTTACATAAATATACATAGTATAGTTACAGCTATTGTTGTATAGTATCGATATAGAAATATATTATTTTTATATATACATAGTTTAAATAAATTTTTAAAATTAGTGATATTTTACATTGATATAATAGATAATAATAATGATAAAATTATATTTGTATTTGCTAGAACTAGTTTTTGTTTTCAAATATCTATATAATTTATTGTTCTACTGACAACAGTAAACAAAATTATTTTCGATCGGTAGATATTTCACTTTTGGATTACAAATTTTTTATAGTTCTCTAATCTCCAAAACAAATAAACTTTTGTTCTAGCAAATTGATCGACAAATAATAAATACCCCGGAATAATTTTTGTTAAAAAAACATTGTAAAATTTTTACTGACTACACCGAAGATATACGTACAGAAAAGATAAATACAATAGAGATAGTAGTAATCCAGAAATAAAAAATATATAAAGTGTAGAAAATATGGAATTGGTCTAATAGATGTATATCTGGTATAATTCGAACTGTTTTGATAATCAATACGAACTATATAATCTATTCAGTCCAAAAATATTGATTTCGGAAAATATCGAAAATACAGAAATAATAGAAACTATAATGTAAACCATGAAATATAGTATTTTCTGGTCTGAAAATTCTATAGATAATATTTATATTGAATAGTTATCTAATTGTTAATTGAAACAGTAGAATATTATTAGTATTTTATTTCTGCTATATAAAAACAAAACAAATATCCTATAATTCGGATTAACTAGTAGTATTGAATAAACAGCAAAAAATTGACTTATTCCCAAATAGAAAAATAGTAGATTGATCAGATTGAAAAAAAAAATAGAAAAATAGTTTATTTCAACTAGACTTGAGATAGCCGTTTTATTTAAAATCATTTAACAATAGTGAATAGAATAACTATTTGATCGATTCTGGTAATAATTTGAAATCAAAGAATTGCCGTATAATCAATTCTATTGGATTCCATATAACAATTATAATAGAATAGTGATATCACAAGATTTCCGACAAAGGATCTAAAATATCGATATATCGAAACTGTATAGTCTATCTTTTTTGACAGATCTAATATCTTCGTGATACAATCCCGATTCTACACTGTTTTTTCTTCGAAAAAATCTGAATAATTTTGTTCGAATAATTCTGATTGTTTGAAATTTTTTTTCTCAATAATCAGTTTCTGTATTTTACTACTATAATAGATATGAAATCAGATTAAATCAAATAGAAAAAATTGAGAATAATATTATAATAGACAATTTTTAACTGTTAATATCATTATTATCAGATCTAAACAAAATAAAAAAAATAGGAAATAAAAAATCAATACAAAGAAAAACTCTATTTCTATTTAGAATAGAAAAAATAATTTTTGAATATAATATTATTTATATTTATTAAAAGCAGTAAAATCAAAAAAATCAATTATTTAAATAATTTGGTTCTGAAATAAACATAAGAAAAATATATTTAAAATATAAAATATCAATTCAACAAATAATTCTGAATATTTATACAATAATAATTGTAACGGGTAGGTTCTATTGTTTGGGTTTATAGATTACCACTCGGCCAAAAGAGATCACAATATCGAAGCGAGAGCTTCGATATTCCCAAACTACATATATATAAGGTATAGGTAGCGCACAAGTATATTTGACACCGATTCCTGTGACAATAATATACTATAATTCCAATAATTTTAATAAAATTATATTTAAAATTTATCCAATTAAAATATTTTCGATTTTCTATGATACAATAAATATTGATAATAATAAAAATAATTTTTTTTTTGAATATTTCGAAGATAGTTTTTGATTGAATTTTAAATACTCTATAATAGATCAATTGATCGAAAATTGATTTTTTTCTTTTTGATTTTATAATCAAACAGACTATATTCTGAAAATTTATTATTTTTTTAAATATCAAAAATATTTTGATATTTATAGTATTTTTTATATCTATATTTTTTTCTGTAGTATAAAAAATTCTTTTCGATTTTTAATATATAATAAAAAAAATTTTCAGTGTTTTATCTGATATTCCTGGATTTTGTTCTGTTGTTGCCAGAATACTAATATCTATAATCTTTTCTGTTATTTTATTTCTGGACTACTGGTTCTGTTCAACTTTATTTCGGTACAGATTATATAATATATCTGATTTTCTAGATTTTTTTTTCAATATTTGGCATTTTTCTTCAGTTTATCTCAATTCTGTTTATTAATATTTGGAATTATTAAAAAAATATTGTATTTTTTGTTGATCGATTTTTGGATTATATTGATATAATTATCAGAAATTATCTAGAATCAACATATTTTGATATTATTGAATGAAAAAAAATAATATAATATATAACCTCTGTATCTAATTATTTTCTTTTGAATCCAACAATTGAAAAAATATATTTTTGTATAATTGATAATTTATAAATTAATACAAAATTTGGATCTATAAAATTCTCTACAGTTTCTGAATTAATTATAGATTATATCTTGATATTATTTCTTTTGAGAAAAAAAATTAGTCTCTGGTTTTATATATTTTTTTATATTGTTATTATAAATTGTTATTGTGAAGACTAGTAGTAGGGATAACTAATAGTCTTAGTAGCAGAGAGGAGTAGTCCCAAATAGGAAATTTTCAAATTGTTGAGATTGAAATAAAATAGAGAAGATGGTTCTAATCATCTAGGCCTGGGGTGATGGCCCTATTTATGTTAATTTGATGATAGTGAATAGAATGGTCATTTGACCTGAATTGCCACATAGTGGCAATTAATGATATCACTATCAGTGATTGTAGTGAATACTATAGCCGATATACTATAGTATAGTATTATATAATATATATAATATAATATTCAGAATTATATATTTTGTATTAACTATTATTTTAATACAATTAATTCTAAATATTATTATATTTATTAAAATAAAAATAAAAATAGTATTTGCAAATTGATATATTTTCAATCTCAATTTATAGTTATTTTGCAGACTAATAAATTCTAAATATTTATTAATATTTTAGATTGAACTATTCAAATTTAGATAGCAGATTATACTAAATTATCTGATAATTAGATTCTTGATTATAATAATATTTAGATTAATTGAACTATATTTTGTATTTGATAGATAATATATTATTTATATATATTAGTTTTTTTGTTTTATTATATAACAATAGTATTATATTCAGTTTAAATTTATAGTTAATATTATTGATAAAATAGAAAAAAATTAATATTATTTTGCTAAGATTTTGTAAAGAAAATAGATTTTTATTCAATATTCGAATTTTTTTCTATTGACTTTTTATATTATTTATAGTATAAGAATTCTGAATACAATTTATAGTAAATAGTTATTCAAAATCTTTTTAAATCAATAATAGATAGACTAGATTTCAGCAAAATTAAATATATTGATAGTATATTGAAATTGGCAGATAATTTTTATAGATTCTGATAGAATTAATTTATAATTGATTCTGATTTTTTTTTTCTATAAAGAAATTATTTCAATTATATAGATATTGAAATAAATAGAATCTATACAATTATATAATAAAAATTCTAAATAGAGATAATTATATTTTTCTATTTGAACAGATATATATATTTTTTTATAGAATAATAATATTTTTTATTTATATTTTAGTTTTTTTTTTATTTTTTTTTATATTTTTATTCTTTTTTTTCTATTTATTATTTATTTTATTCTATTTCTATTTTTTTTATTATAATTCAATATAATTCTGAACAAATTCAAAGAAATATTTTTTCTTTGTCAAAGATTTCAATTTATTGATATAGTTATTCTAATATAGAATCTCTAGAATAAAAATCTGGATCAATAATTTCTATTTATTTTTTTAATATTAATAAATTTTCTCAAAATTTGTATTTCATATCTATCAATTATATTTGAATTAATATTGATTCTATTATTTCTGTTCTTTCAATTTAAAATAAAAATATTAATTTATTTTAATTTATTTAAACAACATTATCTAATCTTTTTTCTATTTTGAATTCTAAAAAGAATTTTTTAATTTCAATAGAGGATTTCTATATTAATCTATTCTATATTGCTAATTTTGTTATATTATATAGATTTCTTAGATTTTATTTTTATTTTATATAAATTTCTGTATCAAAATATTTTCAATTTCAGTTTCTCTAGATTGATAATCAATAAATATTATCAAAATTTGTAATATTTATTTAATTTTATAGATTAATAGTTTTTCAAAAAAGAATAAATTAAATATTGTTTTCTTTGTTTTAATTACTATATAAATCAAAATTATTTGAAATATAATAAATATATAAGAAATTGTTTAATATACTGACTATTGTCTATAATTATTTATAGAGATATATATAATTATAATTATCTATTAAAATAAATTTGAATTATTTTTAAATTTCTATTATTTTTAGTTTATTATCAAAATTATATTAAATAATTTTGTAAAATAATAACTATATTTTTGAAGAATTTTAGAATTCTTTATTTGAATTATTATTCTAAAATAAAGAAAATAGATTTTACTATATATATTTTATTTATCAAAAACTATTTATAGATATTACTACAAAATAATCAAAATTCAATTAGAGACAATTTCTAGAATATTCAAAAAAATAGTATTATTATTATCAATATTTTTGCTATATTATAGAAAATAAAGAATATACTAATTAAATAAAAATAAAATATAATTTTATTGAGATTGTCAGAATTTTGTTATATTGTTATTATATAGATATTCAAAATTATTTGTTGAATTAATATATTGTTTTCTAGATATATTTTTTTGTATTTTTTTGAAATTGAATTATTTAGATAATTATTTTTTATTTTTATTTTTTTGTTTTCAATAAATATAAATAATATTGCAGATATTGTTTATATAAATCTCTAATTTCTATATATTATATTTGGCAAACTATTTTTTCTATTTGATATAAAAATAGAATTCTTTCTATATTTGTTTTTTATTTTAGATTTTTTCAATTTTTTCAATTTTATCTATTTTATATTTTATATTTTATTTATCTAAAAAAAAAAACAGAAAATATATTATACAATTTTTTATATTTATTTGATAATTACAAATAATATATTTATAATCTGATTTATTTTTGAATTTAAAATAGATCAATTTATCAAAATAGAAAAATTTATATCTAATCTTTGAAATATAAATTTTTGATAGATAGTTTGATCAATTTGTTTTTTTTTAGAATTTTCTTGAGATATATCTTTTGTTATAATATTTCTAATATTGTTTTTAGATTTTTTGTAACAGTACTAAAATACAAGCTAGCACTTGTTGACTAGGTGAGAGAATAATAAAAGAAAAAGAACAGAAGATCAATTCAATCACTTAATAGAATATATAGAGAGACTGATTCTTGAAGAATCTTCAAGCAATCAGAATAAGACAAGCAAAATTATTCAATCTTTTTCTTATATATCTTCTTCGAGAAAGAAACAGTATCGAATCAGATTTGAAGTATAAAGATCTATAGCTTTATTGACAGAGATAAACTCTATAGCTTTATTGTATTATTCTTTAGATCTTTTGTCAGAGATTCTATGACAACTATTCTCTCTTTTTTCGAGAGTCTGATCTCAGATATATCTATAGACTCTTTAAAGAATAGTATAGAAATATAAATAAATTCTTTGTTCCAGATTCGCTTTTTTCATTATATATAGATAGAATGAATCTGTATTGGCTTTATAGCAAAAGCTCAAAGAGATTTTTTCTTTAAAGAGACAATGAATATAAAAAACCAGCAAAAAACCGGTGCTTCTGGAAAATATTGCTTGGAAAATATCCAGTCTCGGTTTTTATAACAAAGTATATTCGATTTATATTGAGATTGTTATATCTATATCTGTATCTCTGATAATATCTCGCCGGTGGACAGCTATGCCAGCAGCAGCTTCTGGATCGGTTTCTATAACTTGTTCTACTATAGAAATTGCAGTAGCAGTACCAGCAACAGCTTCTGCTTCAGCAACTGCAATATTCAGTTATATCTCAATAGTTTCTACAACAGCTGCCGATCTGTCTTGTATTTGTAGTAGATATATACAGAAAGCAAAACCAGAATAATTCTCTGCCACTAAAAAGAAATATCAAAAGAAAAAGAAATAGACAAAATAACAGGAAATTGTCTGTGATAAACAATAAGTGACTACTATTTTGATAGAAGATAACAATAGAGACAGAGATAATAGTAGTAACAATAGTAATAATAATAGTAGTACCAATAATAGTAATAGTTATAGTAGTAGTGATAGAAATATTTCAAATATAAATAGCAGTAATAGCGCAGATAATCAAAATCTGATTGTATCGCAAAACAAATATTTATTTTGTCTTTGATATTTTAATAGAGAGATTATCCAATACAAGACAAATAATTCTGACAATTATATATTTTATATTGACTATTATTTCGATACAGTTAATTCTAAATACTATTATATCTATTGAAATAAAAATAAGAATAGTATTTGCAAATCGGTATATTTTTAATTTCAGTTTGTAGTTGTTTCGCAGACTAATAGATTCTAGATATCTACTATAATAATAGAGAATACTAAAATATTTGTTGATATCTTAGATTAAACTATTCAAATTCAAATAACAGATTATACTGAGTTATTTGGTAGTTAAATTCTTGATTATAATAATATTCAGATTGACTAAATTATATCTTGTATTCGATAGACAATATATTATTTATATATATTGATTTTCTTGTTTTACTATATAATTCAACAGTATTATATTCAGTTTGGATTTATAATTGATACTATCAATAAAGTAGAGAAAAATCAGCACTATTTCGCCGAGATTTTGCAGAGAAAACAGATTTTTATCTAGTACTCTAATTCTTTCTTTATTGGTTTTTTATACTATTTATAGTACAAGAATATATAGTAAATAGCTGTTCAAAACTTTTTCAGATCAATAGTAGATAGACTGGATTCCAGTAAGATCAGATATATTGATAGTATATTAAAGTTGACAGATAATTTTTGTAGATTATAATAGAATCAATTTATAATCAATTCCAATTTGTTCTTTTCTTGCAGAGAAATTATCTCAACTATATAGATATTGAAATAGATAGAATATATACAATTATATAATAAAGAATTTCTAGATAGAGATAAATAATTATATCTTTCTATTTAAACTGATATATATATCTTCTCTATAGAATAGCAATATCTTTTTTATTTATATTTTAGTTTTTTCTTTTATATTCTCTTCTTTATATTTTTGCTCTTTTTTTTTATCTATTATCTATTTTATTCTATCTCTGTTTCTTTTATTATAGTCTGATATAGTTCTAAACAGATTCAGAGAAATATCTCTCTTTTATCAAAGACTTCAATTCATCAATATAGCTATTCTAATATAGAATCTCCAGAACAAGAATCTAGATCAACAACTTCTGTTTACTTTTCTGGTACTAATAAATCTTCTCAAGATTTATATTCTATATCTATCAATTATACTCAAATCAGTATCAATTCTGTTGTTTCTGTTTCTTCAATTCAAAATAAGAATATTAATTTGTTTCAGTTTGCTCAAGGAATATTGTCTAGTCTTTTTTCTATTTCAGATTCTGGAAAGAATTCTTCAGTCTCAATAGAAGATTTCTATATCAATCTGTTCTGTATTGCTAATTTTGTTGTATTGTATAGATTTCTCAGATTTTGTTTTTGTCTCAAATAAATCTCTATATTGAAATATTTTCAGTTCCAATCTCTCTAGATTGGCGGCCAACAAATATTGTCAAGATTTGCAATATTTGTTTGATTTTATAGATTAGTAATCTCTTAAAAGAGAGCAAATCAAATATTGCTTTCTCTTGTTCCGATTGCTATATAAATCGCGACTATTCAAAATACAATAAATATACAAAGAATTGTTTAATATATTAGCTATTGTCTATACCTATTTATAGAGATATATATAATTGTAATTGTTTATTAGAGTAGATTTAAATTGTTTTTGAGTCTCTATTATCTCTAATTCACTATCAAAATTGTATTGAACAGTTTTATAAAATAATAATTGTATTTTTAGAGAATTTTAGAATTCTCTATTTAAATTATTACTCTGAAATAAAGAAAATAGATTCTACTATATATATTTTGTTTGTCAAGAATTGCTTATAGATATTGCTGCAGAATAGTCAAAATCCAATCAGAGACAATCTTTGAAATATTTGAGAAAAATAGTATTATTACTATCAATATTTTTACTATATAATAGAAAACAAAAAATATACTAATTAAATAAAAGCCAAATATAATTTTGTTGAGATTATCAGAATTTTGTTGTACTGTTATTATATAGATATTCAAGATTATCTGCTGAATCAATATATTGTTTTCTAGATATATTCTTTTTGTACTTTTTTTGGAATCAAGTTGTTTAATTAGTTGTTTTTTTTTATTCTTTTGTTTTCAATAGATATAAATAGTATTGTAAATATTATCTATATAAATCTCTGATTTCTATATATTGTATTTGGAAAACTATTTTTTCTATTTGATATAGAAATAGATTTCTCTCTATATTTGTTTTTTATCTCAAATTTCTTCAATTTTTTATTCTTTATTTTTATTTAGATCTGATAACAATAATAACTTATCTATTTTTTGTTTTATATTCTATTTATTTAGAAAAAAGACAAAAAATATATTATATAATTTTTTATATTTATTTGATAACTATAAATAATATATTTGCAGTCGATCTATTTTCAGATTCAAAATAGATCAATCTATTAAAATAGAAATTTTTTTATCTGATCTTTGAAATACAAATTCTTGATAGATAATTTGACCAATTTGTTTTTCTGGAATTCTTTTGGAATATATCTTTTGTTATAATATATCTGATACTATTCTTGAATTTTTTATATTGTTTTCTGAATCTTTTTATATACAATTTATAATTGTAACAACTATAATTTTATCAAGAATATTTCTATTTTTCTGCTATTTTTGTAGAGTTGAAAATTCGGATTGATATTTATAAAAATTCAGAATAGAGTTTCTTGAATTATTTGATTTATAATATTATTATATATAAATTAAACTATTTTAAAAAATTGAATTCAATTTGTATATTATTTATTTATAAAATAATATAGATAATTTTCCAAAACTTAATTTATTTATTCAATCTATTTATTTATCTATAAATAGAAAATAGTTGAATATCAGAATTTAATTTTTAAACAATAATATAGTTCTGATCAGAATTCATTGGTAAAAACAGATCTTTGATCTGATATAATTCTATCTGGATTTCTATATTCTAACTCAATTTAATTATAGAATAGTTCTGTGAATTCAATAATATTGATTATAATAAATACAGAAATAAATCAAAAATATTTTATATTTCTATTGACAATAATAAAAATAGTATCAATTATTTTCTTTTGATAATTTATTTTAAATAGTTTTATAATAAAATTTATTGTCAATTCTGCAAAAGATTTTTGAGAGATAGAAAATAATTGCAACTATCTATAAAATCAATACTATAGAATTTTGATTTCTTGACAAATTATATACAATACAATATAATCTTATACTTTATTCTGAAATACTTTTCAATAATATTTCTATTAAAATAGCTCAATTGTACAAATTTTTTCAAAATAATCTGCTAAAGAATTATTATAATAGATCTGGATCAATCTAGATTGCAAATTGCCAGCAATAGAAATATATAATCTATCAATATAGCAGAGCAATCTTTTTGAATTTATATTCCAATATTTTTTTTTATATTTATTTTTCAATAATACAGTCTTTCGCTTACAAATTATAATATTTTTAAGTTATAATTGAATAACAAAATCTTTTCACTCTTCTAAAATTCTCTTATATAAAATATTTTTAATTGTTATTATAGTTAATATAATTCTAGAAGACACAAATTGAGTATAATTCAATTTCTTATAGACAATTATATTATTTCTCTAATCTAGATTTTCTATAGTAATCACTTTATAAAAATCTATAGATATACTATTAATTTCTATATTCTGAGATATATTTGATTTGCAAAAGATTCAAATATTCTCTATATTAATACTGTTTTCAGTCCGACTTTTACTAGAGTCAGTTTAAGAATAATCTATATAATCAATAATATTATCTTTATTATCTATATTTTATATCCGATTTATATAGAAAATATATTCTATATATACAATATTTTTATAAATCAGATTATCGAGCAAACTATTAATAAAACAAATATCTATACTCTATAATTCTCTATAAATCAATATTTTAGTTCTTATTAAATATAGAATATTCTCTCTATATTTCTTCTCAAATAGTCTATCAATTATAAGCAATTTTTGAATAATTATTATTGTTTCAGATCCAAATCAATCACAAAAAGATTCCAATATTTTCTCAACAGAAGAGAATTTCTCAATTCTGAGAGTTCAAAACAATCTATTGACAGAATTTGTTTTATCTAACAAATATAAAATAACAAAATCAAACAGAATCAAATATAGATACTATCTAGTCTATCTTTTATTGATCTTGGACTATTGTGTCACAGGATCCCTGACAAAGGATCTGAGGGATGATACGGTGAAGCTATAGAGCTTATCTCTTTCGGTGAAGCTACTGATCTTTATGCTTTGTATCCGATCCGACACCGCTTCTTTCTCGAAGAAGGTATGTGAGGAAAAGATTGAATAACTTTGCTTGTATTATTCTGATTGCTTGAAGATTTTTCAAGAATCAATCTCTTTGTATATTCTACTAAGTGATTGAATTGATCTCCTGTTCTTCTTCTTCTATTATTCTTTCATCTAGTCAACAAGTACTAGCTTGTATCTTAGTACTGTTACAATTCTGATTTTTCTTTTTTGACTATCTGAGAAGAATAATGGCATCCTCAACCTGTCGCAACCCTATTGTTGATCCTGAGATCTCTATAGAAACTGCACCGATAATTCGGCAGAGATTGCGCTCAATTCGTATCCGATCCGATCCTATCTCTGAATCTGAGATTAAACCGGCACCTGAGATCGATACAGAAAAAACTGTTTAGAACAGAACAACTAGTCCGGATATTTTGATTCGAGAACAAGCGAGACAAATCGGTCTCAAACCAACGGCGGAAGACTCTAGTAAAACCGATAAAAATAAAGATAAAGTATTCAATTCTCTCAAGCAAGCTCTTAGAAAACAGAGATATCAGAAAAAGATATTTCAAAAGACAATTGAAAACAAAAAGTATACTAGACTTCTTGAGAAAGAGCTCAAACAAGAATTGGCTTTTTTATTCTGTCTCGGTGTTGATTTGTATCCGAAATCCAATAGAATCAAGAATATCAAGATTACAAATCTTATTATCAAATTCACACAACAGAAATGCAAATCCTGAATCAATAATCTAAATATCATCTTTGAAGACAATTTTAATATCTATCAAATAGATAATATTAAGATCAATAAGGCAGTACAATATCTAGATATCTACTGCCGAGACAAATAAATATTGTATTGTATTCAAAGACAGCACAATTCGATTATAAATATATAGGAATACTTCTTAGAATGAATTCAAAGTCTTATCCATAATATACAGAATTTTGAGAAAGATATTTGTATTGAATACAACAAGTTTCAATAGAAATTCAAGAAAAGTCCGCAAAACTTTTATGATCGGCTCAAAAATTATAAATACTATCTGGTATCTATATCTGAGGAAGAATATACTATACAATTTTGGTCTAAATTGGATTAATATTTTACTATCAGAGTTGAAAACAATATATATCCGGCTCTTATTACAAAAGAACAATAAATCAATACTACTGAGAAACACTGGCACTTCATAAACGAAGAGAAACAGTATCTGAAATACAAATATAATAAAAGAAATAATAATAATTATTCTAATTGTTTTCAGAACTGCAATCAATCGAAATGTTTCTCAAACCAATCAAATCAAAAAGACAACAACTTATTTTATTCTTCAAAACAACAAAAGATTGATTATAAAATAGATTCAAATCCCTCTTACAGTAACTGTCCATTTTTAGGCTCTAGAAAGAGATTCTCCAACATTGAATACTATAATTGTGGACAGAAGAATTATATATGCCCAGAATATTCTAAAGCTCAGCAAACCTCAAAAATCCAACAAATAAAGAATAATTCAATTACAAATCAACAGAGAAAAGGCAAAGAATCGGAATAGATTCTGCGGATCTAGATTTATATTCTCAAGTAGAAACAGTTGCACAAATTTATATTCCGATCTGTATTGGAAACAATATCGAGATATATACAGATCTAGATATATATACAGAGATCGACTTGGTTAGCATTAAATTCGCGAGAAAATATCAGCTTTAGAAAGCAGAATTCACAATATCTATCCTCAAAACTGTTGAAAACAAACAAATACCTATCTATGGTGTTTGGACTGTTCTTATTGTCCTCAGAGATTCGAGAAGCACCGAGAAAATTATGAAACAATTCTGTATCGCAGTTGATAGAGATCCGAGACTTGACAGATCTCCAGTACTTCTATCTAACACAATTTTAATAGACTATTGTATTGTATTAGTTCTATAACAGAATTATTGATAGTTCGAAAATAAATTGTCCAAAATAAAGATACTCATAGTGTACCAGTTTGGTAAAAGTTACAGGAAAAGAGTCTGTATATATGCAATTCTTCAGTTTCCTAAGGATAATTCAGCATTCTCTGGCAAAGACAAATATAATTTAGTAACAAATCAAGATCGAGTTTCTCCAGAATTCGCAGAGTACAAAGATATATTCCAAGTACAGAATTCATAGATCATGCCATCTAGAAAGGAGACAGACCACAAGATTGAGCTTCAAGAGGGCGCTACACCCCCTTACGGGCCCATATACCCCCTTTCACAGACGGCAGTCGAAGATACCTCATATAAAGGAACTTCAGAAGAGCTAGAAGATCTTGTTGTTCGATTATAGCTCAAAGATGCCACGATTCGCAAGCGAAAGGCTGCGTTATCGAAGGGCGAATATAAAAGAAAGTATTGGAGCATAAATCCAAAAGGGTTGCTCTGCTATACTGATAGATTATATATTTCTGTTGCCGGCAATCTGCGATCCAAGTTGATCCAGATCTGTTATAATGATTCTTTAGCAGATTATTTCAGAAGAATTTGTACAATTGAGCTGCTTCAACAGAAATATTATTGAAAAGAACTTCAGAATAAAGTACAAGACTATATCGCATTGTGTGTGATTTGTCAAGAAGTCAAAGCTCTATAGTATTGATCTTATAGATAGTTGCAATCACTTTTTGTTCCTCAAAGATCTTTTGCAGAATTGACAATAGATTTTATTACAGAACTATTCGAGATAGATTATCAAGAGAAAACAGTTGATACTATTCTTGTTATTATCAATAGATTCACAAAATATTCTCGATTTATTTCTGTATCTACTATAATCAATACTACTGAGTTTATAAAACTATTCTATAATCAAATTGAGTTAGAATATAGAAATCCAAATAGAATTGTATCAGATCGAGAATCTGTTTTTACCAATAAATTCTGGTCAGAGCTATACTATTATTCGAAGATTAAGTTTCGATATTCAACTGTTTTCTATCTGCAGACAGATAGACAGACTGAACAAATAAACCAAGTCTTGAAAAATTATCTATACTATTTTGTGGACAAACAATATATAAATTGGACTTAACTTTTTAAAACAGCTCAATTTGTATACAACAATATAGTGAATCAAACAATTCAAAAAATTTTATTCTAAGTTTTTATAGATATCAATCCGAATTTTCAACTCCGCGAAAACAATAAGAAAGCAGAAATATTCTTAATAGAATTGCAGCTGTTATAACTACAAATTGTATACAAAAAGATCCAGAAAACAATGCAAGAAGTCCAAAAACAATATCAGAAATATTATAATAAGAGATATATTTCAAGAGAATTCTAGAAGAATGAATTGATCAAACTATCTACCAAGAATTTGTATTTCAAAGATTAGACAAGAAAGTTTCTATTCCAATAGATTGATCTGTTTCGAATCCGAGAGCAAATCGGATTGCAAATATATTGTCTATAGCTACCAAACAAATACAAAAGATTGTATAATATATTCTCTATCTTTTTTCTAGATAAATGGAATATAAGACAAAAAACAGACAAATCACTATTATTACTAAATCTAGATAAAAACAAAGAATAGAAGATCGAAAAAATTTGAGATAAAAAGCAAATACAGAAAGAATTCTATTTCTATATCAAATAGAAAGAATGGTCTTCCGAATACAATATATAGAAATCAGAGATTTATATAGACAATATCTGCAATACTATTTGTATCTATCAGAAACAAAAAAACAAAAGAAAAACAACTATCTAAACAATTCAATCTTGAAAAGAATACAAAAAGAATATATCTAGAATATAATATATCAATTCAGCAGATAATCTTGAATATCTATATAATAACAGCGCAACAAAATTCTGACAGTTTCAACAAAATTATATTTGATTTTTATTCAATTAGTATATTCTTTGTTTTCCACAATACAGCAAAAATATTGATAATAATAGTATTATTTTTCTCGAATATTCCAGAGATCATTCCTGATTGGATTTCGATCATTCTGTAGCAATATTTATAAATAGTTCTTGATAAACAAAATATATATAATAGAACTTATCTTCTTTATCTCAGAGCGGTGGTCCAAATAGAGAATTCTAAGATTCTCTAAAAATACAATTATTATCTCGCGAAGCTGTTCAGCACAATTTCGGTAGTAAATCAGAAATAATAGAGATTTGAGAGCAATCCGAGTCCACTCCAATAGACAATTGCAATTATATATATCTCTATAAATAGTTATAGACAACAGCCGATATACCAAACAATTCTTTGTATATTTATTGTATTTTGAATAATCACAATTCATATAGCAATCGGAACAAGGAAAAGCAATATTTGATTTGTTCTTCTTTAAAAGACTATTGATCTATAAAGTCAAACAAATATTGCAAATTTTGGCAATATTTGTTGGCCGCCAATCTAGAGAAACCAGAATCAAAGATATTTCGGCACAGAGATTTATTCAAGACAAAGACAAAGTCTAAAAAATCTATATAATATAACAAAGTTAGCAATATAGAATAGACTAATACAGAAATCTTCTATCAGAATTGAGAGACTCTCTCCAGAATCCAAAATAAAAAAAAGACCAGACAATACTGCTTAAACAAACTGGAACAAATTGATATTCTTATCTTGAATTGGAGAAACAGAAACAACAGAATCAATACTGATTTGAATACAATTAATAGATATAAAATACAAATCTTGAGAAAATTTATCAGTATCGGAAAAGTAAACAGAAATTGTTGACCCAGATTCTTGTTCTGGAGACTCTATATCAGAACGGCTATACCGATAGATTAAAGCTTTTGACGAAAAAGAGGCACTTCTCCAAATCTGTTCAGAACTATATCGGACTATAATAGTAGAAATAGAGATAGAATAAGATAGATAATAGATAGGAGAAAAAAGCAAGAATATAAAGAAAAGAATACAAAAGAAGAGACTGAGATATAAACAAAAGATATCGCTATTCTATAAGAAAGATATATATATCTTTCCAAATAGGAAAATACAATTATTTATCTCTATCCGGAATTCTCAATTATATAATTGTATATACTCTATCTATTTCAATATCTATACAGTTGAGACAATCTCTCTATAAAAAGAAAACAAATCAGAATTGATTATAAACTGATTCTACTATAATCTACAAAAATTATCCGCTAGCTTCAATATACTATTAATATATCTGATCTTGCTGGGATCCAGTCTATTCGCTATTGATCTGAAGAAGCTTTGAACAGCTATTTGCCATAAATTGTATCCAGAATTCTTGTATTGTAAACAGTATAAGAAATCAATAGAGAGAGAATTAGAATACTGGATAAAGATCTGTTTTCTCTGCAAGATCTCAGCAAAATAGTGTCAACTCTCTTCTATTTTATCAATAGTATCAACTATAAATCTAAACTGGATATAATGCTGCCGAATTATATAGTAAAACAAAGAAGTCAATATATATAAATGGTGTATTGCCCGTCGAATACAAGATACGGTCCAATCGATCTAAATACTGTTATAGCCAAGGATCCAATCACCAGATAGCTTAGTATAATCTGCTGTCTGAATTCGAGCAGCCCAATCTAAGATATCAACAAATATCTTAGTATCCTCTATCATTATGACAGATATCTAGAATCTATTAATCTGCGAAACAACTACAAACCGAGATTGAAGATATACTGATTTGCAAACACTGTTTTTATTTTTATTTCGACAAATATAATAGTATTTAGAATTAACTGCATTGAAATGACAGTCAATACAAAATATATAGTTGTCAGAATTATTTGTCTTGTATTGGATAATCTCTCTGTTAAAATATCGAAAACAAAATAAATATTTGTCTTGCAATACAATCAGATTTTGGTCATCTACACTACTACTGCTATTTATATTCGAAGTATCTCTGTTACTGCTACTATAACTACCGCCATTATTGACACTGCTATTGTTATTATTGTCGTTACTACTATTATCTCTATCTCTATCTCTACTCTCTATCAAAACAGCGGCTGTTTGTTGTTTACCACAGACAATTTTCTATTATTTCGTCTGCTCTCTCTCCTTTTAATACTTCTTCTCAGCAGCAGAGATTTGTTCTGGATTTATCTTCTATATATATCTGCTATAAGTACAAGACAGACCGGCAGCTGTTGTAGAAGCCGTTGAAGTACAACTAAATACTACAATTGCTGAAACAGAAATTGTTGCTAATATTACTGTCGCAGTCTCTGTAGTTGAACAAATCACAGAAGCCGATCCAGAAATTGCTGCTGGTACAGCTGTCCACCAGCGAGATATTGTCAGAGACGCAGATATAGATATAATGATCTCAATACAAACCGAATATACTTTGTTATGAGAACCGAGACTGAATATTTTCCAAACAATATTTTCCGAAAGTACCGGTTTTTTGCTGATTTTTTATATCTATTGTCTCTTTGAAAAAAAAATCTCTTTGAGCTTTTGCTACAAAGCCAATACAGATCCATTCTGTCTATATATAATAAAGAGAGCAAATCTGGAACAAAGAATTCATTCATACTTCTATATTATCCTTTGAAGTGTCTACAGATACACCTGGGGCCAGACTCTCGAAGAAAGAGAGAATAGTTGTCACAGAATCCCTGACAAAGAATCTGAGAGATGATACAGTGAAGCTATAGAGTTTATCTCTTTCGGTGAAGCTACTGATCTTTATACTTCATATCCGATCCGATACTGCTTCTTTCTCGAAGAAGACACATAAGAAAAAGGTTGAATGACTTTGCTTGTATTATCCTGATTGCTTGAAGATTCTTCAAGAATCAGTCTCTTTGTATATTCTACTAAGTGATTGAATTGATCTCCTGTTCTTCTTCTTCCATTATTCTCTCACCTAGTCAACAAGTACTAGCTTGTATCTTAGTACCGTTACATATTGTATAAACAATTTCAGATTATTATAATTAGAGAGAATCTCAATACAATATCTACTTTCTTTGAGATATTATTATCAGTATTTAAAGAACTATATAATAGTATATAGCTTTTGATTCAAGATAGTATAATTATACTCTACAGATATAAATTTTTTCAATCAGAATACAACTGAATACTATATCTCTTTATACAATTGAAATAATATTTCTGCTATACTAAATCTGGAAATATCTATCTCTATACAAATAGATCTCACAGAATCAAAGAATTGCAGTAGTAGTGTTTTTGTAAATATTTCAAATAGAATACAAAATATTTTTGTCTTTCTTTTATTTAGTTATAGAGATTCTAGTTTTTTTATTTTTATTCTCTTTCAAAAATTCAATAAAAAATAAAACAATAAAGAAATAATTTTGAATAAATTATTGATAAAAATTATAGTAATCTAGAAATATTTATATATTATAGTAGATTTGAAATAGTTTCTATTTTGAAATAGTTTTGATTTGTTATTGATCTATAGCTATTTTTTATTGATTTATAATAAATTCAAAGAATTTAATTTTAGATTGATAAAATATATATTCAATAGATTTCGCAAAAAATTGAATCTTTTATAATTTTTTGAATATTTTTCAAAAATAAATTATATATTCTTTATAGATTCTTGAAAAAATCAATATATTATCTAGATATATAATATAAATAGTATTTAGTAATTCTATAAATATTATATAAATATAATTCTAAAATATTATTAAAATATTAATAAAATCAAATAATATAATTATATATTTATAATATTTATAATAAATATAAAATATAATTTTCTATTTTTTGTTTATATTGATTCTGATACAATAATATATATTCTGAATATTTATTTTATTAAAGAATTTAGTATTCAATAGATAATCAAAAATCTCTGTTTTTTTGAAAATAAACAAAATAGAAATTTCATAGAATTTATAGAAAATCTAATTTGACTATTCTTTAGATTTTTATTGAGATATTTTTATAAAATCTTTAATTCTATCTGTAAAAAAGAATATATAAATTTCTAAAAAAAATATAATTTTTTTTTAAAATTCAATTTTGTAATCTATATTTTTTCTAGATAATATAATTTATAAATTCTATATTTGAAATATATTTTTATATTTCACAAATTCT
This sequence comes from Penicillium citrinum, assembly GCF_028827155.1. Lineage (NCBI taxonomy): Eukaryota > Fungi > Ascomycota > Eurotiomycetes > Eurotiales > Aspergillaceae > Penicillium > Penicillium citrinum. Next base: position 175,350 of record NW_026622690.1, read on the forward strand.
AGAGAAATTCAATCTTGATTATTATTGGATTATATTTGTTTTTGTTACAGAATACTAAATTATCTTTAGAAAATTGAAGAATTGTAGATATATAGATTTTTTTTTATAGATTTTATCAAACTAGTATATTATAAATATCTCTATTTTAAATAATTTATTTTCAAATTATCAATAATTTTATTATAAAATTAATATAATATAATAGTCTATTAAGATTGTATTAAATAAAAATACTAAAGATTTGTCAAATCTCAGATTTTTATTGACTACAATATAGAATTATTTTATAATCTTTTTAGTATTTCTCAAATCTCTAAAAACAATAAAAACAATCTAAATACTATAAATAAATATTTTTTTTTTAATAATTTCAAGAATAGAAATTGTGAATTCTATTTTCTGAAACTAATACTTTTTTGCGAATTTAATATTAATTAAATCAATCTCTATATATATATTCAGATCTATATATATTTTGATATTGTTTCCAATACAGATTGAAATATAAATTTATATAATTATTTCTATTTGAGAATATAAATCTAGATTAGACCTGTGCACTGGACGGTCTATGGGCAGATTTTTGAAAGACCTACCCATTATGGGCGGCCCATCAATGGGCGGGGATACCCGCGGGTATGCCCAGCAGACCCAGGGGTGGATCCAATTTTTGCATTATTATATACAGTAATTTTGAGCTGTTTCAAAATTACCGATTTAAATATAGCAAATTATAATAAATTATTAAAAAAAACTATTTACTATATTCTATTCAAATATAGATTAAACTATATCAATATCAATACAACTATATTACTGCCAAGTTTTTATAAAATTATACATTTTAGCCAAGACTCTAAATTTGCTCCACAACTGGGCCGGTGCTGGGTATCTGGACAGCCTATGGCTGGGCCGATTTCCGAAAAGCCTATCTATATCCTGCCCATAGGCCGCCTAGCTGGGCCGGCCCATAGGTTTTGCACAGGTCTAATCTAGATTTATAGAATCTATTTCAATTCTTTATTTTTTCTCTGTTAACTTATAATTGAATTATTTTTTATTTATTGAATTTTTAAAATTTACTAAAATTTGAAATATTTTAGATATATATATAATTTTTCTATCTACAATTATAGTATTCAATATTAGAGAATCTTTTTTTAAAATCTAAAAATAGATAATTATCTTGAAAAAAATTCAGATTTATTTTATAATCAATTCTTTATTATTTTGAAAAATAGAATAAATTGTTGTTTTTTTGATTTGATTGATTTAAAAAATATTTTAGTTGATTATAGTTTCAAAAATAATTAAAATAATAATTATTTTTTTTTTTATATTTATATTTTAAATACTATCTTTTTTTATTTATAAAATATCAATATTTTTTAGTAGTATCAATTTATTATTTTTTTGTAATAGAAACTAAATATATATTATTTTCAATTCTAATAGTAAAATATTGATTCAATTTAAATCAAAATTGTATAATATATTCTTTCTCAGATATAGATATCAGATAATATTTATAATTTTTGAATTGATTATAAAAATTCTATAAATTTTTCTCAAATTTCTATCAAAATTTATTATATTCAATACAAATATCTTTTTCAAAATTCTATATATTATAGATAAAATTTTGAATCTATTCTAAAAAATATTTCTATATATTTATAATCAAATTGTATTATTTTTAGATATAATATAATATTTATTTATTTTAATAATAGATATCTAAATATTATACTATTTTATTGATTTTAATATTATTTATTTAATAGATAATAAAATTATTTTCAAAAATAATATTTAGATTATTGATCCAGAATTTCTGTTTCTGCTATATAAATTTGATAATAAAATTTATAATTTTGATATTCTTAATTCTATTGAATTTTGAATATAAATCAATACTGAAATAAAATAAAAGAATCAATTTTTGTTTGAACTCTTTTTTCAAAAAGTCTAAAATATATTTTTAATTTAAATTGTTTTCTGAAATATATTCTTTTGATATTTCTATTTTTTAAAAATTTGTTAGAAAGAATTGAATATTTTATTTTTATTTTTATTGATTTTGCTAGAATTTTCTATTATTGATTCAAAATCAATTTGTTTTATTTGTTCTTGAATCAAAATATCTGAATTAATTATTTTATTCTGAACAGTTTCTCCAATATTGATCTTGAATATCAATTCAATTTTGGATTCAGAGATTGAATCAGATTGGATACAAATCGAGCGCAATCTCTATCGGATTATTAATACAATTTCAATAGAAATCTTAGAATCAATAATAGAATTGCAATAGATTGAGAGTATTATTATTCTTCTCAGATAGTCAAAAAATAAAAATCAGAATTGTAATAATACTAAGATACAAACTAGTATTTATTGACTAAATAAAAGAATAATAAAAGAAGAAAAACAGAAAATCAATTCAATTATTTAGTAAAATATACAAAGAGACTGATTCTTGAAGAATCTTCAAGCAATCAGAATAAAACAAGCAAAATCATTCAATCTTTTTTTTATATATTTTCTTTGAGAAAGAAACAATATCAAATCGGGTTCGAAACATAAAGATCAGTAGTTTCACTGACAGAGGTAAGCTCTATAGCTTCACTGTATCATTCTTCAGATCCTTTGTTAGGGATTCTGTGACACTGAAAAATATTGATATTTTGATCTGTTTAATATATATTGTAAATATTGATATTAATATAATAAAATCTGATAGTTTTATTAGAACAGATATTTTTTATATGATATTTATATAATAAAAAAAATCAATTGCCAGATATAATAAAAATAGGAATAAATATTCTGAATATTATATTATATATATTATATAATACTATAGTATAGTATATCGGCTATAGTATTCACTACAACTACCGATGATGATATCATTACTTGCCACTATGTGGCAATTCAGGTCAAATGACCATTCTATTCACTATCATCAAATTAATATAAATAGGGCCATCACCCCTCGGCCTAAATGATCAGAACCATCTTCTCTATTTTATTTCAATCTTAACAATTTGAAAATTTCCTATTTGGGACTACTCCCCTCTGCTATTAAGACTATTAGTCATCCCTACTACTAGTCTTCACAGTAATACAGCTAATAAACTACTTATCTATATGGAATTTTTATTCAGCAGCTCTATTAAAATCTTTTGCAGTACTAACAATTTCTCTCAATTTATTCTATAAAGAAAACTATACAATAGAATAATTTTATTTTCTTTATTATTCTGCTTCAACTGAATAATATAATCTGTTTCTGATTGATTCAAAGACAATTTATTAGTAAACTATTGACTAAATATATCTAGCTATAATCAATATTGTTTCGGAAGGTTTTTCTTCGGATTTATTACTATTTTCAACTAAAATATTTTCTCAATATTATTTATTATAATTTTACCAATTTACAATCAAAGATCTCTCAAAATATTCTTGAGAATACTGCAGAATTTTATAATATTCACTTTAATAATCTATAATTTTTTTATTTTTGTAGACTCTGCTGATTTCAGAACTCTATTTCAATATCTTGTTTTTATTCTATTTTTTATAAAAATATTGATATATTCCAGATTCATTGAATTTTTATATTTTATATTCGATTTCTAGAGCTTTTCTAATATAATCTTTTCTATCTGGTCTGGAATAATATATATAAATATATAGAGCTGTTTGTATCTATAGATATCTATATTGAAATATATTATATATATAATTTGTTTTTGATTCTGAATTATATTATCTAAAAATAGATTTCTCAGTAATTTTATATATAGAAATATAAATTTGTTGAATAATTTTTTATTGATAATAATATAGCAATTCGATCTACTATCTATCAATTCTTTAGCAAATTATTTCTGATTTATATCAATATTGATATAAAATAGGAATTTGATTTTTTTATTCAACTTTTTAATTTTTTAGAGTTTCTATTTGTATTTTAGAACAGAAACTATTCTTTTTCCAATATATTTGATTCTATAATAGTTGATTTTTATTTCTATTAATTAATACTATATATAAAATTTTTATTTTTTGTATTTGTTTCAGTTCTGAATTATAATCTTTTCTTAGCTCTTTCTCTATTATAGTTTTGATAATTTTTTTATACAAAAAATTGATTGCTGATTGAAGAGAATATTGACTAATTCAGTATTCTGATTTTTTACAATATAAATAGTATTTTTCTCTTTTGTATATTTGAATCTTCTCTGATTTAATCTATTTTATTTATTTTGTTCAAAGTTTTTTATTGCTCAATACTAATTTATTTGAATTACAATATCAATTCACTTTCTATATAATAGAAATCTAATTTATTTTATAATTATTCTATCTAAAAATATATAATCTATATATTTATTCTATTATAATATCAAGAATATCTATATCAGAACTGATTTTATAAAACCAAAAAATCAGATTCAAGAAAATAGCAAAAATACTACAATTTATCAACAAATTTGTTATTATTTTATTAAAAATATTTAAAAAAATCTATTATTTGACTTTATCAGATCAATTAAGAATATCTATATCAGCAAATTCTTTTTCTATCCAGAAAAAAAATCTAACAAAATTTATATTCTCTGATTGTCGAATCTGATAAAATCATTTTGCTATATATATTTTGATATTCGGATCTCTATATATACTTTCAAAATAATTGAGCAATATTTGCAGTTTGTCTATATTTCGACAGAATTTCATAAGATTCCAGTATTTTTCTATACTAGTTTCTCCAATCTCAAGAATATATATATAAATTGATTCTATAGAAAGTCAATACTTTTACTATCTATACTAAATTTGTTCTCTATCAAAATATATCAGATTGATTAGTTATTTATATTTTCTTCAAATAATTTGGAATCAGACAGCTATAGTTTCGGTCAATAAATTGTCACAGGATCCCTGATACAGGATCTGAAGGATGATACGGTGAAGCTATAGAGCTTACCTCTGTCGGTGAAGCTACGGATCTTCACGCTTCAAACCCGATTCGACACCGCTTCTTTCTCGAAGAAGGCACATAAAGAAAAGGTTGAATGACTTTGCTTGTCTTATCCTGATTGCTTGAAGATTCTTCAAGAATCAGTCTCTTTGTATATCCTACTAAGTGATTGAATTGATCTCCTGTTCTTCTTCTTCCATTATCCCCTCACCTAGTCAACAAGTGCTAGCTTGTACCTTAGTACCGTTACACATTGTCCGAATCATCTTCAAACTTGAGTTTTTCCTGTCGAGATCTGTAGCGTCCCAATTTGAATCTCTCATGTTTTCTTCAAAGCTCCCACCATCGACCTTTCTTTGGCGGCTATAGCGTCCCAACCATAAAAAAAAATCACTGTTACGACAGAACCTAGCGAACAAAATAGAAAGAACAAAAACATACAACAGCAGGGATTCGCATGTGGTCACCCACCATACTACTAACCTGCCGGCGTGTGGCTTAAGTACGGCTGAGCGGACGGGAAGCCCTGTTCTCCACACCCTATGGTCGTATGTATTATTTTAGTGATGCGATCGGATTATATCCTATAGAAGAGCTGTGTAATGGTTACTAAGTTGTCAGGCTAGAGACCTGTGACTAGGCAAGGATATCAGATGGTAGGGATCAGGTAGGATAGATTGGTACACAGACTGATTCTTGAAGAGCTCAAGAATTCTGAACATGTATATGATCTTACATACACTAGGACTCGGGTGGACCTCTATATGCAGGTAATTCGAAAGGGTTTAGACTTCGGACCGATATCGAGTGCTCGGGGTATTGTATACTTCCAACCCCGTGACAAGCTGCTGTGAAGAATAGGGTGAGTGCGCAATAGGCAACACCGGGTGAGAATCATATTTATCATGCAAGAAATAAATATATTATAATATATTATAAATTGAAAAAAACTCTCTATATAATAGAGAAAAATATATAGATATTTGAAGAATACTATAAATATCAGAATATGTTTAAACTATTAGAGAATAATAAAATTTTGAAATCTAATTTATATAATTATAAAATTAGATTTAAAAAAGATTAGAAATCAATTTTTAAATCAATTTATTAGTTGTTTGAATTGGAATCAAAAATATTAAAAAGATATATATTCAGAACTTATTTTTATCAATAAAATATTATATTATTTTTATAAATAAAAAGAATAGAAATTCCTAATTTTATATAAATTATTAATATTTAAATTTGAATATTTTCAAAAATAGATATTTGTTATCTCAAATTTAGAAAATATAAATCTAGATTTAAGAAAATATATATTTTATTAAATATAATATTATTAATATATATAATTATTTTAAAATCAAAAAATAATAAATAGAAAACTATATGTTACGGACCCTGCAACAAGGGACCGCAACTTACTGATAGGCCACCGAGAACCAATCAACCTGCCAGGGTTTGGAGTTATATACACAAGACAGAACAAAGGAAGTGGAAAACAGCTATCTACAAACTATTATATCGGATACTGTATTTGACAAAGTGATAGTGTAAATATCTGTATAAGTATTTATTCTATTATCACTATTATCATACCACAACACTAAATAATGATAAGAACTTATATAATGTCAGGATATATTATACAGTATATTAATGGATAGTTAGAAGAATCTGATCTAGTATATTATTAGATATATTCTCCAATATACTACATCACAGGAAGCTGGATATATAAGAATAGTTCTATATATATATATTTAGTTTTTTGTGATCAATCTAACTATTGTTATTTGAGTATATTTTTGCTTCTATATAGTATAATTATAACTATACTCTGCAAATAGAGAAATTTTTAGAACTGATCTGCTTAATATGTATTAATTGGTATATCTATAAGATTTGTTTTATAGATCTGAATCTATATAAGATTTAGTATAGTAATAATATAATTAGAAGACAATAGATTTGAGATATATATTAGAATTATAAAAAATCAGTTTATAGTAGTTAATTTATATTGTATAATATATTGATTGCTCTATTATTTATATTGTGAAATAAAGATATTATAATATCAAATAATAGTTTAATAGTATCTCAGACAGAAAGAAACTATATTTCTATACTGTCAATCAATATATAATTTATAGAAATAACTAGTCAATTCCAGAAATAGTTGCATATTATAGAAAAATAAACAACAGGAATCAAATTTTCTAAATCAGAATTCTTTAAAAAAAATAAATCCAATTTTATAGTTTTCTTATATAGAGATATATAATTATATATTATTAACTGCAATAAAAAGTTTAACAAAATTATTTATATTTCTATCTATCTATATAAACAAATCTTTAACTAATTTGAATTCTATATCTGAAAATACAACAAAAAATCTATAAATAGCTAAAATAATATTATAAAATTTTTTTTGTCTTTTATATAGTCTTCAAAAAAATTTGAATAAATTTTTGAAGATATTAATATATAGTATATTGCAGGAAAATATTTTGCACAAATCAGACAAATTAGTTCAATCAATATCTATATTTAGACCTGTGCACTGGGCGGCCCATGGGCGGATTTTTGAAAGGTCTACCCATCATGGGCGGCCCATCAATGGACGGGGGTATCCGCGGGTATGCTCAGCAGACTCAGGGGTGGGTCCAATTTTTGCATTATTATATACAGTAATTTTTTCTCTGTTTCAAAAATATATATTTAACTATAACAAATTATAATAAATTATTAAAAAAACTATTTACTATATTCTATTCAAATATAGATTAAACTATATCAGTATCAATACAACTATATTACTGCCAAATTTTTATGAAATTATGCATTTTAGCCAAGGCTCTAAATTTGTCCCACAACTGGGCCGGCGCTGGGTATCTGGGCGGCCCATGGCTGGGCCGATTTCCGAAAAGCCTGCCCATGGATATTGCACAGGTCTAATCATAATATCTGAATATTATATTATACTATAATAAATATCGGCTATGGTAATTAATACAATTATCGATAGTGGTGATATCACTAATCGCTATATGGAATCTAATAGAATTGACTATGTGGCAATATCTTCAGAATAGATCAGATGACTATTCTATTCAAATCAATATAAATAGGGCCGTTACCCCCCCAGTCTAGATGAACAGAATAATGTTCTCTATTTTATTTCAATCCCAACAATTTGAAAATTTCCTATTTGGGACTACTCTCTTCTGCTACTAAGACTATTAATCAACCCTAATACTAGTCTTCACAATATTTGTTGATTAGATAAAAACAATAGAAAAAATAGAAAATCGATTCAATAATTTAGTAAAATACAGAAAAATTTATTCTGCAAAAATTCATGAAATTCTATACATACAAACAAAATTATTCAATCAATTCGCTATATAGATATTTCAATATATATTTGTGCCCGAAACAGGATTGTAATTTCAAAGATATTTTATTCAAATAGAATAGATTTTATACTATACTGTTTCAACGAGATTGTTTTTTCATTGTCAGATATTCCGTAATACAAATAAGAAATAATACAATACAGAATAGTTTTGTCTATACTATAATATATATCTATCTATTGGATTTAACTATTATATAGATGATTGAATTTTGAATATATATTTTTTATACAGCTGATCTATTATTAGTATTTTTTGTTTGGTAACCAATTTTATATGAATTTTAGCTAATTTATTATTGATTAATGAAATGAATCTCCCATAGACCGCTCACGAGCGGTTCGTAAACTATCTAGATCCACATCCATCCTGGATTTTAGTATTCTCTTGTAGAAATTCTATCCGGCCTGGAAATTTTTAACATTTGATTTTAGCTATTTTACGTCCAAAAAAACTCAGACAATTAAACTATATTAAGTACATATAGATTTTGATATATAAATTTAGATAAAATAGAAAAGGAATATTAACAGGTCAAATTAGCTAAAAATAAATAGAATAAACAGAGCACAGAAACTGTCACAGAAACCTGTGTCAAATATACTTGTGCGCTACCTATACCTTATATATATGTAGTTTGGGAATATCGAAGCGAGAGCTTCGATATTGTGGTCTCTTTTGGCCGAGTGGTAATCTATAAACCCAAACAATAGAACCTACCCGTTACAGAAACGCTGTATTTTATATGAATAGATATATATAATATAAGAGTTAAGTGAAATGGTTGTTTTGGTAATATACTATAATGTAATTCCCGGTTGACCTGCGCACCCTATCAGAAATCGTGTCCTTCTATCAACCCTTCTAATTCAACCATCTACCATGCCACCAAATCGCAGTGAATCTAGATATAAATTGGTCAATCAAGAGAACAAGATTCTATTAGCTCTATCCGATTTAAAAGAAGACCGAATTTAGTCTCTTTGCGCAGCGGCTAGACTATATAAGATACCAGAGAGTATATTGTATATCCATAATATCTGGTACACAATCTTGTATTGACCAGCGCTCAAATCGCTATAAACTTATTCAATTTGAAGAGAATCTGTTTATTGAATAGATAATCTTTATAGATATATAGAGCAGTTTCTAGATTCTTTATAGTGCAAGATATAGTCAATATTCTATTTATTATATATAGTAATAAACTGTCAACTATTGTTGGTAAAAATTGGTTATTAATTTTTTCTAACTATTGTTCTTGAGTTTTGTATATATTTCTCGCAAAGATACAATTATCAAAGAACTTTAAACAAAGATCTGAAATTGTTTCAGTAATAATTCACAATCGTATAATATATAATCGATAAGAAAAATATACAATTATAGAATATCTACAATTTTAACAAAATTGATTTTGCAATAGATTTAATCTTTGTACAGAAAATAGTTACTAGAATAGAATATTATAAATAAAGATCTATTCTATAATCTAGTAATTGTAAATAGATTACTGCAATTAAATCTATCTATATAGATAATTATTTGTTTTTACTATATATAGTCTTTCAGAGAAAAATCTATATAAATAATTGATTTGATAATCTATTGAAAAATTGGCAATTTGAGATCTCTGTCAATAATTGGATTACTGATAAAATTGATCTACAATAATTATAGAAGATTTTTATATTATATATTAATAGTCGCAAATATAATAGATATTATCTATTGATTTTTGATAATTATAATAGCTATTTTATATCTCAATTTGACTGAATTTATATAGAAAACAATATTATATCTTTTTGTATATCTATCTATTTATTATATATTCTACAATCTTTTGATATTGAATATTTTGTAGACCTGTGCAATACCCATAGACCGCCCAGCTAGGCCGGCCCATGGGCAGGGTATGGACAGGCTCTTCAGAAATCAGTTCAGCCATGGGCCGCCCAGATATCCAGCGCTGGCCCAGTTGTGGAGCAAATTTAGAATCTTGGCTAAAATGTATAATTTCATAAAAGCTTAGCAGTAATATAGTTGTATTGATACTGATATAGTTTAATCTATATTTGAATAGAATATAGTAAATATTTTTTTTAATAATTTATTATAATTTGTTATAGTTAAACATATATTTTTGAAACAGAGAAAAATTACTGCATATAATAATGCAAAAATTGGACCCACCCCTGGGTCTGCTGGGCATACCCGCGGGTACCCCCGTCCATTGATGGGCGGCCCATGATGGATAGGCCTTTCAAAAATCCGCCCATGGGCCGTCCAGTGCACAGGTCTAATATTTTGCAGTATTTAAATATATATATAATTGTTTTATAAATAATCTTATTTATATAGAATATAATTATATTGACAAATTTGATTTTTTAGAAGACTATCAATATATATAATTAGAAATTTTTCAATCAGATACTATTCAAAATAGCTTTATAACTATTAATCCAGTATCATCAATCAATACAGAAATTTTTTTTCTTTTCAAAACTGAATATCTCTTTACAAATCTCTATACCATCAAACAGCCGATTAAACAGCAGATCTAGTTAATTTATATCAAAAATATCTAGAACAGTAATCTAATTGCAAAAACAAATATTCTTATTTAAACAATTATTAAAACAACAATCAAATAGTTCTCCAATATTATCAAAATTTTTATTAGATCAGATTATCAAAGATTACTATCTTGTCTTATATAACACTGCATTACTTACTCAAGATAATGCGAATCTACACGCAGCGAATAAGAAGAAGCGCCAGAAACATAATCAGTTGCATCAGCAGATATTCTATCAGAGTAGTCTATCGGTTGAAGAAGATCTACTACTAGCTGAGCAGCTAGATCAGAAGAAGGAAACTGGTAGAGCAGGATCGCATGTACAGAACGAATTGCCTAATCAGGCAGATCCACTATGTACAAGGACACCTCCTATGTGTAGTGGATATGGAGTAATTGGGCATAAGATCAATAAATATAAGAATTGTTAGTAATAGGAAATATTATGGATGATGATAGAGATAACCGATCTTGAAATTCTATACTCTGGTGGGGTGCGCAGGCCAACCGGGTGCGCAGGCCAACCGGGTGCGCAGGCCAACCGGGTGCGCAGGTCAACCGGGAATTACCTTAGTTACTTAATTACATAACAAGCAAAATTACAGGCAGTAAATAATGCAAAAGTGGAGATTTTTGAGCCGGGTGAGCATGCTCATGCCGAGCGCGCTTCTCAAAAATCCGCTCATGAGCGGCTCATTGATCAGGTCTATTCTATATAAAGACGGAAATACCATCTAACCCCCAAATCTCAAGATTACCCCTATTATGGAGACAGCCACCTGGCCACAGCAAACCTTTTACCAATTAACTCTCTGCCAGTAACCTTTAGTGAATTTCTTTATCAGCAAACACCTTCTCTACCCGACAATATCCTCTGCCAGTAAATATCCTAGTATATTATTCGGCCCAAAAACCTTAGATACTATTATATTATTATTGCATTATTAAGATCTATTATTACACAAACTATTATTAAACAATAGCACCAATACAGCAGCATTACTGCCAAGATTTTATGAAATAATGTATTTTAGCCAAGGCCCTAAATTTGCCCCACAACTGGGCCAGTACTGGGTATCTGGGCGGCCCATGGCTGAGCCGATTTTCGAAAAGCCTGCCCATGGGTATTGCGCAGGTCTAGTAAAAATGTAAAAACGGGCAACTTCGGATTTGGTTTTACCACAGTGAACGGCTGCTAAAATAGCAGTATATGTAGATCCAGATAATTAATTGTCTTCACCACGATTTCCACAAATAATTCGACCGAATTCGCGTAACGAGTGTGTAGAATGAGCTATTGTGGTGGTGGTGCATGTGTATTTGGTGAGGTGGAAGCGGAAGTGTCAACAGACTTTTGGACCAGAATGTTTATCACCATCACCATAATCAATACCATTCACCCTTCTAGAATACCCCTTTTGCGAGTTTGAGAATCCAAGAGAGGCATAAAGGCGAGTTGTATGGCAAGACACGATCTGACAAAAATCATACATACCCTTGTAGTTATAAGCTTTGATCGGGGGGAATAGATTTTTGACAGAGTCTTGGCCGATTAAGCCAGATTCATTATCTATCTTGATAATCCTGGCTAGTATTTGGTCCTGCATGGCGTGATGGAGACTCAACCTAATGATGAATCGAGTCCGTGAGTTGTTCTGTCGGAAGAATGAAGTTGTCGCCTCAGAAGGTTATCGTGATTAAACACATTTGACGGATTCTTCCACCGCCTTTAATACTATTTGGGCTTCATACATTTAGTTCATTTGAGCTGAACGCAGAATCCTACGAGATTTCGGAAGTCTGTTGACTCTTGATAAAAATCCATTCTGGGTTGGAGAGCCCCTGTTCCAAAATCCAATACAGTTCGAAAAATTTCCCAAATCTTGCCCTGATACTCTGAAATTCACAATGAGGCCCTCCATGCCAGGCACTGTTCTGTTATTACGGGATCTGAAAAGCAGATCATTTCAATCTGATGGTCTGGATTAGATTATATGTATTACATTTTGGTCTTATACTGTGATCCTCGGGGTGTTGAGCCTGATGACTAATAGAACAGCAGATCCTCATATAAATTTGCGGCGACTGGCGGATGGTGTTGGCTGATCTGGGTTCACTCTGCCTTTTCGATCCTCGATAACCATAATCTCATACCATTTTATCCATCTCAAAATTTGAGGCTGCCTGCATTGGACAAGTCAGCACAAGAAAGGATTAGACTGATGTTTGTATCATTGATGCTCCGCTCTAACAACGTCGCTTTTATCGAAATTATCCAAGCATGGAAAGGCAAGAATCGCGTGTGAAGAGAATATACCGAGCTAAGGTTAGTCGAACTAACTAGAATAGAGCCCGCGTGTATTTTACTTATCTCCATGTAGGCTTGTAATACATGTCGACGAAAAAAAGTCAAATGTGATGGCAAAAGACCAATTTGTTCGTCATGTATCATTTTTAAGCTCCCATGCGGATTTGAGGATACAGAGAAACAACCAAGACGATTTACTAGGTAAGAAATTTTTTGGACTCTTCCGCACTTCTTTTTCGGTAATAGATCGCAGAGCAGAACTAACTTGAGATCTTTTAGGGCATATGTGGATGAACTAGAGCAGCGCGTGAAACACATGGACGATGAAATGCGAAGACTGAACCGATCTGAGGCCTCGTTGGAGCAAAGTAATCAAGTCTCAAAACTCCACCAAGCACCTACCGCTAGGACCCTTAATCCGGTGCCTAACCACCCCGAACCTGGGAGCGAGAGAGAAGAGATTTTGTCGATAAATGTTTCGTCACCGGATGATGAGAGCTCTCGAGCTGATCTGGAGACATCTGATCAACCGTCCTGTGTCCTTCGAGCACAGGATGGCAAAATGCGTTTCTTCGGTGGGTTCATTTTCTTTCTCTGGATACAGGAACTGACGAGATCGTCAAGGGGCGTCTTCCGGGTTCTGTATGCATGGTGCTCAAGTGTCCAAAAGCCCGATGGGAAGAAAGGCAGACTTGGGCTGGCATAATACAGTGAGGCGAGGCGCTGGCCGGTGGCCACTGACAAACTGGATCCCCAGGATTCTCCGAGATGACTTTGAACAGCGCACAACTCAATCGTTACCATCAAAGGAGGCCACGCTGAATCTGGTCTCCGAGTTTCTATCCATATTCAACCACACTATCCCTTTAGTTGGCGAAACATCGATAAGGAAATTGGCAGAGAAACAATTCTCTTGGAACCCAGATGATAATCCTTCATCATGGGCATTATTAAATGTTGTATTGGCCTTTTCTTACAAGGAACGAGCGCAAGCATCAGCCAATGCAAATAATGATTGGCAGAGATCGATGGGACACATTAAGAACGCATTGAATGTGCTGGTAGAGCTTTTCCTGCGTAATGCTGACCTTCCTGCCGTACAAGCATTGCTGGGACTGGCCATTTATTTTCAAGGCACGCCCAACGCCCAAGGGTTGTTTATGCTGGCAGCATCGGCGATGCGTTTGTGCCACTCCATTGGATTACATCACAATACCACCTCGGGCTTCACGTCTGCAGAGATTGATGAAAGACGGAGAACCTTTTGGATATCGTTTATCCTGGATGCCGATATATCTCTACGGGTCGGTCGCCCACCTGTTCAAGATATGGAGGATTATAACACACCTCTACCGGACGAGTTGCCTCTAGATGGTCGAGGTATTATTTCTATCGATGGTACCCCGCTCAATTTCTTTCTCCAGTTAGCTCAATTTGCAAAAATACAACGGCTTGTCTATCGGCATCTCCAAAGTGTTGCTGCCACACAAAGGCCAACCGAGGTAAACTTCAGGTCGGCGAAAATGTGCGAGGAAGCCATATTACAATGGAGAAGCTCAAACCCGGGTATATTTCAACCAGATATAACGTTCTCATCCGAGCCCGAAAGCTCCAGGGAACATCTTCTTCGGTTATATCTTGCATATCATTGCTGCTATGCCAGCCTCCGCCAACCCTATTCGGCTATCTCCTCTAATGGTACATCACACGAGACTCAAAAAGAAGTTGACAAAGAGGTCGAAGCCCTCTGCTCGAGGGCTATCGACTCTGCACGATCCGCACTTGAATTACTTCCGTACGTCCGTTTGCTAGCATCTAACTACAAGTGGTAAGATCTTCAATCAAAAGTACTCTCAGATCATCTACTAAGCCGTGTGAATAAGGAATGTGGTATATTTCTTTGCTACGGCATCTGCGGCATTGTCGTCCGAAATTTATGCTCACCCAACCCGACAAGACTCCAAACGTGACCTTTCCATGGTCCAAGATGCCATAAAGTTTCTTATGGACGTTTCATACGAAGAGCCAGGTACTTTTGTTGACTTTATATTGAGTATCTGCTCCGATCTGGAGCGTTCTGCTCAATGGGCGGTCTCCAAGTCACAGGGCGATGTAGCCAAATCCCCAACAACTGGAGCCAACGACGAAAGAATGGACAAGGATATCAACACTCTAGAGCAGCAGCAGACTGATGACATTACGGATTCGCATATCTCCACTGGGGCGGAATTCCTCGATACAAATTCCGAGGTATTCAATAGCCAACACTCGCTTCTGCCATTCTGGAAGTTGGATGATATGTTTATCACCATGCCATAATTCACTAGTATATATGATGCGAAAATAGAAGAGACTATCTGTGGTTTATTGTAACGATAAATATTTAAAACCAAGTTGATAAGCGATCATGATGGCAATGGGGCACAGGAGGGGAAGTCCACATCGGTGTTGATTTTTCTTCGCCAAGTCGTGCAACAGGTTTCATGATGGTTTGACGTCCCCAGAATCCATCCTCAAATGTTGTCATGAGTTTTGAATCTTCATCCAGATACCCAGGAAGAGCCTTCTTCCATCCTTGTACGACTGACACAAGAACCTCGGAAACATATTGGTCTGGAGAAGTGTCTGGGAAGGAAAGACGCCTGGCGGTATGTTCAACAACGTTGATAGGATACAAACCCACTTGCTCATCCAACGATATTGAATCTGCAGCAACGAGAGAGCTAGTGACATGATATGATCCACCCTTAACGGCGCGGTCACGAACCGCCATCATGGCCGCCAATGCGCCAACAAGGCCTGTAACCATGTCAGAGACCGGAAGAGGTGGAAGTATACTCTTTCCTTCTTCATATCCCTGCGACCTGCCCATGACATAGGAGCTTCCAGATGCAGCATCTCCGATCTGCTGCCACCCAGGTCGGGCATGGAATGGTCCATCCGGTCCGTATGCGTTTTCGTCCACATAAACTATCCCTTTGTTTCTCTTAGCCGCTATTTCCAGCAGATCGTGTAGGCCAAGGCCTTTTCTTTTCAAGGACTCCATTCGGAAGCCTTGAATGAAAATGTCAACGTCGGAAAGCAGCTCGTAAATACGAGCCATGTCTTCTGGCTTGGTGATGTCAAGGTCTATAGTTCGTTTACCCGCGTTCAAAACTAGTTGCAAGGCCTATGCCAAAAACGATTGTCAATAAAGAATGTTTTCCTTCCAAGGATGGCCACCAGGGGGCTTACATTCAAATCTACCAGTCTGCTGCAGTTCACTCGAATAACATCGGCTCCATACGAGGCTAGTGTAACACCGATTTGAGGACCAGCAATGATTCGAACCATTTCCAGAACTTTAATGCCAGCAAGTGGCCGACGATCTGATGGATTTTTCACGAGAGGTACAGCTGGTGTGGGTTTAGCATATCTCTGCTCTTCAAAGCTGACCAATGGATGCATATTCAGCGTTTTCCCCATTTCAGTCTTTCTCCAGCCTTCAGGTGAGTAGCAAATGCTTCCACATAAACCATAGCGCATATTATGCATTTCAAGCTCATCTGGGCTCCACTGAAGAATATGCTTCTGAATATAGTCATAGTACTCCCGGGGTTTATCAAATTTAACACTAGAGTCAATTCCCATGGACTCGAGAGTTTTCGCGGCATCCAAAGAGCCATGCAATTGGTACCAGACCTTGGGATCTTTGGTTTGAAAGATCGCCGTGGTTCGACCTGCAATGCCCTGAAAGACGCCTCGCTCATAGTCTCTGGGGAACAACGAATTCAATTTGCCTGACTTCAGCCACCCAGAGAGATCCATGCCATCAATATGCGTCGTGAAAACGGATCCAAGCCAAAGCGCAGCGTGGTCAGTATCCACGGTGACACTACTGTTCGTTACGGGGTTTCCATCACGAAGCTCTAACAGCTCATTCCCAACTAGACCTGCCATAGCATGAAGAGCAGCGGCTGTAACTCCCGACTTTATAGGGCCCGGAATGACGGGATTGGGCTGTCCCTCAAAGCAAACTGTATCCCATGCAGCCTGGTCCTGCGTAAAACCAGGCGTCTGAGATGCGAGGAATCCAAAAACCCGCTTAGAATCTTCCGGTACGGGAAGTACTTCTTTGTCAATGAACGTTCCGGGGCCATAAACATCTGTGCCGAGGATTGTTTCGTGGGGAATCCCCATTTTGGTAGGATATGTGAATATGCTCTAGCTCGGACGTAAGTAGGACGATAGGGTTGATGGGATTCTGCGATGCAAAGTAGAGCAGACAGTTGAAGATATAGAAGGAATTAAATAAGCAACTCTCGATTTTTACTCCAGGAGCAAAGTCTGTGGATAATTGGTCGTTACTGTTGTCGATCCCACGGCCCATGGGGTTTATAGTCCCCGTGGGCCGCGGGAAAATCACCCCGACGTCTCCACGATGTGAAAAGTTCGGTGGAAGCCACCTAAGTCTTCCAATCAGTATCTATGAATGGTAAATAATATGGAGAGCCCGGTAGCAAAGACGTAAAATCGTCGTTGGACCCCGCTGGGAGTGCGTGGTCCTCGGCCCACGGGAGCTTTGTACACGAAGCTTCTTCCCGGGAGACGAGAAGCGGGGAATTTATAAAGGTATGAGTATTCATAAATCTGTTTAATACATTGTCCACGCCTATTTTGAGGAAATCATTCCAACTCAGATAGGGATACTCATTTTGACGTTATTTGATAACTTATTACCCACACCCATACTTTCCTCTTCATTAAAAATGTCGAATACCACTGAAAAACGACCCGTGAAAGTAGCGAACTGCTCTGGCTACCATGGTAGGTATTAATGATTGATATTTCATATTTCGTTGTCCTCAAAAAACGTACTAAACCTTGTGGAACATGAAATAGGAGACCCAGCGCTGGAAATGTACCGCCAGGCAACATTGGGCGACGTTGATTTCATTACTGGTGATTATCTTGCCGGTACGTAACTCAAATTATCATTTCCAGATATCCCCGGCCGGGAATTGATACACGAACTTTCAGAGGTGAACCTGGCAAATAATGCACAGGCGTGGAGAGACGGGAAACATCCTGGATATGAACCTACAGCCTGGGACGGTCTTCAGCAGACAATCGATGTGATTGCTAACAAGGGCATTCGAGTGGTAATTAATGGGGGTGCCCTGGATCCTAAAGCGCTTGCTTTGAAGGTGGAAGCTTTGGTTAGTTAAGAGTTCTCTACTCAATCAATATCCAACAAACCCTTTATTGACCGGCCTTCTGGTTTGGCTAGGTATCAGAGAAGAACCTCAACCTTCGCATTGCATATCTGTTAGGTGATGATCTTTTCCCAGTTGTTGGTCCCAATATGCCAACTACAAAAGATGAATTGCGCTATTTAGACTCTGGCAATACTTCCATAGTTCCACCAGAGCTTACATATGCCTTCCTCAACAATGACCGCGAACCAGTTCCAATGGTCTCGGCACACGCGTATCTTGGAGCTCGAGGGATAGTTGAGGGCTTACGACGAGGTGCTGATATTATTATTTGTGGACGAGTTGCCGACGCCAGTCCCGTTATTGCAGCCGCTTGGTTCTGGCATGACTGGCGCGAAACGGATTATGACAAGCTTGCTGGATCTTTGATCGCCGGACATCTTATTGAATGTTCAGCTTACGTGACTGGTGGCAACTTTGCTGACTTCGATAACTATGATTTGGAGAGACTTATTGAGCCGGGGTTCCCAATCGCTGAAATCGGTGTGGATGGCACATGTGTGATATCGAAGCATCCAAATACAGATGGGTTCATCAACGGCGATACAGTTCGATGTCAATTTCTGTATGAGCTACAAGGAAATACATATCTCAATAGTGATGTCAATGCCCACATTTCTGACATAGAGATTGAAGATATTGGAGAAGATCGGTATGTAAGCCGAAGGAAGACTAGCCCTGTAGTTCACTGAGTTGCTTCACCTGGACTGACCGTTGTTAAACCCACAGTGTATTCGTATATGGCGTCCGGGGATCACCACCGCCACCAACAACAAAGTGTGCTGTCTTTTATCAAGGGGGTTATGAAGCACAGCTTCTTCTCAATGCGACCGGATACGCTACCTCGAAGAAATGGGATCTGTTAGAAATGCAACTTCGTCATTTCATTCCAAAAGAAGCCATGGATGACCTAGAAACGTTGGAGTTTCAGCGGTATGTCCCAAACGATTCGGTGAAAAACTAGGACAATGCTAACATGGAAATAGGATTGGAGTGCCTGCTGAAAACCCATGCTCTCAACGAGACAGTACGACCTATTTACGGGTTTACATGACTTCTCGAAACCAGAAAAGCGTCATTGCAGTAGCAAAAGCAATGGGCAATGTCTCCCTGAAGCATTTCTCCGGTATATATATGCAAGCTTCCCTGCATTTTTTTCGTCATTGAGAAAGTACACAAGACCTAACAATATGTTTAACAAAGGTTTCCACGCTTCGTTGGACATGAGAACCGCGATTCCTCGACCTTTTCTCGCCTATTATCCGGCCATAGTCAATCAATCGGATATAAATGAGACTATCAACTTTATTGACAGACCAGACAAAATTACAACTTTCAAGACAGGGCATCCACCCTCTTACGAGGAGCTTAACATTCGTGATTCCTATGACCCCCCAAGTCCCAAAATATACACATGCGGTACTAAAAGAATGAAAATGGGGGATATAGTCCTCGGTCGATCAGGTGACAAAGGAGGAAATCTGAACGTTGGACTTTTCCCGAAAGACCATCGCCATTGGCCCTGGTTACGAAGCTATATGACCAAGGATCGAATGCGTCATTTGATTGGGGAAGATTGGCATGATAGCTTTTTCATCGAGCGTGTTGAGTTCGCTCATATCAACGCAGTTCATTTCGTTATTTATGGAATTTTAGGCAGGGGGGGTGAGCAGCTCAAGCCGCCTGGATGGGTTCGGAAAGGGCTTTTTGGATTATATCCGGGATAAGCATGTTGATGTCC
Organism: Penicillium citrinum; assembly: GCF_028827155.1. Classification (NCBI taxonomy): domain Eukaryota; kingdom Fungi; phylum Ascomycota; class Eurotiomycetes; order Eurotiales; family Aspergillaceae; genus Penicillium; species Penicillium citrinum. The sequence continues at coordinate 195,662 of NW_026622690.1, forward strand.
CTGTTGAGATTTTTTAAAATCCAAACAGAGCCCTCTATCGAGTCGGAAAATGTACATTGGATACGAAAACTTAACAACTTCAGCGTAAGATATTTATTTCTGCTCCTCTTCCTGGACTCAAAGCTATTTTGCGCCATGTTGAACCCCGTGGTATCGAGGAAAGGTATCATTTATACAGCTATGGAAACCCGGTCAGACCAACTTATTATATTCAACTTAAGAATAGCTTCATATTTTCATATACTAGAAAAGTCACCCATGTACTAGGCAGTACTCGAAACAAGTTCGGGCCCAGACCTTTATAAAATCCTGCTAAACCCTCCCGAGACCAGATCTGCACGATGGCATCAGTTGCACCACGATACAATAAGTGAGCCTCATACGTCTGTAAACGTGATCTAACCACTTGATAAGGGTATGTAGCACAGCCAGCGAAAACCTTTGACAGACTAGAAATGACAAAGAAGTCCACATTTCCAAGTCGTCGTCCAAGACCGGCCTTATCAGTTCTCTCCACATGGTCATGATGCATCGAACTGGATCTGAATATTTTTAACCGTTCATACGCCATAAATTGAAGGGCACCATGGCTGACCCCAAAAAGAGCAGGTACAAGTCCTCGATAGAATCCCCGGATACCCTCAGTCTGATAAATCTGCTTTGCTCCAGACGAAAGGGAAGCGTACGCCCCAGGAACCTTGGAGCCAGTGGATAACATCCGGGTTTTGATCACCCATATTGGGTTTGTAAGGATGGATGTTACAGCTCCTAAGTGTAGTGATGGAGGTCAGCACTAGATTTGAAATAAAGATATCTCCATTGAAGAAACCAAAAAAAAAACATACCTGCGGCTCCCGATGCTAGAAAGTAGTCAGAGGACGTTAGGGGAGATCCTTCTCGAGATCTGTATCTGCCAAATAAATCCTTGAAACTCCCGTAACACAGGAAATATAAGCCCCAACTAGTGGAGTTCCCGACGAGATTCGGTCCCAATCCTCGGTAAAACGCGGCTATACCACCCTCATTACGCGCAATATGACGGATGATACGCAGTGAACTACCAAGACGTGAAGATGAAGATCGATCAACTGGATATCATACCAATATCAGAGCTGAACTATCTTATTAAAGTGAGGGGAAGGAACTTCTTAGACATACCCTGGAGCCTCGTCTTAACCAAATCCAGTGGGTGAAGAGAAAGAGTTGAAGCTATCCCTGCTGTGAATCCTGCTATGGTCTCCACAACAGATGAAGATAACCCATTCTGACCAGTCATGAACTTCCCTTCTCGACTGCAGCGTGTCGTCAATTAAAGAGTGTGCGGGTATATTCGTAAGTTATGGAAAGAATGTCTTGGGGTGGTCCGTTTTTGCCAGGCGGTCCGGCGGTTCGGAGATGACGGAGTAGACAGTCACAAGCGCGTTTAGTCGAGGACTGGCAGTCAATCTAAGAATGAGTACGCTACAAGAGGATGTAAGGAAGATATAAGGAAGAGAATCATGTAAATATTGATTAAAACAGAATGGAGAAGAATCTAGCTTAGTCGCGGATTACATGCGGCTTGATGCGGAGTACGCCAGAAGTGCGAATGGTCATTGACAAGACCGCGTAGATGATCGAGCAGAAAGTATTTGGTATGACAAAAGATTACAATCAATTGATTTAAAAATACAAGCGGTAGGGTTAAATTTTCATAGCCTTAGCCCAACCTCCGCAGTACTCAAATTACTGCAATATCTCTCCAAAGATAAACCCCCCCAATCGGTCACATCCGGGGGATGAAGCCTCTTCCCAAGGCGTGCGTTGCCTCTTTCAATATTGAATCCATTTGTTTGTAGATATATTTCCCAAATTTAAGCCAGAGGAGAGAAAAGCCTGGTTTATGTTAGAATTTGACCTTGCTGGATTTATCGAGGGAAAAGGAGAGAAAGATTGGGGCTCGTTCGCGTGGAATCGGACATACTTGAACAGGGAGGGCTTGGGTTCGCTGTAAGAGTAGCCTGGGATGATAGAGTCAGATAATGCGACGAAAGGATAGAGACGCCAAAGTGGTGAGTGTATTCTCGAACACGTTTCAAACATACCCAGATAGATAATGAGAGGCAGGTAACCGCTGAAGTTGGAAGCGTGTTAGTTGAGTCGCATATTCAATGGGGAATATAGTATTATAGTGAGTCTCACTAGTGAATGGCGACACGCGAAATATCAATAACCTTGGAAACACGTTCCTGATGACGAAAAGGTATGAGTTAGTCGCCATGAACAAGCCTTCGCGCGAAATCTCGACGGAATAGACTAACCTTAGTCTCTTCGGAGAATTGAACCATTATGACGGATATGTGAAGATAAGACGATGAAAAACAACGAAAATGAATTCGTTGAGATAGATGAGGTGGTAAAGGTCGAGATGGTAGATGGAAGAGAAGAAGATGTTGCGGGAAAGCGGAAGGTCAAAAGTTTTCGGCAGTCGGAAAACCCCATGATCAAAGCTCTCTCAGCTTCTACACCATCCCGCTTCAACCCTACGCAATCTTCAACGAACACCCAGAACACACCTGTCTCAGTCTAGGCAACTAGAAAGATAGGCTAGTTACCATTTTATTTCATACGAATACCTAACGGTAGCCTCGTCGGCATCATGTCTGGCGCAAGGCATTGGTATGAAACCACCTTTCCCTCTCTCCCCCTTCCTTTGGTCGAAACCCAGCGAACAAAGAGCTAATAGAGATACAGGGAGCAAGATAAGGAGGCGACGGTATACATTGGAAACTTGGACGAACGAGCTTCGGACAGTCTAGTATGGGAGCTCATGTTACAGGCTGGGCGCATCGTGAACGTTCACCTTCCTAAAGACCGAGTGACACAATCGCATCAAGGATATGGGTTTGTGGAGTTCATCAGTGAGGAAGATGCGGAGTACGCATCAAGAATTATGAATGGTATCCGTCTATTTGGGAAACCAATTCGCGTGAACAAGGCCTCGGCGGACAAACAGAAGTCCGTGGAAATTGGCGCAGAGCTCTTCGTTGGAAACCTGGACCCAATGGTCTCTGAACAGATTCTCTATGACACCTTCAGTCGATTTGGAAACCTGGTTAATCTTCCTAAGGTAAGTACACACATATTTCTTTCTTCAATCAGAAATCGATCATCCGATCCGAGTTGGACTAACCTGCTTTTCTTTTTTACAGATTGCTCGCGATGACAATAATCTTTCGAAGGGTTATGGGTTCGTTTCATTTGCCGATTTCGAATCTTCCGACTCCGCAATCAACAATATGAATAGTCAATATCTGATGAACAAACAAGTTTCGGTGCAATATGCTTACAAGAAGGATGGCAAGGGAGAGAGACACGGTGATGAGGCCGAGCGAACATTAGCAGCACAGGCTCGGAAACATAATGTTCAACTTCCCACCCAGCAGATCGTCGTTCCCCCAGCTACACCTGTAGGAATTCCCAATGGCGATAGCTCAAGGCCTGTGAGTACAGGACCACAGACTCCCGATTTGGGAGCAGGCAGAGGTATGCCACCAATGGGTTACCAAAATGTACCTCCTCCCCAACAAATGCGACCTCCTCCTCCTGGGGCTTCCTCTCTTGCTACTCCTCCGCCTGGATTACCAGCTCGACCACCACCATCTCAAGTGGGATACGGAGGACCCCAGGCCTTTGTACCTCCTGGGTATAACGGTGCACCCCAACCACCACCCGGATTTGCGCCGCCGCCTGGGTTTGGTCCTCCGGGAGGTGCAGGAGGTGCACCTCCGCCGTTGCCTCCTGGTTTCCAGCAGCCGGGCTATGGCAATGGTCGATGAGTTTCGTGATAACTGCCAACTATTTCTGTCGACTCTGAAACTCTTATAATTCTCACCTATCAGTTTGGACCTATGGTGATTCGCTTCCGGGGTTGTTCCAAACAACATTACCTTATACGATACCATATTGCCACGCCCATTGGCGCTCCTTCATTCTAGGGAAGGAGGAAAGGACACGGCGGATCTACGGCCAGGTTGTTCGATATGGTCCTGATTGAAAACATGCCGAGCTCTTGTCTAAAAAAAACGGTTTCAATACGAGATTATTGGGGTACATTTCATTTCACTAGATTACCTCGCAAGCAGAATGAGCTTTAATGAACCAAACCAATTACGTGGAAAGGAAAGTGTAAGCTCAATACCATCTAATCGCCAAGAGTCAACTTAATACTTAGCATGGACATATTGTATGACGGCTCCAATTCGATCAAGAGAACTAAGAGGATCCTACGGATAGACCGGAGGTATGTAATTAGGCAAAAGAAAGAGAAAAAGAGGAGATAATGATAGTCGAGCAACACATTTAAAGTGCAACATGATGAAAGAAAAAAAAGTAGAAAGAAATAAAAAGAGAGCGTAGTTGCTAAAGGATTGAATGCGCTTATGAAAACGAAACGAATTTCGGGTCTCGAGGACGACCATCAGGTCCGATATTATTCCTGGCGAATCGCTGTTCGGTATAAACGCGTCTTGCCTCATCAAAGTCGACTCCTCTATTCTTCATAATTTTTCTTATTTGTTGCTTTGCTCTTTGATCCAGACCAGCTCGGGTATCACCATCCGCAACATTGGCCGCAATATCAAACTGCGACGAGCTCAATCCCGCTTCTAGATCGCCGGTGAAACTCGACGGAAGACGATCATAGATATAATCTGGTACTGGTAATAAAGGCATCCATCGTGATCGGGTGAGGTATAGCGCTGAATCTTTCAATCAGCTTGCCGTTCCGGGAAATCCGGGGGAGTAGACGTGAGGGGGATTTGATCTGAACGTACCTGTCCCAGCTAGTAGAACCGAGAACAAAAGCGCATAGAATAGAGTGTAAGTCATCCTGAAATAGTCCTCCCCGTGGTTATGAAAATATCAAAAGAGTGATTGTCGCCCAGTTTGCGCCGACAAAGGCAAAAGGCAAAGACAAAGCAAAGCAGAGCTGGGCGTCTGCCTGCTTCGACGATTACAGACGCGCGCCAAGACCTTGATATTGACACCTGACGGGTCAGGAATTAACAGACTATTCCTAAAGCGGCCTGCTTAGCGAGAATGCACACTTTGAGGAACTTCACTCAGCGCCGATTCGAGATCGAGAATCCCCTCTGTAATCCCTCCGATTCCAGTCTAATATACCGTCACAATGGCCGCTCAAACAAACGTCTCCAACGACCTGGTCTGGCAGATCACCCGTACGTTTCGCCATATCCTTTAATTCCTCCCCGTGGATGCACGATATAATGGAAAGATGGCAAAAAAAAGGGAAGATGGAATTCAGCTCGACTGACTATATGGAATAGGTAACCAGAACTCTTTTCTGGTTCGCCGTAACACCGGCGGTGGCTCCCAGTTCTCCCGGGACCCCCTGAACCTGGTTAACAAGCACTCTTTCAAGGTATGATGAAATTCGCAAGAGGATTCGATCAATTGGAGATCCGAGATATGGAATGGTTAGCTAACAATTGCGGAATTTATAGTATGCCGGTTACGCCAACACCAAGGTACATATTCGATAACCCTCTTCCCATTTATCGCGCTTGATTGCAGCAACAAGAAGCAAAAGCCAATTCACCTTCACGATCAATATTCTAACTCCAATTTCGCACCTTTAGGCCATCGGTGTCCAGGGTACTGAGAACGGTGGTGTCTCCGTGACCACCAAGAAGCCCAGCAACCCCAACCAGCCCGGCAAGAACTTCGTCACCGTCAACTACGGCCCCAACACTGCCACCCGCAAGTAAGGCTATCCTTATCCGAAGATCCATGAGCACTTGCATTTTGATGATGTCAAAGTGCAAGTTGGGAATTGCAAATGGACATTTCACAAGCAAAAAAGGGAATAAATGTATGGCATGCTAACAGACTCCACTCCAACTCTAGGGTCTACAAGGGTGTTGCCGACAAGACTGCCCAGAACGGCTACCGTGCTGACCTTCGCGAGGAGGCCGTTGCCCGTGTCAGCGCCGTCCGTCGCTCCCAGAAGGCCAAGAAGGATACCCCCGCCCAGAAGCCCCGTGGTGCTAAGGCCCGCCAGGCTGAGAAGGCCCAGGAGTAAATGTATCCTCTCAAATATATGATGATCAAGGCGGAATATGAAGACTTGGGTTTGATACAAAGCCAGGTCTTTACTGGATAAGGACCGGAGGCCCCTTACTGTGTGTAATTTAGCAACAGTTGAGAGATCCCCCGTGGAAATGGGTCATCACGAAACCCATCACTCCGATCTTTGTTTTAGGGAGAGGAACAGAGAGGAGGATAAAAAAGGGAAAGGAATATTTCAATCCAAAGAAACCTCATAACTCTCTCATCGTGATTCTCGTGTATTCATATTCCGGCAAAGTAATCATCCTGCTAACCATAGTATGGAAACTACGTAACTAATATATTCCGAGATGGATGAAGTAGATCCAGCCGAAAGTCGGGCCGAGCTCGGGAAATACAAATGTAGAATGTATGGAGTATACACTGTAGTGGAGACAAACAGTGTGAATATTTACGTCAATCTTCACTGCGGAGTACTCCGTAACCATGATTAACTAGCTAGTTCTATGTACTATGTACTACGTAGGAGTACTGAATGATGTCGTTTACCGCGGACCCGACAAGCTTGGAACAGTCGAAAAATCCCGCCTTTTCCCGGGAAGAAATGGAGTCACCGGAGAATCACAAGCGAACGCGAGAAATGGTCGGAACGGTAATTCTCAGGAACAATTCAGTATAGCCTAGGTAGTTCATCTACTTCATCCAAGGTTGATCCAAGTTGATCCTAGATGGATTCAAATCTCGGCAATTGATATTTGCCCAATATGGATAGACTGTATGGTACAAATAAACTAATTAGTGAATTAATAGACCGAATACAAACGTATCAGGCACTTCGGTGTACAGTAAATAACCAGGTGGACCACTCAACAAATTGCAGCATTCTAAGTGGATGTCCGTACTGTATACATATGTACTAAACTATGTACATGTTGTACTGGTAACTCTGGGGATGAGGGGCAGCCCCTCCTCTTTCTTCTTTTATATTCTCCTCCTCCCCCATCTTCTCCTCTTCTCCATTCCAATCATCATCTCTTTTGACTCCACCTTTCTAATATATCCTTCTTCTTAATTCTTCATCATGGTCAAGGCTGGTATGTTCAATCTCTGTTCCTCTTTGGTTAATTGATCTTGTCTAATCAATAATTTACCCCTCAGTTGTTCTCGGAGCTTCTGGCGGTATTGGCCAGGTAAGCTATCGTCCATCCTCATTCTTCACGGTCAAACCAGAAACTAATCATATCAAAAAAAAAGCCCCTTTCGCTTCTGCTGAAGGCTTCTCCCCTCGTTGACGAGCTTGCCCTGTACGATGTTGTCAACACTCCCGGTGTCGCTGCCGATCTTTCTCACATCTCCTCCGTTGCCGTATGTCGTCCTATACGATTATCCCCGAATCAACGTTGTAAACAAGGCATTCGAACAACCAAATTAATACTCTCTTTTCTCTATTAGAAAATCTCCGGCTTCCTGCCCAAGGATGATGGTCTCAAGAACGCCCTGACTGGTGCTGATGTTGTTGTCATCCCCGCCGGTATTCCCCGTAAGTACAAACCCAGAAATGACACAATTAGAGCTTCCTCCCAACTGACTAATAAATAGGCAAGCCCGGTATGACCCGTGATGATCTCTTCAAGATCAACGCCGGCATCGTCCGCGATCTCGTTCAGGGTATCGCCCAGTATAGCCCCAAGGCTTTCGTCCTGGTCATCTCCAACCCCGTCAACTCCACCGTCCCCATTGCCGCCGAGGTCCTCAAGAACGCCGGTGTTTTCGACCCCAAGCGTCTGTTCGGTGTCACCACTCTTGACGTCGTTCGTGCCGAGACTTTCACCCAGGAGTTCTCCGGTCTGCAAGACCCCTCCAAGGCCACCGTCCCCGTCATCGGTGGTCACTCCGGCGAGACCATTGTTCCTCTGTTCAGCAAGGTCTCTCCCGGTTTCCAGATCCCCGCTGACCGCTACGATGCTCTTGTCAACCGTAAGTGTTTCTCTATCGTTTTCTGCTGCAGGTCACTGTGATACATGATCTAACTCTATCCTATAGGTGTTCAATTCGGCGGTGACGAGGTTGTCAAGGCCAAGGACGGTGCTGGCTCTGCTACTCTCTCCATGGCTTTCGCCGGTTTCAGGTCAGTCTATGCTTTCCGTCCATGAGGAGGTTCCTTCACGAGAGTTCCATTACTGACTCGAATTAGATTCGCCGAGGCTGTTATCAAGGCCGCCAAGGGCGAGAAGAACATCGTCGAGCCCACTTTCGTTTACCTGCCCGGTGTGACTGGCGGCGATGAGATCGTCAAGGCCACCGGTGTCGAGTTCTTCTCTACTCCCGTCGAGCTTGGCGTAAGTGATCCCATGACGAAATTTGAATCCTCATACAATACGCTGACAACTATTTTCTTATAGCCCAACGGTGCCGAGAAGGCCCGTAACATCCTTGACGGTATCACCGACCAGGAGAAGACTCTCCTGGAGGCTTGCATCAAGGGCCTTAAGGGCAACATCGAGAAGGGTGTTGAGTTCGTTAAGAACCCCCCTCAAAAGTAATACCACCCATCCATTTCTGCCCCCACCTTTCCTGTTCGACACATTGGTGATTGCTTCATTTGCGTTTGCCAACTGATTCACACCTCCCGATCATTTCATAAAGTGACAGAACCTGGCTAACAATGGTACTCCTTGAAAGATAGGCTTTAAGCGTGACATCATGAGATTATGAACGGCGGAGCGATATGACAGGGGAAAGATTCCTTCTAGTATTTTATGGGTATTCAAGATAGCGGCAATCATGCATGCAAAGAAATTAAGATCTACCTGTCCCAGCCTGAATGCGTAGCTTCAATATTTTCCTTTTATTAACGTAAAACGCCGTCGGCATAAATCACGAGGCGTTAAAAGTGCGATCTTCACCAGTCCAGCTGGAAAGTCCATCAATAGTGACAGCAACGCATAATATCGCATTGTAAAAGTCCAGGCCAGCCCGACAAAATCATAAGAATTCAAGGCCGAGCCTGAACAGTTTTAATTTGAAACGTCGCCCCGGGTAACTCAGACGTCTCTGCTTGAACAGTCGTATTAATTCCAAGATTCGCCAACGCACCCCGAATTATACCACAAGGGAACCACAAATACTGGAAATTTACCAATTAGCCACCATCCATTTTCCAGCCGCGCTCCCTAACAATAGAAAAAAACAAGCTCAAAAAATATAAATACCTACCGCTTGTGCCATTGAAACTGCATCCGCACGAACAGCCATGCTCATCCTCGCAAATGGTCGAAACGAACTATCCGTCAATACATATACACCCTGTCCAGAAGAATAATCATTAGCAATAGATCCACCGACTTGCAGAGTATGAATGCGCGTCTAGCAATTCGACATGATTTTCTCGCATTCCGAGCAAAACGAACGTACCCGGTGATTCGTTTTCAAATTATCAATCTGTTTTCTGAATAAAACCGTCCACAAATCCTTACAAAGAAACTTAATTACGTCGAGATTATCGGTGAAACGAGGACGATCCCGTGAAAACCTATCACAAGACTCATTAGAATAACCTCTTTTCCAAATGTAGGAGCGGTAATAGTAGCAGTAGCAGTAGCAGTGGCAGTGGCAAGCGGAGCAGAGAGTAAATCACAACATTATCGCGACAAACCCCAACCCCCCCCTACCAAAAGCACACAGCGAAAATCTCACCTTTCCGCTAACCCCTGACCAACACGATATCCCAAAGTATCCAGACGAAAGTACGTAGATTCCCTAACCTCCTCATCATCCGGTTCTGTCTCATCTGTTGCAAGTTCCTTTGCGATACGTTCCGCCATGGGAACCAATTCTATGAGGAGGAAGTCGAAACATGATGAACTGAGGGCTCGAGCATTAGGATCGGAGATCGTTAATGAGGCGGATGCATCGAAGGACATTGCGGAGGTTTGGGGGCTTGAATTGAATTGAATGGGGGGGTTGGAGAGTAAGTTGTTTTGCCAAGAGGAAGTTGTCCGCTTTCTGGGTTGTGGCCTTAGGCAACTATCATATGCACATTTATATATGGACGTAATAATTAACAAGTATATTATATTTGAGAGATTTAAAATTACTAATATGGGATGGCTTATTTGATATAGAATGTGCATGAGTGAATTTAAAAAATTATAATGATCATTGTTCGTCCAAAAAATACCCGAATGCAATCATGGTCACGCCAGAACACCACAGCGCGATGCATGCGATAAGAAAAGAAAGATAAAACCAAAAAAAATACCGCTGAAAAGAGCTTTCAAAGCTTTCTACCCGGAATCCAATTCATGGCTATGGTGGTAATGATGATCCGGATTCTGGTAAAGATAGTCCCCGAAACCCGAAGCTATGAGCTGGCCTCTTTATTGGAGGCATGGGGGACTCGTCATCATCATCATCATCACTTCCTGTTAAATCAATTTCAACAATTGGACGTTTCTTGCTCGAGTGACGGATTGCAGAGGATGGTGTTGATGCTTCGCGGGATTGAGATTGCGCGGGAGTTTGCTCTAACATAATGGTAGATGATACAGGTTCCTGTTTAACGCTAGGCGTAGGGAAACCTGGCTGACTGATTTCGATCAAATCATCATCATCGTCATCATTTGATGTCGGCGTTACTCTGCCTGGTTTGGGGGTATCTGCATCATTTGGGTTGGACCAATCTCCACTTGGTTCCACAACAACCTGATCTACTTCTGAAGAAGTTGATTGTAAAATTTCGTCGACATATCTAGATTTTTATAAGTCAGTTCTATTCAATCAGTAGAAATTTTGGGAAAAAAAAGATTTTCTCACTGATCAATTTGAAGAGATTCAAAGCTCGTAGACTTGCCGCATACTGGACACGTCCAAGTAGGGGCTTGTTTCTGTAACTCCAGAAATGAAAACGCATCGAAACATTGGTTATGCGTGCAGACAATCGAGCGACAAGGAACCTGAATTCGTAAGGTTGATAGTGGACACTTCAAAGACATCACACTTGAAGTTGCAACAATGTCTGTATCTTGAGTACGGTTTTTCACTGACGAAGACGCATTTTAGAACCCAAATTTTTTTTTCCATCATGCCAAAAATAGATAGTTGTTCTTACTTTCTCGAATGACCTGCTCCTTCGAAATGATTTTTCTTGTTTGTAGTTGACTCACAAGTTCCTCCACTGGATGTAGCCGGACAAGGTTGACCAGCGCGTAGAATTTCTGTTCCAATGAATACCAGTCAATATTATCGTCATGAACCATGGACAGATTGGACGCTATTCAGTCCCACCTTTTGCGTTAATGCATAAGTCATGATAATGTTATTTGTGTAATTCGCTTTCTTGCGTAGATAATTCGTGATGTCTGCTGGCTGAGTCGTGCCTGGTTTATTTTTCAGCCCTCGAAGGTTTGCTTTGACTTCGTCTAGATTTGCCTTTAACTCCACTTGATGTGGAAATGCAATATCAGATTTGGTGAACTGCTTCAATCCAGAATCAGCTGCACAGTAAACCATCACTCGCAGAGTAGGATCTGTTTGCAACTCTGCCGCAGTAGATGAAGAGAGGTTAACTCTCATTTCTACGCTGTCTCGTGTTTGCTCGCGAACTGTCAAGATTAGAACTCACGTGCTGAAATGAATTCGAGGGACGCGAACACTCACTTTTACATTCTACCACCGGAGTAAGAGCTGATAGGACAGTAAAGAAAGGACTGTCTTTGAATATAATAGAAGCTAGCAACCAGTCAGCTACCGCGCAACTCGCGACATCGTGATATTTGATTCGGACTCACGATGAGTCTGCGAGCTTGGAGCCATTGAGCCGTTGGGTGGCATAGGCCGCGAATGTACTGGAGACGCATGCGATGGGTGGGAAGATTGGAACCCAGTGTTGGATTGGAATGACATTGTGCCGGGTATTGCCGATTGATAAACGCGTCGCTTCAGCGCATCATAACGCATACCATTCCCGTCGGAGTTGGCAAGTCTTTCAAGATCTGATTAAATCATAAAGGTCAGAATCTCTCCGTAGAAAAAAAAGGAAAAAAAAAGGAAGGATATTCGGAGGCCAGGAACGAAGACAAGCGGATGATGGTATGGAGAGCGGAGAGCGGAGGGTGAAGTGAGGCGAGGGAGGGGACAATAGAGTAGGAGACGAACAATCGATAATCCGCATCTGCAACGATGCTTTTACTCCCGATACCGCTAGACCTTCATTGCGCAAGAGATCCTTCAACTGAGGGTTTGTAAGCGTCTTGATGAGAGCTACCAGGTTCAAGACCTCCGGAGAAGCTTGTGAGGATGCCATCATGCGGCGGGAAATGCTGGTAGAATAAAGAAACTCAAGCGGAATGCAATGCGACCAGATGAGGTTTCAAATATTTGCGCAAATACATCTCAATGCAATCATCACCCAATTTTCGTTCTGGTCCCAAAGGATCTTTGAGCGCAGGGCCGGAGAGAAAAGAAAAGAAGAGGCGCAATTGAAGTGTGAGGTTGGATGACTAAAGACCGGGGGTTATCGCGATAACAAAATGATTAAGAAAAAAAAAATCACCTTTGCAAGTCTTCAACAGATTTCTTGCCGCCCTCTCTCTCCCCCTCCTTTTTTCTCTCTTCTTATCAATCTCTTTTTAATTTTATTTTTGAAAATACCTCGAATTTAAGGTCTCTGAAATTATGGCCAAAAGTGTGCGCGCCAGCGTTTCCAAGCGCAACAGAGCCAACCTCCGCAAGAAGTTTTTCGGTCCTGTTGTCGATGCCCGAACTGAGCGTCTATCTGCCAAGCTGCAAGAGCTTGCTTCCCAACCTCGTCCAGAGAAAGAGGGAATGGATGTGGAGTCTAATGAGGCCGGTATGTTTGACTATATCCTAGTTTTCGCGAGTCTTGCTCTTTTAAAAACCCCGCTAATCTTGTGTGTCCCACGCAGACCAAAAAGATGATGATGCGAAGACTGCAGCTGATGAAGGTACGTCGATCTACCATTTTTTTCACGCAATTCATGATAGGAAGGGAAAAAGAAGGCTAACTCTGAATCCATAGACATGGATATCGACACCAAGGCCACCCCCGCTCGATCTCAAAAGAAGCCACAGCGCGTGCAAAAGCAGCGCAACCGTAAGCCCCGCAACTCGATAGTCTTCAAGGCAAAATCATCTGGCAAGGATAAGAAGGGCTCTAAGAGGAAGTGATCTCTTAAAAGCGATGACTCGATACACAGAAGAATAAAAAGATACGGAGGATATTGATGTTGGTGAAGAAGAATCAATGGCGTTGGGAGTCTCCTGAGGTTGCGGGCTTATATTTCTTACGTTTTCTCCCTATTTCTGTCTCTCATTTTCTATTCTCTATTTGATGAATCTATTTCATCATAGCCTTATACATTCATCTTGAGTATTATACATTACACAATGGCAATGCAAATGCAATACTGTAAATTAATGTACAAGTCCCAAATAGAGAAGGCGGTGAAACACCAAGGGACATCGTAAACATCGTCCATCAGCACCGCCGAAGGACCCCGTTGATTCAGGTCGAATTTCAAAAGCATTTCGAATGTTGCAGTGAAGTTTGGGGTAAGCAATTATAATGGTAGGCTTCAGATCTGGCTGGGCCGTTGTGCTTGCCAATATCTTGGTGCCATTGGGGATTCTTGTCTTTTCCTCTGGCTTCTTCCCCTATAAACCCTTACTACCGGGTTTAGCCACCTTTGATACAGTCAATCAAGATGCGACTCCAGCGATTTTTGATAAGGTCATTTTCATGGTTGTTGATGCACTGCGCAGGTAAGAGATCAAATCCAGAGCGATATTATTCAAATAGCATCCTTTGACAAACCCGGCTAATGACCTTATAGTGACTTTGTCTACTCAAATGAATCTGGATTTTCATTCACACAAAGGTCTGTTCCGCTCAACTAAATGATAAAGTGATACACAAAATGAACCAAGCTCGGGGCCATATACTGACATGGTTATAGTTTAATTCGAGCTGGGGCTGCTTTACCTTTCACGGCATATGCCAGTTCGCCCACAGTCACAATGCCTCGATTAAAGGCCATGACAACAGGCTCAGTACCATCATTCCTAGATGTGATTCTCAATATTGCCGAGTCAGATACCAGCTCAACTCTCGCGTACCAGGATACATGGCTGGCGCAATTGAAAGCTAGGGGAGATCGTCTTGTCATGTATGGTGATGATACGTGGCTCAAACTGTTCCCGGGAATGTTCGATCGTGCCGATGGAACTACGAGTTTTTTTGTATCGGTAAGCTCTTACCAAATTATCTCTTCAACTCACTATTTGAAACTAAATGCCTACTGTACAGGATTTTGTTGAAGTGGATAACAATGTGACTCGCCATATTCCTGATGAGTTGGCACAGAGTGACTGGTCAGCTATGATTATGCATTACTTGGGTCTGGATCATATTGGGCATAAAGCAGGCCCAAAAAGGTAATAGTCTGCTTTATATCTCTGATATCTCCAAGGCCGTCTCTGACATTTCGCTAGTCCCTTTATGCTATCGAAACAACAGGAAATGGACGCAATTGTAAATACCATCTACACTGCCATCCGACATAAGTCTCATCTCGAATCAACCCTCTTTGTTCTCTGCGGTGATCACGGAATGAACGAAGCCGGAAACCACGGTGGTTCATCTGCTGGTGAAACATCACCTGCTCTCCTCTTCATTTCACCGAAGTTCGAAAAAATCAGCTCTAACACAGAAAGTCCTGTTGAAACGCCTGAAGATCTTCGATTCTATCAAACCGTCCAGCAATCAGATATCACTACAACATTGGCGGGTCTACTCGGTGTGCCAATTCCGATCAACAGTTTAGGAGTTTTCATTCCTGCTTTCCTGGATATGTGGGAGTCTAGTAAGTCCTGGCTTTTAGGGAGAAGCAATGTAGAATCTAACGAGAGAAAAATCTAGCAACTCAAAAACTTCAGCTTCTATCTCAGAATGCTCGACAACTGTTAAATATCGTCAAATCCACATTTCCAAGCGCGACTTTTGACGTTGAAGCCTTCTCAAATTGTGATCTGGACAAATTGTCTGGCATCGAAGAGGTTCAATGTGCATGGTCTCAAGCTCAGACTCTTCTTTCCCAAGACCTAATAACCGAGGAGACCTTTGCTCTTGTGGGGCCAGCGTTGCAGCGATTCTCGCGGGTCACACAAGATGTCATGAGCAGTACTGCTAGCAACTATGATGTCTCGCGACTAAGTATTGGTCTACTGATCTTGGCAATTGCGACAGCATTGCTATTACCCACGATATATCGTGAATTCTCTCGCGCTGCGTCTACTGGAATATTTTTGGTCTTGATGATTGCTGGCTACGGAAGTATGATGTTTGCAAGCAGTTATGTCGAGGAAGAACAGCAATTCTGGTATTGGATCTGTTCAGGATGGATAGTCTATCTACATATGAGATCCGAATCTTCTAAAACCCCTCAACGCAAATACTTATCCCGTCTGATCAAATTGGCATCGCTTGGTCTACTTGTTTCACAGCGAATTCTCCGACGATGGAATCAGACAGGTCAAAAATTCGCCGCCGAGCCTGATATCGCCCGAGATTTCTTTTCTGCTCATCCAGTCACCCTTTGGGGTTTAGTGATATTGACATATATGGATTCCAGCTACCATCTGTTTTCGAATATGCCGTCTATTATACCAACGAAATTGCTAGCTGTGATTCTTCCAGCACTAGCCTTCTTATTCAAAATGAATTTCGTCGCGAATGACTCGCCTGAACTCCTTGCGGATCTCTCCTTGTCGAAAATTACCGGAGATTGGCTCGGTAGTCTGTCACTAGTATGGCAGGCAAGATTGGTCTTTGCTGGGCTGGCTTTCTGTGCAGTACTGGCCATCATTTCAGCAAAACGATCACAGTCAACACGCGGTGAGATCCCACTTTCCAAGAGCAGAAATCTTTCGATCCCCTAAACTGACAGTAACATAGTATCAAATATCCTTTTCCACGAAACAATCCACCTCTTCCTAATGACACAATCCAGAGCCACAAATATCCCAACTTTTTTCATATTTCGACTCCAAGCCAACATCCTCTCATCACTAAATCTCACCGAGGTCGAAGTAACAATCACAACCCTAATACTGCAATATATGACCTTTTTCGCCTTCGGCGGATCAAACGCGATCTCCTCAGTCGATCTTTCCAGTGCATACAACGGTATCGGCAGTTATAGTGTGGTCTTGGTCGGGATCTTAACTTTCGTTAGTAACTGGGCCGGACCAATCTGGTGGATATCAATGAGCCATCTTCTCCGCCCACCTACCTCAGAAGACCACGACTCCGCCGCACTTTTCACATTCCATATTGCCACCTCTTTGGTATCAGTTATGGCAGCATGCACTGCTCTCAGAACACATCTTTTCATTTGGACTGTATTCTCGCCAAAATATCTTTATAGTATGGCGTGGGCAACGGCAAATCATGTTCTGGTCAATATCGTTGGTGGAATCGGTCTTGCCAGATTATGGCCACGAAGATAAATCCATAAAATCGGAATAGATATATCCAATCGAATTTTCTTTTCCGCGTTTCAGAATCCATTTCAAACAAAGAAACCCCACAGTATAGAAATCAAAATAATCCGCCGAAAATATCATCGATGGCATTCTTCTTCTTTTTAGCAGTTTTAACACGTTTCGTTTTTTCCTTGCTGGATTTCTCTTGTGAGACTGTTTCAGAAGACTGTTTCTGACGCGAGACAGATACCGCGTCAACGCCAACACCAACGTCAACATCATCAACCCGAACAATCCTCTCTCCACGATCCACCTCAGATCTCACAGGAATATTCTTCGGAAGTTTCACTTCAACACGTGCCAATTTCGAAAATTTGATTCCCGTCGCTTTAACCAAACGCGCCAATGTCGCTAAAAGAACAATACCCAGTGTAGAGAACTGATTATCAGCCACCACCGTAGAAAACGCCCTATTACGAATCAGTATATATATAAAAAGACCTCCGTGGATAAAATACATACTGATAACACCTCGGAATCAAATATTGACTCAAATATTGAGGATAAGAACTGTTGATAAAATCTTTCGGTTTCATTGATACCAGATCTGAGACAGTTCGTTTTAATTTCGATAGCCATCTCCACCATTTCATTCCTTGGTGTTGATTTTTATTGCGATGATATATAAGATGAAGTATTGAGCGTACTGCTTCACATTCTGTCGTGTCCATTTTGATGGTGGTGACTGTAATTTGGAATTGATTCAAGTTTGAAGATTTGAGGATTGAAGAAGTCCGGGGAAATTTCTTGCGGGCAGATCCACACCGCTTCATTTCGGCGAACAACAGTCAGTAGAGGTAATAATTTTATATTAAATTACGATGAATGGATCTAGATGTAGAAGATGTTCAGATACTTCTTGTATTCAGAGCAGAAATTGAATTGAACTAAATGAAACATCAGAATTATTATGTGCCTGTAAATTTCCCTGAATTGGTGATGTTCTCCTCAGAGTATCACAGATAGAATGTAGGTCGGATATCAGAATCCTCAATACAAAATATCTCTCCTCGTGAAATTTTTTCTTCTTCTTTTCATCCTTTTTCAATTCATCCACTGAAATCTTGTTTTCTTCTTTTCCACCTTGCGTGAAACGTAGCTCTTTCCCTCGAACATCTCTCCCATCCCATTATTCCTTATTCCACCTCTTCACAAACCCTTTTTTTTGAGATTTTCCCATTCAAAATTCAATAATAACCCCCCTCCCCACCGATTATTCCTGACAAATAAGGATTGTATCCCCTATTCACCACGTGGAGCACGCGGAGCTCGTGGATCGGTGTCCCAGAGACTCGAGATCCCACTTCCAAGACCATGTGTTCCAGGACGAGGCAAGGTGCGCACTGTTGTATTTCGTAGACTCGAAGCACTGGGAAGGGTATTGGGGATAGCCTGACTGTCGTAGTCAACTCGGCGTTGTCGGCTTCGGGATGGGCTTGACAGGGAGGGCTCGTAACCTGCCGCAAGGAGACTAGGATCAATATTCTCGGATTGTTTTCGGGCACGAGGAGTAGCTGCGGAATCAGCGGCCGAGTTTGCACGAGAGGTCGACAATGGAGGTCCTCGGTACAGTCCTGTAATAGTGTCAGTAGATTTTTCATCAAGCTAGAATTCATCCGCGTTTTGACTTACCACTCCGCTTGCTTCGATCAACACCTTTAGCCAAGATGAAGAAATTGTTCACGGGGGAAATGACGCGATACGACCAACACGGGGACCCGAAGTATGGAATAGCTATTCCAGAGTTAAAACAGACGTCTCAAATCGAGGCTAGAAGACTTACTTTCGGTCGATTGTCAGAATGGTTGAGCATGACTGGGCTGTTGCGGAACTTTTCGACAAGAGCATCTTTACCCTGGACAGCTGTGACAATATTCAGCCTGCAAAGCAACAATAAGTAGACAAAGCAATCACTAACTTGCGTATGACATTTCGGCAAGCTTATCCGTCATCGTTTCGAAGCCAGGCCTAAAGAATGAATTAGGGCAGCGAACCACAATCTGCCGCCACCATTGGAACAGCAATAAACATACCATACCAGCCCATCGCGATTCTCATGGAACTGCAGGCAAATATTAGCAAAACAGCATATAAATCGAAACTCGGGCCCTGGGAAAAGAATTCACGGTCAGGATATCGTGAGGCTAGATGAAAGGTTAGTAAAAATCATCAAGAGATCAGATCAATGCGATTTACCGAGCGGAAATTAACAAAAGCATAGCCAACACTAGATAAGAAACGACCATATTATAATTAGACCAAAGAAAAATATGTCTGTATTGCATACCTCTGGTTCTGATCGAAGTCTGTGATCAACAGTTAGCAAATTTACATTGTCAGAAGATATTATCGATACTTACCCATGCGTAAGTACACGAAATCGTAGCATTCAGCGGTATCAATATCAAGGATCTTCCGTAGATGATGCTTTTTCAATCAACTTCCCATACGTCAAGTCTGGAGAAGGAAGATGGGACAACTCACCCATGTCATTTGATTTGGAATATTTCTCAACATAACCTGTAACAAGGATCAAGGAGGAACCATCGTATCAGTAAATGTTCTTCGATCGAAGGATGTTGTAACAACTAACCGTAGTACGAAGATCCTGCCCATAGTAGATCTTGCTCACATCCATCATGTTTCGAGTATGTTTATGCTCCTCTAGAACTGGTGAACTTTCCTGATCGCTTGGGGACATGTAGCTGCGTCGAGCTGGTGTCGCAGGATTCGCAACAAGAGAAGAGCGTCGCGATTTCGCAACAGAAGTCCAATGGCATTTCTGGGGACTTGACATATCTCGATGCATTGGCATAACCTCCAAGACAAAATCCTGTGAATTGTCAGCTTATCTGAATTAGATCACAAGATAGAAAATAAGGTCGCAAGGTAGAGAGAGAGAGAGGGAGGGAGGGAGGGAGGGAGGGGAGGTTCTTTTCTCCAGGATAGTATCAAGAAGTATTCCAAAAAAAAATGTCAAGAATGTGTCAAAGAAATCTTGTTAAAAGTCCCATCAAGATACAAGTCAATCGGCAGACACAAAGCTATACATACTCCAGTTCGAATAGCATTCAACGCCTTAACAGCATTTGCAGCATGCCGACAATCAAAATACTTCACTTTGAGTTCGTGAGTAGTAAGTCGGCTCCCATCAGAAGGAGTTCCAAACTGAAGTTCTTGAACAGAATGAACTTTTCCAACCAACTCCATGTAGGGCTTGACCTTTGATGTAACATCGATAGGTCGGAAATTCGAATAACTGCCACAGTAAACAGTAGCCACCACAGTATCATCAAAGCTTGGAGGCAATGGGGTAATCATCCTAGTATCACGAGCGAATTCCTCAGCATTCATAGGAATTAATTCCCACTCTGGATATTCGTGCGCGATAAGTTGGATGACAGTGTTCACCTCTCGACTATCAGTGAAAGCGACATAGAAGCGACCGATGGAATTCAATGTAGTCCAGAAGGGACCGTTGACTGATGTGAAGCTCTGAAAGAATAAATTCAGTACCTTAAAAAAGTCTTCTTCTTGGATGAGGAAACAACTTACTTGAAAGAATCTCACGATTTCCAAACCCTCAGTATCAGTATCCACGTGTTGAACAAGGAAACGACGTTTGTCGCTATGATCTTCCTCGGTATTCCAGAGATTGATAGGAACTCCAGGAGTCACAGTCTCGTTGCGAGCGCTAGACTCACGAGGATTCGAGGTTGGACCTGGAGCATTTGAGCCTGGCACAGTTGGAACTGAGGCACTTTGGGCGTGAAGACGATTTGCTGCTGCTGCGACGTAGCTTGGTACCTGTTCCCTCAGTCGATATGGACTAGATGCATAGGCCTCGACTGGTGTGCTTGGGACTGGAAAGTTCACATTCACGACACCCAGCTCAGAATAGCTGGGCACCGGCTGAGTAGATGGATTCACCATCGACTGATGAGTCTCCAGAAGAGCTCTATCGGCCCAGTTGTAGTTAGCTGTGAGGAATGGATCGCTGTTGTTTCAGATTAGCTGTTTGAAGATGATCAACATGATCGACCGGATTCTCTGGGCTAACTCACATAGAAATGGCACTCCTCTCTCTGGATCTTCCAGCCAGAGGACTCCCAGCCTGCTGTTGAGAATGGAAGGTAAAGGAAGCCAGTTGACTGTCAGGGGTAGTCTGGAGTTTTGCTCCTCCAGGAGGAGAGTCCTGAGATGACTGCGATGAAGCCATCCTCTTCCTTCAATTTTTTTCTCTTTTGAGACCAAAAAAAGGAAGACTTGAACTCGACGATGAAGATCTTTGTGACGAAAAAAAAGTAGATTGAGATCTCGCAAAGAGCAAGAAAGAAAGAAACGAAGGAGAGGGTCAAGGATAAGAGGGTGAGAAAAGGAAGAGGGGGAAGGATGCCTCAAGATGAAGAAGAAGTGGACAAAGAGGAATCACTCCCATTACAAGAGCAAGTTGATATTGCCTCAACAACTTTGGAAATACTTTCATCCTGATAGATTGATGTAACCCTATAAGAGTATCTCAGAGTATAACTACCTTTCGAGGTAGATCCCACCTTCTCGGTCATTCGGCAATGGAAATACCGGTTAGCCCCGTGATGAGATAATTGGATAATGTACTTGGGATAGGATTGGTTGAAGTTGCTAGGGTAACTCTTGTTGATGAAGAAAAATTGGAATGTGTTGACTATAAAAATAGAGTCAGTCTTGGTGGCGAGACCGATATAGGAGTTACAGCAACCATTGCTGTTGGACTATCATCGAGACATCCTATGTCTTACCGGAAATGAGATAAGAAGAGTATCATGATGATTGGATTAGAATATACAGATTCATCTCTTGTATATAAGAGTATTAGAATATCAGAATATAAGAATATAGGAATATCGGAGAAGTATTGTCTGTAGAGTAGGACATGTCTATTGAATAGGCTTGTATCAAGACGGGATGCCTGTATTGAATAACAGATTGTTCATTCCCCTAACATCGAGAACTCTTGGAGATAAGTCGGGAATGAAAGACAGAGAATAAATCTATAAGATCAACTCTTTCATTCATTACGAGCAGTTTAGTCTATATCTTTAGAATGTGCAGAGAAAGCAATACAGACAGTCATTTATACAGAGTTGGTGATCCGCAGTGACCTGGAAGAGTACAGAACGTGTATCAACCTCACACTGACAGTCTTGTAATGAACTGTACATAATGGAGATACAAAGGAATGGGAATACGAGATGTTAAAGAGTAAACAAAGAACAATTGAAAGTATTGAAGCATTGCAATATTGAATGATTGAATATTGAATTAGGTCTACAGACAATCACGTGGTGGACATACAGTGAATTTATACACGATCTGTCTGCAACAAACAAATACTGTACATACTTGCAAGTAGATTATATCCAGATTCACTGCTTTAATGTCTTCCGTTCCTTCTCAACCCTAACTCCCTCATATCTACTCTATTTAACGGTGACTCGATCTGAGTTTCTCAATCTCTGTCCATGTGGATCTACAGAATGTATAATCTGCGGACGGCAATAACTCGGGCGAATATATAATTAATCTTAGAACAAAGAAGTCAATTTCTGTCGAAATCCACTCTACTGGGCGCCATCCTTGAATATAACGAGACCAATCAATCATAATATTGAGGCATTGTATAGAATGGAAAATATACAGTTCCTTGGATGGTCCATGGGCCATGGTCCACATAGTAGTACTAATCCACTATACTGTAGTAGAGCAGAAAATAAACTATTGTCCCGCGATATACTCACTGCGCATATATTACAGCTAATTCTCAGTCTTGGAGATCAACATATGAGATAAAGTATATACCCTAAACCCTAGGAAAAAATAAAATTATAAGAAGTCCAATAAATAAATAAATAGATAATATTCAGTTTATACAATCAATCAAGCACATTCTTGGCGGCCACTCACACTGCTCGGGCGGTCAGTCTAAATGAGGCATGAAGGTGTCGCGGCATGTCGGAGTTGCAGCAGACAGCTCCTCCAGCTTCATCCAGCGCGTTCATAATGCCAATCATGGCGCCTACAATGCCAGAGCCTCATGTGCTCAATCAGGTATTTTTATTCACCTGATCGTGGTCTACAAGAAGGACTTTTACTAATAGTTAGATCATTATCTCCCCCTCCGATACAGACTACCTTGATCAACTCATCCCCTCTATCCGAGATTACAGCATTGGAAATCGTACACCACAGCTCCTCCAATCACTATCCCGATTCGCAGCAGATAAAGAGGCCGAAATCGAAAGCATCTGTAATACCAATCATCAAGAATTCGTTTCCTCCGTCAACTCCCTACTCCGAATTCGAGAAGGAACCGTCAGTTTAACTGCCGAGATCCTCGACCTCAATCAATCCATTCAAACAAGTACCGAACGACTCGCAGAACAAAAGAAAGCCCTAGTTGAATCCCGAGGACATCGACAAAATATTGACGAAACTTCCCGCGCAATCCAGGATTGTCTAGAGGTCTTACGTCTAGCAAACCAAGTCCACGATTTACTAGCCAAAAAGAACCACTACGCAGCATTACGCGCTCTGGAGGAATTACAGAATGTCCATCTCAAGGGTGTCACCCAATACAAGATTGCGGAAATGATCCAACGCTCGGTGCCGGCCACCCAGCGCGCAATCGCAGAGGCAGTCATGTCAGATCTGAATACCTGGCTTTATCGGATTCGAGAAATGTCACCATTTCTAGGAGAGCTGGCTCTCTTCCATACCGATCAGCGCAAATCAAGACTCAAGGAACGCGCGGAACAGATTCCGTATCTGGAACATTTCAATCTTAACTCTGCGATTGAATTGGTAGCTGATGAAGATGAAGAGTATGATCTTTTACAGAATGACGATTTACAAGTTCCCTTCGCACCTCTTTTTGAGTGTTTACATATTCATCAGTCTTTGGGACAGATGGATAAATTTCGCATTGAGTATGCGAGTACACGCCGTCGTCAAAAGGATCTTCTTCTCCCTGCGTCTGTTACCCTTGTTGATGAGGGCGGCGCAAGTTTACATAACCTTCTAGAAGAAATGGCTGGATTTGCAATCGTGGAGCGAGCCACTATGAAGAAAGTTCCGGATTTGAGATCTGCCGTGGATGTATGTATTACTCCGTCATTTTATACCGGATATGCATCTAACTTATTTCTCTTATTAGGTTGAGGAACTCTGGGACTCGATGTGTCAGGCAGCTGTTGGTGTTATATCAAAGGCTCTGCATGAAGTCGACAATGCAGAAAGTATCCTGAAAACAAAAAACCTGATAGCTTTATTCATGCAGACTATGAATGTCAGTGCAGCCATCTCCCATATTCTTTCTCTTTGGGATTCACAACGCTGACATCGAAACAGACCTGGAATTTTTCTGTAAGGGTCTTTGATGAATTCCTGCTCAGGCTATTTGAAAAGTATGCAGAACTGTTGAAGCGGCGATTTAGTGATGATTTCCAAGAGGTATAGTACACCGACCTTTGCCACTGTCCAATTGTTTTTGCTGGTGACTGACATCTTGTAGATTGTTTCGACGGATGACTATATGCCCATGCCAATACAGACCTTGGAGGAATATGACAAGGTCTTGAATGTGAGCTGGTATGCTCCAGAAGCCTCACGCGAAGAACAAGTGTATGTTCCAAAAGTTCCCCGAAATAACTGTCCAGGCCAAGCTAATAATCTTTATAGCTTCCCCTGTATCCTGCCATTTTCTAGAATGTATCCTCTGTGTTGCATTGATATTCGGAACTTCCTAAATCAATTCTATTTCTTCGCCAATGACGATTTCTCCCACCCCACAGTCATTGATGACACTTTGAAAGATGTGAGCATGGTCCTTGGAAAAACTTTTCGAAAAGCATCTTTGCTAACCTACAAGGCCCTTGATGACCTCCTTTCACGGAAAGTATGCGATACACTAGTCGAACGTCTCTCCTCACAATATCTTGGACAAATCGTTCAAATTTTAATTAATTTGGAACACTTCGAGTTGGCTTGTCATGAACTCGAACTTCTCCTTGCAGCAGCGAGATCTCAAAACTCCACCGGCACCTCAATCACTCTTCGTGCAACCGAGAAGTTCCGGAGTAATAAGAAAGCAGCCGAAAAGCGTATATTCGAGGTTGTCAATTCCAAGATCGACGATCTTGTTGAAACAGCCGAGTACGAATGGATGGCTACCACTCCTCCAACCGAACCTAGCAATTACATGCAAACCTTGACTAGGTTCTTGTCTAATATTATGAACTCCACCCTTCTTGGACTTCCAACAGAGATCAAGGAGCTCATCTATTTCGACGCACTCAGTCATGCGGCCAACATGATTCTGGTAAGTCCTACTCCTGTCCCTTTCTGCATACCCGTACATTAGGTCTAACATACCACTTCAGGCTCAACCAATGGCACCAGAGGTGAAGAATATCAACCCCAATGGTGTCATGTCACTAGCAAAGGACGTGGAGTACCTTGCTCAATTCGTGGATAGTCTGAATGTCCCCATTCTGCGGGAGAATCTCGACGAGCTACAACAAACAGTACAACTGATGCAAGCCGAGAACGCGGATGAATTCTACGATATCTCAACACGGAACAAGAAATACGGTCGTGTCGATGCAATGCAAGGGCCCGTTTTATTAGAGAAGTATGGCCTCAATTTACCCTTTATCTATCTTGAATAATTTACTAACTAAACTACCTCAATCTTAGACTCACCCGAACTGTACAAGCACCGACAAAGGTTGATAAATTCGTGAACCTTTCATCGCGCTTCAAGAAGACTTAATAAATACAGCCCATTTGTTAAATGAATATGCTGTACCATGAAATAGCAAGATCAAACTTCAAACAACTACAACCACCTCATAAGACCCGTCTTCAATGTTAGCAATAAGAGGCTCTTATTGCTAACCCTCGACATGCCGTAAACGAAAACTAGAAGCGTAAGAAAGTCTCGTTTGGCCGAGTTGATATGGCACATTTCGTGACCTAGGTACAAGAAGGTATGTATATGTGATTCAGAAACAATAGATAGAAAAACCAAACAAATATCAAGTTCGCCCAATTGAGAGACCCCGAAAAGACAATCGATTTTCTCATGAACGACCACTTAATTCAAAACGGCAAGACCGTAGCCTTATATCAAGATCAAACGAGACAGAAACAAAACATCAAAGCAAAAATAAGAAAAAGAGAAGACCTTAAGCCCAGTATTCGCCGGGATCCACGCAATCGAAGCAGAAGAAAAAGAAAAGATAAAAAAGAAGAGTCAAACAGTTATGAGAATAAATTACTATCAATAAATTAGTACCTGAACTCTTCTGCTAAATACAGTCATACATACCTGTTGAGGAGGAAGATGAGGGTACGCATACATTCCCTCAAACATCTGAGATTGAGGCTGACCATATCCAGCTGTAGGATCAGACTGGACAGCGCCGGGGTACATCGCAGGCTGGGGACGATATTCTTGCTCTTGGGGCATACCATGCTGACCAAGGGAACCATAATCAGCCGGACCCAAATGAGCCTGAACACCATGCTGGGAAGAAGAAAGTTGACCCGCAGCCCCAGAAGGACCTGGCGCAGGAGCTCCAGCTTGACTAGAACGCTTAGCATGCGATGTAGCCTCCTCACGAGGAACAATATCAATGAGGAAATCGAACATATCCGATTTTGAAAGGGCGGCTGCAATATCGGAGCGTTGGAGAGTACGACGTTTGTTATCTTCAGCGTGAATCCAGGCACGCATGGTTAGTTCTGTAATGAAGATATCACAGCCCTTAGCGAAGAGAATGGGAGCCTCAGCGGAAATCATCTTCACTTCAGGATCTGCTTTCATGACCTTCTTGATACGCGCAAGTGGAAGCTGATGAATCTTATAGTCATGATTATCATTTTCCAAGTGGGTAATGACATGTTGCCAATAAGTCGTCAAGATATCACGAGCAGTCCCTTGAAGACCTTGGTTTACCTATTGCGAAAAGCGCATAAATCAATATCTCATAATACAATTCAGACGAAAAAAAAAAAAAACTCACATTAGCCCAAGTACCAGTGTACAACTCCGCGACAGGAGCATAACCCTGCGCCGATAACTAAATGAGTGAAATACTGATTAGCCGCACGATTCCTCTAACAATCCCACCCGATCTTCGCGCAGGAATCCAATTCATAATTATAAGCCTACCGCTGCGCTAGCACCTATATCAAACGTTAGCCCATCCACTCAAAATATAAAACACATTCCATCGGCTATGCGCATCGCTCGGGACAAGCGCATCACTCGAAGACCAAGCACAACCCCCTCGGAACCCGACGCGACAACCATGCGATAAGGGTTTCAAATACCATAATGACCCCCATTCCTCACATCATAAACAGGCTGCTGCTGAGAGTGTTGTTGACGACCAGCGGGAAGACCTGACTGCGGGGCAGTGCCTTGGGGAGCCGGCTCCATATCGAAAGGCACGCGCGCGCAAGGACGAAGTTAGGTTGCAAAGGATAGTCGGGCAGAAGGATCGAAGGCGTCGCGGGTATTTTCTTGCGCAATGGTGAATCGGACGAGGGAAATATATTAGGAGATTTGAAATGATCGATAGAAACGAAGGGTGAATCGTTTCAATCCCAGTGCTGACTGGCGGCGCTGCTCTTCAGGTGATGAAAGAAGCGCGTCGGGTGCCAAGCAGAGTGAGCTGGTTGACGCTTTCGGATGCTTCCCCGCCGGACTGCGACGACCTCGTGGGCCACGCTTAATTATTATGGAGAGTTGAAATACTCAAATATGATATATTATGAGCCTTAGAAATAATTGTTTGCTATTTAATTTACTATTTTATACCTATATAATTATGTAGTACAGTATATAGGATGCTACTAATACAAGTATCTGGTACTCACTAAATGTAGTGTTTGACATGTAATTTTCTTGTACCGAGTACTTCCGGCAATCTCCACATCACGTGATTCACTCACAAAAGTTTGTCCGTTCCGAGCAGCAAACAACAGAAAAAAAAATTCTATAAAATCCGTCCTTGTCCAGCTTGACTGCATTTCCCCCAACACCTTACCTTGAGCAGGTATGGTTGCTTCAACGACTGTGGAGCCAACTGTCCAACCTCAAGATGAGGTTGACTTGACAGATAAGCAGATCCAAGATCTTCTGCTTGAAGCAGAGGGTCGCCTACGCGGTCCC
Source organism: Penicillium citrinum (assembly GCF_028827155.1). Lineage (NCBI taxonomy): Eukaryota > Fungi > Ascomycota > Eurotiomycetes > Eurotiales > Aspergillaceae > Penicillium > Penicillium citrinum. Next base: position 223,512 of record NW_026622690.1, read on the forward strand.
GATGCCCAGCCCAAAGAGCTAGACATTGCTTCCATAAGGTATGATCTAAACATCCAAATGACTGTCTCCTCTAGGTCTGAAGCTAATATAGTATCACTAGGATCCCTAAACTATCCGCTGGATCCTCGCTTCAACCATATGTTCGCCAAGATGACGAGATTTCTACTGCGAAAACAGCAGAGCTTGTTGATCAACGGTACAAGGAACTGTCCAACTCTTTGCACTCTTCTTCTGGCAAGAAGCCCACTCAGGTAAGATATCTACCTTTCTGTATCCCTTCCACCCCAAATTGCTATGAGGAAAATTTTTCCCAACGCATAAGCGCTTGATGCGGCGTCAGCAGTCCGTTTTGGGCTGTGCTGCACCAGTGAGAGCTTCATTTTTCATAGTTACTCTGAGCATAATACCTCGATTCAAATTGTTTTCAAGAGTGTGAAGTTTGGTTCATGGTAACTAACTATCATTTCTCTAGGAGAAATCCACCGCCGGCCCCGACTGGTTTGACCTGCCAAAGACAGAGATGACTACGGAATTCAAGAGAGATCTTCAATTACTTCGTATGCGATCGGTCCTGGATCCTAAACGTCACTACAAGAAGGAGAATGGCAAGGCAAAGGCCCCTGAGTTCTCTCAGGTTGGAACCATCATCCAAGGTCCCACTGAATTCTTCAGCGGCCGTATTGCCAAGAAGGACCGCAAGAAGACCTTCGTGGAGGAGGCTTTGGCTACTGAGCGTGAGACACGCCGCTTTGAGTCGAAGTACCGCGACATTCAAGGCTCGAAGACGAGTGGTAAAAAGGCCTATTACAATAGCCTACGCGCCAAGAGAAACCGTAACAAGAAGTGATCAGGGAGTAGTTGGCATCAATCGGATTGGAATCTGGATGCACTGCCAAGGTCTATACCTATTATCTGGCTTTGTATAAATGGGATTTGCAGGCTTTACGCATTGCCAAAAGCCTTCAACAAAGTCTGCACCACCAATTTCTGCGGTTTTGGTCAGCCCTTATCCCTCGGGGTGTTATATGGAGCACACAAACCTGCATATCTACAGCCGCTGCGCGTCCTGCTTCCAAGACTTCTTCGTGTCCAGCCTTTCCTTCCTCCAGGATTTCGTTCAGTTCTCCCCCGGCCTTATCCTGGAGTATCTCCTCATCTCCACGAGGCACGGGTGCCAATACAGCATTGTTGGTCACCAAACTCATTGCCAGTACGCGAAGACCACAATGTCTCGCGGTGACGATCTCAGGAACGGTCGACATGCCAACAACATCGGCGCCCATCATTCGAAGCATCCGACTCTCGGCTCTTGTTTCGTAACTATTCATCGTCAGGTCATTCTGTCTCAAGCAGGCAGTTCTGTGTCTCTTACGTGGGACCTCCAACGTAAGCATACACGCCTTCGTGTAGCTTCCGGCTGGTTTGAGGGGTAGCAATCTCTTTCCATGCTTGATGCACATAGCGGCGAAGCTCAAGATCATACGCATCCGACAGAGGTGGGAATCGGACGCCAAAGTCTTCATCATTGGGACCTCTCAGCGGATGAACACCTGCAAAGCCCGCCAAGAAAATATGCTAGATCTTATTAGCGATGTAGGAATATTCTCGGTGAAAGAAGATAGCCTTACATCATTCAACAAGGTGATATCACCGACGTTGTAATCAGAATTCAGGCCTCCGGCCGCATTTGTCACTACCAACCCCGTATTAATCTTTGTACACATACTACTGTAGATTAGTCGATCATAAAATGTAGAAGTTGTACTCACAGACCACAGTTTCCACGCCCAATCTCTTGAACACCCGAGTCGGGAATGTAATATGCTCCATAGAATGACCTTCAAAGTAGCTTGACGGATTGAAATTTTAGTAAAAAAAAGTGCATGCCACCAGAATTCCAATTAGATCCCAGTTCACTCACTGTGCACGGCCAACCATCAAGACAGCAGGAATCTTCTGACCAAGAAGACCAAATACCAACTTCCCAGCATGACCAGCGACTATAAAGTATCAGCATTGATCATCCAGCAACCACAGAAAACACAGCAAAAAAAAAAAGAACGAAAGAGAAATGGCAAAAATACCCGTTGGACGAGGAAAATGCGGAATCGAAGTGTAATCGAATTCAGCACGAGGTTCAGCCTGAACAGTCTCTGCCAAACCACCCAAACCAGAACCACAAACAATAGCAACTTGAGGTTTTTTCAGAGCCTCAGGTAAATCTTTAGTCAAGAAGGCGACAGCCTCTGTTGCCCGTTCGAATGTAGACATGGTTGAAAGTGAGGAATTGGAAATATCTGGAGGGAGTAGAGGTTGAAAGTAGAGAAGAGCAGCAGCGGGGTGGATCGTAGACTCCAAGAAATCTTTTGATGTTGCGGAGTCACACGTTGTCTTATTGGTTGAATATGTTGTTGGTCAGTCACAACTTTTACAGTGTATGTAAATATAATCCTGTTGATTTAGGTCAAATGTATAGTATAGCTTAGAGTATTACTCAGATATTGTTCTAATATAGAGGAGTATATGGATATAGGAATAAGTAAATATATAATGTTGTCTGCTAGTACGATCTATAAGATACTCCTATGCACCCAATAGACCACCACTCAAGCTGATTTCAAGTTTTTTTTTTTTTCACAAGCAAGCCTAGCACTTCTACTTCCTTCACTTATTCTAAATCTCTCATATAAAAGAAAGTAAACATCCAAACGAATCGATCCTTGGCTCAACATGGACTCGCTCGACCGTGGTGCAGATTCGAGGCTGACCGCCTTCCGAGCCAGCAACTCCGAAGAAAAAAAAACCCGCTTCAAACAGTCGTTGAAAGAAGACAACAGCCATTGACCATGTTTTCCAATCCAACACGCTCCTTGATCGGGGCTACTAAGCGCCTGAGGGTATTTGAATCCTCTTAGAATGCTTTGTATACCGATATACTGACTGAGTTGTGACTTAGGTGCCCCTGTCCGCCCGCTGGCAATCTACTCCCAGCACCCCCAACGCGACATCTCCCGAGACCAAGACAGCATCACCGGTTGAATCAGTACCAGTCCCCGATAAACAAGAGACGTAAGCGATTGCTCTATTCGAAAGTATTCAGAAAGATATGCTAATTGGGGTGGATACCCATTTAGACCAACTCCCAACCCGGAACAGCCCGCCGAGCAACGTGTAAAGGAATGGTAAGTGGGATGCAATGCATGAATAGTGACTTCAGTCACTAAATGACTACTCAAAAAAAAATGAAATCTCACAATTCCCAGGTCCGAGCGCTTAGGAGCCCTCGGCGATAATGCCCGCCTACCTCGCAGCGTGCAAGCAGTATACATGCGCCCACTCCGAAGGAAGGCCGAGTACGGACTCCCAGTTTGCGATCTCCAACTACGATCCTACAGCGTTGAAAACGTCGAGTTCTTTGCTGATTTCGCTATCCGCGCCGCCTACTACCTTAATCTCCCTGTTTCCGGCCCCGTCCCTCTTCCCCGTATCACCGAACGCTGGACAGTCCCACGAAGCAACTTCGTGCACAAGAAGAGTCAGGAGAACTTTGAGCGTATTACACTTCGTCGTTTGATTCAAATCAAGGATGGTAATCCTCAAGCCGTGCAGGCGTGGCTAGCTTTCCTCCGCAAGCACGCTTTCTACGGCGTCGGTATGAAGGCCAATATTTGGGAACACGAGTCTCTCGGTACGATCATCAACTTCGATTTACGAAACACCTCTTATATCTCTTGTGAATCAATTGCTAATGAAATTATAGATGTCAGCAAAACCATGGATCAATCCGCCTCCGAAGTCCAAAAGACCCTCGAACCTCATCTTTCTCAATTCGGTCAACGCCACGATAACTCGTCTGGAAATAACATTTTCGATACTTTGGATAGTGACCGATTTGCTGAGCGTAAGACTGCTCGCGCTTGATCCTTGCCTTGATTTGTACCAGTGCTCGGGATTTGCATATTTGGGGAACACCTGGGCGTCATTCATATGTACTATTGTCATTTCCTATCGTTTTTTTTCTCTTTATGGCCTAACGGGGCCTTCTGTATTTTACTCCGTCATATCCAGCCCTGAAATGATCACGGGTTCATCCCTCTACTTAAAATTCCAACCCCCCCCCCCCCAAGCCTACACCAGCCGGCCTTTTACAAAAGTAGCATATCATATCCAGTAGCCACTTTATGTCAATTTAATTTCTCAATTGCTTCCCTCACCCAATCCCCCAATTTTAATCTATTCTATACATAGTATAAAAGAAGAGACTGTTCAATTTACATCACGTGACACCCTGCCAACAGCGGAGACGCGGATGTTATCAATTACAGAAAAGAGCAGGAATCCAGGGTGAAAGAAAAGCTTCACGGGGTATCTCATATTTCGATCTGTGCCATGATGCGCACGTCTATCTTTCGCCAGGGCGGTCCCTCCATAAGGATCACGAGTGAGAAGTTCACCCGTCTCCGTCAAGGAGGCTCATCAAAATGGCACCGATTAAACAGCACAAGCGCAAATACAAGCACAAATCCAAAAGACACGATCAAAGAGCCCGTGATATTCTCCGGAATCCAACCAACAGGTGTCCCCCATCTAGGCAATTATCTCGGAGCATTGCGACAATGGGTGAAACTCCAAGATGAAGCGGAAACAGGGACAAAACTTCTTTTTTCCATTGTGGACCTACACGCTCTAACAGTACCACAAGACGCGAAGCAATTGAGGACATGGCGAAAGGAAGCGTTTGCTACTTTACTTGCTGTTGGTTTAGATCCGAAACGATCAACTATCTTCTATCAATCATCAGTAAGTTACGCAATCTGGCGCCACACCACAGATACAAACACACAGCAAAGCGTGATATTAACATTGAAGTCAGGTGCCGGCGCATACTGAATTGATGTGGATCCTCAGTACGGTTGCTTCGATGGGATATCTTTCACGTATGACTCAGTGGAAGGTAAGCAACGAACAAACTCCCATATATAACAGCGTGATGATTAACTTAGGGTTCTCAGAGCAAACTCCAATTACCCGATGATGCAAGTCTTGACGACTCAGAGGCAAGAGCTCAACTTCGTCTGGGGCTCTTTTCATACCCTGTACTTCAAGCCGCGGATATCCTGATCCATCGGTATGAACCTTTACCCGAAGAGCGTTCTATCTCTAGTCTGATACTAATCAACATCAGAGCTACACATGTACCAGTTGGAGAAGATCAAAGACAACACCTTGAATTTTCCAGGTACACCGCAAACAGCTTCAATCATCTTTACGGTCAAATTTTCCCTACACCAGAAGCACTGATCTGTGAGTCCAACCTAACCCAACCCCACCCAAGTTCTACTCTACTCTACCCTACCCTAGTAAACTCCGCTAAAAACCAATCAAAGCCCCCGCAAAAAGAGTAATGTCACTCAAAGAACCAACATCCAAAATGTCAAAATCCCACCCAGACCCACGATCCCGAATAATCCTCACCGACAGCGCAATCGAGATCCAAAAAAAGGTAAAAGTAGCCCTAACGGACTCCGAGCCAAAAATCACATACAACCCTGCCGAACGACCCGGTGTCTCGAATTTAATTGAGATTCTGAGTCATTTCGAGGGGAGAGAATGTCTTGATATTGCGGCCGAGTTTGAAAATGCTAGTCTTCGATCATTGAAGGAGCATGTTGGTGAACGAATTTCCTTCCATCTTGCTGAGATTCGGGATCGGTATGTTTCTATCATGGATGATCGGAGTGGATATCTTGATTCTGTGGCGAGGGATGGTGGTGAGGCTGCCAGGGCTAATGCCGATGTGACGATGCGAAAGGTTCGGAAGGTGATGGGGTTATAAGTGTATAGATTGTCTTGGTGTGTTTGTATAACTGTATAACCGAGGCTTTGAGGCTGATCTACTCTGTGTGAATTATGTATGATATTGTATGTATATTGGTGAATAACAGTCTCCTCTGCTTGAGATATACTCTCTTTATATGCAATATAACTGTTCTAGCACTATCAGTCTATATCATCTGCTAGCATAGCAGCTGGATCAAGCTATATGCGGCAGGATAAGTATCCAGGAGACACATTAACAAAGAAATGAAGTAGAGGAGAGAAAACATCTTCTATAATTATCTAACCTCAATAAATGCTTCAAAATCATGACACATAAAGTAATATCAATAAATCAAAGGTATCCCGACACCACGTACACCAGAAGCATGCATAGATCGACAAAAGAAGAAGAAGAAGAAGAAGAAGAAATGGAAGACATAAATTTCACCAACAACCCCCATCACTCACAGAGCAAGAAGATATCCCGCCCCAGCAAGACCAAGAGCAAGATGTTGATTCATGCCCGTCGCTTTAGGCGCAGAGTTCTCCGTCGTAGTGAAAATGCCACCTCCACCAGTAATACCACCGATTCGTGCCCCCGATCCTCCCACAGCAGCAGAAGTGACGGGATTAGCCACAGCCGTCGCACTCGGGACGGAATCCGTACCAGTTCCGATCTCAACGACATTGCTCTCAGTTGTGTTGAAATTCGTGTTCGCTAGAGAGATTTCATTATTGGCCAGATCGTAAACGACGTACGCGCTGCGAAGGAAAGTATCTCCCAACACGGCAGTACTTTCACCAGCAGGGGCAATGCCAAAGATACAAGCACGTTCTCTGTTATTGAAATAGTAATCACCCATATTGATGACCAATTCATTGACACCAACATCGATAGTCGGAGACGAGAACGTGTAGGAAACATTCACATCCCTTTCAGCCAGACTGCACGGGACAAGACCGATACCATTTGATGAGTCGTACTGTACTCCCAAATCTTGGTAAATATCTTGCACAATACCATCAGGTAAATAAGTCAAAGAACTTCCCGAGTCAAGCAAAACGCCGACAGGCAAAGAACTAGACGAGTAATTATGTGTCTTCGACGAAGTTGACACAGCAACAGCCGTCAAAGCAATAATGAACTCCGAGTACGAATTGCCAAGTTTCTGAATCGGAATAGTCTCCAGAGCTCCGTGGTATTTCGCAGTATTTACCCCACCGAAGAGGATGGAACCGGTATTTGCATCGAGATCATTTAACCAGAGACTGTAAGCGTTGGATTTGATAATTCCCCTTCAACCATTGCTTTTGGAAGGTTATTATATGCAGGATCACCATTTTGGCCGGACTGAACCTCATTAGAAGCATATCCGATTCCCAATACTCCCTCTATCCAAACGTTAGTATTCATCACATCCAAAGAGAAGAGAAGAGAAGAGGGGGGGAAGAGAGGGGTGTAACATACCGGCCGAAGCAGACGTATAACCCACACCAAATTGGAAATTCTTAATGGTTGTACCGCCAATGGTGATAGTATCCGTGACATAGTCACCAACGGCACTGGACCCATCGGCATAGGTGATATTAAAGTCCGACGAGACGAAAGAGTATGAAGACGATGAGCTCGAATCATAAGTTCCGGAATCCTGACAGGGGTCTGATCTGCGTTCGCAGAGTGTGGAATTGGGGGCATTGCACCATAAGTCACTGCTACCGGTATCTAGAACCAAGCGCAATTTTTGCGCCGGGGTTCCTAAAGTGATATTGCAAAAATAGAGAGTTTCCTAAAGAAAAAAAAAAAGAGATATTAGCATTGAATATGTGATAGATCCAGTATGAACTCGGATCAGGGTATAGGGGCTTCTCTGCAAGTTGGACATACCTCATTATCCAGTACTTGACCGACAGTCTTATCGCGCTTCCTCCGAACACGATCTCGAGCCACAGGGTCAATGATATCCTTGCGTTGAATGTCCATGCCGATCACAGCCGGAACATCTCGCTCGTGGAGGGTTAACCCCCACGCAGGCAAGGCAAGGGATGCCCATAGAAACCAAGAATTCCTCATGATGATCTTCGGCTTTCCCCGCGATTTCCTCCCGACAAGAATGTAGTGTATTTAATCGGATCGGTCGACTTTTTGATACTTTGATCTCGTAGAGGAATTGTTGTGATTATTTTTGGTTTTCGCAGTATCTCCGAGTGAAGGCAGCGGGTGAGCAATTGATTGACTACGATCTGAGAGTGTAAGAGGAATGGAAGAATGGAAGACTGTGGGTTGGGCTAAGACGAGAGAAAGAAAATGAGAAATTGGGGCGAGAGAAGACCCAGACGAAGATGAAAATAGAATAAAGTCAAGATCGTCAGGTCAAATCACAGGGCTGTCGTCTGCTGTTGGTGAAGTGGAGTAGTGTCGTCACCAGTTCACGTAGTTACACTACACTACACTACAGTACTATGTATGTATGTATGTACAGTATGTACTGGTAGACTCGGCAGGATTAACCCGAGATATCCGGGAGAGCCGATTAGGCAGACTACTTATACTATATATATACACCTGTACATAATAGTGAATAATCTGACTACCATCCAGAGTACGATAGTGGACCGAATGATTCTGCCTGGTCTACGTATATCCGCCGCGTATACCTTCAAAAGTGGTTGGTCGTCGATGACGCGGTTGGCCCCGCCGAGGCTGTTTTCGGGTTAGCCTAGATGTGAATAATTATATCTAGTATACCTATACTAGTATTCAATTATATTCAAGTATGAGATATTGTCTATATTCAGATGAATAGAAGAAAGGTTATGGTTATAATATATAACTAGAAAAATAGTATAAATGGTAAGTAGTATAGGATGCTCATATATGGGGCGGTTATATATGTGGATGTTACTTACTATTGTATAACTGGAGGTACTATCCAGTTAGTCTTATGGACTAAATAACTAGATATACGAGGACTAGCACCATCTAGGAAATACTCCCACCTATATACACTCCATAAGCACTCGTATTCATATTCAGATCGGCAAATACGAATCAGTAATCACGAACAATCAACAAATGGAAAGTCTATCGAGAAACTACATAGCAGAGCAAAAAAGTTATACGTATGTACGCGGATACACGCCAAAGCTTGGCGTCCTTCGTCTTCGCCTTCACATCTCCCAATGCCTCGAATAAACCCCGCCACCCTTATCAAGGCATACTCCGAATCTCCACTCCTACCACTTCTCCTAAAAGAATGCCGAACCCTCGAATCAGCCCGCAATGAACTCCGCTGGCTACGCGAACACGTCCTCCGCCCCGTCCCGCACCAACACCAACACCAACACCAACACCAACACCACCATAACCCAACAACCTGGAAAACGCGTCTCATCTCCCTATGCCGCAAAAGATCACGCGGTTATCCGCTCCAATACATCCTCGGGGACCAACCATTCGGTGATCTAGAAATCCTCTGTCGTCCCGGCGTCCTTATCCCAAGGTCCGCATCCAATAAATAAAGACAGACTGCGAAATCCGCTAACGAGATATAGACCCGATACCGAAGCCTATGTAATCAAAGCATCCAAGATTATCGCCCAAATCACCTCAACCGAACAAAATGATTCGACGGAGACAAGAAAATCCAGATCAACCCCTTTACGGATCCTAGATCTCTGCACCGGAACAGGCTGTATAACTCTACTCCTGCACGCGTTATTAGCGCCTCAATTCGATAATCTGCGTATTATGGGAATCGATATCAGTCCCAAGGCTCTAAGCTTAGCCCGATCAAATCTAAACCATAATCTCCAGCAAGGATTATTATCTCCTTGTGCATCGACAGAGATTCAATTTCACCGCGCTGATGTCCTAGCACATCCTTCAACTCCACCCTCAACTTCAACTTCAGTTTCAGAATTCGATACCTCACCACCCGTGGAAACAATTCTACAAGAATACTTCAATCACCCATCTGAAACAGACAAAGTTGATCCTCTTACACAAAAGAAAGTCCAATGTGATCTACTAATTTCCAACCCACCATATATATCAACAAGAGACTTTCGAAACGGAACTACATCACGAAGTGTCCGACTCTTCGAACCCAAAACCGCTCTTGTCCCTCCTTCACTATTACCGAATACCCCAAACCACACAGCTCAACACACTGATACAAGTCGTGACCGACCAGAGGATATATTCTATCGGTCAATTCTGGAACTAGGCTATAAATTAAAGACGAAGGTTATTGTTTTGGAATGTGGCGATATTCAACAAGCTGATAGAGTAGTGGATATGCATCGTTCTATGACGAGTGATGAAGAATTCAGTGTACAGGTTTGGCCGTTTACCAAGGAGGATATGTCATATTATGGATTTCATTCTGGGGAAGGGTCTCGATGTGTGATTATTCAACGGGGTTGTACCTCGTGAATAAAGTGAATATACTCCTAGATAGGATACACATGGGTCGGATTAGTAGCATGAGACAGGTGTGAAATGTAATCTAAAACATTCGAGTCCGATTCCAGAACGAAGATCATGAAACAAATGATTAGAAACCTAAATCTACTTATTGGTTCGATCATGAATGTACCTGATTATGGTACCCACAAGACTTTATACAGAGCCTCAAAATAAAGTTAAAAAAGCAAAGAGAAAGATCTACATTAAGCGCTGTCTAACCCTTCAGAAGATGTACATGATAAACGTATATTAAATGTATTTAAACGAGTTCAAGTACAAGTAAAGATATTCCTGCAATCATGAAAATGCATTCTGGTCATCATGCTGAAAACTATATACAGAGAGAGCAGACCAAGACCACTGGCCTGGGTCCATTTTTGTGATTATTAAAACATGTCTAATGGGTGTGCGCAGCGCAAGATTAATATACCTGAACGGAGGAGCCGTTGAGAAAGAGGGAGAGCGGATATAAGCTCGTAGCCCAATAGAGTTCAAAAGAAAACATGGTCAGAATAGAAAGAATCAGACTTCGCTCTGCATAGAGACAAATTTCTGAGTTTGGCGTATATGACCAAGATGCTGGCCTTGGCGGATAGTGGCGACATCGTCAACACTTAAAGATCCTTCTTTTGCTCGGCAGAGTAATTGCGGTCATCATCGCCTTCAACCGTCTTGAGAATTGACTCCATCTCCTTTGCTTGACGCTTCCACTCCTGGTCACCCATTTTAGTCTCACGACGGAAAAGCTCCTCATTAGGCTTGCGGTAGCTACCGCCCATCCGGTCCCAGAGTGTAGTGAATTGCCCGTAGTTGTAGTTGAAATACAAGTGGTGCATAGTGTGGCAAGCGGCACCGTTCACAACGGGGCTATTGGCAACGTACTCGCCATCATGAATGAAGACAGTCCACAGATTGATGAAACCGAACAAGAAAACATAAGCCAGTTTCTGAAGAGGAAAGATGAACGGGAAAACATGGTACGGCACACTCTGAGACCATCCATCAAGAGGGTGGAAAGCGTGCGAAGCATAAGGGCTAGGCATGATCCACTTATGATGCGGCTTGTGCAGAGTGCGGTAAACGCGCGGGTGGTGCAAGCCTCGATGAATCCAGTAAATGAAGAAATCGGTGAAACAGATGAAGAATGGGAATTGCAAGATACTGTAATATGGGAACGGTTCTTCGGCGACGGAATCGTAGAGTTTAGCGTATCCGCGGACTTCCAGGACGAAGAATGGAGCAGTCAGTAGAGCCATCGGGGGCATAGCGCTCATAGCCTGTTTGATTTCCATGGCGATTTGATTCTTGAGGAATTTGGGGTGTTTGTACGTGGTTTTGTCCCAGATGAAAATATAGGAGAGGGAGGCGACAATGAAATAAACGAGAAGACCGAAGATCCTAAATTTCACAAATATTAGTTTCTCTCTCTCTCTCTCTTCATGATTGTTTTCTTCTCGCGAAAGAAAAAGCAGATCAAAGATCGAGGGGAATGAGCGCATACCAAGTGATCAGGAAAAAACTGGTGAATTGACGATAGATGTTATTCCGCGGCCAGGCACTGAGATAGGCATATTTGGAAGGTTCCAAGTGCAGAAAATGAGTCGCAGGCTCATAGATAAAAGGCTCAGACGCGCCGAAGAGAGCAAGCGAACTGTTGGCGGCATTGGCGAAAGCCGGCAAGGAGACGGAGGAGGATAAGGAGGTCGGAAGCAGGGAAGAATAAAGGCGATCACCAACAAAGGTGTCCCAGATTTCTAGGATAATATCCATCTCGACTTTCCACGAGTGTCAATGAAGTGGACAGTTGTGGGGGGGGGGAGAGAAGAAATTGAGAAAAGGAAAGGAACAGAGTGGGTTGAAAGGGAACAGAGTCAAGGAGGGAGAGATAAGCAAATAAGAAATTCGGCATCACACCAGCGCGGAACGGGGTCTGCCGTTAATTCTTAATAAGCTGAATATACAAGTAAAAGGGGTATTACAATTGAAAATACTACTGCAGTAAGTATAAAAAGAGTTCAACTAATCAGCCCATTGGTAGTAATGGGCTGGTACCTGCATACACCACGCCATACTCATTATAAACCAATTATACTATTCCAATCATTTGTGCTGACCTTGCACTTTACTATACTATGTAGTATGTATGTATGTACTTGTATACATTCGACTCAAATTCTCAAGTGGCAATCCTCAATTGGTGCCTTATTTATAAGGCACCAAGGCACTCACTTCTCCGTTCTCACATTTACCCTTACACTCCTACACATATGTAGTAATACTGTATGGTGGTGCTGTACTCTACTATACACTGTACTGGAATATACTCCACTCCACCCGATCCACAATGCAAATTGGCTGCAAAGCTCTTCAGCGATCTGGACTCTACATAGTAGTATCATACGGGAACGGGTATGTCTACAGTACATAGTATGTCCACTTAATGAGTATTAATCTGTAACTCTGCTTTCTTCTTTAGCTAGTTCTATTCTATGTTCTGTCTTCAATTTTTTAATTTTTTATTTTCTATCTTTTTTTTTTTTTTGCAATTGTCATTCATCTAATTAATTCTTTCAATTGTTCTGACGTAGTTCTTGGCTCGGCATTGTTCGTCTATCGCCTGCAGCCTCGCTTCTCGCGCCAAAGACAGCCGCCCAATTCCACCTCAACCCCCAAACTCAAACCTTCCCGCGAACCCAGCCTTCTCTTCCTCCTCCCTCCCCCCCCTCTTCCTTATACGCTCGACTACCCACTCCCACCACCCACCTCCATCTCTCTACGACTCTCGTTACTTGAGTGAGGCTCATTTCGCTCGCCCTTATTGTCGTGGCTAGCTGCGTGGTGTCATCCACCAAGCAGCATTGCCGCCTCAGTAATTTAGCTGTCATCCCAGAGACCCTATCCACCTGAGCTACGATCCGTTGTCGCGAGCTGTCGCTGATCCTGATATCGCCATCAAAAAGGCCCATTGTCAACTCGTCTGATTTAATTATTGCGCCAGAAGCTCTTCTATCTTCACTCCCCCAATATCATCATGTATAACGCTCACCGCGGGATGGTTCCCGCTCCCAACTCTCGTCTGACGGAGTTGCTGGATCAACTGCGCCAGGAATTCGAGAGCCAGTCACGAAACACCGGAGAATATGAACACCAGTGTATGTTGTGATTCTTATCTTTTTTTTTCTCACTTTTATCTCCCTCCTTTCTTTTTCTTCGATATCCGAGGCCTCACTCAATCCTATTTGCTCCCTCTCCGTCCCTTTTCTTGCCATTTCAGCAAACTACCGCCAGTCCATTGGCCACGATGACTTGGTTACGAACCTCGCTGAAACATTTTTTTTTCTAACGGATAGACGCAGTGACCGGTCAGCTCCAGGAGATGGAGATGATACGCCAGAAGGTCTATCAACTGGAGCAGACCCAGATTAAGATGAAGCAAGAGTATGTCTTTATATACCTCTCTCATTATCCCGATCGATCTCGCGTCAACGGATCGTCACTAACAAGATTCTGCGCGACAGCTATGAAGGCGAAATTCGAATGCTGCGACATGAACTCGAATCTCGCGGCGTCCAGCCCGTCTCTCACATCGCGGCCACGCAGCATACTGGTCCTCAGGCCCAGCCTCCATCATTGGGCCATGGCCCAAGCAATCTATTCAGTGGTATCATGACCAACCCCGGAGGTAGTGGACCCGGTCTTGCCCCTCCCCCTTCCCAGGATCAGCAGTCCGCCCAGCAGACCCTTCAACAGCCTGCCGCGACCGCCCTGCCTGGTGCGCCGCTGCCCCCGCAGAGCTCATTTGGAGGATACCCGCCTGGCGCTGCTGTGAACGGTATGTGAGAGTGATTGGGGATATTTGCCGAGTAACTAACGTGTTCTTGTTTCTTTCCCTCCTTAGGTTACGGCCCCCCCTCCTCCTCCCACTGCATCCCCCGGCCCGGGTAAGGCTCGTCGCGCAATTCCCGGCCCCGCAACTCCCCAGCAGACACACGCTGCCACATATCCGGATCCTCGTGCCTCGCCGCAGATCCCGCGACCTACCCCTCCCAACCAGTCAGTTGCTCGCACTGAGCGCGTCGGTAACATGCTTGCCAACTGGAACCCCGAGGATCTACCTCCATCCCAAAAGCGCGAGGGTACCGATTGGTACGCAGTGTTCAACCCTGAGGTGCAGCGTGTACTGGACGTTGAGCTGGTGCACCACCTCACCCACGATAGCGTGGTTTGCTGCGTTCGTTTCAGTCGTGACGGCAAGTACCTGGCCACTGGTTGCAACCGTTCTGCTCAGATTTTCGACGTCACTACTGGCCAGAATGTGGCGACACTTCAAGATGAGAACGTCGACAAGGACGGCGATCTGTATATCCGCAGCGTCTGCTTCAGCCCTGATGGCAAGTACTTGGCCACAGGTGCCGAAGATAAGCAGATCCGAGTAAGTCTCAGTCCCTTTATAACCAGCAAAGGCTTCTTTCTTTCGTCCGGTCACTGTGTTTGCTGATCAATTCAAGGTCTGGGATATTGCCGCGCGCACCATCAAGCACATCTTCACCGGACACGAACAGGATATATACTCCCTAGACTTCGCCAACAACGGCCGTTACATTGCCTCAGGCAGTGGAGACAAGACCGTGCGTCTTTGGGATATTCTTGACGGCAAGCTCGTCTACACCCTTAGCATCGAGGATGGCGTCACCACGGTTGCCATGTCTCCCGATGGCCACTATGTCGCGGCAGGCTCGCTGGACAAGAGTGTGCGTGTCTGGGACACCACGACCGGCTACCTGGTAGAGCGTCTGGAGAACCCCGATGGCCACAAGGACAGCGTGTACTCGGTTGCCTTTGCACCCAATGGCCGTGACCTGGTTAGCGGCAGTCTGGACAAGACTATTAAGCTCTGGGAGCTCACTGTCCCTCGTGGCATGCACCCTCACAGCGGCGTGAAGGGCGGCAAGTGCGTTCGCACATTCGAGGGCCACAAGGTTCGTTTCATCCTCTCTATCATTCCCCATTGGATCCGCACGGGCTTTTGCAAAGATGCAATGGCTATGCTACTGCCTTTTTGCTCCCATTCCCTCCTTCTCCTCCCCCTTTTTTTTGAAGAGCTCCACTGATTGACTTTTTTCTTTTTACTGCAGGACTTTGTGCTTAGCGTTTGCCTGACGCCTGATGGCCATTGGGTCATGAGTGGTTCAAAGGATCGTGGGGTCCAGTTCTGGGATCCGATCACCGGCAATGCTCAGATGATGTTGCAGGGACACAAGAACTCCGGTGAGTCTAAACGATATAAAGTTCATAAGAGAGGGAGAATCTTGAATGCTAATATGATTTCTCCGCGGATAGTTATCTCGGTGGCTCCCGCCCCAACTGGTAACCTCTTTGCTACCGGCAGTGGAGATATGCGTGCACGGATCTGGAGGTGAGCTTCCCTACTCTTTTTGTATGACTATACGAATTGGTTTACTAATTGAACCGCTCTAGATACTCGAATTACACTGGACGGTAAAAGGGTGGCGGATGCCTCGGCGCAATTTGACTTGTTTTGCTTTCTTCGCAGCCATCTTTGGGGCTCGAATTTGTCGGAATTCTCTCTTATCTCATTATCACCCTCTTATTCGATTTCTCTCCTCTTTGATTATCATGTAATGCCTTTTTCGCAAATGCACCAGTAAAAATTATCTCAAATACTTACGTTCGTAGATAGACCCTCACCACCATCATTCCCTCTCTATCATGCTGAATGACCACACAGACCCTTTCAAAGTAACACAATGGAAAAGGGGACCCCAAAAAAGTAAAACCCCCTGTCCGTCCGAATCGCCACAGAGCCTCTAACTATGTATGTAGTAACTATCTCACTCTGGTCCGTGAGGTAGGACAGGATCGTGACCTATCGACTTGGATCGACTGGGACGAAATCGATCTTCCTTGATTCAGCCCCTCCCCCTTAAATGACTCCGCTCGTTCCCTGTACACACTAATCCCATCCTGTAGATACAGTACTTTATCCTCCGCCCAGTTTGACTGGGTCCAGGCCATCACATCACACCAACTAAACTTAGATGGGTAGGTCTCTAATGCAGTAGGCAAATGGTTTTGTTTCGCGGATCATCGGGAGGCGGAGTCTAGTGAGTGTCAGTCACGGTGACAGGCTGATTATGCGAGTTCGATCTACCATGCCTCCGTGGTCCGTACTCTGTACTAGGTTACTCTGTATACCGAACAATTTCCTTGACTGCTGCTTAGTTGTACTGCTTACTGCTTACGGCTTGTCTCGTGATCTCGTGATGGGCGATCAATACGGGGGGAAGGGAGGGGGGAGTGGAGTATCAGGAACAGATCCTATCGAGTTAGATTTCCGGGGCGTCCGCTGTCACTTACTCCTCTTCTTTACCCTCGTACTGTGCATTATAATGAGTACTGGATGTATTCCGTATGGAGACTCTGGATCCATTTGCTGAACCTATTTGGGTAGGAGTTCGTGACCAGACACCGATCCCTGCAGGAACCGTGTTCAGGACGCCTTCAATGCAAGACGTGCAGGGGATTATTATACGTATAAATCTTTCTATCTGCTATTCTCCGGGGATCTCAAATTTACGCAATCTTTTTGTTCTGGGGAAGTCTTAAAAAGATACATAGATTTGTCGATTTGATCATACTAGAAATGAGTATGTCTCTAATACCCGTGGTATACCCATACATATATATATATCACCACCTGGTGTGTATGGGCATACACACAGTATATAGTAAAACCAGACAATACTATGGGTCCATGGAAATGTACACAGACAGTATTTTCACGATGACAAAAAAGAAGGCAAATGGCAGCACCCACAAGTATCACGATACCAAGACAGCACACTAGTTAATTACAGTAAAGATCAGCGTAGATCTGGAGCTGAAAAGCGATCGGGAGAAGATCAGTGAATTTCCAGGGGCCATGGGCGGCTAACCAGGATAATTCGATTGGGGGGGGGGAGGAGGAATCGACGCTATTGGTGACTATCGGGTACATACATACAGTACAAGACTCCATCCATACATCCATACAGAGTACTCTAATGAGGCTGCTTACTTGACCTGTCTATTTGTATTTTCGTATGAGTCTGTACTATGTATGTATTATATATTGTAGTATAATCACCTGCAGATCCCTGGTCCACTTTGAAAGCCCGAAGGCCCGGGCCGCCCTCGAGGGCTGCTTTCTTTTCCCAAAAGAAAGTATCCTGATTTAGTATATTTGTAGAGTTGTTGAGATGGTGTTGATATTCTATAGACATCATTGTTTATATATATATATATATATATTCATATCGTGAATAAATGTTATAAACATAGATATATTTTCTGGAATAAGAAAGAGCGACCAACAATTAAAGTGGACCGCACCTTCCAATTGAGCTCGCCAGTCGCGGCTGCGAGTATTTTTTTTGGTGGCTCACCGAGACTTTCCCTTCTTCTTTTCTCATCCAATCCATCAAGCCACTTCCAAGTGGATTTATTCATCAATCCAGTAATTTGATTAATTTACTAATTGGTTTTATTTTGAATATTATTTTGAATAATATTATTTATTTTAATATTTTTTTAAAAAAAAATCTTTTTATATATTGTTATCCCGCCACAAATGATGCGTCCACGATGCTGCAGCCTTCAGGTCCGCCTCACCCATGATCCCTGGGAGATCGCCCATGCACGCTTGGCCTCGAACTGGTCTCCTTTTCTTTGGGAACGTCATACAAGATATTCTTGGGCCCGGGTGATCATCACTAGTTGTCAATCTTCATCTTCACCATCTCCTGCAAGTGACTACAACTCCTCGTACGAAGTACACTACATATATAGATCTGCCAAATCCCTCCACTCCCCCCACACCCCTGGCCCCAGGTACATCCTCGAGCCTGTCTTTATATTCCCCAGTTCCTCCCTCAAAAAGCAATCAGCTTGGACGAAACCCAAATTCCTTTCTTTTTTTCGCTTGAGGGTTCATCCTAGCTGCATCAAGAGGAAGTTTAGATCTATATCCTCTTTTCATATCACTTCTCACTACATACAAACTCAAACCCGGATACTTCCTATCGCTTCTGTGGTGTGTGAGGTCTTTTGGAACCAGGGACGACAAAAGAAAAGAAAAATCTCCAAATAAAAAGGAAAAAAAAAAGGATTACTTCGTGCTGAAATCATGGAAACTGCCGAACCAGTCTCTTATGATTTCCACGGCGTGGGTGCATTCCCTCATCGTCGGGCCATGGACTCACCTCTATACCCTTATTACTCCCATCCAACCTCAGCTTCATATTTGACACCATTTCATGCGCCAAATCCCCCCTCATACCATTTTGGCTCTTTGAACCATCAGCAGTCCCATCCATATCATTATGTGGTGGCCAGCCAGCCACCACTCGGCTCCTCGCGCCTGACAGAGCAACCGCCATTACTACCTGAGATCCGCCCAGCCAAGAATGCTATTAGTCAAGTTGGCAAGCCTGAGACTAGCTTGTCATCACATCTGGCAGGACTTCACAAGGGATCTTCTTCTGAGAAAAAGGATGGTCCCTCGGCTGAATTCTCGACTGAAGTCGACGTCCTGATGAAAGCAATTCAAGCAAAACCCTCGACTTCATCATCACCAGTCCAGCAATCACTGCCTCCTCTTCAACAACTTGCTCCTCCAGGATATCCAAGTTACTCAATGTCTCCACCACAATGTCTTCTCACTAATGAGGGACAACTATCTCGATCTGGAAAGAAGCGCAAGTATGCATGCACATTACCAAACTGTGGCAAAAGTTTCGCCCAAAAGACTCATCTCGATATTCACACACGAGCACATACTGGGGATAAGCCATTCGTGAGTAAATCTTGCAACCTATCGCCTTTTCCCTCTCGATCCGAAACAGCTTTAGTGTTGCTTTCTGGATGAAACATGTGCTGACTAGAATTCTCAGATCTGCAAGGAGCCGTCATGCGGGCAGCGTTTCTCGCAGCTAGGCAACCTCAAGGTAAGCCAGACCCTTCCCCCGCCTGCATAAGATTTGATTCAAAAGTACATAGTAGCTGACGGCTGACATTTCAATCTACATAGACCCATCAGCGTCGTCACACGGGAGAGAAACCGTATGAGTGTGATATCTGCTATAAGCGATTTGCCCAACGGGGCAATGTACGCGCTCACAAGACCACCCATCTAGAAGCAAAGCCATTTACTTGTCTTCTGGATGATTGTGGCAAGAATTTCACTCAATTAGGCAACCTCAAGGTAAGCAGCAACAACTCAGCGAGCTCAGCGAGAGTCCAGCCCTTCGTATCCTCAATCTATGAGACATACTGGACTATGACATACCTAACATTCTCACTCACACTCACAGTCCCATCAAAACAAATTCCACTCATCAACACTCCGCACATTGACGCTTCGATTCTCTCAAATCAGCGAGCATGGACCCGCAAACCCTCAAGACCGTGAATTATGGGAATACTTCGCAACATTATACAAAAACAGCAACAAAGGAATCAAAGGTCGTGGTAAAGACCGTCGAATTTCAACAACAAAGCGACTAATGACCGGCGATACTAAGAAGAGACCTCCATCAATGGAATCAGATGATGATGGATCACAGCCTCGGAGGGGAAGTTATGAAGATGGAATGTCGATTTATACTCGTGGATCAAGTAGTGATGCAGATGAACAGGGAACATACTTTCTTGATCGACGATGATGGTTTAAAGTAAGGGCTCACCATTGACACGGTGTTGAATGTTCATTTAGTCTGGAGACGGGGTTTTAGTATAGATCCTTCTACTGGTGTAGGAGACGTATCTATTCGGGGTTATGGGATTATGCTTTATTTGATTAAGATGTATATGATACCACGAGGGATTTCGATTTGATCATTCTACTTGACTTGATTTGATTCTATTTGTCTCTTTACCCCCCCAGAGTATTACATATTCTTATTCACCCTTCGTATTATCTAGGAGTGTCGCCACTGCGGTTGGGCTGAGGTTGTACAAGATACGACTATTGAAACGATTAATCCGGACCTGTGCTGGAGACGAAAGTCACGCAGTTTTAGAGTAGAATCAGCACTGATGCTCACTACAAAGGTTATTCAAAATATCATTAGCTAAATCTATCAACAGAGAAAAAGTATACGAAGTTAACTTCAACTTCCAGGGTAAACTACAGAGCACGCGAAGGAATGCATGGCAATTCAATCCAAGCCAAGCCACTAAAGCATATACACTTTCAGATGATTTACATATCATATCCATAGACAATGACAATGACAAATAATGTACTGATTTATACTCCGTACTGTACTCTTCATTTACGTCGTACAAGATACTCCACATCATTTCATTCATTTACATAGTACTTAGCACGGGGCTGTATGTATACCCGCCTTGTAAAATAGCCCAAGTCACACTTAGACATCATCCATACTCTACTACTCCGTAGTACATGATAAACTTGAAAAATGATACCTATCATTATCTAGGTGAATAACATCCGGGCATATCAATCCAATCAATATTTGAGGAAATGAAAATAACTAAGGTACAATATCATTTATCACCCAACTACAGTACAATAAAACCAGATCAACCCAAATCATTGCGCACTAACATCACCATCAACATCAGCATCATCAATCTTCACATCCCCATCACCCTGCGGCGCAACAGTTCCAACAGGCACAGCACCAGCCAACGCATCATTAATAAAAGCCTCTTCAACACCAAACTTCCTCCTAAAAACCCTCAACCACCTCCGACCCCATTGTCTAATAATCGCATCCTCAGGAAG
Organism: Penicillium citrinum; assembly: GCF_028827155.1. Taxonomy (NCBI): domain Eukaryota; kingdom Fungi; phylum Ascomycota; class Eurotiomycetes; order Eurotiales; family Aspergillaceae; genus Penicillium; species Penicillium citrinum. The sequence goes on from NW_026622690.1 coordinate 244,613, forward strand.
ATCCCCCGAACCATCCCCGCGTTCCATAAGTTCATCATTACTACCCGCAGCAACAGAAACAATGGCATCTTCCAAAAACTTAAAGAGGGAAGCCATTTCAGCACGTTCACGAGAAAGCGTCTCATCAAGAACAGAAAGTTGAGGTTCATAAAGATTTGTTTGAATCCTCGCCGCAACAATCTGTCTCATCCGATTCGTAACTTTACCAATAGTCGCAGAAATCATTTCGAAAACGTGTGGTTTGGAAAGAATCGTTCCAGCAGCAATATGTTCTGTAAGAGCCCATTCCAGAACAGATTGTGGGGAGAGAATGGTGTAATTTAGTAATTTATCAATGATATTGATAGCGATACCGGGTTGATCAACCCAATATTCCATGACGGAGGTGATGATTTGAAGTCTTGCTTTTGGAGAATCATTTCCGATGGCGAGGAGACGGTCTTTATTCCGTTCGATACAGGATAAGACGTGGGAGAGGGATTTAGATCCGACGAAGCAGATTGATGTAACGAATGCGTCTGTTGATGGGATCTTGACATCTTCGACGCCTTGGTTTTGGGCTTGTTCCTCGATGGATGTGATGACTGGTTCAATTTCTTCGTCTCCGGCTTTTTTCCGGATAAGTTGGCCTAATTCTTGACCTTCTTTCGAGTAGGGAGTCACTATAGAATAGGTGTTAATTTGGAATTTTCCTGTGGGATCTTGTACGAGGTAATTAACTTACTCTCGGAGAGATACTTGAATTCTGGAGTATCCTTCTCCTTGCCTTCAGTGATCAGAGGAATGTATGGCTCTGGAAGTGTACCCTTGATACGTTGAGCAAAGCTCAAGCGAATCTCCTTGTCCAATGCACCGTGGATGAAAGCCATCTTAGGGTGGATAACGGGGAGTTCGAGATCGTCGACCCTGGTGTGTAATTAGCAAAACCGCAATCATTGATTAAGGAAAGTAAAAGCGCTCTTCGACTCACCATTCGCTCCACTTCCATGTGAAACCGAAATTGCTTAGATGGTGAGCAAACCAGTCCAGGAAACGGTTACTCAGTTCCAAATCCATTGTCTCCAAATTGTTATAAAGGAAGCGAATAGCACGACCCAAGCTTGGCGCGATAGCTGCAGGAGCGATCTTGCAGCATTCAGTCAAGACTGAGTGGTAGTAAACGAGTTTATGCTCCGGGGTGGGCAGTTGATACAACTGAGAGAAAACAGCATCAACAGCCACATCCTCCGGTTTCCAAGACTGTCCGTCACCAGCTAGATCTCGCATGCGATCGAATGGAGTCGCACGCTTGACAAATGTGTAAGGAGTGAAGTAGCAGTCAACATCGATGAGATACTTGGCGGTAGCGACTCTGTTGAAATCAAGCAAGTTGATAGTATCAACCAAGGCATCGCGCAAGATAGACGACGTGATATCCGAGGTCGGAGGCACCGTGTCAATCTCTTGATTGGCATAGACTGAGAGATAAACTTCCGGGAAAAGAGGTCGAGGACCATTGGGAACCGGATTCGGAACACTGATCTGAGGGAAAGGAACCTTGTTCTCAACATCAAAAGGCTTTTGCTCCTCATTTTCCTCTTGCACGCTCTTCCATGGACGTGGCAGACACTTCAATTCCCAGCCACGACCAGCTTCGGCTTGGAGTTGACTCTGCATCAAGCTAATCACACTGGGGCCGGCAGCTTCCTTGTTCTCATCCGGGCTGAATGTATTGACGAGATCGACCAGCGCGTGGGGGGTGGATGCGATGATATCGGTTTTCTCCAGAATGGCCGAGGCTTGGGACTCGAAGCCAGTTGCTGGGGAAGACATCACATAAGGGATTGTGAATAGAATCACCTTGACGAGTTCCAAACCGAGAAGCTATAATTAATTGCATACGTTAGCATAAAGCTTTACCATCGTATCCACCACCACCACCAACAGCCATAACTTCTCACTCCCACTTACATCCTCAGAGGAAGCCGTCTGGAGATCAACCGCGCGAGCAAAGAACTCCTCAAGAAGTGGGAAGACACCATCACCCTGAAAGATAGGTTGAAGGCTACCCAAAAATCGAATAAGAAGCTTAACCTCGCGCCAAGATCCCAAATCAATATATTTCTGCAACAAATCACCAGCCTTTTTAAGGACTTCCGCACTGATTTCCGGCTTCAAATTGTGAACAGCTAGGGTAACGGCGGCAACGAAAGGGATTTTCATCGGTTGTTCCAGGACACTTGAAAGTCAAATCATCAGCAACCAGCATATAGCATCAGCGAATCATAAAAATAAACTTACAGATCAAGAGAAATATTCACAAGAGTATCTTTCAACTCGTCATCCTCAAAATGATCCGCAACAGACCTCGCAATTCCCAATATATCATCTTCAACTCTCCGCGCAGCCTAACAAACGCGCATTAGTCTAGCTCCAACAATCTCCACGCGAACACTCAATCTCCAACAAAACCCGGAGCAAATATAAAATCACATACAGACTCAGCAATAGTCAAAAGCTGTCTCCGAACCTGAACAAAAAGGGGTTCTTCATATCTGCGTCGTTGAGGTCGACGGTCATAATCGTCGTCATCTGAATATCGTCAGCCCTGTTTCCAGCTATTTCGAATGATGATTGTAAACATACCACGGTAACGACGCTTGCGACCACCTCCACGATAGCCATTATTACGACGATCGTATTCGGCCATTGTGTGGGTTTGGAATTGGCTTGAGAGAGTGTGTGTGTGAGTGGTTTGGATTCGAATTAGGAGTTTCTGCTTTGAATTGGAGCTTCAGTTCCAAGGGTTCGGAAGGGATGATTTTCCGGGCCGAAGATGGACCTTTTTGTATCTACAAGGACGGAGCGAGTTCAGTTAATATTTGAAAAACAATTCAAAGGATTGTTTCCAGTCTACTCATCAAACAATAGATATAGTTCATTGGTAACTCTGATGGATATTACTGGTGCAGACGACTCGTTCTAAGACTTGTTAAAATCATGGGTGATTTCGCGGAATCATCGGCAGGTGCAATGACAGCCTCCTACAGTACAAAAGACATTTACAAGCTCGGGTGAAACAAGGAAAATCGTCTGCTTCAGAATTGAAATGTGTAGCTCATCGCCGACCAAGTCGGGAGGATAAGAAGGGGGAGGGGAGGAACCAGCCAAGCCCGATGGACAAAGGCAATGGCGTTATAACAAGGGAAAAAGAAAAGGGTCGAAGGACAGATAACATGGGCACACACAAAAAAGAGCAAAAAAAATAATGGAAAGAAAATAAACAAGGTTTCTAGTGCTGCAAGTGTCGAGAAGGAAGTCAACAGAAGGTCTCGAAGACCAAACTGCAAGGAAATGAGAGCCTCCAGACCTATCGGTGATGCATATCGAATGTCCCGAGGTCCAAGGACGGCGGCTTTTTGGAGGTGATGTTTTCCTTCCCTCGACCGATGAAACTATGCAGTCTTCAATCCTGGAAGGCAAACTTGCACAGTTAAGGGTATCACTTTTTTCCTCCCCAGAGTTGTCGCAGACACCTCAAAGAATAACTCCAGGCCATGACCTTCCACCATTGCGTGACAATCATCAGCCCTTCTCTGCCCCTCCCCAAAAATCATTCAAATCCGGCTATCCGCTCAGCCATTAAAATAGATGTCAATACTTCACCCCAACTTTCACATTCGACATCGCCGGTGACTGATGTAGTCCTGCTCATGCGAGCCGGATGATGAAATCACATAGAAGTATACAATCCCTGGCGTTGCCCCGTGCTCTCCGATTCATCATCCCGATCCACACAACGCGATAAGTTATTCGGCCGGTGAAGCATCGAATGTTCTCGTCGATTGCGGGGCATTTTTTTGTCACCACGGCGTTACTCATTCGCTCAGTCGAGCTGAGCCATCATCTCCTTCTTTGAAAGTGGCTTGAAATTGTTGATATCGAGGCCGCGGGCCTCCAGAGCGGGACGGGCATGGGGAGGGATCAACTTGTCGTTCATTTCCGGAGCAATTGAAAGTTCTGATGATTGTTAGCATATCGTTGTCAATTTTGATGATTCGTACCCAGCTAGGCCATCACTTACCATGCCGTGAGAAATCGAACAGAGCGGGGAGGTCCTTGGAGGGGCCGTTCTGGTGACGAGAGTCCGGAAGACGTGTGTTAGGATCTCGCAGCTCATCGAAGAAGGGGTGGACCATGGCCTCGACCGCGGACAATCGTTGTGTGGGTGTGTATTCCAGCAGAGCGGAAATGAGATCAATGGCCTCTGGGGGAGCCTTGCGGAACACCTGAAAAGCCGGTCAGCATATTTTGGGCGATGGGACTGGGAAATGATGGCAGTGCGGACCTTGTTAAATGGATGGGGCTTGATTTGAGGGAATTTGTGCTCCATATAGTTGGGGTTCATAGTCCGGATCTGCTCGCGGGATGGTGTGCCAAGAACCTTGATGATTTCGACGAGCTGGTCGATACCCGATTCACCGGGGAAGAGAGGTTGACCCAGCATCAACTCTGCCATGACACAGCCAGTTGACCAGACATCTATCGACCAGAATTAGTATTCAATATGATCCAGGAAGCGAGGGAAGGCGAGAAAGCATACCAATCTTGGTTGTGTAGTTGGTGGCACCGAAGATCAACTCCGGAGCTCGGTAGTAGCGAGAGCAGATATAGGAAACATTTGGTTCGTTCTCGATGAGAATCTTGGCGGAACCGAAATCACAGAGCTTCAGAATACCGGTGTTGGAATCCAAGAGAAGATTTTGGGGTTTGATGTCGCGGTGGCAGATTCCTTGGGAGTGGATATAGGCCAGCGACCGGAAGAGCTGATAGATATACAGCTTAACCTCCAGAATCGGCATTGTTGTCTTCAGCTTGTTGAAAAAGCGCGATGCCCGATAGACTGTCTCGGGGACATATTCGAGAACCAAGTTGAGGTAAACTTCATCTTTCTTGAGGCGGGAAAGACGGTGTCAGCGAGATGGCGGTGGCAGGGTGAAAGATGGCGAAAAGGAGAGAGGAGACAAAGGAGAGGGAGAGGGATGGAGATGGAGAGAGGGAGAAAGAAAGAAAAGAGGAAAGAATCATGGCCGAAGACCAAGAATCGTTGGCACATACCCGATCACCATTGGAGTAGTAAAAGGCCTTGAGTTCGACGATATTGGGGTGGCGCACGATGCGCATGATCTGGAGCTCACGGTTCTAAAAGAGAGAAGTCGATGATGAGTATTAAGGCCAAGAGTGTATGAGACTATCATATCACGTATACGTTGGTCTCATCCATACCTTGAATCGCTTATCCTGAAGAACTCTCTTGATGGCAGCATCCTCGCCGCTGGGAGCCATCTTGGTCTGGAATACCACACCGAAGGAGCCATTGCCGACAATCTTGCATTGCGTGTAAGCAATCTCCTTGGCCTCACCGGTCAGTCCATCTTGGACCTTTTCGCGGATGACCTCTGGTAAAAACGAGAGAAGTTAGTCTTTGACCTAGGTTCAACTAATATCGGGAAGATCCTAATTGACTGGGGAGGAGAGAGAGAGAGAGAGAAGGCTGATCGAGAAGAGGAAGGAGGGGACGTTGATCTTACCGCCCATACGTAGACTTGGGATCAGCCCCGGCCGACTTTGTGACATCGCGGGGGGCGGATGGACCGAGGGAGGGGGGTGGTGGGAAGAAATGCTATCGAGAAAGACGAAGAGAATCCGTTTTGGGCAGAAGTATGAACGGTGGAGAAGCTTAGTAGGAGGAGGAGGGAGGTGGGTGTGGGAGGGGAGGGGAGGAGAGGGGTGGGTTGGGCGGAAAGTCCGAACGATGGGGGGAGGAGAGAGAGAGAGGAGGGAGTTTAGAAACGATGAGAGATGCCAAGAAGGGCAGAAAGAGAGAAGGAGTGAGGACGAGGGAAGATTGAAGAGCAGTTCAAATGCGGGCCAATGAGGGGAGATGGAGAGGGTTCGATGGTGGGCGGGTTCGACGGGACACCAAGACCAAATTCGGGTTCAGGGCGAGTCGGAAGTGACGTTGTGCGGATGTGTGAAGTGGTACACCAGTGGAGATAGTTAAATGAGAAGAAGAACGGAGAAGTTAATGGGGGAAGGAGAAGAGAAGCAAGTGGGAATGGAGTAGACTAAGGAGTAAAAGAGTTACGGGGGAGGAGAAAGAGGATTTGAGGGGGAAAAAGAGAAGATGAGAAGGGGAAAGGAAAGGAAAGGTGGGAAGAGAAAGAGAAGGTGGAAGTGGAAGTGGATGATGGATACAGTGAGTGTATGGGATTGGGGATGGTATGGATGGTATGAGAGGGGCACTCGGTCATTGTTAATATGCACTTTATACACTAAAATAGTATTTTAGACAGCAACAGTTACAGTATAGACAGTAGACAGTAGACAGTATAGAGTAATCTGATCTCTGATTATTCTACACGAATTACTCTCTTCTTTTCCCCTCAAGAAATGATTTTGTATTCTTGAGGGGGTATTTTATCCCCTTGTCTTGGACAAAGAGCCCGGATGATACCGTATAACCGATACCGTACAGTGATATCATAGTACTGTACGTACAATCTACAGTATTTTACACATTTACAGCATACAGCTGTATACTGTAGTATGTATAATGATCCATCATACTCCCACTGGGATAGACAATGACAATTCTATGCTATATTTCCTATACATAGTAATGTACTGAATATAAAATATCTATCCTCTTCCATACTCTACGTTAGTATACACTACACTCTACTAGTAAGAAAGTACTCAGTCGGGTGACTAGCCGTGATTTTCCCAGGAACCACTCTAATTGGTTCAGCCGACCTCGTGACCAACACGATGTCATCGAGTCCAGCTGACTTGTGAAGCTTAGACCAGCCCCCGATCCGACATCAACAGACTTGGTCTGGATCATTGCTCGCTCCAATTTACTCTTTTTTTTCCCTTTTTCTGTTTGGTTTGGACCAGCTCCCGAGCGGTACTGTAGAAGCACGGAGCACAAAAGCTCCATACTTTTTTTTATATCTTATTTTCCTCATCATTCTGTTCGTCGATCTTGATGCCCCCCCCAATGCGAGATACGGCATGAACGGGACCCGGCAGTCCCCTCCCAACACCGTCGATCCCCGACCATTCAAAGTCTCGACAACGCAAGGATCCCCTTGACCGTGCACCAAAGTGATCTCAGCCGACGCCTAGCTCCGAATGATTGGGATTTCAGCCACTGCCACCGGGATGGTACCTGGGTAGTCGGGACTGAGAGCTGATGCAGCTGTGCACAGCTGCATCAGCTAATCTTCGGCATCGGGCCATGTCTTCATGTCTTCGGTCGATTGCCTAAGCCGGTGCCTCACGTTGAGTATTATTAACTGCCACAGTACATAGGATATCAGTACATGCATCGTTAACTACTGACAGTTACTCCGTATGCTATAGACCAATACATATATGCCGTACTAATTACTACTGTAGGTCATAGAGTGTATTAGTTATAACATATTAATTACATTGATAGCTCAGTAGCTTACACTAATACTGTACTTACCTCAATCCTGTATAATTGAACAGAGTATATCCACAAATGTTGTACTATGTACATACAGAATTCCAACAGATTTACGTTGAGACCAGCTTCCCCCTCGAGCAATGCAGAGCTGCAGCTGACTGAAAAGGTGCATGTTGAGGAGCGACCGCGCTGCAGCTGCGGCTGCGCGGGCCTTGTACCACAACGTATTTACCGCCACAGAACCGTTGCCGGTACATGCTAGTACTGTACGGTATAATTGAACTTCCACTTTCGCCCGTTGCGGCGATCGACATCACCAGACCTCATACTCTTTTGCCACTGTTCATTGTCAGGCGACACTGCTGTCATCCCCATAGTGACGTCTTCTAGCCTATTTTCAAGCTACATTCGAGCTTCTACTCGACAAAGTGTAGACCCCGACTACACAAAGTTGTTATGGATGAGTACTTCAAGCTCGGGGATAATACTGGAAAGTGTCACTTTCGGGCCCGACGTAATTTGGAGCCACGAACCAACCATCATTCAATACTAATCCGGCTCCAGATCCCTGGTCATCATCTTTTGGGTGGTCTGTAGGTGAATCTACATATACTAACTAACTATGCTTAGTTACTAACTATGCTGTATGTACTATATACTCTACATAATTCCGAGTGGACCTTGAATTTCCCTACATCCCTGCACCAATCGCATTGTTCCTGAACCACTGGGTTTATTGCGCCTCTGGCATGGAACTGGAGTGATGGTGGCTCGGACCCAAGGGGCATTACTCTATTCATCACGGCCCGGTCTATTGAGTACTGTACATACCTACGGAGTACAGTAGTACAATATCTCGAGGTGAGTTACGAGGGAATCTCTACCAAGTTCTCCGTAGGACACATTAACATAGTAATAGTGTACTCCGACTGAGACTAGAGTATTCCGTGATCTCATAAACACGTGGGCATGATACATTCCTCAGTCACATACCAAATACCAGAATCGGAATAAACGAGAGAGATTTACTCCGTTCCTCTCATCCTCTGGAACTTCCCATGCACATATTCACATCTGACTGGGTGTAGGTCCAAGGAATGCCGACCCAAATTATGCGAATCATGAATTCTCGACACGGCTTATTGGCCATACTACCGAGATTGGGTTCCAATTTTCTTCTTGTACAGACAGTACGGAGCTTCCATGCCTTTGAAGGATCGTTATGATTCTTTTCTTTTAACCCACTGCACTAGCAGAAAAGGATCTGCTCTTCGCCGACGATCCAAATATACTTACCTTTCCTCGGTATGCTGTGGGATCTTCCTGAAAGACTATCGCGTCACATCGCATCGCATCGCACCGCACCGCGTCTGTTTGCACGGAGTACCAAACTCTCATGCCAAAATGAATCCATACCTTTTCGGGGAATGTTGGGCTTTCTCAATGCTGTATAGCGTGGGGACGGTCCATCACTCACGTCACTGATCCATCTCGACATGACTAACGCTAACTACCAACTATCGATCTATGCTTACGAGGTACATATTTTTTTTTTTCTGTACACATGTCACATGGTGAACTTGCCCTAAGCCGATACACAGTTCATGCCCTAATTGCTACATCTACGGTGTACAGTCTACTCTGTTTACAGTACAATATGCTATCATAGTTCATCTAGTCATCCACTTTTACTTAGTAGTCCATACTTCTTTCTTCCTTTCTCTGTATAAACCAACAAATTACCGAGCTTCGGTTTAGACACAAGTGGAACCATCCACATCAATTTCAAGGAAACTAGAAATTATCGCGCAGACGAAGAAGGCTCCGGCGACTATTGGATACTTCCCCCTCTCTCCTCTCTCTGGGGGGAAGAATCTCGGGCCCCCGCCCTCGAAACTGTAAATCCGCGGTTGTTGACTTTGTTCCTCCCGTTCATTTGATGGTCGATGGCCCCCGCAGGAATAGCCCGGGAGGTCAATGCAAGTCGACAAACCCGGAGGACGGACGAGTGTCAACGGCCGGGAGTGATGTCAAAGTGGGATCGGGCACAACCATACAACTGCTCGGAATACATAATATGGGGAGTACATAGCATCGTATATGTACTCCGTACTCCGTACAATGAAATGGGGGTTCTCCATCTACGGAGCACTGTCTTACTTGCTACCTATCAAGGAGCTGGCTGCTCCATACTTAACTAGTACATGCATAACTGGGGCCTATTTGCCCGTGGGAAAGAAAGGGTTAAAAAAGAGCCCCTCTCACCCAAAAAAGCGCACTCATTGAGCGGAGTACAGGGTATGTACATACAGCACATAGTTAGTAGTACTAAACTAGATCCTGCGTAAGAGGCCGATGCATCATCCCCAGCCACATATCTCAATGGCAGTGAATTTTCAACTCACCGAAACAATTTTCAATATCCTCGTACTCCGTAAATAAACCATCACGACATATCTAAACCCCTAGTTTCTCCATACTCTGTCGCGAATAAATCAAACCCCCGGAAGTAAAATCAGCAGTCTAATCCCGACATCAAGGAAATAAACCATCTCAACCTTGGGTCAAGCCCTGCAACTGGGTGAGTGGAGTCGCGAAAAAAAAACGGGGACGGCAAATGGGCGGTAGTCCAAAGAAAGGACAGACAGACAGGCAGGCAGGGAATGGAATCCGCCGGTGACCAGCAGTGGAGTAGCCGAGTGGAGAAAATAAGTTGGAACGGTTTGCTCTCTCCCACTAGCAGATGCATTAGACCTTGTCCACATCTGTACTCCGGAATCTTTGGCCCATCGTTGGAGGTTGGTTTCTCCAGTAGCCCCTTTCCGGATCCACCGGCCAAGACCACACAAGGCGCGGATTTTGGGGGGAAAAGATTCGGTTGTCTCGTGTTCTGAGTCGTGTCAGGTGATTGAGATGGAGTCAGGTGATACGTTATTCGGTGGGATGCCGGATTGGGCTTGAGTTAGGCATGATTTCTGTATAGTTTAATGAGCTGGTTATAAAAATAGATTGACTGTCAAAGAGATATATACTCACATGATTCAAGCTGTTACCATTGAGAGGTAATTGGGGTAACTCTGGAGGGTACTCATGAAATGTACATAAGTAGTACATGTGTGCTGTATGTAATGCCGGTAATACAAGTTACTAAGATCATCCTGGCTTCAGTACAATACATATACTATTCGATCAGATTACTGTAGTGTTGGTACAATTGACGAGCAACCTGTGGCAGAACTAAAGAGCAAAATGTAAAGGTCTACCGAAATTTCACCCCCACGGATCTCGCTATCCTGCACACATGTGGCTGACATCTGCCTTGAATATTGCAGTCGTCACTAGCTGACGTACTACTCAAGATATTCAAACCGATAATGATCAGATCTTCTAAAGTGATATTCGATATTACTACTAGCGCTTCAACATTCTTGTCTTTGTCCCATTAAGCCTCAATAGACACCGAAGAAACAAATTTCTGCTCCTTTACGAAAGATTGCATTCAATTAAATGAACCCTCAATATCAAGACTCTTGCTTGGAAGCCTGGTACCATTCACAATAAGGGGAGTTGGTAATCTCTATTAGAGAGCAACAATTCTGCTTCAGAGCGCATATGTTCAAGGTATGCGGTACTCTATAAACCGCGGGTTTTACCAGACATCGCAATACAAACCTTGCAATCACTTGTATAGAGATAGTCCAGGTGTATCAATCTGAGCGCGTGTGGTTGATTAATGACTATGGATTAAATATTATATCCTGTCGAATGAGAAAAGGTGCAGGAGCAAATCTCGTTTCTCGTTCTGGTATAAATTTGCTGCGTTCGAATTTTAGCCATGTCCAGTGTCAATCTATAATATATTAGAATCTTCTCTTTTGTTTCAATGTAGGGTAAATAGCCATCGTTATTCAGCTTCGAGCCAAACAGGATCAAAATTAAGGCCTACGTTTAAGGATATCATCTCAGGACCTTGAATATCTAGAACACCTCAGCCTCGACAACTTACACTTTATCCTCAGTTAACATGCAAACCTTCGTACAGTGTAGTTTACAGGCATTAAAAAAAAGCAAATGTCAGGAATCTCTGCCACTTCCTCTATTTAGGGAGACTTTCAGAGTACGAAAGCTTAAGTATCAGCTTCGCCTTTCCCTACACACTCATGACCTGATCCGGTAAGTTTGTATAGCATCGAGCTCTCAAAAAGCTATATACTTAACTTTTCAGTGAAAGACAGCCATAAATAAATATACTATTATTACTCATTGAATGAAATGAATGGATATGTATCCAATCCAGTGCCCCCAGCACGTTGTTGACTGTTAGTAGTATATATCAAAAGAAGATGAATTGAAAAATCATTTGGTAGATAAATGGTCGTTTTCTCGTTTGTTTTGTAAAGATACCCTTCGAATGTGTACTAAGCAACTGAAAAAGTGATCTTCATAAATATATAAAGGGATGAGACGAATAGTTCGACCAAGTCCCCGGAGGATTTCGGTCTGCAGAATAGGGAGCTTCCAACAACACGAATTATCTGGTTTGCCTAAAGAATTGATTGAGAATTTAGATTTGGTAAATCTTATGGACGATTCGTAGTTATAGATATCAGTGCGATCCTCTGGCATAATTCGAAAACTTGTTCTGTTGACGTCTGAATTTGATATTCCTAGATACACTGAATGTACGCTGACTCAATTAAAGCACAAGGCTAGCCTATAATTCATTCATACTGATCTGATAATTCGAAAGAGATTGTTTTACATTGGTCCGTCTATAATGCAAGAAACCATAACCACGACACTTAAGCGTCATACACCTTCCACCCGCAACTAACCCCACGGACCCGACCACGAATTGACCATGGAAGAACGTCACATAAAAAGAGAAACAAGACACGGACCAAGAGATCGCCGGTAGATGCGGGATAAAGATGTTGGGTGGAGGCGAGGCTATCGGAAAGGGGAAAACGGAGTGTGAATCTATACAGAAAAGAACAAACATTTGGAATCTCCATGGCGCCAAACAACTGCCGCCTACACCAGTAACCCGTATCAAAAAGGTTATACCGAGGAAAAGTGACATGCCATGCCATTCCAGACATTGGGTGAAGAGTGAAGAACTAATAAAACAGAGAGGTTGAAAAGTGATTAGCTCGAGAGGCGTTGATCAGATGCACCTGTCTCGAGAAGGGATATTCCCCAGGGAGAAGAGGAGTTTAGAAGGGAGGGGGGATCATGCTGGCGGGGTCAGCCTTCTCCTGCTGCTCCATCAGCTCCTCACCGGCAATCTCCAGAGAGACAGCAAGGCCGACCTTAGCCGTTTGCTAAAAGACAATAAAGTTAGCATTCAGAACTCAGTTGAAGGTAATATAACGGGATAATTCGTACCTTGGCCTGGTCAATCTCACCAGCGAAGCTCAGAGAGATGGGCATGGCGATGCGCTTCTCAAGCAGGCAGCTAACCTTACCGGTGCTGTCGACCTGGGCGCGGAAAGAGGAAGCACGGAAGTCATACTTGGCACCGATGGAGGTGGTACCGTCACGGCTGGGACCACCCATCATCATAGCAGCAGGGCTAGGGGCGAATTGGAGGTTCATATCAACACCGGCTTCAACGCGCTCGGAGAGCTTGCGCCAGTAAGTAGCGGCAAAAGTACCCTGGGCCTGCAGCTGAGCGGTACCGATCCAGTCGTCACCCTTGTATCTAGCGGAGTAGGAAAGAGCAGTCTCGGGGCGAGCGGTCATACCCTGGCGTTGCCAGATAGCCTCGAAACCAAGGGCCAGGCCGGGTGTGATAGATTGAAGGTAGCTACCGACGAAGATACCGGTAAGACCACCCTCGAAGATGGAAGGGTTGAAGGCCTTCAGAGAGGCAGAGAAGTCATCACCAGTGTAGTCGTTGTCGATCTGAAGAAGACCTTGAGCACCACCACCCATGACCTGGGCGTTGGTCTTGGTAACCAGAGCCTGGTTCCAGCGGTAGTTGCCAACGGCGGAGAGGGTGCCATCGCTGCCGAGGTTGCCTTGCATGAAAACCTATTGCGGAAAAAAAAAGACATCCGTTAGAATTGCTCCTCAAGTGCTATCGTGTTAAAGCATTGACAGAGATGGGAAATTGCTTACCTTGGGGCTACCATACATGGCGGAGAAGGCATATGGGGGAAGGTTGCCAGAAGAACCCATGGAGAACGCGTGAGAGACACGGAACAGAGGAGTCATACCGAAGACCTTGGTCAAGTCTGCGCGAAGGCCTGTGAACATGAAGTTGGACAGAAGAACATCCTTTTGGACCTCCCTCGCGATGTTATCCACGGTGCCGGGGTTAGGCAGGTTGAGCATCGCCCTCCGCTCGGAGAACGAGTTGTATGCATCCTTGATCGCAGCCATAGCAGGGTTCTCGGCAACGAAGCCAAGAGACGATGAAATATCGGACATTTTGAATTGGAAAAGGATAGGATTATACAGGTGTCGTCACGCGATGGCCGTTCAACGGAGAGGTTGCGGAAAAACTGAGGATGAAAGCGTCAAGGGAGAATGAGGTATTGAAGTCAGCCCGAAGAATCTGGGACGAGCAAACGACACAGATCAGGAAAATAAGAGATAAAGAGAGCTGAAATCGATTCCGCTCGGGGGTGAGTCGGGGGGGGTTGATTTGAAGGAAGCGCGGAGCTGAAGTCTTTCCGTGAAAAATGCCAGTTCCTTTTGGCACTTTTGGCCGCTGCCGCCTGCCGGATTCATTAGGTAAGCCGGAGCTTCGGCTATACTGTGAGGAAGTGGACAATATGAAGGAGAATTGAATTAAAAGAATTGGTATCTTATTATCAGTAGACCTAATCAATTAGATGGGAATTATTGGATGTATTTCATATAAGAAGTGTATATAGTGGCACTACTTATATGCTTGTTTACTTGCTGTTTTCAGGGAGGACTGATGGGTCCGATTATCTACTGTTATCGCTCTATACCGCTTTCATTCATGCCCTGCTTTCCATCTTCCTTCAACTTTCTTTCCATCAAGGACTTGCCTTGAGGCAGGGTATCTACAGTTGATCTTCTGTTTGGCTGTCTAATACTAATATTGTTTGATCTAGCTTGGTACCTCGGTATACGAGTATATCAAAAACGACCCCATAGCTAGTTTCCCGCTTCGGTCCTCTTCAGCCCCGCCACCATGGATACCTTACTGTAAGTTCTCTATTCTCAATTTGTTGGCTTGTACTGGTGTATTGTCACTGTTACCGTACAAGAAGATGACTGCTACGGAGTACCTGTCCTGTCGATATTGTCGTCGTCGGACAACGCTGCGTCAGAAACATGTCTCTCTCAACATAACTGACGTCAATCAGCACTGCAGAGATCGTGGCCAACTCGCCGCAATTCAGGCGCAAATCATCAATTTTCGTCGATGCGATCCACGATCTACCTGAAAAAGCGGATCTTGCCCCGGCTCAGCTTTATAGTACTGAATCTGGCCGGCTCTTTCACTCAGGTCGAATTGTGATCATCACCGTGGGGTTACCAGCAAGAGGAAAGACGTATGTTTAACCTCACCACACCGTCATCGTAAATAATTTCTGTCTAATACTCAACGAAAAATAGTCATATGTCTGTGGCTTTGGCACGGTATCTCAGATGGTATGTCGTCTATAATATTCAGTTGTTGAATTTATGCAAACCAACCAACTAACAAATTCCTAGGCTTGGAGTCAAAACTAGAATTTTCCATCTTGGAGATTACCGACGAGCTACTATCCCCTTTGGTGAGGATATGCCAGATGACTATTTCTATGTGAATGGTGAGTAAGAACGCTAATCTTAATTATGGAAATTTCTCTTACTAACTTTGTTCTAGCTACGGCTTCATCTGTTCTTCTCCGTCAGAAGATCGTGCGAAAATGTCGAGAAGATATTTACCATTTTTTGAACCATGAAAATGGTCAGATTGCAATCTATGATGCGGTCAACCCACTTGCTTCTGGCCGGCGTTCGCTTGCTAAGGAGTTTGCTAAGCATGATATCGAGGTAAACTGTGCTTACCTACTATCTCTATGTATTGATATTGATCAAAACTTTTACAGACGCTTTTCATTGAATCTTGGTGTGACGACGAAAAGATCATCGAGGAAAATGTCCGCAGGGTTAAGATATCATCTCCCGATGTAAGTCTGCTATCTCTAGATACTCTTCGTTAACAGGCTGACAAAAAAAATGCAGTATGTTTCGTGGACCCCAGAGGATGCCGTCAAGCATTACCTCACGCGGATCTCATCACGCATTCCCCAGTTCCAGACAATGGAAGAAAAGGACTTGAACTATATCAAGGTGTGTATTTCACATATTACCGCGAGACAATTTGACTAAATTCATGCAGATGATCAATGCTGGCGAGAGACTCATTGTGAACAATCGAAGCTTTGGATACCTCTCCAACCGAATTGTTTTCTACCTTCTGAACCTTCACATCAAATCCAGAAGAACTTACTTTGCACGAGTAAGTGATCTTCCCCAATAGTCACGGCATGCAGCCCCCAAAAGTGCTAACTATGAAATAAGGCTGGCGTTTCGGACGCAGATTCATACAAAGCCGATGCCTCTCTATCCGAACAAGGCGAGGACTATGCTAAAAAGATGACCGAATGCCTAATGAAGCACCGTGAATCGGAGAAACAAGCAATGATCGAACGAGGAGAAACGGGATACGAACTACGACCTTTGAAAGTCTGGACATCTACCCGACGCCGAACCGTTGAGACTGCAAAGTATCTCTACGAGAGAGGTTACAAAGTTCGACAACGGTCCCAGATGAGCCAGCTCAATCCAGGAGTCTGCGAGAAAATGTCTGAGAGGCGCATTCGGGCTGAGTTTGCCGATGAAGTCACAAAGCACGAGCTGGATCCCTATCATCATCGGTACCCCCGTGCAGAGGTTCGAAATATCCGCTTCGTAACCCCATTTAATCAGTACTAACATACTTCCACTAGTCTTACCATGATCTGGCTGTCCGTCTTGAGCCAATCATTTTGGAGCTTGAGCGAGAGCAGAATGATCTCCTCATTATTGCCCACGAGAGTGTATTGCGCGTTTTGTACGGCTATCTCATGGCTTGCAATGCTGCTGATATCCCATTCCTCGAGTTCCCTCGTGATGAGATTATTGAGGTAATTCACATTTATTCTAAGTTTGTTTTTAAAACTATCGACTGACTCAAGTGCATCATAGATAATCCCCGAAAGTTACCAAAACGAGGCCCGTCGCATCCATATCCCAGATCTCCCTGAGGAAATCATCCCCGCCTCGCCTGAGGACTTGAAAATCCCAGTGCCCCCGAGCGGCGTGGTTTCTCCAATGCAGGGCCTTGGTAGTCCACCTGATGGTCAGGGAACACCCCAGAGTGGTCTACGCACTCCAACTGGATATATTACCCCTCGCACTCCAAGCGGAATTCGTACTCCACGCGAGCCCGAGAGGATCTCTCAGCAGCACGTTGAAGATGTTGTGTAAGAATAGATCGGAAAATCAACATCTCTCTTGACATGACAGTACCAGCCAAATATTTGTCCTTCTGCGCTTCTAGCACATCGTTTATAGCAATAGAAATTCACAAATTTGTCAAAGCTCTTTCTTTTCGTAGAATGCCGATCTAACCTCCATGCAATGTTGAGACGAACACAATATTATCTCCTTGCTGAAGCTCGTAGTTCTCCTCGCCCTCTAGTTCCCAGTCGGCATCATTGATCAGAACAAGGATTCCAGGTCGACTGACAAATTGTTAGTTTATAACAAACCATTGACTTCGCATCACACATACACATTGTCTTCCATAATAAAAAGCTCCTTCCTATCGTCCTTCATGACATTGTCCACCAAGTGTTTGAGCAAATACGAAATTGTTGGCTGGCTTGCATCTTCCAAACGGGCAGGAAGTGTGATAGTATGCTTGCGTTCATTGGAAAATAGAATCTCGAGCCCACCACTATAGAAACTGGTTAGACACCATATTAAAAATCTGGGGGCATTGCGGATGTCGTACGTGAACTCGACGGTAATTGAGATGGTGGCGGCCGCACCGCCATTCGTAGAGTCTGCCATAATTCAAGTAACTCAAATAAGGGAATAACCAGTCTATATCTGTCAAGTCCGATTCCTCGCTGTGGTTCTAAGATGAAACTGGTGAATGTTGAAAATGAGAAGAGACAAAGCGGAGGGGCTATCAACTGCGGGCGGAAGAACTTATCGATAAGCGGTACCAATTCCACAATTATCTTTCGCGACAGCACTTTTTTTCTTTCTATTCAACGTCAGCTGCATTCACTGCGAAGGACAACTTCGTCCTTGCAAAAATCATGGCTTCTGCCGCAACAGAATATATCAGTGTTGGTGGTAATCGGCACCCCGGTGCTGCTGATTGGGACGTCAAGACTGGTGTGCTTGCCTATGGCGCAGACAACAATGTCGCCTTGTGGGAACCTCTGGTGGGTTAATTGAATCTCAGTAATTGGACATGTCGAAGAAGATCGAACTGACAATGACCTTAGGAATCCTCTCAAAGAGGTGTATACTCCCTACTCGTTGGCCATACCGATAAAGTCAGCGTCGTCAGATTTTACACATGCCCCTCCTCCGGGACGAGATTGATCATTACCGGCTCCGTTGATCAAACAATTAGATTATGGCAACAAGATCCGGAAGATACGCGCAACTACAAACATCTTTCCACACTCACGGGTCACACTGGATCTCTGAATGCGATTGCTGTGGCGGACGGGACGGATATCATTGCATCGGGTGCCGCAGATGGCACGGTTCGGATTTGGAGAGTCAATGCACAGGATGAATCGAAGTCTGAGCTACTTGATACCATTACAATGACACCCCGCTTTTTCCCATTGACCTTGTCACTGCGAGCTCTCGAGAGTACTAAAGACAGTCCTTTGGTATTGGCGGTTGCGGGAACCACAACGAAAGTGCACATTTATGCTGCAGAAGGTTCTACCGAGAAGCCTTCTTTCCAGCGTCGAGCCATTCTTTCGGGTCACGAGGCTTGGGTTAGATCTCTTTCATTCACACAGGACAAGGAAAACAACCCCGAAGATGTCTTGTTAGCCTCAGCCAGTCAGGACAAATACATTCGTCTGTGGCGGTTGCGACGGGGTGAAGCAAGCATTGCTACACCAATTGATGATGCCGATCCGTTATTAGGCGGAATGGAACCCACGTTGTCTAACAAGGCCCATGAATTTGAAGCTAATGGGTCGAAGTATTCAATTACTTTTGAAGCTCTTCTATTCGGAAATGAAGACTGGATCTACACTACTGCGTGGAATCCGGACCCATCACGCTCACAGCTTCTCTCAGCTTCTGCCGATAACACAGTCACTATTTGGGAGCAAGATCCTGCATCAGGCGTGTGGATGTCAGCAGAGCGAATGGGTGAGATTAGCGTACAAAAGGGTTCAACTACAGCAACTGGCAGTGCCGGTGGCTTCTGGATCGGACTCTGGTCTCCAGATGGGAAGCAAGTTGTGAGTCTTGGCCGTACTGGAAGCTGGAGAGTTTGGCGACATGATGCGGAAGCAGATATCTGGGCGCAGCATTTCGGTATATCTGGACATGTACGCTCGGTCAATGGTGTTCAATGGGAGCCTAGTGGTGGATATCTGCTCTCTACTAGTGCAGATCAAACGTCTCGTCTTCATGCTCAGTGGTTGCGAGATGAGAAACGATCATGGCATGAGTTTGCTCGACCACAGATCCACGGATATGATCTGAACTGCATTGACACATTGGGGCCATTGCAATTTGTGTCTGGTGCGGACGAAAAGTTATTACGTGTTTTCAACGAGCCTAAGCAGACCGCTGAGTTACTTGAGCGATTGACTGGTTTCAAACAAACAGCCAAGGAGGATCTGCCTGATTCCGCTGAGATTCCGGTTCTCGGTCTCTCGAATAAAGCTCAAGGAGACGAGGCCCCCGTTGACGAAGATGGAGAGGAAGGCTCTGCCCCTGCCCCGGTTGTATCTTTAGTCACAGACACCCCCCCCTCTGGAAGACCATCTGTCCCGATATACGCTGTGGCCAGAGCATGAAAAGCTTTATGGCCACGGTTATGAAATCTCAGCCGTTGCTGTGAGCCACGATCGTAGGATCATCGCTACTGCCTGCAAGGCCACCTCTCTTGACCACGCCGTGATTCGATTGTATGATACATCGGACTGGCATGAGATCAAGCCCTCTCTTACAGCCCATTCTCTTACTATCTACGACCTCTCCTTCTCTGATGACGACAAGTATCTACTAAGTGTGGGCCGAGATCGTCAATGGGCCGTCTTTGCTCGCAGTGATCAAGACCAAACCCTATTCACGAATTTGACTTCAAACCCTAAGGGCCACTCTCGAATGATTCTGGGCGCTGCATGGGCTCCAATTACCTCGGATTACATCTTTGCTACGGCTGGACGTGACAAAACTGTTAAGATCTGGCAAAAGACTGAGGATACCTTCACCTGCAAGACAACTATAACATTGACATCCGCTGTCTCTGCCATTGCATTCTTGCCTTCCATCTACCACAACTCTTTTGTCCTCGCTGCTGGAGAGGACAGTGGTGCCGTATCTATCCACCGAATTGCCGTTGATGGCTTGGAAGCCCAGCCCGTGGTGAACATTGATAAAACTATTGCTCCTTCGCGAGCAATTACACAACTATCATGGCGACCAGTGTCATCGGCGGAGGCCAATAGCAAGACTCAATTCGAGCTTGCTGTTGCTAGTGAAGATACTTCGGCACGGATATACAGCATTTCAAACATACTCTCATAATCCGTATAGAACAAAATAACAAACCAAACCAGTCACTTGCTATGCACAGGTTACTTTACATACCAATTCTTAACTGGTCTATTTATGTGAACAAGTGATAAGAAATATGTCCCAAATCTCAGTTTAAATAAAACTTTTCATTCGTATGTTAAGTGAAAAGGTACTGCCATCGGTTGAAGATGGCGTCTCCCATTTCGACGTTGCTGTCGATATTCTCGTATATTCATATCATAAACTCTCTATGGGTCCTGGTTGAAACTCCATTTGTTGAACGAATCTATCCTGTAGATTCAGATGCCCGCAAAACCCCACCCATGCCCGGTTGTTGAACCCAATGATTGGTGAACGGCATAATGTTAAAGCACCAGATGATGATGCTAATAAATAAACGAATAGAGAAGAAGCATCATAAAAAAAGACACAAACAAAAACTAAAGACAAAAACAGACAAAAAAAAAAGGGTTGGAAATAGTCAAGCTGC
Organism: Penicillium citrinum; assembly: GCF_028827155.1. Lineage (NCBI taxonomy): Eukaryota > Fungi > Ascomycota > Eurotiomycetes > Eurotiales > Aspergillaceae > Penicillium > Penicillium citrinum. Next base: position 265,390 of record NW_026622690.1, read on the forward strand.
TTCTTTAAGTGCGCTTCTCCAATCCATAACCACCCAGTCCCTCAAGAGACTGATAAGTTTTACCCTGCGTAGACCGACCATTTCGAGGTCCACGAGCATCCAAATCCTCCTTCAACCATTTGAGAACCAACTCTCCAAGACGACTATTCTCAGAAGTCCACTGCGGAACCTGATCATGGAACTGCTCAACAGGGCCCCAGGCCTTAACCTTACCCAAATGCATATGCGCAAGATGAGTCGGCCATTGAGCAAGGTTATCCAAGATATGTGTAGCATAGACAATGGTGCAAGGTCGAGTTTCTGTCTCCCGTTTCAAGAAAGAAAGGAAGTTACTTCTGGAAAGAAGGTCCAAATCGACAGTGATTTCGTCAAGAAGAAGAACCTGCCAGGGTCGTAATAGGCCCATAGCTAATTGAACACGGCGACGCTCACCGTCGGAAACAGCATGCATGCGCCAGCGGAGATCAATATCAAGGATATCGACCAATTCATCTCGACGTTCTGGGTAGGCATTACCACCTACTGAAGCCAGTAGGGTTGGCACATCGATATCCGTTCGAACAATACTGTTCAATACCCATTCCACACCGAGATATGTCACACCCTCTAGACCGTGCGTGAAGGGATCCTGACCACCCACAGCAATAGTGTTGCTAGGTGCTAGACGTTTTCCCGAGAGTAAACGAAGCAGAGTGGTTTTACCGGCTCCATTTGCTAAATGACGTTAGACTTGACATGAGAACAGAGAAGCTGTATTTGGTTTTACTTACCGCCAATCAACAGTGTCCGACTACCCGCTGGCAGGTTCAATTGCACGTCCTGCAACCCCGCAGAGCCATCTTGGAATTTATATGAGAGGTTTTGCACCTCGATGGATGGAAGAGTGGTGTTTGCCATGTTGATAGCCCCTTAAATCTGAAGAAGATAGAAAAAAAAAAGAAAGAAAAAACAACAACAATTCAGCAAAAGGAGAAACACAAGGAATGTAAATGAGTCACCAGTTAATTTCAAGCGTAGAAATCGTCGAAGCTAAAGAAATGACGCGGGAGTGGATGAGGTAAGGCGCGATTGGCGATAACAACTTTTTTTTTCTATTGGAGGGACTTCTCCAACTTTCTCCAACACTTTGAGAAGCCCACCACCATTCAAGAAGAAAAAGGACGAGAGGAGAACAAGATGAGATGATTACGGAATGATATCCTTTCTTCGATCATTCTGGCTTCGTCAAAAATCACCTTCAGTCATGAATCCCCTTATCGCCGTCGTTGGCGCAACGGGTACAGGCAAGTCTAAGGTACATACAGGAAGCTTTTCAAACTACCACCCTCCACCTACATTCAGCTCTGGAAAGCCAAGACTAATAGGTACAGCTAGCTCGCGGTAGATTTAGCCTCCCGATTCAACGGTGAAATTATCAATGGCGACGCAATGCAAATGTACCGCGGCCTCCCGATAATCACGAATCAAATCCCAATCGAAGAACGAAATGGCATTCCACATCACCTCCTTAGCTGTGTTGATTTGGAAGAAGAAGCATGGCGCATTAGCAAATTTAAAAGCGAAGCTCTTAGAATGATCGATGAAATAAGAGCTCGTGGGAAAATACCTGTTTTGGTGGGAGGTACACATTATTATACGCAATCGGTCCTATTCAAGGATCAGATAGTGGGTGAGGGGTCAGAAGATGAAGAGGGATTACCAGAGACATCTACAGAAACCGTCTCGACATCTACGAAATGGCCAATTCTAGACTCATCGCCGGAAGTTCTGATGGAAAAGTTGAAAGAGGTTGACCCTGCAATGGCTCAACGATGGCATCCAAAAGATGGACGGAAAATTCGAAGGTCATTGGAAATATACTTCCAGACAGGACGGCGAGCCTCGGATATTTATGCAGAGCAACAACTTATGAAGCAAAAGGCTGTTAGCAATGACGAAGGACTCTTACGGTTCAAGGATACTATGATATTTTGGGTCCATGCCGAAAAGGAAATCCTTAATAAACGACTGAACGCGCGTGTCGACAATATGTTGGAGCAGGGATTAATGTCCGAGGCACAGTCTATGTCAAATTACCTACAACAGAAGAAAACGGAAGGGATTGAAGTGGACATGACGCGCGGTGTTTGGGTTTCTATTGGATTCAAAGAGCTAGCACCCTATTTTGCAGCTCTTGAAGAAGCCAACTTGAGCGACGGAGAGCTCCAAACTCTCAAGTTGAATTGCATCGAGTCGATCAGAACTGCCACTCGTCAGTATGGCAGATCTCAAATTAAATGGATCAGGAATAAACTCTGGAAAGCCATGTCCGATGCAGGGATGACGAATCGCCTATATCTTCTCGATAGTAGCGACGTCTCCCAGTGGGACGAGTGTGTAACAAAGCCATCCGAGAATATTGTCCAGTCAATGCTCAATGGCGAGAGCACGCCCGAACCCAAGACGCTTTCAGAGCTTGCCAATGTCGTCCTGGGCGCAAAAGAAGACCAAGCAGGTCAGAAACCAATATCCAATACTGAATGCTTCTCCTGTGATATATGCCAGAAGACGATGACTGGTGAGGATCAGTGGAAAGCTCATTTGACCAGCTATTCGCATAAAAGAGGAGTTAAATCAGCCGCGAGGAAAGCTGAGCGCGATGCATATTTTCAAAAGCGAGAATCAGAGTCCCAGAAGACCTCCACAGATGCGGGTGGCGACGCTCAAACAATAAATTAGAAATAAATAACACGCATACCCATACCCATACCCATTACCAAACCATCTATAGTACATACAAAATTGACTCCAAATTGAGAGGCAGCGAGAATGACCGGATAATTCTCAAGGTTGAGGCTGAGGTTGAGACCGCCAATTCATGAACGTAGAGGAGAGGATGTCGCCATGGCCCGATTCTTCAATCTTGAATACTTCAATGACCGATGACTTCTCTTTCTTCCTTATCCTCCAAGTACCATCCGACTGGATAGTATGTTTTAGCCCTGCCAGTGCATGTGTCAGCTCGTCCACAACCACGAGGTATAAGAAAGATAAGAGTAAACCACTTACACTCAAGAAATTGAGCCGCAAAATTGATACAGATATTTCCATCCCAAGACCCTCTTCCAAGCTTCTTGACTTTACCGGGAATACTAGCCGTATCAAGTTCCTCCAGACGTCGAACAATACCATCTTGATCACGAAATCCAACAATGATCGTAGGCACACCGAGCAGGAAAGACTGTGCCCAGAATTTAAGTAGTTTTCGCTCATACTTGAGCATATCTCGTTCATTAAGAATTTCCGCCGACGTTTTCAACTCAACCCAATGAATTGGATCTTCTTTTCTTTCGGGTTTACAGTCCCAAACTATCATGAAAGGAGTGAGTAGACTTGCAAAGGCAATACTCGATTAAGAAGAAAAGGAAGCAAAGGGAGAATTTGAGTCAGAAACATACCAGCATCAACTTCTCCACCTAGAATCATGCGGACATTTCCCATGCCTGTTTTCACAACAGAACAATATTGTGCACTATTGTTCACAATTTCATTCTGGCGACCTTCGATCTCCTCTCGAGTCGTTGGATCCCAGGGTTTTGATAGGACGGAGAGAACCTCGAATTTGTATCCTGAAATAGTTAGCCAGGTTGTACTATAAGTATACAGATGGAAGCCCCTGTCATACCCCAGTACATCATTCGTTCTTGTGATGCCATTCCCGGCGGCATTCTTTGGTTTTTCTGGATTTCCTTCTGTTCATTTTTGTATGAATTGTTTTCTTCGATGAATCTGAATTGTATTAGCTAGAACCCAAAGGGTCTTTCACTGGAGCAGAATAGCAGAATGAATAACATACATCGTGCCCTACAAGAAGGTTAGAAGGACTTGAGTGATAATCTGGGGAACGAGTATTCTTACCTGAAAACATGTTGCGTTCATCTCGAAACTGTAGATATGCAATATGCCATGTCAGCATAGAAAGACATCACATGGGTTACCAACATACCCATTCATCATATCAAAAGGTGCAGTCATAATCTGTACAGCAGAACAATTAATCTCAATCACTTCAACAAAATGGTATCAATCACGAATCTTACCTTCGTCATCATTCCTCGCCAAGTAATAATATCAGTCTCACATTTCTTCTCTGTATCCCTCTCAAGCGCAACAATAGTGTCCAACAAAGCATCTAAATGCTCATCTGCAGAATCATTCAATTTCTGAAATGTTTCAAACCCGATATTCAAATCTGCCGGAAGATTTGGTGGATAGTAATATGCCAAAGAGCTATCACCTAGCGAGAATTGACGATCACGATCATAAGAGAAACATGCTATCTCCTATATGAATCATATTAATTGCATCCTGTTATATTTGCAGGTCCTTCATTTCATGTTCTTTGCAAGACACGACATACCCTTGGACGTCGAATTGTAGTATTTGAACCACCGAAACGGTTCAAGGGTTGAATGTTGAAGGTAGCTTGATCCATGGCTGACAACTACCACCTGGAAGATAGTTAACAATGGAGTAATGGTGGAATATAACCAGGTGCGACAGGGTGAATCTCTAGCCCTTGATTGAAGATATCCAATTAATCGCGCATAAATAGAGCCCAACTCGACTTGCAGGATATTCAAATCATTCGAAAATGATAATCCTCAATAAATCTCGACTGAATAAGTCTCACACTGCGATGTCCAGAGAATATCCCGTCAATCAAAACTGAATTTGCAATGAACAGAGAAAGTGGACGTTCCAAGCTGAGCGGAAAAGAAAGGAAGCTCGTCCCCACTCAACTTTCCTCTCCTCCCCGCGTCTCCTCGAACATTTTAGTTTCCTTTCTTCTTTTCTTCCAACCATTTTTGATCAAACTACATTCTGACATTAATTAAATCAACAATTTCAGAGTTCATTACTCTGAAGGATCCCACAAAATGACCTCTCGAATCGACAAGGTCATTGCCCGCCAGCGAGAGAAGTGAGAAACCCCGAATTTCCCGCTGCTCCTCTTTAATTGCGTTCGTTACTGACAGCCACATTCTTTAGGATCGCAGATGGCGCTTACTATGAAGCTCATCAACAGCTACGAACAATCGCAGTACGATACATCAAACAGTCGAATTATGATGCTGCCGCTGAACTCCTAGCTGGAGGTGCGACAGCTTTGTTGAAGGCTGGAGCTCAACAAGGTGCTTCGGCGAGTGGTGGAGATTTGGCTATTATGTTGGTGGTGGAAGTTTACAACAAGGCTGAATGGGAGATTTCAGGAGAAAGTGATGATTCAGAGGGTTGGGCGAGAAAGAGTATGTTTTTTTTTTTTTTCACCTTTTCTTCCTTTGCTCTTGTCGAAAGGTGGTTGAGGGGCTGGTTGTAAAAGCAATCGTTGCTAATAGTTGACACCTGAACAGAGCGGTTGATCGAACTTCTACGTGAATTCCCTTCCGATGAGCCAACAAGAAAGCGATTTATTCAAGAAATGATCGGGTGGAGTGGACGATATGGTCCGTTGGAGCGAGGAGACCCTGACCTCCACCATGCCGCAGGTTCAGTCTACGCAGAGGGTATGGTTATTTGGTATCAGGGCGGGAGAAGACATGGATTGTGAACTCGGTTCTAACTATATTTGTTTATAGACAACGAGCCGTACGACGCAGAGAAGCATCTGATCTTGGGAACATCGGAGTCGGCAGAGACATTGGCCAAATTGGAGTACGAGTGGTATACCCACGATGAGCCACACACCGCAGCCATTTATGCGTCGCGCGCAGTCTTCCCTTATCTTTTGACCGGAAACCTTCGCAGTGCCAATAAGGCTCTGCTCATCTTTACCACCCGACTTTCGACATCGAACCCTTCGCTTGCCGTTCAAGATGTCAGCAGCTCAAGCTCTGACGCTCGCGTGTACCCTGCACTCCCACTGCTCAATTTCATCAGTCTGTTGCTGCTGACAGTGCAACGGGGTAGCGCGGATCTTTTCCGACAGCTGACTGCACACTATGCGACGCAGATTCAAGACCTGGGTCTGTGGGATGACTTCCTAGCTCAAATTGGCGAGCAGTACTTTGGTATCAAGATTCCGCGCCAGGGTAATCCCCTCATGGATATGATGAGCAATATGCTTTTTGGCGGTCAAGGAGGCCAAGACAATGCCGGTGGGAGACGGGCTGGTCAAAGGTCTGCGAAGAAGGTTGAGGCACCTCCGTCCAGTATGGAGCTGGATTAAACTCCCTCCTCGGGGACGGGTTGTGCCTTGTGCATGAAAATGCCCGGCGGACATTATTGAACATACCCCATTCAAGTCTAATGAACGATGAAAGCACATGTAGCGCATAATTGAAATTTCGTTAAAAGGCGATATCCCTTTCAGGCTCGAACATCCAACTATCATCATCCAAAGACGCAACCTTTTTGCGCAAGCTTTCCTGTACAATGTCCAATATTTCTAGAACGAGTAATCCGTAAGCTTCTGCATAAGGAAGAACCCAGGAATTCCCCAGATTCAGAACTCGTAACTGCTGCAATTGTAACTCACCATCAGGTTCACCACTCGACTGTCTATTCCTCCTCCGAAGCATCATTTCAACAAGAGCAGCATCGAATTCTAAACAATATCACAATTAGCCACATTGACCCCGAGAAATCATTTCTGCACTGCAACGACAAGAACATACTCTCTTTATCCCTTCCACCAACCTCCGTCCTCTCAAGACCAATCTCCCCAGACTCATCACCCTCAAGATCCCCCAACTCCTCACCATCTTCACCAATAAGACCATCCGGAAGCACGGGAACATCCAATTTATAACCACCGTTCTTATCCCTAACCACAATCTCCTTATTCTCCGAGAACTTGATATTGCGCGCAGAGGAAGGATCCGAGGCGGTTGGCTTGAGTCTGTGGGATGGACGATTCGAAAGACCGTTCGTTCCCGGTGGTATGTTCATATTGACATTTGGTGGGGCAGTTGAGGCATGACGACGATTGAGACCTTGTTGGAAGATGTTTGGGCGGACACTTGTTGGGCCCATCTTGGGAGTGGTGTCGTGTATGTGGATTGATGTATGTGGATGTGGTTGTTGTTGGGGGTTGTTGTGGTACAATGGTAAGACAGTTGAAAGAGTGAATGTATAAGAGAGTGTAGTTTATGGTGGTAGGGGGGGTAGTTGTATGTTGATAAAAGGGAATGTTGGTCTTGTTCGACGTAAGAATAGAATTTGTGTAGAGGAGAGAATGCTGCGAACGGCAGAATGTCTTCATATTATGAAGAGATGATGTTGATAGTCACCACTTTCTCTAAGACATGTCAATAGAATTCAATAAAATAAAACCCAGGAATTAGTTTGAATATCATAATTACATACTTGATTTATTTTAATAAACCCTATAATACGTAAAGAGTACAACAAAATTCATTCTCCTAATTGTACGATGTACTGCTTAACTGATAATGGCTTATCGCCCCGACGCGCTCTTTTCGCGTTTCTCCGTCAATTTGCAACTTTCACCTTCAATTCCCCCCCTCCTCGCCCACCATGACACAAGCTGAATCATCCTCAAAAGCCCAATCTGGCGCCAAAGCTGTCACTGCAGGTGCTCCTGTAGACTATGAACTTCCCTGGTCAGCATTAATCAAATCAATTCACCCTGGTTCCAGGAATTATCTCTGCTAACTTTTGGCTGTTTCTTCTACTATAGGGTCGAGAAATACCGTCCCGTTTTCTTAGATGATATTGTCGGAAACACTGAAACGATTGAACGATTAAAAATCATCGCTAAAGATGGAAATATGCCTCACGTTATTATTTCCGGTATGCCGGGTATTGGAAAGACGACTTCAGTTCTTTGTCTAGCTAGACAATTGCTGGGTGATTCGTATAAAGAGGCCGTCTTAGAACTGAATGCCAGTGATGAACGAGGTGGGTGAACAGTGTTCTAGGATGGGGATTCCTCAGAGTGCATAGGAATCTCAGTGCTGATGATCTTAGGTATCGACGTGGTTCGCAATCGTATCAAGGGCTTCGCTCAAAAGAAGGTCACTCTGCCACAGGGTCGTCACAAACTTGTGATTCTGGATGAAGCTGATAGGTGAGAGCACTTCCCTATATCTATTCATTTGCATTTTCGAAAGAGATTGGTTCCGAACTAACTCTGCCCATAGCATGACACCCGGAGCTCAACAAGCTCTCCGTCGTACAATGGAAATTTACTCAACAACCACTCGATTCGCCTTCGCCTGCAACCAATCTAACAAGATCATTGAGCCTCTTCAATCTCGTTGTGCCATCCTCCGCTACGCACGTCTGACCGACGCCCAAGTCGTCAAGCGACTGACGCAAATCTGTGAAGCCGAGAAAGTCCAATACTCCGACGATGGCCTTGCAGCCCTCGTTTTCAGTGCGGAGGGTGATATGCGTCAAGCTATCAACAATTTACAGAGTACCTGGTCTGGATTTGGCTTCGTCAGTGGAGACAATGTATTCCGTGTCGTTGATAGTCCTCATCCCGTTAAGGTCCAAGCAATGATCAAGGCATGCTGGGAGGGTAATGTGGATGCAGCTCTGGAGGGTCTGAATGAACTTTGGTAAGTTACCCATTACAAATTACCATCAAATCGTGACTTCCCCTTTCTAACATTTAAAAGGACTCTTGGATATTCCGCCCACGACATCATCAGTACCATGTTCCGCGTGACAAAGAGTATCCCGACACTATCGGAACATTCCAAGCTAGAGTTCATTCGAGAGATTGGTTTTACGCATATGCGTATTCTCGACGGTGTACAGTCACTACTTCAATTGAGTGGTTGTATTTCCAAGCTCTGCAAGATTAACATGAAACCTGAGCTTTTCCAGCCTCCAAAGGCATAATGCCGAAGTGAGAGGGACAAAAAGATGATTAAGAAGAAAAGATATGATATCCAGAAGCATATTCCAATGGCGTTGGGGTGTCTTCATTTGCTTAATTGAATTAGTTGGAGTTGAATTTTGTCGTATACTACTCCGTAGTAGCAATAGTACATTCCAACGATGATAATGGCGCCAATACTCTCTCGCTCAATGTAAGCAGCCTCACTACCATCCGAGGTATTTATTAGCTGCAGCGTTGTCGATAAAACAAGGACCATCCAGCCACACGCAGCGCGCAGTTTGAAACAAGCCTTAAGAGCTCCCTCGTTCCATCCTGTTTATATACTGTGTAGCCTAGCCTCAGACAGAGAAAACAACCCAGAACTTGTAAACTATTTCTGAAATGGACTGTTACTTATATTGAAGCCTTTGACCTTTGCGCGAATTTCGATCCTGTATCCATGACAAGTGGCTTGCTATTAAGGTTAAGCCCAAGATCTCGTCAACAAAGAACCAAGCCAGAGTGCTCTAACAAGCTCAAAATCATTTAGAAACGCCCAATCACGGGCGTAAAGTCCAATATCAAGGGAACACATTTGATGTTATTCAATCCGAGAATTGAATAACATCAAATGTGTTCCCTCTAACCTTGTCCTATTTTGTTGACGGGGGTTTGTCCAGGGAGAAATCGTGACTGAAGCAAATTGAACAGTTGTGAAAAGCCACAAGACGATATCCCTTCGTAGAATAAGCCGAAACCCCCGATTGGCCATGAATATTTACATATAATATGCAATATCAAAAAGGGGGGTGGGGTTTGAAGCTAATTATGTGATATTATTAATGGCTATGCCACTCGTCGATTATTGTAGATCATCCTTCTATGTCGTTCCTTACTTCCTTGGTGTAGTGTCCCGAAAAAGGAAACGCCCGTTGTCGATAGATAGATTTTGTTGATCTTTTCGTCGTGGTTATGTTCTGCTCGCCTGAACACCTCCTTCACAATAATCCCTCCTAGTGAATAAGCGACGAATATCAAGGAGCGAGTCGGTGTCTTCCTCCTCTTAGCCTCCAAATCATATAAAAGGTTTCTCGCATGAGAAAAAAGGTTCCCTGATTGACCGTATGAAGTCCATTCTGAACCAATGTGTTGTACCCGAATGTCATGATCCTTGCCTTTGGGGAAGTCCTCCTTGAGCAAGTCCTCCGGCCAGAAAATACCATCTTGACCCTCCGTGCCGCTCTCTGTCTGTTTAGCATGATGGATAAAATTCGACTAAGCCCTTTTGGCTTCTTCACATCTCCAGAGCCCGATGGGCTGTCCCGTTCCGAAGAATCTGGATAATATGTCCAAGTATTGCGAGAGTGTCCTTGAAGACCATGGACGAATACAATACTAGCAGCCTGTCTGAGCAAAGTTACCAATAGTGTGGGTTCGCGAGGCGATTTGACTCACTCGGCTATAGCATCTTGGGGATCACTCAACAGGGTCAACCCCACGGCTCTCACTGATTTGCCCATACTTGCGTTCAAAATGATTTTCACGATCAAAGAACGGAGGAGGCTGATTCATTTTACCCCAGGTATGATACATTATTTCACTTTTTTTTTCCTATAACCACATACCAGCCATCTTCTACAACCTCTTGATGTGAGTTTTCCGATGTGTATAAACACTATCATAATGAGACTATTGAGATAATGAACGCAACTGGTTGTACAAAGTCTTTAAAAGATTGATTTTAGAATACTTTATTTGGTGGACTTCTGCAGTGAAAATCGTCTTCCATGACGGTGTTAAATGCACAAATAAGATCGATAACTAGGATAATTATCATAGGCAAAATCCCAAAATGGAAAGATGTAAGATATTCAATATTGTTAAGAATAATAAAACTCCAAATAAACTCAATGGCTATATCACTTCTCTCAGTTAGTAACAAAGGAATCCAAGACCAACCCCGCACTTTTACAAACAGCTTCAAACATCTTGTAGTTTTTTGCTACTCGAGTATATCCGCCAAGGTTTTGCTGCCTGGTTCTGGTTCTCCCACCCGATTTGTTGGCAGTCTCTGCGAAGCAAAGGCTAGAAACACCGCTTCCCAATGCCCATCGTCAAAGCTGAACAGTACAGCTCCGTCCGAGTAGATGCCATTATCATACTTAGGAAGGCTACCCTGGTTCATATGAACATTATGGATACCCGATCCGAATGAGGCTCCAAAAATATAAGCAGTTGCGGAGTTGCTGATCGCATTATCAAGTATAGGCCTCATCACATCCAATATATCATTTTCACGACCTGGAATATCATGGGGCAAGATCTTTCCGGAATAAATATCGAGAAGGTCCTTCATGCGATAAAAGTCGAGACCCTCCAATTCGGGATCTCGTGGATAATAGTGGCGGTAGCGGAAATGACGGTTGTTTTGGTCATCGTCACCATTATCCTGGACGAGGTGAAACCCTAGATCTAACTTCGAGAGTTTTTGGGTGATGGGATGGGAGAAGTTGGGTGAGGACCAAAACACAAGGCGAGACTCTTTACCGTTTGATTTGACGTTGATAGCAGCCCTTCGCTCCTTGGTTGTATCGTCGGTGAAGAAGAGTTCGATATGCGGAGTGGGTACTCCATGTCCCTCGGCATCGTATCTAGTTGGGCGGCAAGCCCAGACGCCGTAGTGGGGGACAGGCATGTTGTTTGGATCCGAGACAGGGACAACTCAGTTCAATAAGGAGGAAACTTAGGAGAATAGTGCGATCAGGACAAATTCTTATGGAGATTACAACCACAGGAGGTGCGATCAGCCCTGTTATATAGACTATTGGAACCGCAGATATCTTTGTTGTAATGCATGAATTATTATAACCCTGAAACTATATGATCTGGACCCTACAGAATTTCGCTGTCATTGGCAGGCTTCTTATTCCAAGCTCTGCGTTGTATAGGAAATTGTGTTAGTATAGATCTGTCTAGAACGAGAGATCGAGGTCAGGTAGTAAGTGCAAGGATACGGCCGGTAAATCATGTGGAAACGACTATTTGCGGCCGCTTCGGGTGTTAAACCCAGTCTTCAAGGGGAAACTTGGGATCTGCGGAACCATGGGCAATCCGTAACTTGTCAGACCGGACCGATATATGTACATTTGTTTCTTTATATTCATCCCGCTAAAAGAAATTGATCCACTGGTTAATACCTTCGTAACCTCTGGGATAGGTATCCATCACCAGTCACTGACCATCTGGTAGGAAAATCCAAGCTCTTGGCACCGTGAACTATAGATCGCCATCTGCCGCACGAGGGTCTAGATTAACTTAAAAAAAAATAAGATACCTTCAACCGGCCCCACAAATCGCCAGATGCGGCCAGGCGCCGATCTAATATGTCGAACAATGAGTTCATAGTATGAACTCCTCATTTATGTAGTTGCATCGCAGTTTTGAAACAACCGCACCGCGTGATATACACATCGAGAAAATTGCAAGTCTCTTTCATTCTGACACTTGATACTCAACATGGAACATAGATTGCAGTCTTTGTCAATGACCCATGACCAAATAATCTTACGCGGCGAAATGGACCGTTTGCAGGTACATGGAATTTGATAGTTGGCAATTGATACGGTCAAAAAGAGGTGAGCAGCAGAGAGCATCATAAGAAGACCCCAGACTTTTCTCCCGTTTGGGGTATATACTCCCATTCCTGTTCCCTTCTCCACCCCTAAATATCCGCTTCAAATGCACTCTTTTCCTCAGAGCGCATCAGAGCGCATCAGAGCGCATCACTAGAATACGGTCTTGATATCCAGGGCCCGCCGCGTAAACTCCGTTGTTCAGACAAATACTTTGTTACATCCGTAAAGTCGGTAATTCTGTTGACAGTCCTTTAATTCGAGCAGCAGATCAAGGTGCAAAATCTATTCTGGTGCAGAAACAAAAACACAGCATGTCCAAAGATTATACTTGGGGTTCCAGTTATTCGGATTGAGGAAAATGTTGCTATTTGATTTTCTGTAATCTATTGGTTGTATCTGAGCTTTATACTTGGTTCATTCGGCCGCCGAGACGCCAGCATCCTTGCGAGAGTTCGAACCATAGAGCACGGACTTTCGGTCATTGTGAAGTCAGCTGCGACACGCAGTAAAAGATAAATCTCTTTTTTTATCCTCACTGCATGCGGCGTAAGTCTGCACTTGGGGTTGTCGCATCTGTTGAGATCTATTGGATCTAGACTGCTTGATCGTGCTCTTACGTAGTGCAATGATTATTGATTAGGATGCCAAAGGTTTATAAATATTGGAACCCTGTGTCTGCCATTCTGTATTCCTTTTTATCATTCTCAAACATCTAACCGAGTCTTAGCTCTTCGAAAGTTTTTCGATAACCATTTATCAGTTCCAGATCCATCAGCAATGAATTCCCTCTGGTCATTCCTTTTACTGAGTAGCATGCTCCAATTTGCTTCTGGCTGGGGAGATCTCGGTCATCGAACAGTGGCGTATCTGGCAGAGAAGTACCTGAACGAGCAGGGCTCTCGGCTGGTAGAAGACCTCATCACCCCGAATGAGAGTTTTGATATTTCAGATGCGGCAGTCTGGGCCGATAAAAAGAAATTTAATTATCCATTTACTAGGCCATGGCATTACATAGGTATATACCGATGCTCATAACTCCTGATTCACAAACTTATCCAAGCAGATGTCGAGGACCGACCACCCGACTCATGTCGTCTTTCCTATGAATCAGATTGCAGTACGGATGGATGTGTTATATCCGCTATTGAAAATATGGTTCGTGAGCAAAGTCCCTGAATTTTGCAGTCTCATCTGACGGGTTAAAGACACATCAAGTTCAGGACCTTAGTCTAGAGAAGACGCAGCAAGGGGACGCGCTAAAGTTCTTAATGCACTTCATTGGTGATCTCCACCAACCACTACATGTCGAAGCAAATCGTCGAGGAGGCAATGATATCCACGTTTGCTTTGACAATCGCTGCCCCATGAAGAAGAATCTTCACAGTGTGTGGGATACTGATATTCCACATAAAATAAATGGTATGAAAGACAAGCCCAAGCACAACGACGAAAAAGAGCCGGCAATGAAGTGGGCCGCAAAGTTGTTAAAGTCTCACGGATTGAGGCCCCTTCAGGCAGAATGCTTTGACACAAAAAGACCGTTGCAATGCCCTATGATATGGGCAACTGAGACAAACAGACTAAACTGTGATTTCGTTTTCAAAAATGGCGTGGAATGGCTAGAGAATAACGACCTGGGTGGAGAGTATTACGATGAAGCTGCTCCTATTGTCGAGACACAGATTCTCAAAGCAGGGATTCGCCTAGCTGGGTGGTTAAATGCTTTAGCAACTGACAGAGCTTCATCAAAGGAAGCTTCATCAAGGGGTTGTTTCCATGGTCAATATGGAGAGGTGAGAAATGATCTCCGTTCTTAGCCCGAGGCATCTTTGATAGTGTGACAATCTAATTTTCTTTGTCTTTTTTTAGATGAGAACAGAAAAGGAGTTATAGGCAAATGATTTCAAAATCGGAATACCAGGGCAGAATTGATATTGGAAAAAATTCTGTCGGCTTCAAAAGTTGTGTTTATTTTCGGTTTGTGTTTTTTATCAATTTATTTCTTTTAATTGCCAGGGATATTGTCCGTCTACCGGATTTCTTTACCCACTTTTCAATCAAGTGTCACTTAATATCACAATTTATCCCTGTTCACAGAAACTTCGTCTGGGGAGCGGCGTGAACTATAAGAAGGAACTAGATGAATGCATAATTCACGACAGATGACATCTCCGGCCAGAGTCCTGGATTGCCGTTACTCCTCTCACTTCCAGCATACAGCGCAGATTTTTATGTATCGTTGTACGCCCCCCAGTCACCACACAGAAGGCTTATGCTTACGCTGTATAGAGTTAGTCCTGGTAGAGAAGGATATTTATTTTTGCTCCGTAAATCTTTAAATCTTTATCTTCTGCAGAGTATCTCATTTTTAAATCTATTATGGGTCATCCCGTAAGCTAACATGGGCGTTCCAAGGATTCTGAATAGGTTTAGAATGAACCCAAATCACGTCGATCATGCATCTCAATCAATTCAATATAAAACGTAGACATATATCTCGGATTATGTACCAACGTCTGGGTACTATGTCAACCACAACCCAACGCTGTCAGTCTCGAGCCCATCTCGGTCCTGTATACTTGAAAATAGCTTCGACCCAAAGTGTAAAGGCGGCGTGTATCCCCTCCTATTCATTGCACGAGTGGAAAGAAGGAAGGGTGTATGATGAGGACCCCCCCAACCTGTATTCACTATCGTATAGAGTGGTGAGTGACAGTCAATAATCAGGAAGTATCAATGGACACCGAGGAAGACTTGTTCCTCTCTCCTGAAGTGATCTTTTACTGGACAAAAGGAATATTCTTGAACGCATCTGCAGTAAATTCTGGCTTAACTTTTGTCGGGACACATGCCTCGTATAGCTGCCATATGATAGCTATAAAGCGTGCTGGATAACCTTGCGTGCGAAACAGGACGGTGTGGGCGTTACAGACAGACGGGTTTATTTGGCCGCACTTGTTAGCAAATATCAGAACCTAGCCCCCAAACAGCCCATTGCATATTAATCCATTACCTAAAATACTGACACTTGCAATGAATTAGATCACATCACCCATGGATATCCCCCTGAAAACTAGTGTCAAGGCTCCTCCTAGTATCAAAGCTGGACCATGAATTCGATTTTGCTGGAAGCGCTAGGTGATCATCACTTGAAAATTCGGATCTATACCTTTATTATGAGATGAGAGCTTTTCTTTTTTGGTGAACTTGATATATCCACACTTCAGTTCCTGAACGATGTATTTTTCACGATATTGCCATACATACGTTTACTCCCTGCCCCCAGTCTTAGAAGCCGAACATAGAAAACATGAATAATTGCTTGACTGCAAACCAAAAAGATTGACAAAAAGTAAAAGCCTTGGCTTACAGTCCCAGAACCGCCCAAGCTAGCGACTGTCGATCCTCAGCCCCATAGATTGGGGGCTGAAATGCCGAGGGGTCTATTTACTGGCTCAAGGATCCCAGCTGCAGTTTCAGAAATTTAGTGCATCTCACTCATGCTCCTCATGCTCCTCATAGGCTTGGTGGCACGATGTTTCCCCAGAATAGTCAGGATGAACACAACGCCCCCGATCCCGCTCTCTCCAGCGCAGAGAATGAAATAGAAAATTCCGATCGCGAGGATGAGAATTCCTTGGCCTCGAATAAAAAGACTCCAAAGTTGAGAGAGCTACGTAATCTGCGTCCACTGTCACGCTCATCCTTCCTTCTTGTCCCAGTGACCCTCTACACAATTTTGATACTTTTCGCCTGGGTCATGACATGTATAATGACGCATCGTCCCATGACAGGCTCCAGCTACGGTGTGACTTCGAACGCTCATTACAGAGCTGGCTATTCTCAGAAAAACCGCTATACAGCCAACGAACGATGGTACACCGCTGTTCGCTTCATCCAGGCCGGTGTCGCGGTTTTGACGCTTCCTCTGACGACGACCGTATGCTCATATGCAGCGGTTGTGTATCTTCAACACATAACTTCCCGGTCAGAACCCAACATAAATTTACGACAAATGATGAGCCTCGCAGACCGTGGCTGGACTGACCTTACTCTGTTCACGAAGCTGTTGATAAATCCTTCTAAAAACTGGAAGC
Source organism: Penicillium citrinum (assembly GCF_028827155.1). Lineage (NCBI taxonomy): Eukaryota > Fungi > Ascomycota > Eurotiomycetes > Eurotiales > Aspergillaceae > Penicillium > Penicillium citrinum. The sequence goes on from NW_026622690.1 coordinate 281,955, forward strand.
TATATGGCTGCCGATTTCTTGCATATGCTATTTTACTGCATATCCTTGGAGGTATCATCTCTCCAATACAGCAGATCTACCTGTCAAATGTTTCTGTGAAGACACCAACAGCACCGTATAGCATGTTAGGGCTTGGTGATACTACACGTATATTTTCGGGACGTGATGGATATAACATCGAGAGTCCTGGAAGAAATGGAAGGAATCGCAATGCGCTTGTGACAAGAAAGGCTCTCGAAGCGGTTTCTTCGGACGAAATGCCATCAGGACTGTGGTCCGGCTCTGATATGACCTGTTTAGCTGAAGGGGATACAAGCAACAATTGGGGCACCTCGAATACAACCTTCAGAGAGTTTTGCTCTCGACCGGGACTTACATGGTCCAATATATCTGCCTTACCGTCGCCCTTTATGTCTCCGCTCCCCAAGGATTTCAATACAGGTCTTATTCGCCAACTTGCACCAAGATACAACTCAACAGCATCTTACAAGAATATAACTGCTGCAGAGTTTCCCAGGCACTGTGCGGCACAAAATGGCTCTCTCTCATTCAAGTATTCGAATGTCACCGAGACCGACGATGGACCCGCAATTTGGGCGTTACATGCATGTATGCCAGCCGACTCGTTGTCGTCAATCTCGAAACCCACCCGCGACCGTCAGGACTTTACAGAGGAACTCTTCTTGAATGTGACTTTGAATAATGTCATGCAACATAGAATCAGGCAGTGGGGGTTAGACTACTTCCTAAATGGACCTGAATCGGAATATTTCCGTGTTCAAGTACGAACAACGGCCGGCTATTTTGAGCTTCCAAATTACATGAATGGGCAGGTAGCCGGGCCCCTTTTAGGCAAGATGCCTCTAGACTTTTGTGGAAGTGATTGTATCGAACAATTCTACGAAGAGTAAGCGAAATGAGGAGAACAATCTGGGACACAGCCAGCCTGTTATGGCTAACCCATATTTTCACAGGCTCGAATCCCCGGGGGACTCTAATAACTTACAACATCAACAAAAGGGACCTCTTTCTGATACGGCAATAGCATTGTTCGGTGAGGGATCATACCTGGCAAATCAGGCCAACGCCCCGGACCTCTATGTTACGCATAGTAACGATGACGCTTGGACTGAATGCGTTGATCTTGTACCATTTGGTCTCCTCTTGCCATCATCGACTGCCTTGCGAAATCTCTCTAGTATCATCTCGAGTCAGATGTATAGGTGTGTGAATGGTGGGTCATCCGAGGGGGTTGACATGGAAATTGGTGAATTCCTGTCGAGCTTCAGGAATGACCTCTACTCGATGGAGTATGCCTTCACAGTGGCTGCATACCTGGCGAACCGTGCTTGGCTGGAGACCAGCCGGCAGGTAGAGTCATTGACTGTATCATATGATCTTGGCGAGGACTCGCAGCGGCCATCTATCTCTACTAAAGGAGTGATACTTCTCTCTACACTCCTCGGCATATTTTTAATTCTTCTCTGGACGGCTATGATCTACGCAATAATGCTCCCTCGTTGGACAGAGAAGCTTGATTCTTTTACGATGATGCGACTCGGAGCTAGTATCCACGAAAAAATTCCTCTTCGGTTAGCAGGTAACCTCGAGAATATCTCAACCCTGGACGAGACACCAGGCTGGATTGGCGACTCAACAGGACACGAGCGGTTTGGTCATGTTGCACTTGGCGGACCAGCTGAACTGAGGGCGAAAAAATATTTCGACTCCTACTACAGACCTGGTGTTGAAAAAAGACGACAGGACATGATCGCTAAGAAGGAACGCATCCGGGCTCGCCATGTAGAGCATGGATTATTATTCAATGCCAACGATTCATGAACGCAAGATACTGACATTATATCATGAACACAATCAATCATCAAGGTATTTCAATATCTAGAATCACTAAAAACGACCAAACGCATAATTCCAACAGGAGATCGGATACGCAAGCTCCACCGCTGCTAGAGTTACTTGCATTTCCTCTGGAAGGATCCGCCAAGATATCTATCTTAAGTAGTACTTGAATGCCCCATACACATTTGAGCATGCTGTATGTACAAAATTATATTGGTAAAGCACAGGAAAGTTATTATTTCCATTCCTTCCTTAATGAGGTCTAGCGTGATTTGGCATTTAGGGTTTGGGAAACAATAAATGAGTGTAGGTGGTGACACCGTTTCCCAGAAATACTGTAGTATCTGGTATCTCTGATCTCGATGGAATTGCGTTATTTGCACAGGAGACGTGCCACGTGGTGCCCAGCCTGTTCGTCTAAACCCAACAGGATTATCACACCCATATTCATCGACGTAGACTAAATGGTATGATTCAAAGTCTGATAGATAATGCAGATAATAATCCCACAAATCGGCATTTTGTCCTTTAATACGCCTCCGTGCCGTATTTTCCTGGACCAATATTTTGTCATGAGGGCTCTTCTGATGCTGGAGGTTGTAACCACAGCCTAGAACTCATCCCATAGGGATACAACCATCTCCTCAAGGTTGAGACCAGGTTTCTTATACAGATGATTACAGAGGGCTTCGATCATCAGAGGTGTTACAGTTTGCTTTCGACCTACTCGGGTTTGCGGTGCATATAAGCTTTCAAATTGTCGCAAGTTGTGGCGGATACTAATGATGACCTGCTTGCTACATTCAGTCTGCTCGGCCATTTCAGATATGCGAAATGATTTGCTCTCGATCATATCATGAATAAACGCAAACTTTCAAGGGCGAGAGAGTCTTGAAGCCATATCATCTGCACTAATAATGGTAAGCAGAAAGTCGATGTACCTGCAGTTCTTGATTGTCATGTAGAGAAGTAGACTACGGTTAAATTTTGGTTAGAAAATCAAGATTTCAAGATTTTTTGGTTAGATTTTGGTTAGCAGTTCAAGACCGCAGCAGTTTTTGCAATTAACCGCGGTTTTGCAAACCGATGGAATATATCAAGACTTGCAATTTTATTCAAATTTTATGAATTTTATAAATACCAAACCAGATATATACAGAAAATTTACTGAAAAGCTAAGATCTTTATATTTGCGGTATCATTGAAGGATGTCACATAGGCGAAACCTTCATGGATGGCACTAGGCTGATCTGAATCCAGTTGGGACGGGGCTAAACCGGAGAAGAGGAGCGTCGTTTCCGGCGGCGGCGGCTCAAATCGATCTCTTGCTAGAAACTGAGTTTGATGACGAGAGACCAATGACAGGTGGAAGTGGTATCTTATATATGATTGTCCAATGTATCAGACAAAAAACTCTATAATATCTATTTGCATACTCGGTTGACCGAGAACGAGCAGCCAAAACCATCTTGTTTGCCTGTGCATATTTCTATTGGAGCAAGACCGGAGCAGTGAATTCGAGCATCCACTGACTGCTGTCTAGAGCGACAGGCTTAAGAGCAGCAAGAAAATCTTGGCCAGAATCACTATATGAGAACGTCCTAAGGGTACAAGGCACAGTTACCATCCCTGCATTTGCACATCAGGTGGCTATGTGCATACGCCAAGTAAACTGATGGTCTAGGCGTTAGTAGACTAGCCAATAATACGATAGCTTCACTTCAGCTGGGAGGGGCCACTGTTTATGGCTCCCCCCCGGACGCCCGCCAATACATTCACTCTCTCTGTTGAAACTTTGTCTTGCTTCGCCTGACATGCCTATTCTGAATTTAAAGTTGAGATTTCCGGGCCGGTCCCTTAGGCACATAAGATCTTAATCTTAATATGAATGAGATGCTCCAGGACAGCAAAGAGCAACATATTTTCCCGGAATAGACAACGCAATCTGTGTAGCTGCAAGTCAAACATAAGTCGGCGCTAAGCCATAGCCCCTGACAGGCCGAGGCCGAAAAATGCCCAGTCTGCCCTTCTGTGGGCAGCTCAGCCTCAGTGCTTGGATTTGAAGGTTGCCTGCTTTAGAGAATTTTAAATATGCACATCGCCTCCCTGTGCCTGCTAGGTGAGATATTGGGCTTGCACATCCGACGAAATGATATCCAACAGTACAGCAGATCATACTGGCTGGGTCGATGAGCCCGACCGAAGAGGAACATGGGCTATCCTCTCAACTTGCATTCTGACTATCACCCTTTGTTGTTGGTCTTCTGTTTATCCTAATATTCCTCCAAGATCGGCAGGTATATTAAAGAAAGAGATGGGAAAGATAAATCTCTTCTTGGTCGGCCTTCTTGGACCAGAATTTTTACTAGTTATCTCTTTGGGACAGTGGTCCGCCGCTAGGGCTTCGGTCAAGGTATATATAATATTCTTCTGGATAAGTATAAGTTGGTTTTCTAACAAACCAAGCAGAGATTCCACGAGGCAGGATATGAGAATTGGACTATGACTCATGCATTCTTCGCTGGCATGGGTGGATTTCTCTTTGCTTCTCCTGGAAGCGAAATGTTTCCAATTGACGCTGAGCAGCTTTTCCGGTTAATCAACGATGGATTTATAGTTTATCCAGACTTAGATGTCGAGGAAATCCAGGACAAAAGTAAAACTGAAGGTATGGCAAGGTGAGTTATTTGGTTCTCCCTTATTTACGATTTCCGGGAAAGTTAGAATTTCTGCGACCACTTGATCCTCCCTCTCACTTTCTAACCTCCTGTTTATATGGAACTTATTATATGATAGCAAATTTATTTCTAACCTCATTTTAGAATGATCGCAGTTTTGCAAGCAGTTTGGTTTTTAATCAACTGTATTATCCGTGTAGCCCAACATCTCACTTTGACCACCCTGGAGCTTACTACTCTATCTTTCATTCTTATTTTCTTCGCTACATCGTTCTGCTGGAAGAATAAACCTAAAGACATTTCACGAGCCATAATCCTAACTACAAACACTCCTATTACGACTATCCGCTCAAAGTATCATCCATACCCTGACCAAAGATGGTATCAGACACCTCTCGATTTCCTTTCGCGTGATGAATGGGTCTGTGGTCGTCTTTGGCGCTATTATACTCAAATACTGCACTATCTGCACATTCCAATCTTCGCCCGACCGAACACTAAACCTTACGATCATTTCCCTTCGGATATCTTTTTGCGACTGGATAGACAAGCGGAGGGTATTTTTACTCTATTCGAGCTACTATTTGCTTGTATATTCATATTGGCTTGGAATTTCGAATTTCCTACCCCCACGGAAAGACTTATCTGGCGCATTTCAGCAGTCTATCAAATCGTATTTGGTCTTGCCGGCGGGCTTAGTATCTGGTATGCTCATACAGTCATTCTTCCCAAGCAGTTGGAAAAGATTGAGCTCTTTGAATACCCACCGAAACGGCAACTCTCTCGACTTGCATGGAAATTGAGGAATATTCATCCCGATCGAGATCCACATTTGACCCTTCCTTTGAGAATACTTCTCCCAAATATCCTTTTTTGTGTTGCATATTGTTTATCTCGGGCATATATCTTGGTGGAGGATCTTATTGGACTAAGAAGACTACCAGAGGATGCTTTCCAGGTAGTCAGCTGGTCAAAGTATATCCCTCATTGGTGATAGCCAATTATATATCGATGGGACATCTAACTTGAACTTTTAATATGTACTCCAACATCTGTCTATCCTTACGTAGCTTACGTTTTTAACTCTACATTAGACAAACTTGATGGGTGGCAACGGTCTCTGTTCATAGAGGAATTCAACAAAACAAAAAGGAGACAGAGCCAGGCAGACAAGGAAAGCCTACAGCCTATGAGGATGGGGATCTGTCGGAGATGTGCCCTGATGGGGAGTGAAAAAGGCCTCCAGGTCCTGGTCCGTTGGCGGATAGAACGACCGCACAAATTTGCACACCAAGTTGAAGCACCACTGCGCCCATTTGCGCGTCCATTTCCGTGCGATGACAATTTGTGGTATACCCCAAGCCCAAAGACACCAACTTCCAGCCCCCCCAACCCCAAAACTTTCCCAGCTTTTCCAAACACGAAAAAAAAGCATTTGCCGCCCCAAATACTGCAAAGCACCATTGGGCGGGTGCTGGGATCGAAAATGGATCTGGTAACACAGTATTAGCATTTAAGTATTTTGATTGCCCCGTTCTGCCATAGCATGGTACACATATGTACTGTGAACATAATTTGTACAGATATACTACATCTCGTAGACAGTGAAGTAACCGTTGGTTGTAACGCCATGACATACAGACTTCACGGCGCAATTTACGATTCTGAAGAGAAATCACTCACGGGCAGCAGGAACAGGAACAGTAGGAGTCGGAGTCGGAGTCGGAGCTGGAGCTGGAGCTGGAGCTGGGGTCACACTCGGAGTAAAATTTGTACGAGCTTCAGCCTTGTCGCCCTAAAAAGCAATTGAGTTAGTTATTGCATCTCAGAGTTGAGTTCGTAGTGCAAAGTGCATAGAATATTCGGCCCATGCATCCTCGGCGACACAGATACTCGCTTATGAGAGCCGAATGAAGCGCAATATATGACTTTTGGGAGCACAGTTCTTCTCAAAAATAAAACAAAATTAGCAAACAGCTCCAATGCGAAACGGGGTAGTCCTCGTGAGGCATCAGAGTTGCTGCAAAGAAAGTTGGAATTTCGTCCAGATCACGAATCTTTGCTGTCCGCAGGGATGTTTAATACTGGATGCAGGGCTCGATCTTCGAACGAAATTTGCTAGTGACCACAATAACAGAAATTGTAATGATAAGGATCGTGATATTGAAGTAACTGCTGTTTGAAAGGACATGCCAGCAACTCATAGTGAGAGCAAAATCGAGATGAAGGAGACCAAATCTGCCCAGAAAAATGGCGAAACAATGATCATTATATTTTTCTGCCCTGGAATGCTGCCGAATGAGTACTGGAGAGGCGAATTGCTTAAATTGTCTTCGAGAAATTGATGCAAGTTGCTAATCAAGTTCGTGCGCATGTTGAAACTTGTGCGTAGTCTTATAAAAGTGTTCCGTTCTTCATATTCTTGCGACGATAATAGTCGAATGCTCGAGATAATACAGTTTCTCCAAGGCCGCAGTAGAATGCCCCCATGTATGCAGCATGGGCTCATCCAAGAAGACGAAGTGCAAAGAGCAAGAAGGAAATGAGTACTCACCAGGCCAGAGAAGAGGAAGAATGAGAAGAGAAGAAGCAGAAGTATAGTGAGGGTGAAAACCCGGCTATGGTGAGCCATTTTGTATGAGAGCGTTATGAGTTTCACAAAGCCAAAAGAATCAAAGCAGGCGACTAAACAAGAGTTGAGGCTATCGTGAAGTGTTGTTTACTATGCCTTCCCTTCGGGTCACTCTTTCCGCCGCAAGCTACACTAGTCTCTTCTTTAGCCAAAGGAACCCCAGAATTATCCTGAGATCATGGTCTGTGTAAAATCAAATAGAAGTGTTTTATTAAGAAATGAATGGGATCTCGAGATTGATTGCAGTAAGGCGACTCTTCCTAGTTCGTGTAATCAGCCGCACAACCAGGACCACCAAGATATCGCTCCTCCATTTTTTGGCGGTTCTTTGTAGGAAATGTGCCAAAGCCTCCGACATTCCTTGACGAAAGGTTCTCCTTTTTTGTATCGGTCCTCTCTTAGAAAGTACAAGTTGCGAGACTTCAGCTGCTCAAAAGACTCTATGCTTTGTATTTCAAAACCGAGGCGGGGACTGTAGACCATCAATCTACGGGGAAGCGGGTCGACACGAGCGGACTCGTAAGAATGGAAGACATGAACCTTCCATAATGGATCTTCCTCGTCGAGGCCAGAGCCGAGGTTAACCCATCTTGTCATAATCAAAGCGATCGTTGAGTTCGGTTGATTAAGAATTTCGAGTACACAATGTGTATTACATCTCGGGCAATTGTATATAAATTGTGACTCTTTCCCATTCCTCAAATTACCTAGATCAGACATTTTGCTTGTTAGTGAAACATGCTTGCATATTTCATAAAACCTCATTGGATTCTTGTCTGGAAGGAGTTTTGAATCTTCCCATGTTTCAAACAGCAATATATCTTGCATTCGTATAAGAAGACCCAGAGGTTCGCGGCATATCTGTGCTTGTATAGAGTATAAAGTAGGGATGTCTGGGTGAATCGTCCTTATCGAGTAGGATTGAACTTGTAAAGGATGACTGTAGCACCGGACTTGTGTATACGATAAAGAGTCCGTACTGATACCATAATCGGTACCATATTGGAACCTTCTTATTGCAAGTTTAACCTGGTGAAATACAAGGCGGTTTCTGGAATGATTGAAGTCACTATGTGACCTGAAAGTCTGTGTTATACCATGACCCATTCTATATTCATCCTTCCAGTTGTCTCCTTTATAATCGCATGGAAGTCTCGAACTTTTTCGTCTGGCTATTCCGCTGAGCCCAAAGCTTTCAGATAAATCGTATTTATGTAGCTTTTGGCAGATATAGCAAGAAAAGAACTGTGGTAAATCCCTTTCTAGCCGCACCAGCATTAACAACGACTGAAACTTTGTGAAAGAGTGTAGCCGTTCGTGTTTCTTCAATAATTGGTGTAACCGCTTGTTACAGAGAGAGAGGGACTTGAGAGTAATATCACTAAGGAAAGCAGCTATTTGGAATAACAGCTCCGGGGGGGAGGTCGAGTAGTGTATTATTCTTGCGTTGGGGGCTATTCATAGTAAACAAAATGGCTGTGGCCGAGCTTCGGTGCATGATCGGGAGCAGTCGATAGTAGGAAATTGATAATACTAGATACCTAAAATGAGAGGAATAGAAAAAGGTGATAGAGAAAGAATAGGAAAGAGGTAACAATAAAGAAAACCGAAAACGCAATATATCAGCGCTCACGGGTATCGATTTTACAAAACTTAATTGTGACGCATATGTTACCCATAGATTGATGTATGTGCTCTCCGATTCCATTTCAAGCCACCGAGCTACCGAGTTTAATAAGTAGAATAAGAGTGGACTAAGTTTACTAAATTCGTCTCAACCGAATGAATCTGATATTACATTTTGAGTTCATTACAAAGCTAAGCAAAGCTAGTACACAGCTCCAATGCAGAACTGCTGATACAAAATGTATAGCCATATAGATATTAGTATCCAGTATCACCTCACGAAAAGCTCAAAACTCCCGTCGAAGATCAGCTTTCCCAAGCTGGACAACGATCTCGCCAATGATATCTACAGAGTTTAAAACTGATACGGTATAGCTATATACAGTATTTTTTATCGCCGTCCATGTTTTATTACATTTCGGTGACAAAGTATAAATTGGACAATACTGTAGTCTCTCTTCTCCTGCTCATAGACGAGGTGAGCTGTATATCTGAGATACTTTAATTCTTTGTTTATATTCGCGACAACATACATCATGGATAAAAAAACCATGTGTTGTGTTTTCGAGAGGAGAGCTATTGTAGGCCAGAGATCCAGGCTATCATTTATTATAGACGAAAAACAAGTATCTCGAAGATGGCCAATGAAAGCTTCTTTGATACGATTAGCTTAATCATGGATGATTTCAGTTAAGTTTCTATTTTACTTTCTCTCAGAGGCCTCGCATCACAAGAGATTAGAGTAGTACCACAATTAGAGTCTTTTTATCATTTCATAAGCTATGTCCGGTCAAAACATTGGAATTCGTTCAATAAAACAAATAGTATGTAACACCCTCAACCGTTTAAAATAATTGGCGATGGATCAGATTTTCAGTATTCAAATGTATCTGATTTATTTCCAACATAATGATTACTCGTCGACTGCCAATAATAGTATGGTCAAAACTGCGGCAACCATTTAGGGTTGAGGCTACTCCGATAAACCTTATTTTACAGCATCTCACATCTGCCAGATTCCCTGTATTTTCAAAATATACTGGACAGAATTTCAAAAACGCCAACCAAAATTCAAAGCCGTACCTCAGTCTAACCTCAACTGATCTCATGTTTATCTAAAAGATACACTATACACCGCAGCTGGAGAAGGGCATTTATCTCTCAATATTTGTTCACTCAGTTCAATCTCACTTTTCAGGATAGCCAAAAATACGGAAAATTACATGGTAATTTACCTTATCCTTCTCACCGCGGAAGTATGCTATTCAAAGATCGAATATTACAATACGCATAGCTTCAAGTGATAGAATATCAAATATCTATCTAGGATATGTTGGAATGAATGAGTTGTAAGATTAAAAGTTGCCGTTTTGTATGGGATATGGAACTGTAGGTTCGGTGTTTTGGTGGTCGCAAATGTAAATGGATTATGTAAAGCAGGTAGCGCAGCGTGTCTACGTCCAAAACCGTCTTCGTGGATGAATAAACGGATAATCTCCTACCAGAAAGCATAATATGCGAAGCACATTATCCGGTCATTTTGCTAAATAAGGGCTCTAGACTGCGTCGAATCGCGCCTTGCGGGACCAGTCACCATTGGCAGGTGATTTGACATCCATCCAATTATGGTTCACGTCAAGCCTTCGATGGCCTAGAACATCACGAGACCCCTTTTATGCCTTACCGTCTAGGTGAACCACTTAAAGCATTCAAATTCACCATATTGCACCACCAATAAACTCGCCACATATACCTGGACTGCTCATTTGCCTTAGGAAAGGTCTTATATACCTCGACTAGCCGCCAACCTTCTTTTTGACAACTCCTTCTATTATGTCCAGTTATCATTTCAATGACTTGTCAACTGTTGTTATTAAAAAGTACCAGAAATGCCTAAGGCCTACGGAGTAGTCTGGCGGCCCACGCTGGATGAAGTGCTGAATAACATCGCGCCTCCACCATGCACCCTCAGCGCATTCATGAACTATTTATCCCAAAATCATTGCCTTGAGACACTAGAGTTCATCCTCGAAGCAAAGCGATATTGCGAAAGCTACAGATCATCAATGGAGTCAACAACAGAGTCCATTGAGACAACCAACGGTTCAACAAACATGGATTTGACTCATTTCTACCACTTTCTCCTGACAACATACATTATGCCCGGGGCAGCCCGTGAGGTCAATCTACCTGTCAAAATACGGGATGGTCTTTTGCGAAACAAAACTACGTCAACACCCCCGTCACCCGAGACTCTTGAATCTGCTGTGAGAAACATTCGAGATCTAATCGAAGAATCAATTTTTGTTTCGTTCCTTAACACTCCTTCTGCATATCTATGCGAAAATGGACCGTTGACAGTATCGATGCAAAACAACAGCAGACCATACGTCGCGCGTAATACATCAGATTCTCAGCCAAGGGAGCCAGTAAAATATAAACGCCCGTCTATTAAGACTCTCGGAAGACCTTGGTCATGGCCGCCCTGGAAAGTGGTTGGCTGATAGGCCGTCTCTCACGGCTGCACTTACAAATAACCGTCGGCAATGCTACTGTCACAAGCAATACACCTTGCGAACCCTACAGCTGCTGTTTTGGCAGCTCTAAGTCTACTGTCATGAGCTAAAGCTCTTGATAGCATGGTCCGCTCAGTGATCTAGTGTTTGCCCTTGCTATTACACAGTGAGGCTAGAAGTCCCACCACCTGAGACCACTTGACTCAGATACCAACCTTCAAACATAACTATGAACTCCGCGGTTTGACTGCTGTGATGGGTTGATGGCAGAAATAGGTTCGAGGTTCATGTCAACCAGGGGTTTCAGCAACTGTGCATTTCGCCGGGTATGTTTATGGGGTAAGAACTAAGTCTAGTACTATCTTCGCGATGAGCCTTGTGATTGTACTCAGGCTAGATGCCACATTAGGTTGGTACAAAGGCAGAACTTCATGTTTGGACATATCCCTCTACAATAATGAAATGATGATGCCTACCACACAATGTCGAAATGTGTTGGACATTGTCATCACAAATGTTCTTTCCCTCAAGATTGCTTTCCACAAATACCTGGTAGTACTGCAGCTCTATATCTCTATCTTCCTTACATAGCTTTGGTGCCGTTTGTCAGGATTTGTCAGGACCCTGCATTTGACATGCAAGCAAAATGAAGATTGTTGCATTCCAAGCACTGATTTCCGCCACTGCACACGTTGCGCCTGCCAAACTCGACCATGGGTATCTAGCACGTGCCAGTTACCCATACTGTAGTGTATTCCACTGGTTGCTATTCGATTTCGGTTAGCCTCGTATTGCCGTCCAGATCCATATACTCTCGTGACTGATCGAAGTCTGGTAAGGTCACACTTTACGTACCCTCATAAGTGCGTCATTCCTGACAAACCCCTTCCTAATTAACCGCCAGTCCGTTCTAAAGGGTAACACGGAGACTGCTATTACCAATCACCTTCAAGTAACTTTCTGTCACATTAGCTTTTTCAACTTCCTCGTTGGAGTCTATCCAATCAAGGGAAATTTTGAAATTCACAAATATTCCTCGTCCGGAAGAAGTCAAAAAGAACAACTAAACTATTTAATACCTATTTGTCTGAGATTTACAAAGAGTTTTCTGGATTTTACAATATGAGATAGCACAACCCGGGCCATGCAATCGTGATAGCAACAATACATCTAGTCCAGCTGTCAGATGTAAACCGGAAGGCATATGACAGGGGTCTATATAGTGACAAACAACACGGTAGAATTGACCGAGACACTATGCCATTTGTTCAGAAAAATTTAGAGTATTCACCGGAAAGACTGAAGGACCTGAAGCATGAGACAGCGAAAACATTACACACGACAAGCAAAAACAAAAACATACAACAGCTATTATATGGCCGTGGTCAAGCGCCCACGATTCGGTCCTTGGCGGCTCGCCCCTTCACCTGAAGGGCCGAATCCGACATGCAAATGTCGCATTCGTGAAATTCGACAGGGAAAGAATTTGCGAGATATCTCAATACAGCAGAGACAAAATAGATAGTTTTTGTATCTCTTTATCCATTCAATATTATATTACCGCAAATATTATTCTTTTATTTTTTACCGTTCCATTGATCTGATGAAAAATAAACAACTATTTTCTGGTCGATCTTGTCCAGATCGACAATAAGATTTTATTCTGCAATTTTCTCCCGTGAACAGAGAAAAGATACCAAAAAATATTGGAAATATTTGATAAATAGAGTTTTAGTTTCTCTATAGCTTTTGATCTAGCTAATAAATCAGTTTCGTCGAATTATATTCTATTTCTCAAAATCCGTCAAATCTATAAACTGGTGAAAATTTTCTGTTCTGGCTGACTATCAATATATATAGTTGAATTAAAAACAAATCAGTCTCATTTTCCCCGACCAAAGCCCCGTCAGGTCGGCAATCGGTGTGGCTCGCCTTTTGCCCAGGAAAGGGACAAGCAGCTGCACGCCCACAACAACGTTGGATAATGTGGGAGGCAGTCTCTTGGCTTTGACTACTCCCAATTATATCGTCCAGCCAGCACGATGGTCCACAGCCTCCAACACAAGTTTGTTATTGGCGAGAGCCTAGTGTTGTGGCCTAACTCCCATCTTGTGCTTTTCCAGCTTGTTTCCCTTATTCTACAGCTAGATAGTCCTGTATAACCACTAATACAGTTATACCCTTTGACTGACAGTAATAAACAATATTCTGCGATTATATATTTTTTCTATTTAATTCCATCTGTCAGTCTTGTATACTTCCCTCTGTACTATAATATCCCTCAAAATCCTTAACAACCCCAACTTTAATATAATTGTCTGGATTGCTGTTCTTTCCATCGAACGGACCACCGCAGAAACAATATTCGACAAAAAAAGTATACAGTTCCAAATGGCTTTATTAGATACCAAACCGATACAAACATTTATATATGGGACCGTATAGAGAAATTCAATATTGTAATTGCTGCCCTGGCTTTGGGAATCTACAGAAATATTTTTGCTGCAACTACAATTTCTAGTCTTTTTGTTTTTCTGCTATCTATTTGTATCCGTTTTTTGATAGATATAGATAGCAAAACTGCCCGACCGGATCAAAATCGAAATATCCGACTGAAAAATATTGTTATAAACCAGCCATACAAGACCACGGATACTATCTGTCAATACAATTTGATCAAGGCCAAGTCGGATAGCAAGGATAAACAAAAAGGGTTTTTTGGATGTCTACCAACGGTTCTTTTCGATACATTTACTAACATTCTTATCCGCATGAGCGGAAAGATTTCAATGCTTTCTATTTTCTTCAAATAATACTGAAGAGCAATCCAATGAAGGGCAAGACAACCAAACAAAAATCTGGATATGTTCACTGGAGGAGAAGGGGGCAATACTATATACAAGTTGAATATGGTTGTCACACTAGATTGGGTGATTGTTTCCTTTCCAGACATTATTGGTACTCCTTCCCTTCCTCGGGTGGATATACCTCAACAGAAGAAAAGCTACAATGACCCACAGGCCCATCGACCGGTATAGATCCCCATTTCACAGGTAATAGTGCCATATCCTCCTCTTCCTGCTCGGACTCTATATCCTCTGTACCTTGCGTCTCTCCCCCCACCCCCGGATCTACTGAATTCACGTTCGGATTATAAAATGGATGGCACGCCGCAGCAATAGCTATGCTGCAGTTTGAAGCCACAGGAATCTCTGACTCAAATCGCCGGAGACTTATAACCATTAAACCGAGAAACATAGCAGTCGCAATGCACACTCCGCTAAGGATTGCGACTGGAGAGTATCCACAAGCGAATACATCATTTGCAAAATCCCTCTGCAGTTGCGTATTATATGCCTCAATAGCAATTACAAAAAGACTCTGTGAAGCAAGCCAATGCAGAATGGCAGAGGTCACAATCAGCCATATCGCGAATCGATACGGAATTGAAAGGAAGTAGTTGCTTCTTTGGGTTTGTTTCGGACTATGGGAGACACGTAAACCCTTGCGATCGTTACCAAAGCGACTCCATTCGGCGGATAGGCACATCGAAGTCAAGATGCTGTTATAAGCGACATAGAGGAATGAAAGTATCAGCTGTGGCAAATTGGCGATGAGAGAAGTTGTAACGAGACTTTCACCAGAGTTCTCAACACTGAGAATTGTATCAGAGGAGATAGTACCAAGCTGTCCAAGACCGCGACTGGTAATTCCGAGTATAGATAGGACTAGAAGGAGGATGCAGATCATGATTGCAAGTATCCAACTAGATGGTATTCGTAAGTTTGTGCTTGATAAATGACTTTGTAAAAAAAATGACTGCAAAACTTACAAGAAAATGAAAAAACCCCACCGACTGGAGACAGCGGACCCCCAACGATTCCGGTTTTTAGTGAAGACCACAGGCCGGCGAAACTGAGGGTCATGAAGAGAAGAGGGTGTGGAATGAGTAGCGGGTATGTATACTGCGGTTCCAGTGGTTGGAAAGCACATGCCCTTGGAATAGGGATCCTGGCGGCGAAGGAAGGATGCGATGGCATCGCCTATAGTCAAGAGAGGAACCTCTTTTATCCCGAGCCAAATATAAAGTAAAACTAATGTCTTCACAATATTACAGATAACTGTTGCCACTGTTAGAGGTACAGAATAATGCAGACTGCAATTTTGTGGTGCGGGTTGCGCCAGACAGTATCGGACCCTAGATTGAACATCGGATGAATCGGACAAGTAAGCGCTGTAGGTGCCATAATCATGGGACAACCAATCGCTGTAGGTATATTCATCGGGCGACCAATTATCCCAAAAATCTTGAGACCGGGCAGTAGACACCTTCCAGTTATTCTCTTTCGCCAACTTATACGGGACAGAGCTCCCACTTTTGCTGCAATCATCTTCCCGGGCGTTTGCAGGACACAGCCATTTATAAGCAGACATCGCCCCATATAGGTTGTCCAGCTTAGAAGCACCTGGATGATATACACCGTTCGAGCCAATGAAAGTGTACAAACCCTTTGGGTCATCTTGGGTAACCAAGAGGACCTTGGCATAAGTCGTTTGGTAGGTTTGAGCAAAAGCTGTTACGCAGTCTGCGCTATCTAAGTACTCCAAGCTCCCGTTTTTGGCGGCGCGAAAGATGCCATTGAGAGACGCTCTTAGAGTTGAATTGTCGAACGGGCTGGACAAGTGGACTTCTGACCAATCGAGTTGATCCAGACTATCTGGGCCGGCAAATATGTCGTACGCAGGAACTGCAGTCTGGTAGAAAATTGCAGAGTTGTAAAAGACGTGGAGCGGTAGTGATGAAAAAAACAAGAAGAGCCACAGAACCGAGCGTGTCGAGGAGATACGGAATAAATTGCGAATACTCGGTACCCCAATATCTAGCCACCGCTGGCCCTTATGAGCTCGATCAATATCATTTCTTGTTGGAGCTACCAAGCATTGCTATGGATAATTAACATATTTCAGGCAAGCTTCGTATGGATTATTTTCGTACCATTCCGAAATTACTTGCGGCGAGTAAAATAGTGCTGAGCACGTTGATGATCCAATGGTATCCAGTACTCAGTTGGTGTACTCTTTCGCAGTCTCCTCTTGACAACGCAGCATCCTTACGCTGCTGGGTGCGTACGGCTGTGAAAATAAGGAAGGCAAAATTGAAAAATAATACAATAGCACTTGCTGTGAAAGCTAGAAAAAGAGTGAATTTCCATCCTTGAAAGAGGCCTCGCAGGCTGCTCTTTTGTGGAAGTTTGCTCTCAATCTCTCCATCTTCTCGTAGGTTGTAGCTTTGAGTTATTTCACCGGATATGTCTTGAATTTTGGACCGAATAAGGGGCTTGGAACTTCGATCACCCTTAGAACTTATTGATAGCTCAATTTCCTCTCGTATCGAGCTATTGCTCACCATTTCTCCTTTTGTGATCCTCAAGTTGGGATCGGGGTAACTTGTTTCAATGCAACGGCAAATTGGAAATCTTGTGTGAATGGGGAGGGAACGAAGCTATAAATACGGGGATTTAAAGAGCCCCGAACATCGCCAAAAATCATTTAGAGCACCCAGTCCCTGGGGCCATTTGTAAATCAAACAGGTAGAGATCTACTCAAAAGCCCACTTGTTGATACAGGGTCCAGGCGGGCGGGATTGGGGGCCAACGTGGCTGAAGCTCAATTGGCCACCTTCATAGGAAAATTCGACCATCCACTATTTATCACAAAGAAATCGGTCTGTAGCAAGAAGGCGGTGCTTGCTGTGAAGTAAATTCAGCCTAAGGTTCTCCGGAAAATTAACGAAACGGAGTCGAGACTGATCACGTAGGTCGGTTGCGTTAAGACCTTGCTCACTCAAGGTCTGTTCAAGAACAACATTGCTGACTAAGGCCTTAACAAAATTATCAGCATTGAGGCGAATACAGTTTTCGGATTTAAACGTTTCCACCAGGGAGGCGATATGCTTCTCCCTAATAGTTCGAGGCCCAGAGCCACTCAAGTCGAAATTTCTTAAGTTTAGCTCTTCCCATGTAGAAGCGTTGCTTCTCCGAGTAAGGCCGCTCGTCCATCACACGGGAAGATTTATGGATGAGAGAAAGTTAGAACGGGATGTAAATTAAAAGTGAGGGAAAATTAGAGCGAGGGAAAGAGCCGCAATGGCAATCGTCCCCACGAATGACCAAAAACGGATGAACAAAAAAACATACAACAGCAGGGATTCGCATGTGGTCACCCACCATACTACTAACCTGCCGGCGTGTGGCTTAAGTACGGCTGAGCGGACGGGAAGCCCTGTTCTCCACACCCTATGGTCGTATGTATAAGCTAACAAAGAAGTTAGGACTATATTCTGTGATTCAAAAAAATTTGTCAAAAAAATTTGTATGAACTCATGATCATATCAGAACTGTCTAGTCAGTCTCGTCACCATCAATTGAGGCTTCATCCAATTATATATGCTGTTCACCTGATACCAATACATGCATGAATTGTGGAGGTAATATTACATAGAAAGAAACTCCTAATGTGTCTTTCTGAAGTTTCATTTCTTCTGCAAGCCCGCCCTCATGGTTCTGATGATGAAAGGAAACCCAAGTTCTCCCGATGGTCATCCTGTACACGAGCATATCTGCAATACCATAGTCAGTATCGTAAACTAAATTTCACCGAGTAGCCTCGAACGGAAGAACATACTCTAACATAAGCCGGAACATATAAACATCCATATCGTCATTACGTAGTGTCTTAGCAGCCCATGATTGCCCATTTTCGCCAATTGCTCGAGCAATATCCTGACCAGCAGGATCCTGCTCGAAGAAACGCACAACCTCGGGAATTTCGTTCGCATCCTTGTTGAGTGGGACGTAATGAACCCATGGAATAAGCACGTTTTCATGCCATTCTCGGAAAAAGGTAAGTTTCAGCGGAACGCTTTTGCTACGCATGAAAGCGTAAAAGCGTCCACTGTAAGCGTGGCCATCCATGTCCAATAAATAGCGGTGTTTCCACGCCTCATTGTGATCGTCTCTATCCACGAGATCAAAAAACATTATCTCCTCGTCACAATCTTCATCACAATCCACAATATCAACAAAATGGGCATTGAAATATTGGCCGAGTTCTGTTTGATTTGCTTGTCGAACTTTCCATCCTTCATACTCTGTGTGGTTTGTTTCGCGAGCTTTCGGTCGTTGGTCACCACCCCAGATACTGCAGTCTTTACGTTCCAAGATGTCATGTCCCGAGTTGCGCTCCAGCAATGAAATAACTTTTTGTCGTAGCAGATTGCGCCATGATCCACCATGGCTGTGTCCTCCAGTAGAACTGCCTCGCCAGTAAAGTTGCCCTTTCCTTGACTCCCATGGAATATCCGGTTCTGGCTCGTAGCCACCGACCTCTTCATAATACCATGGTGAAGGAATAGGTATATCTTGGAATGAAGATGGATGCGACATTGAGAACATAGGAACTAGTTCATTCGTGATTTTGAATGCATTGGGCCGTTCAAAGATCCCAATTTTGTGACGTAGTGATGGACTGTTGCAAATATCGGTGGCGGCAGATTGATTAAAGACAAATCCCAAAGGTTCGACGGCGAAAGCACTTGTATTATCCGGTGCGCCATCGAGATCCATTGTAGAACTGTCAGGTGGACATGATAGTCGGGAATAAATCCACGTTTCTTGCCGTTCAATATTGAGAAATCTGCTTGTAAAAACTTCAGGAATAGGATGAGGAAGAAGGTCATCACTGTTCGAAAAATTATTAAATAATGATGTTTTGCCGTTTAGAATGGCCTGAGCTGTATAGCCTTTCATAACCGATCTGTGTAATTGCTCATGAGGAACAACAACCCGTGGTTCGTCGTGGACATTAAACTCGATATCCATATCCGGTAACCACTGAGCGAATTTGCTAAATTGCTTCATTGCAGCATCGCGTTGGAAATTCCCCTGGCCATTGCCAAGATGGATGGGCTCGCCATTGCGAATAGAGATCCCCATCACTACGTTATCATAGCCGAGATCTTCTTTGACACGTGCTCGGATCGTACTGGGAGACAGTCCCCAGAAAGGTAGCATAGAATGATATATCGTATCATATTCATCGATCAACATCGTCTCACGCTGCCTCGCAAACTCGTACCATTTATCAAAATGGGGAGGCGGCGGCATGCCATATCGGCGGCGGTACTCTGTCACAGCGCCGTCTAATGACTTGGACTGACGCGTTAGAGTTTCATTGAATGCCTTCGAGGCATCGGACGCAAGTATAGAGATAGGATGATCGCATAAACGTTCATTAAGAATTTGCCTGGAGGTTGTCGGAAGTAAAGGGAAATGCCAAAGTAATAAAATCACTGCTGCTATCGAAAAAGCCTTGATCCAAGTCTTCTTTGTCGTACAGGCATAGTAATACCATGATTTATCACGAACTCCCTCAAGAAGCTGATAGTTTTGCTGGCCCCAGGGCCATCCCCCAAAAGTCTTGAGGATAGCCATAGTGCTGGTCATTAGCCACAGTCGAATCTGCCGGGCAGTTGACAGCATAATATTACACGCAGTCGACCTCGGAACTGCGGTGCGCCTAGTCAGAGGCCGGCGCCCAAAAAGCAGAGAATAGGCCAAGGAAGAGAGAAGTGGGAATCGCGGGCGCGAACTCAATCGTTGGCGCTTTTGGGCTCGGTGGGACCCTCGTGGGGATCGGCATTGGAGCTCTCGCTACGGGGGACGATCAGCACCAGACCAGGTATTGCGATGTGGGGGCCAAATTAAGTCTGGACCCTCTGCAAATTAACACCTTACGTTTTTGTTCAGAAAGACACAGTGCTCTGGAGAGTAGAGCAGTGTCTCAATACGGAATATGTATCAAGTTTCCCACTCGCTCATATTTCTCCGCTCGATTCAGGACGACGTTGTCCATCTGCCTTACTTTTCCGTTAGCGGCGGAATATGGCGTAACCTTGACCCACCACCCATGCGGGATGGCCAAGACCATTCCCCTTTGCGATTATACAGTAAGAACTTTCTCTCAACCTGTCCGAAGCTGTCCGATCAGACCTGATTGGCAGAAATTTAGGAAGTCACGATTGCCAAAGTACGTTAAAGTAATTGGCCTGCGTGGACGCCATGCAGCTCAGCTATCGTTATTTCCACAAATGCACGAGGCTGGGTCATATCAGCGGCTAATGCGTCGCCCGTTACAATCCAATGTTCCGAGGATGCGAAGGATGCAAAGACACATACCCTTCTGAATCTGTACATCGTTAAGGACCCTCCTTTGTTTTCTCATCGCAGTCAGGCTATTAATGGACTGTCGAAATACTAAAGAGGCGAAACGCTAAAACGTCTCTTCTTTTGTCTCCCCCAGCCTTGCGATCTGGCACGAAGCTGCTCTCTTCGACCCTGGTTACTTTGGTCTGAGCACAGCCGGTGGACTCCGAGAAGTCGCGGAGTACCTACCCCATTAATCTCTGGCTATCCACCCCTCACCGGGCCTGCGAACGGTGTTTATATTCTACCTGATAAGTCCGGGTACGTGCAGTTAACTACGATGCTTCTAGGAGCTTGTTTTTCTTAGCCGCCGTCCAATGCCAGATTGTGTCAAAGGAACAGATCAATAAAGTTTGCAATTATGATATTCCTCGCTGTAGTCTTGTCGGGCGCCTTCAAGGCTGATACGGGGGGTAGTCATTTCCCTATATGGAGTAATCGATCCCAAGTTAATATCCAACCAGGATCCCTCTTCAGATGCTGTTGATCATCTGTGGGGCGAATCCCCTGGGATGTCTAACGTACTTTGTACAGTTTCGGCTCCAATACGTGACATCCAATTCGTGACAAATTATTTCTATGAAAATGACATACTGTCCTGGGAGACGCTCGCTCTTATTTCGATACCATAGGTATTTCAATGATGCTTAAAGTGCTGGTTGAGTAAAGAGTCTTTCATTGGAAAACAGCCATGACGTTCGCAATACCTCGAGCCCATCATCCCTGGCAATCTCGCAAGCGAGTGCCAGGGTAGGCTAAAGATAATGTGCATATTTAGCACGGCACTAAAAGAATGACTCGTGATCTTTGACCTATCAAGTACCAGACTTAGGCGCTTCGAAATTGAGGCTATCCTACATCGTAAAGGCTTTTATTCTCGTGAGCCTCTCTCTACTGTTTCTACTCCCAAATATCGTTATGACAGCAACCGCTCCTTTAGCCCTTACGACCACATTCTCACCACCACCATCATGTAGCACCGATACATGGTATATCGAGTACGTAAAAGGGACGTACTACTACACCACATCGATTTCGAACAGCCTCGAGGGCTGGTTTTTCAGTCAGGGGCCGACAGACTGGAGCAGCTGTTTCCCCTCCGGATATCAGGCGACAACAGCTTTTTACTACTCGCCGGGTGTTTGCCCATCGGGATATTCCATAGCCAGCTCGACGGTTCTTAGCATTGGAGTTAGCTCAGAGACACGAGCAACCTGCTGCCCATCGTGAGCCTAATACTTACCGAACCAGAAGTCTCTTTGGTCTTCCTTTTGCTGACGATTGCTGGTATCTCTAGCGGCTTCACAGCTCAAACAGATGACGGATTGGTGTGGTACTCAACCAACCGATGCTTTTCAGTCAATACCGATACGAACCATGTATGGACAGTCACCAAAGGAGGAACGGAAACTAGCATAACCACTTCTGGCGGACTCAATGCCAAGGCAGTATTTGTTCGATGGCAAGAAACCGACTTCCATACGCCGGCTATGACCACAACAGACTCTGGTGCTACTAGCACCAGAACGAGTTTAGGGCCATCGGCCACGGGAAAAACTTCGGCCACGGATCAGAAAAGCGACTCATCGCAAGAAGGATCCTCAAGGGCATGGATCGCTGGACCCGTCATTGGAGCTGTGGTTGCATGTACCTTGATCGTGTTCGCCGCCATGTGGTATAATCGACGACGCTGGCGTCAAAAGAATTTGAATGCAGCCGATTCTGCACCACCAGCACCTGGGTATGATATTGCAGAACTTGACGAGGGACCTAGAGTATTTGAAGCTCCATCCGGGAAAATATATTCAGGGCCATTTGAACTTTCTTCCACAAATAACAAATAATAGGACTTTTCTTATAGATCCTTCAAGGATCTCTTGAGTCCAAGTGCAGAAAAGGTTGATGAGATTGTCTAGGAGGGGGGGGGGCGGGCAATAACAGTTGCAGACCTTCGAAAATTATTGTGAATTCTATTGTATCTGTATCTGAAGATTAGGAAACTATTTAATCATATAATTAATCCAGAGGGGGAAAAAGGGAGAAATATAAAACAATAGAAATTTACATGTGGTCACCCAATATACTACTAATTTGCTGATGTATAGCATGAGTGTGAGCGGACGGAAAACCCTATTTTACTCGTTCTGTAGCCGTATATACTAAGTGGGTTGCTGACCTAGGTCTAAGTAGAGAATCTGAAACTATGATAGATATGGTCAGGACTGGATCGAATCGGTTGATTATGTGATATTGTGCTTGCACCTTACCAGGATGACGGACCCGGGGGTATCTTAATGAGTAGTCACCGAGTGCTCACAGTCATTCGGATCTTCCCTTTCATGGAAATGGGGTCTACACCAGGTGGCCAAGCGAATCAATCCAAGCCCTCATGATACGAATGACAGCCGGCAACTTCCAGCGATCACGAATGAAGTTCGCATACTTGCAAATTATTTTATCAGAAAATTTAAATTCATAGTGAAAATGATTTTCATAGTATGGGACGAATTCCAGCTTTATGGCTACCGAAAAAGTAGCAGATGCTGGCCAAGGCTGATTCTGGAAGCAGCGGAGTACGGGGATATTACTAGCTTTTCACGGCAATCAGAAGGCGCATGACCTTGCAAGACGCAAGTATCACTTCTTTGTGATGTCTCGAGTGGGCTCCAGACCCTACACAACGTTCAAGTTGCGCACTGCGATGTGAAAATGGGGAAAGGTTTTTACGATGCCAGAGAGGCACAATCATGATGTCTGTTTTCGGGGGAGGATATGCGACCTAAAATTTCTATCATAATAAGTGATTACTTGGAAGGGAAATCTATCTTCAAAAGAATTGGGACGGAGCCTTGGAATGCTCTGGAACTCTCCATACGAAAGACAACAAAAGTGAGGAATCTCCCAATGTCTGACATTAACGCTTTGGCATTCTGGCTGCCAGACTTTTTATGTATGGCGAAAGTCCGTTTCAACAGCTTTCCAAGGAATACATTCATTGTTTGAAAAGCGAGGATAATTATTCCTCTGAACACTGATTCAGAGTGGTCATGTCGGCAATCGAATCAGCATGCCTTGAATATTCCAACTCCCAAATATCTTAGTTCGCAGACTTCTTCCTTGGGCTACTCAATGGATCCCGGACAGAAAGTCTCACGTAGAACTGCTTAATCGTGAGCTACAGAAGATAACCGTTCACTCGGCCCCTGGTTTATTGCCTGTATGAGCTTAAATTTATGCCAATGGTCGCGAGTCCGTGATAGAGCATCTAATTCACCTGACGATTATCATGAGCCTAGTCAAAATAAAACTCGAAAGACCCATATTACTTTACTAAAATTATCCGGTCTTGAAATATTGGGAGATGAAAGTGATGAGAGTGATGACCCTTTGTTAGACATGATAGACGTATGGCGGCATAACTTTCGTCGAGCCTTCTTCCCAACTAACTTCATCTAGTTTAATATGTGTTTTCTGGTCCGGAAAAAATTTGACAGTTTATAATAATCTGATTTCAAAACAACCAGAGAAGCCAGATTTTCCAGTACAAACAGTTTCGAAAATATATTTATGGTCCCAATCCTGGAAATTGATATCTGGTATAACCGATATACTGACATAGATTACAAAATATTTCGTACATAGCAATACTGTCTTATTTTATATTAGTGATATAATATAATCTTCTTAGATATAATCGTTGTTTCTTTTTTCACTGATATAGAATATCTGTTTTAAGTCGTAAAGGATCGACATAATGGCTGCCAACTCAACAAAATTCGATATCCGGACTGCGTAATCTTTCTCGACCTTCACCCAGAATAGACTGGCCAGCCTAGAAAAGAGATAATTTTCTCCGTTTCTTAAATTCCATGCTTGTGGGGTATACGATAGCTCTTTCAGGCAAAATAATATGCTTTGGATAACAAGGACTAGAATCAAGACGTCTGCACTTCATACCTGTTGTCTCAAAACATTGAAAATAGTTGTTACGGAATTTCTGACAAGGTCCTTAAAAAAATTCATGTGGTAAGGCTATATATACACTTTACCCTTCTCGGATCTTTGCAGTTCGATCCCGTTTCGTCATGGCTATTTCTTGGAATAGACCACGTAAGAAGAAGGCTGAATGAGTTCGCTTGGATTATCCTGAGTGTTCAAGCTTCTTCAAAAGTCAGTCTCGGTCTCTACTAAGTGATTGAATGATCTTCTACTTTTTTTCAATTCTTCTCTTACCTAGTCAACAAGCGCTAGCTTGTACCTTAGGCCCATTACGCCTTTTTCCACATCCGGCTGAAGGAAGATTCAGCCCTGGTATAGGCAGCGCTCCTGCGTAGGCCAAAGGGTTCCACCGGAAACCTTTTGGCGTGGCTCGCCCACGGCCTCAATGCTTCCATCGCGTAGCAATTGAATTGATTGCTACATGCCAATCGAACCAAACCAATTGATATTATGGCCTTTTTCCTTCAAATACTCCACAATTGTTTGATTGTATCCATTGTGTTTGGCCTTTCGAGAACTGTATGGGTTTTCCACGTTCGATCTGTCTGGGAACATCTGGTCATGCAACCGGGGATCAGCAAGCGCGTCGAATGCGTTCATGCCTCGATCTAGAACGTTAATTATTCCTTGCAGTGTAGTTGTCGCAATTTGTGGCCCTCCAGCAGCCCCGGTAATGAAGTACAACTCGCCATCACGTGTGATTATCGTGGGGGAAATGGTCGATAACGGTCGCTTGCCAGGCTGGAGACGATTTTCGGGGAATATGTCTGGATTGTCTGAAGCTCGGGGGATGTAACAATCATCAATCTCATTGTTTAGGACAATGCCTGTCTTTTCCGTCATGACTTGGCTGCCGAACCGGAGGTTTATAGTTGTGGTCAAGGCAATTGCCATGCCGTCTCTGTCCACTGAGGACATATGAGACGTCCCATGACTGCACGCTCATTCGTCAGCGACAAACACCTATAGACTAAAGAACCTTTGAAGAGGACATACTCGGAGCCTAGTCCGATTGGGTTCGGAATATAATACCCTGGGTCGTGGTGTGTCTTGTGGTCATCTATTTTCGTTAACCATGCAGTGCTGTCTGCTAACATCCACCTCTCATATTCCTCTATGTCGTGGGTTCTATTAAAGCCTGGGTCGCCCAAGAGGCTCCTCTGTGGCACGGACATCAGTAAATGCGGGTTTCAAGTTCGGTCATTAATATTGCATACTCGTTCATAGCCATAACGGATAGCCTCATTCAGCCGATGAGTACTGTGTGGCTCGTTCCCAGCTTGAAAAAAGTCCCCATACCTCTCGAGGATCTTCAAGATGCTGAGTGATACTGCACCACTTGTTGGGGCGGTGGTACTGGTGAGGTTGTACCCTCGGTAGGTAATGCTGGAGGTGTTTCGTCGCATGATTTTGTAGTCTAAGAGATCCTGTTCAGTCATATTACCACTCGTAGATTGAATAGCATCCAGCACGTCTTTAGCAATATCCCCCCCTATAGAAGGCATCAGGTCCATAATTCGCGATGGTCCTCAAGGTTGATGCATATCTCTTACGAGTCATAGCATCACCTATTCTCACCATCGTCCCGTTCGGGGCAAAGTCTTTTGCCCACGCTGGATCATGAACTAAGAAATTATGCCCCCTGAATTTGATGGCTATTTCGAAATACTTCACCATATCCTCTGTGACTGTAAACCCTTCCTCGGCGACCTGTGCGACACGGTCTACTATAAACTTCCAGGGTAGCTTTCCATAATTCTTGGAGAGGTATTCCGGACCGCGTACCTCACCAGGAACACCACTGAGGTGAGTTAGTACCTAATTATGGCGTCAAGGGCAATAATGCACTGTAAGAGAGCTTTTCGCACCTAGCACTGCCGCCAAACTCTGAGGCATTCGGGTTTCTTATATAGGCCATGTTATCTATAGCCATCGGTGCAGTTTCACGGAAATCAATGAGTTCGGTTGTTCCGTTGGGTACATGCAGTAATGCAAATCCTCCGCCACCGATGCCGTTGTGGTAGCTCGTTAAACGAATGTAAGTCATCGCTATAGATAATATGGCGGGCCGAAAAATATTGAATGGTATCTTCACCAAGAACCCCACCGCAAAGAACAGTAGCAATCATCTATAATAGGGAACAACATCAGTCCCTGTACAAGGCGGGAGGAAACAAGCAATCTTGTCAAATTGTGGCAATTTGAGTGTGGACGAGGTTGAGACAAGACCAGAGCTTAACGTACCGCATCCGCTGCACTTCCTTCATTTTTCAGCATCTCCACCCCTATTTCACTACACCTCTTATTCTGAGACAAAATATCTCTCTTGCTTACGTTGGATGTCAGAGAAAATGGAGAAAGATCTGGAATATAGTTCTATATTTGAAGAAAGTACTAATCTATATATATAGTGCTCTGGAATGATCTCATATGCCAAATATGCGGCCGAAGTATGCCAGTACAAATACAAATCAAACTGTGATTGTATATACAAAGTTTATACTGCTGAGTTGTTAAGTTTCTATACTGATCTCTGTCAAATGGCTGCTAAGCTCTGTATTGGAACCCTGAAGAAAATAATATGCTTGATATTAGACCTGGGCATGAGCATGCTCAACCCGCTCAAAAATGGAGACTATTTTGCATTATTTTATGCCAGTAATTTTGTTTGTAATGTAATTAATCTGTTAACTATGGTCAATTACCAGAATTACAGCGCTGGCTAACAGCACTGGCCAACGATCTAGATTACAGATTTAGCAATAGATATAATTGGGATTCAATTTAATTACTACTACTGTCTATAATACCACTTCATTACTGCCAAGCTTTTGCATCATAATGCAATTTTGCCAAGAACTAGCTTCGCCCCACCTAATGAGCGGTTTCCCGCTCATTGAGCCGCTCATGAGCGGGTGCCCAGGTCTACTTATCATCGACCTATATTCGGATTTTCCATAGTACCAGTATAAACAGATTGATGGTTTCCAGCGATTTTATCTCGATGTTTTTCAGTATATCTGTTACTTGATATAGTGGTAAACAGTAATATCTCCTGAATTTCCTGATCCGATCTGTACTTCTGCGGAGAAGATTGGTTTCTGGTAGTATATAGAGATCTGTCCATATCTTCACGGTCCATCTCCAGAATCGGTATCGTACCGTAACGATATATACCTCTCCCTCCGCTACATAGATCGCAACAGTGAGAAATATACCCACGATTGCTTGCACTCCTACCCTTTGCACCCGGTTGATCGGTCCTATATTCTGATTCTTGAAATGTATATCCAGATATTCGAAATTTAGTCCACAACTGGAGCTAAAATTATTGGTGATTGAAGCCAAATGCCGGCGGCAACTCGAGCAGCTCAGGCCCTCTGCCCATCTCTTGGCGCTTCTTAAAACCAAATTACTGGGCTCTCAGCGAATGTAGAGCCACAAGGCTGACACGTACATAGGTCTGAGCCTGGCTGGAAACATGCTTGCAGCTTCAGGACCTGTTATCCGGTCAATTTCAATATTGTTTCTCAGGCGTGAAAAATCAAAGCCTGATGGGCTGGCACACAGGAGAAAACAAGGCTGCGCATGTCTCCCACCCGTCAATATTAGTGAAGCGCCCAATCGGTTTAGAACAATACAGAAGTTGTACATTATAATTACGCAAACTGTACAGCTGCACCACGTTCCCATCTTTGTGTATATTTATCATCTTTTTTCATGCTACAAGATAGGGTCGAAGAAGATGAAGATCGATCGGACCTTTCGCAGTGTTTTCAATTACATTATTGATATGATATAGTTCTTGTTCCACAGCCAGAACGCATTTGATGAACTCTTTAGCCTTTTGATAGGTCCTCAAAAATTAGCGGCAACGCACCCGTGTTTCAGAATCAATGAGCTTTGGAAGTCATTCTTCATGACAAGGAATTGGAACGGAAAGGTCAGCTTCATTCACCAATCGGAGCGCAGGAGTAAGCGCCCGACTTTGCCGCGCGCTATCCGAGGCAAAGCATCGACATGACCGCAAATCGTCCACTCGTCTTTATATATATCCTCCGCACTCACACGTCACAAAAAGCAAGTGCGTGTTCTCTTTCCCTTTTCTCTCCTCGACTCAAGGAATACCAATATCACAATCATTTACTATGGCGGAAGTTGTCGGTACCGCATCTGCCATTTCCACCTTTGTAACCCTGGCCCTCGAGGGTACTCTGGTCCTCTATCAGACAATTCAGAGCCTGCAGTCGCGGGAGAAGATAATCCGTGAGCTTCGTCAGGAATTGGAAGCTCTTCAAGGAGTACTTCAGACACTTTGGGAGTCAACTGGTAAACTTGATGTTGATTTAGCGTCGCTGGAGCAACCACTCACAAGGTGTAAAAATGCCTGTGAAGATTTTAATGATCTAATCAAGAAATGCACGGCTCATTCAACGGAGGAGCGGAGTAGTAAAAGGGACTGGCTCAGAATTAGGTATATGGGAGAGGATATTTCGGGGTTTAAAAACATGTTGGCGGGGTACAAGTCAACGATTACCATTGCATTGGCTTATGCAAATTTGTGAGTTTCCAGTCCAGTCTTTATTCCCAGAATGCTCTGACGTTTTGTCACAAGACGCACCACATCGACTACCAGGTCTGTTATTGAGGAATTTAAAGACCTCATAGAAAACACCAAATATGATCTGGAAAGTCATCTGGACGGTATTCGAATGCGGCTACAGACAGCATGTGAGCAAGGCTACGTGGTTGCTGGCGTTGAAACATCAGAGCTAAAAATGATGGAGGACGAAAAGAGAAGCACACAAAAGAGCCTGGAGATTTGTGCGGATTTTCTTTCATTCATACACCAGTCCCAGCCTAGTCTACTGGGTGATACCGGAGATGCCTCAATGACTGCTTTAAGACCTGCTGAGCCTATACAACAGCCTGTGGCGCCTAGTCTGCCATGGTTAATAAATGCAGAGGGACTTAGTTCTTTGCACAAGGAAGTGACAAGCTGGAGATTGCGGCTGCTTCGTCACCTTTACGGACTTGATCAGAATTTTCCGGCACAGCAACGTTCTCTTGTGTCTCCGGACAACGAGCAGACGTCTGACAAGCAAAGTATCAGGGAAGAGTTAAGCGGAACAGAAGCACTTTTAGAATTTTGCAAGCAAGCTGAGGAAGAAGCGAACCGCCCAAGGACTCATCTTTTCGAGGATGTTGTCGCAGGTGACAACAGCCGCCAAGCGGTTGTCACAACCCTCGATGATCTTATATCTGCCAAGCGCATCAAAGTCGGCAACAACTCAGATCAAGCGCTTGGAAATATGTCCGATGGGACTATTCAAACCTTTTTCCGTCGCGATGTCTATACAAACGACCAAGCCAACAAAGTGGGAAAGCGACCGGAGACTGTCAAGAAATAAGACTTGAATTTTTACCTTTAAGTGAGAGCCATTTTCGTTTTAAAACTACTAAGGATATACGTTGATTGCGATTGCCCGTTCATGGTTAGCACTGCTTGAAGTTTCTTTCAATAATGAGAAATTAAGGTTATGTTGTCATTAAATCACGTGGCCGCTTATCATGATTTGAGCTGGAATTGATCCACTGCCGAATGCAGTGTATAATATCTCTAATGTTTCAAGGAGCTGAATAAGGCGTAGAAATTAATTGATTTCTCCGAACTCCTATCAATATGTATGGACAGAGACAATTTATCAGTTTGACCAAATTATATAATTTGATTGGGCAATATAGTAGTGTGCACACGCTTTTGGATATGATTCATGCTCTATGATGCAAATGTCTATACTCTTGGCTAATCAATGATGCCGAACTCGGATATCAAGTGCTTACCCGCTTAGTGTCGGCTTCTCATTGATTGAATAGCAGAACTTTTCAACGAATATAAGCTAACCGCAGTTTTGTATTGCGTATACATAACAGCTGCGCTACAGACCACTCCTTACTTATGTCTGCACCCATCGATTTCAATGAATTCTCGGTCTCGACCTAAATTTCTCCTCTTTGTTGGTTTGAGGAGAGCCGAAGATTTTTCTTGCCAATCCTTTCTGCGAGGAAGTCTCGATCCGATAAACGCTGAGATCCGAAAAGAAGAATACCAAGAAATCATCAAGATACTTCTGCTCGATAATAAAATCTGATCATCGCGCGGAGCTTTACTAATAAAAATAATAATTAGACACTGCGGAGTCAGATAAGTCTACAATTTTCAAACAAATATATATCTTATATCTGAATAGATTCTCTATTATTGAGCACCGCCAGACAGATTTGATTATTTCCGCCAATCTATTCGATGCATTTTGAATTCAGTTGGATATTATAGCTATAGAGAATATTGAATTTACAACTGAAAGTGCTAAAATAGTTCCAAATTTATGTTGTCTGTTTTTGTAGTTCTCTCTAATATATTATTTATTATAATTAATCACCAATTGAATGTCACAGGATTTTCCTGTGACAAATATACTCGTGTGTTACCTATACCTTATATATATGTAGTTTGGGAATATCGAAGCGAGAGCTTCGAAATTGTGGTCTCTTTTGGCCGAGTGGTAATCTATAAACCCAAACAATAGAACCTACCCGTTACATTGAGCTAATCACTAAAAAAGAGTCTGAGAGTTTTTATAATAAACTGATATTAGATACAGCAATTAGCAATACTATAAAGAATTTATAATAAATCTCTGATATTCAGATTGCTATCTGACTGAATTATAGTTTTATTTTCTATAATACTATATTCTAGTAAATATAATATCTAAACTTTTTTTTTCTCAATATTCGATTATATTTTGTTTAACAGTTTTTACAATATAATTGATTGTATATTTATACCTGATTGAATATTAGAAGATCAGAATATTCTATAAACAAAATTCAAAACTACAGATATCTCTGAGATCTATTTCAATATCGGCCAGATAATTTGAAGAATAGTCAATATCGGAAAACAAGAATCAGAGCAGAGAAAATAAATATATTGTTTCAAGAATATTGACTATCTGATTTTTGTAATTTCTCTGTCCAGCTACAATCAATATCTGTTCGAAGATTACCATACTGTATATCTAAATCTATTATTTTATCTTGTATAACTATTTTATAAATATTATCTAGAATCAAATATACAAAGCAATAGCACTTTTTGATTCATTGATCACCGGTATATAGTTCAGACAAAAATCTGTCATTCTCTTTTTGAATAAAATTGATATATTCAAGAAAAAATTGGCTTACTGATACCTGCATATTTCCCGGATGACCACAGTAAGAACATGACTATAGCTGTCCACTACTTTGACGATCGTTTTCAAGATCTCAATAGAACACAGGGCCGGCGAATTTATACACATTACACAAATACCACTGATACAAGGTTGCTTAAATCAACTATGGAGTCGATTCATGATGATTTAGTGCAGAGGAATCTGAACTCTTTGGGCCTCATATAATAATGCCATGGAGTGTCATATTTGCATGATAGAATATCTCTAGATGGTTTGGATTCTAAGTCTTGCAAAAAAGTTGTCAAGAAAGGTCAATTCTCCTAGTAAGTAGTCACAACCCTCATTTTATCTCTTGTATCTCGTTTTAAATGTACGATTTGAAGATTCATTTTCGTTAAAGGATAAACTGTTTATCCATACGTTTATTTCCTGCGATAAATAGACTGATGTGCGTAGAATTAAACAGCTAATGGCGTGTGAGCATTTCTGAACCTGGGGTCACTAGTCAAAGGAGCTAAACGATACCCAAAATGCATCTCAACTATGAATGCTTTGACAGAGCGCAGTCATGTATAGCTGGTCTTCTTCGCTGATAATGCCCAGGTGCATTCTGGATGGTTACAGAGCTGCCGTGTGTAAATGCATGGTCAGGGACTGGTGTAGCCAAGGAGCCTTGAGCTAATTATCAGGGTTCAGATACAGCCTTCTGACAAAAATTTTCCACAAGGGCCTGAATCTGCTTCTCTCTTGTCGATATGATTTACGGCTTGATGGCTGCTCATCGCAATGAATAGGTGTCCGTTCATGCTCAGCAAATACTACTAAGTACAAATGGTGCTGTTAAAAAGATGCAACGAGCTAAATCATAAAATAAGCCCGGACAAGCATCGATCTCCGATTTCGAGACATAACATGCCCACGCCGCTTTACACAATTATGATGCGGGTCGGGAAGGACTAGTCCCAGCAAGAACTTTCTTCAACCCGAACTGCATTTCACTGAAGGGACTTTCAACGAGAACAATGTTGGTCAAGATTCTCGTAAGTTGCGTTAGACGAGGGGGGGGGGGGCGCAGAGAAGATACCTATCGTTCTCGCCAGTTTAGGAGTAATGAAATAGGTGGCGTCAGCCGCTAAGACCAGTTTCCTGATGTTGCTCAATGCTGAATCTTTGAAATCTGTGACTAAGATTAGATCTGGTAACAGGTGTCACTTCTCTTGGTTAGCTACCATACAAACTAGATCGACTCTGCTACGCCAGAGTCGGCGGATCCATGGTCCTAATTCCCCAGAATTGGCCACCCCAGGGCCTCCAAAATCTTCTGATGATGATCAGTATGTCGGTCACTTGGCTTCGAAATCAGATACAGAATCGCTCGGACGACCCTTGCCTCTTCCCAAGACCCAGGATTATACCTCGCAACCGTCTTACGCTCAAATGTACATACAAACACCCGCGCCTACTAGCGAACAGCAATTTGGCATTCGTTCCTCGGCTCGGCAAGATTCTCCACTTGTGCTGTTGGTGGATGACAATTCTATTAATATGTCACTTCTGGTTACCTTCATGAAAAAACTGAAAGTCGACTATCTCACTGCACAGAATGGGCAAGAGGCCCTCGACATCTTCACAGAGAATTCGTCCCGGGTGTGCCTTATACTAATGGGTTAATCTCCCCTGCTTGCAGCGCCATCTCAACGATTTACTGACTATGGTACAGATATCTCAATGCCCGTCATGGACGGCTTAGAAAGCACACGACAGATCCGTCATTTTGAGGGCACTTTGGGGCCGCACACCCGGGTGGCGATCGTCGCTTTGACTGGCGTTGCCCAGATTGATACTCAACGTGATGCGATGACGTCAGGCATAGACCTATTCTTGACGAAACCTGTGCGAATGCAAACGATCTTACAGGTTATTCAGGATCATACGGAGTTGAGACTACATCCCAAGGACGAGAAAAACACTGCGCCGCCATAGGTGGCATTTTTCCGTCATGGCCATGATGGCCTCATAAACACGAGACGATTATTTACGCATTTCATAGATATTTTACGAATATGAAC
This sequence comes from Penicillium citrinum, assembly GCF_028827155.1. Classification (NCBI taxonomy): domain Eukaryota; kingdom Fungi; phylum Ascomycota; class Eurotiomycetes; order Eurotiales; family Aspergillaceae; genus Penicillium; species Penicillium citrinum. The sequence continues at coordinate 315,842 of NW_026622690.1, forward strand.
TTCTTTTTCTGAACTCTTTGGCGGACTTTCCTAGAACGCTGATTCCTTTGCACATCGGCCTTGGCCTGTGTTGATTTCAGTTGTCTGTATAGAGGCCTTAATATGAAGCTAGAAAATAAAGTCAATGTATCTATTGTTAGAAGGATAGATCTTAATGCCAAAAGTGGAAGCTTTATTGCGGGTATCCTGGTTTTCAATCTTTGGGGGTTGCTTTTCGAATATACACAAGGGCGACAGATGTCGTATTGCATTCAGGGTGTTTTGGGCTACTTTCATCTGCTGTTGTGCCTTTGCCCTTATCAGTCCGCTCCGCTAAAGATTTCTACTCTCTCGGTCGCAATACCTTCAGCCTCGATCAAGTCATTATGTCGAGAGTTCTATGGCTCGCGCTCATTTCATTATCAATAACAACTTTCATTCTGCGCTTGCTGACAATTCTAAGCCTCAGGGTCTTATACTTTACGATAATTCTATAACTAGCTTCTGATAGACGGACCCAGGACGTCGTTTCCTCAAGGGTAGGTTGACAGTCGGCCAATATTAGATATATGGTTCTCCATTAGGCACTGTATACTAGGCTCTAGAACCTTTCCAAATCTTCTCAATAACACTCGCTGCCCCAAGAACCTTCTCTTCTTCCAATTTCTTCCCAATAATCTGTAAATTCACCGGATATCCATAAACCTGATTCTCATCATAAAGATTCCAATTCCACTCATCAATCGAGTTCCTAGGAACATAATCCTCCTCTTCCCCCTTTTGATCCGTCTCAGCTCTAACACGATCAACAGGAAAAACAAGAGCAGGATAATCTAAGAAATTCCAAATCTTCGTATAACCCACCCATTTGAATTTCCGATGCGGAACACTCGTATGCGGTAATGCGGGACTTAACAAAATATCCACGGGTTTACCAGAAGGCGAACGGGTGTTATTCCATTTATCGAGATATTTCTTGTGAGCTGTAATCTTCCGCTTATTTAATTGCCAGTACTCGAAGACCGAAATTGGTTTTCCTCGATTAACCAATGCCTCGACATGCGGGATATAAGGTTCACCCCCAGCATCGATATCTCGACGAATATCCTCACCCCCATCAACGGTATAATATGTATCCATTAGTTCAATGGCCGAGGCGTGGTCGGATGTATCCCAGAGTAAAGTTTCGTGGCCGTGTTCTCTTAGTGCTGCGGATAATTCATTTAGGACGCGTGTGATGGGCGGGTGAACCTTTACGACGCCGTCGTCTAGAATAATTCCGATGACGAGGGGACGCTGTTGAATTTCTCGAAATAAGAGTTCATTCCAGGGGAGGGGTGTGCAGCGAGGATCTAAATCCCATGGTCGAGAATTAGTGATCAGTTGTGTGATGTAGCAGATTGATGCGAGGTCTCGGGTCATTGGACCGATAGATGATGGGACGTGTTCTTGTCCTTCTGTTGAGACTGGAACTCCGTAATACGGAAATCGGCTACTCTGTTCATATTTGTGAGTAGATGTTGCCAGCGTAGAAGTACTACTTCTAGTAGACATTACTGTGGACCGTGGTAATGGAACTTACACTGGGTTTCAGTCCATATAGACCCGCGACACTCTGTGGAATACGAATACTGCCTCCAATATCCGTTCCAAATCCGAGGATAGATCCATGTAAAGCAAGAAGCGGGCCTTCACCTCCGGTTGAGCCTCCAGGTGTGAATTCAGGGTTTCGCGCATTGGTAGTTAACCCCCAGAGAGGATTCTCAGTTTCCGCCCACTTGAATCAAATTAGTTAATTGTATTTTTGTAATGAGTAATGAGTGTTTAGTGATAGGAAAGCCCACCATGATGCTTTGACAAAGATTTGTCTTTGCTATGATGATAGCACCCATGTTTTTGAGCATCTGTACTAGGACTGCATCTTCATCGGCCGGGGAGAATGACCTGGCGACGTAACCAAGAGTAGAATCAAGACCCTTGACATTGAACTGGTCTTTTAAAGTAATTGGGATTCCGTGAAGAGGGCCTTTTGGTTGACGAGTCAATTTGAATTCGGAATCGAGGGCCCTGGCTTGTTCCAGGGCTTCTTCAAAGCATACTTCGGTGAGACAATTCGTCTACTTCAGATCAGCATTTCATCTTTCTGGGTCGGGAATGAATGAGATATTTACCAACTGATGTGCTACTACAGCACTTTACATCATTTTGTTAGTTTATAATCTTTTATTACGGTCAATGGTGACTCATTCTCCGCACCGTTTGATATACGCCTCGATGACTTGCTCCGCAGTCAAGTCTCCCTTTTGAAGCAATTGTGATAGAACCACAATACTATCAATATCGGTGATCTTCTGGATTTCAGGATCTTTCAATCGACTGCGTTGGTCGACCTGTTCCACTCGAGGTAGTCGACTCTCAATATCGTTGACCATGTATGGGACGAGTAACTGATCTCTCTCCGTCCGCTTCCGGGAGACAATCTCCTCCCACGACTGCTGTGTAGAGCCCATTTCCTAGTAATACCACAAAAGTCATCAGTGTTCTACAGAGAATAAATGGGTCTCAATATGATTTAAATAGTCGCGGACTCCCAACTCCGCTCGGATCTCTCGTTATCAAAGCATTCTCGTTGGGCAAAAGTGGGGGAATGCAAGTTGGAGATGTTGGAGTGCCATTACCCAGTCATTCCTACAGTATCAGCCCATTTGAAGTACATTATAAAATATAATAATTAGTTATCCCTAATATAACTAAATATCCAAGCCATACATAACTCAGTAATTAGATCAATGCAATACCAGTAATTGATGATGAAAGTGACTCTGCTGACTAGCGGGGATGAAACCAAAAGTGGGTCAAAAGGAGATCTTCAAACTTTCGACTTTCCCCCAAATTCTCCTTCAAATTCTCCCTTTGCTGAATGGAGCCCCCCCAAGGCTTTCTCATGGCTTCTTCGACTGGATCGTCTTCTGGTGGAGGAGGTTCTACTCCTAATGCCATTCGATCACGAAATAAACATGCTGCTAGTATAGCCAAAAGAGCATGCGATCAATGCAAGTTCCGCAAGATCAAGGTATCATTCATTCCATTTATCGCACCTCGGCCCCTCTTCCCTTTCCCCCCTCCCCCCTAATCGAACATCCCCATCGCATTTACCCCGAAATAGGCAAATACAGTCACGCTAATGATTTAATGCCTCCGAATAGTGTAGCTTGTCACAACCCTGCAAGGCCTGTCAATCGATGGGCTTTGAATGTACATTTCTCCAACCGCAGAAGAAACGCGGTCCCACTGGGCAGTAAGTTCGAATAAGAAGAATCAACAAAAAAAAGTGACGGACGCGCCGGAGTGAACTGCGCTAATCATGCGTGTAGCCGAGTCTCACAAATTAGACAACAACAAACGCATATCATTTCTCGAGATCCCTCAGAACCTCCGATCTCCAAACAAGAATCCTTTCAATACCATGTCCCGAATTCGTCAGTGGAATCCGGCCGGCCCGTCGCGATGCCGGGGACATCGTGGACAACACCACATGGGGAGGTCACAATGCGGATGGATGGAGCAGCTGGTCTAGCACCATCCGGTCAATCATCTACAGTGGTAGATGCTTGGGGAAATGAACCCGCGCCAATGGATTCTCATCAAAACCCCCCTGTCGGTTGGAATGATCGCCAGGATGTCGAGTATTGGCTTCCGGACCATCTCGGCTCTCAAGTTCCAGTCTTCGAATTCCCCGGAAGTAACATATACCTGAAACCATCACTGCCATCTATTATCCAGCCAGTACCCGATGTGGCGGGTATGGGCATGTCGTCACAAGAACAACACCAGAGAATGGCATTCTCACCGGCTGTGGGATCATCGATTCAATCCGATAGTCAAGAAGCGGATGAATTTTGGCCGTCTGCCATCAATGAATCAAACATGATACCCTGGATCGATGTATACTTTGACCGATTACACCCGACACTTCCGGTTCTGAGTCGATCCTCTCTTTTCACCCGCATGATGTCGCAGGAGCATCGCAAAAACCCTCAATTTGGAGCGATGTTACTCTCATTATGCGCATTTTTTCTCACACAGCCGATCGAAATCAACGAACGCGCAACAACTTCTTCGCGAGCAACTCAAGCACGATCAATGATGCACGAAGCTACAAAAATGCGAAGTTGTTCCGATTTCGGCGAGAATCCTACTATTGAAGCTGTTCTCACTAGCTTTTTCCTGTTTGGTTGTCTTTTCGGTAGCAATCAACACAATGCTGCATGGTTACGACTACGCGAGGCACTAGACCTTGCTTCGACATTGGGACTTAATGATCCCGAATCCTATCGCGAATTATCTGGAGACGAGAAGGGGCAGAGACTGCGCACATATCTTGTTTTATCAATTACAGAAAGGTATGCGCCAAGTAGTACCGCGAATCCACTTATCTTAGGACCGTTACTAACTTTTATGATCTCAGAGCCTACGCTCTCCAGCGACTTCATCCAGTAACTTTTTCTGGGAAACCAGGATTCAGCATGCGCTCCGTACACGACTTTCTACACAACGCAACCCACAGTGTAGTATCAGGTATCATCGTCCATAACGAAAATGATGCCGAGGGAATGATGGGTTTAGCTCGACTGATGGAATTATTCGACGTCATCGATGAAGATATCATTCATTGCTGGAATCAAAGATGCGATATTAGCAAGGGCTTCTGTGGAAGATTCACCGAAGCAAAAGCACTATCAATGTATGATAGTCTGGAAAGAATCAGTCAAGCCGAGCGATTTAAGGGATATGACTGGTTTGAAAAAGCCAAGGGAACCCGAGGTGATAGCAATGCCCTTCTAGCTATGGGATTGCGTGAAACACAAGCCGCCGATGTATTCATCACGCAGCGATGGATTCAGAATCGCGTCTGGCTGCTTTGTTTAAACCATGGCTTTTTGCGATCACATTCAGAAAGGCCTGATTTGACGTTCGGTTATGCTGTGTCAATCGCCGAGTCAACACTTCAGCTTTGTCGATCATTGAAACTTAGCTCAATGGAAGCTCACGGCATTGGATTTGTATGTTCATTTTCCCCCGCTACTCACTGATAAGCTCAACATCACGCTAACATAACAACTTCACCCAGACCGAAAAACTATATGATATTGCCGTCAGTGCAACCGATATCCTCTGTAATATCAACCCACCTTATGGGACTGGAATGGTACCGCTAGGCAATTACACCGACTCGATACCCACCACCTCAAATCCTCAGAGTCTGGCCGATGATTTCTTGTTATTGTTAAACAGCTTTCGCGGTGGAAACCATCCTTTCTTGGAGAAGTATAAAGCTCACTTGCACTCATTACAGATCCCAAGTAGCAAGGTTGCGACATGGGCATCGCAGTGAAGATGAGAGATCTGGGGATACATGTATGAATAGATGCAATTATCAACCTGTAAAATATTCCCATCAAACACTCGCCAAGTACAACAACCAGCCTCTCAAGGCTCACCATCTCCAATAACACTACTAGTGTTCTTGAATACTCCTCGTAGGTCTTTTAATCCGAAAATGTAAACTACTCCTAAGCTTCGGGTCCATCCAATTCAAAGTATAATCCCCATAAACAACCTCAACAAATTCAAACCCACACTTAATCAAAACATTCTTCGAAGCCAAATTCTCGATATCACACCAAGCATCCAAAAAATCAAAATCCCTCTCTTTCCAAAAAATCTCTAAAAACCCCCTTAACGCTTCACTCGCAAATCCAAATCCCCAAGCTCCCCGATGAAAAATAAATCCAACTTCCGGTATAGGTTCAGATTTCCATGTCCCAATCCAACCGAGAAATGCACCCGGTCTAAGAATTGGCTCGGCGTCGGCATCGAAATTCTTAGCTTGTGGGATTTCGGAAACTGGTAAATCTGCACGTAGTGTGATGGCGTAATTTTCTCCTTTGGGATTTTTATCTGGAAGAAGTTCTGACATCCAGTCTTTACTTTCTTCTAGTGTTTTGCAATGGCCGTGTGGACTCCATCTTGTTGTGAAGGGATCGGACCAGATTGCGTGGTAACCGGGGAGATGATCTTCGGTGAGTCGAGTTAATTCCAGTCGAGGGGTTTTCATTGTGTAAGATGTGTTGTATATTGTAGATATTCAATATTGTTTGGCGAGGATATGAAAATGATGTGGATTATCTAGAAATCTGAATTTCATGTAAATAGTCAACTAGTCGTTGACTCATATAGGCAGCGATGAACTAGTCCAAAAATGCCACTGAATAATACGAGGAACAGCCGAGTGTAACCCTAAAAAGGAGTCATTATCTCTACTCCATATATTTTCCGTAATTATCGCCCTGCTTTCATCCTCCACCTCTCAGCAAACCTCCATTGAACAAAAAGTCCAACCATAGCAATAACCTGTACAATAGCACAAATTGTAAAAGCAACACCGACACCAACACCTCCAACTAGTGGCATAATAAAACTCGTCCCACCCGCTGCAAATCCACACCGCGCCATATTCAAACTAGCCGTGGCAGCGGCACTATTATCCGGATAAATATCAACCAGGTATGTCGTTACAATAGATTGTGTAGAAACCGACGTCCATCCAGTGATGAAAGTTGAAGCAATAGGCACGGCTATATGAACACGATCCGAAAACTGAATGGACCAAGCGAAAAGGAGAATCGATAGACATTGTAGTAAAGCGAAGACAGGACAGAGACGTAGACGTGCTTTTTCGAGTGGGAATTCAGGATTTTTGAACCCTTCATGATGAATATTAGTGTTCTGCCGTTTTTGCTGGAATTGAATTTGAACTTTTTGATAATCTTTGTCGAGCAGTTTGCCGGTTATCAGAGTCCCGATCGTAGATCCGACGCCATTAGCGATGAAAGTAAGACCAGTCTGGATTTCAGTGAGATGATATCGTTCTTGAAACAGCGCACATATAGCAGTCACACTCATCTGCCAGACCGCGAAGTAAACAGAAAAGAAGAATACTATAGGAAAAGTTTCTTTCCTAATGAGAATGCGAATTGGACCGAGAAAATCAATCTTCTTTCTCGGCGCCAATTGTTGCGGTAAATTCGGATCCCACAATACTGAGCTGAACCTCTGATATACCCCAAGAGGATATTTCAAAAAGCATTTCTGAAAACGCGTCGTCCCCTTCCCAAATCTCCGTGTTCCATTCGCAACAATCGACCTATTAGTCTCCGGCAAAGAGACAAGAACCAACAAAAGTAATACCCCACTATAAATAGTCAAAAACCAAAATATAGACTTCCACCCCAAAAATCCAGAAAGTAGACCTCCAATAACAGGCGCAATCGCAATGGGGATCAGCATTCCACCCTGAAATATACCCATATACCCACCACGATCAGCACGAGTAGTAATATCACCAATAACTCCAGATCCAATCGCAACCGTACTCGCACTACCTGTACTTTGCAAACATCTCAACACAACAAGTGAAACATAATTAGTCGTTCTCGCAAGTCCAATACAAGCACCGACTAAAACAAGTAATGTACAAGCGTACGCCGTCCGTCGTCCCTGAACATCGGATATCGGGCCCCAGAGACTCGGAGCGAGACCTTGAAAGAGAAGATATGCTGTGATAGAGAGATTGACTAATTCGACCGAAACCTTTAAATCATTTGCTATTGCGTTTATGGCGGGGAAATATATGTTGCTTGCGAGGAGGGATGCTTGAAGAAAAAAAAATATCAATTAGTTTGGTGACTGCCACAGGGTCGATGTACCGGTGTGAATATTGACATGGTTGACAGGGGATATTTTACGCACAGGATGCGGCGAATGTTACAACGAAAACGATGAGTGCTTTTTGTCTTCTGTCGAATATAGTGTATGATTCTGGTGGACTTGTAGATTGATCAGTCATCGCGGACATGATGTGTTTTGATGATTGGGGTATCCCTTTGTTTATATCGGATATAGTTATCTAGGGGTACATACTATTAATATTAGAAGTGCTCCACTCAGTACATCGGCTTATCAGTCATGTCTTACATATTCCATTCAAACGATTGAAGATAATTTGGATTTAGATAGTGATTACTTATTTCGATACACATTCAGTATGCTAAAAAAGCTTGATTGACTGAGGATCTTCAACAGGACGATCGACGTCGATCCCTTGGTTCTGAAAATAGGATTTACTTCGAAGGAAGCCCTACTCAAGCTTGGGCATCTTTCTTATGTTATACCTATACTCCGTACGTATCTCAATATATTTTATTCACATCACAACATCATGTGATGAAACTGAGGAGCTATCAGGGATCCCTAGTCCACCTGGACTTGGGATCCCTCCGACTAGATTGTATGTATATCAGTTGGTAGTAGTATTGGTACTTTAGGTTATACTTCCCCTGTAAATATTGCCCTTAAGTTGAAAGCAATTCGTGATGTGAGACAAATCAACGATGATTGCAAGATCTCCCAAGTCCCCTTGCCGATAACACTTGCTTACCAACGTCCTCCAGGACAGGGCTTTTATTTGTCGTGTGCGAATTCCTTCGCTGCGTCTTAGAAACTACTTTCAATCCGGGACGGGCAATAATCAACAATTAAAAACATCATCGTATCAATACTAAAAGCTAGTCGTGATAATAAATCCCTCTATTGTCATATTGTCATTCTCAGCTTCTGTATGCATAACTTGGATTACTCAGCTTTTGTTGATACTTATAAATCCGAATCCTTTGAGATTTGGCCCCAATCAACTTATAAACCAAACCAAAGCACAACACTATCACAAAAAGCCCAAGGAAAATATTCAACCTCAAGCTAGACAAGGAATGTCAACATCTATACCTAGAACTTACAAGGCATTCCGCCGTACTAACGGAAAAGCACCTCTCCACGTTCAACTAGTAGAGGAATTACTACCCTCTTCACTTTCTACAAGCGAGGTATTAATTCGCATACGAGCGGTATCTCTAAACTACAGAGATGTAGCCATGCTCAATGGGAAATACCCAAGCCATGCACTTGAACAAGGAATTCCAGCATCCGACTGCGCAGCCGAGGTCATCGCAATGGGAGAAAATGTATCCGGGTTCGAGATAGGCGATCGAGTTGCTCCTATCTTTGATCTTAATGCTTTGGAAGGTACAGAGACTATCAAGAGGACTTTGGGGGGAGATGCTGATGGTGTGTTGCGCGAATTTGCTATTTTCGACCAGGCTGTGCTCGTACACTTACCAGAGCATCTATCATGGGAAGAGGTATGTGCTTCCACAACCTACAAAGATTATGTCTGACCTGATTTTGAAATTATATAGGCTGCCTGTGTAACTGTTGCTGGTACAACTGCCTGGAATTGCTTAAACATGCCGAATGATAAAGGCATTGTACTTTTACAAGGTAATCCTACTTACTGGAGTCTCGTCATATAATACATCTAACAAAGCTGAACACAGGTACTGGTGGAGTCAGCATGTTCGCATTACTGCTTTGCTTGACTGCTGGAATACACATCATCATCACATCTTCTTCCGACGAGAAATTAGAAAAAATCAAAGCTCTAGGTCCACCTGGTACCATCGAAACCATAAACTACAAGAAGCATCACAAATGGGAAGACGAGGTAAAGCGTCTGACAAACGATAGAGGTGTTGATATTGTAATTGAGACAGGTGGACCTACGACACTAGGTCAAAGTCTCGATTGTCTAGCTCGCAGAGGCACAATATCCCTTATTGGTATTTTGGGAGGGCTGCAAATGGATAGACATCCTGATGTTTATACACCTTTGTTCCAGAAAACTGCTACAATTAAGTGAGTGGCCCCGTATCCATCACAATCTTGGTCAAGACTGTATTGTTGAGACTTCTCTTAGGGCAATTTTTGTCGGCTTGAAGGTCGATCAGGAAAATCTGTGCGACTATTTGAGTGAACATAAGATTTCACTCAAGCCTCTTCTTGATGACAGAATATTTTCGTTTGAAGACTCGCAGGGGGCGTTTGACTATTTGTACTCCGGTCAACATACTGGCAAGGTTGTTATCAAATTGTGAAGTGGGATGGGTACAATGATTGCTTCTACATAATAGAAGATTGCATGAACTTAGATATCAACCAACACACACGCACTACAGCGTATCAGTCAACAGAGAAAGGTCAAACTTTACTAAAGTTTGACGAAACTAGTAGTTGCTATCAGGAAATAGCTCTCTGAGCTATATTTGATTACCAACAAGGCGGTACGCCTCTGCGAGATTGAATATATACACTTATTGGAAGATTGTACCTCTGAGCTGTCAGGTCTGCAGCTTGCCCAAACGGTTTGCGAGCGTCTCGCCCATCCTCGCTTCCGCGGAAGTTCTATAGGATCGCCATTTCCGAGCAGGAACATTTGCAGCATACATTTCATCAATCTCGGCAAACGTGCGACCACGCGTCTCTGGCATGAAAAAGTACATGAAAACAAGGGTAGCGCCCATGCAACCGGCGAAGATGAGGTAGGTTTTCGCACCGAGATTCGCCGCATCTGCAGATGTCAAATGTGGTACGACGAGTGTGGTAATGACAGCCGTTATCTCTTGGCAAGCAACCGTATAGGACATAGTATAATGGCGTAGCTTTGGTGTAGCTATTTCGGATGGCATCAAGTTTGAGAGTGAGAAGAAAGACGATGCCCAGAAAAAGTTGAAGATGAATGAAAGCGCAGCAATTGCAAGGATAGTATGCTTGTTTCTTTTGTGAAAGGCTAGACTTCCAGCTACCACATCGATAATGAACAGAATGCTCATTCCGGTGAATGCAGTTGGGCGTCTGCCGACGCGATCGATTACCAACGGAGCTGCGATTGTACCGGCAAGTGTACAGCAAGATGCGATGATGGTCAATGAGAATGGATCCGCAATGCCCAATTCGGCGAGGAAAACAGTTGTGTAAGTAGTTGAGAGAATAACACCGGATATTTGATTAAGAGAAAAGAAAGAGCCTGCGACAATGGTCCGTTTGAGATTTTGCCGTTTGAAAATATGCCAAAACCTGACATCTGATTGGAGGTCTCGGTTGAACTTTTCACAGAGTTCTATGAGTTGGATTTCGTCGTCAACTTGTTCGTCGCCGAAGCCACGAAGTTTTCGAAGATTACATCTAGCCTGTTCGATATTCCCTTTCGATATAAGCCATTCCGGGCTTTCTGGAAGAGGAATAGTCATTATTAAGAGAATAACTGGAACGGCACTTTGCACGGCAAGCGGGATCTGATATGATAGCTGGCCGTCCAGTTTGTTGGTGCCCCAAACCACGACCGTGCCTACGACACCGGCTATGAGGTTAAAGATATTGATTGAACTGACACATCTGCCTCGAATAGAGACTGGAACCACCTTGGATAGACGTTAGTACCTTACTGATTCTTGCAAACCGTGGGTCAATAGGAAGATACCTCAGAAACATAGAGTGGTGCTGTCGCTAGAGCTACGCCCATAGCAATACCATTGATAGAGCGACCACCCACAAAAGCCCCCAAGTTAGGCGCAAAAACTTGCAGCAATCCCCCGCCAATTGAGACAATATAAGCCGCAATCACAGGCCATTTGCGACCAAAGTGGAAATTCAGTGGCGAAGCCAGTAAACCACCAAGCACAGCACCCACTAATGGAATAGAGAAGACCAAATCTTGATTGCGTGCCGTGAGTGCAAACGCCCCAGTTGCGGGGTTAGGTCCTTGGAATTTCGCGACCTGGTTATCATTGTCAACAGCTGTACTACTGGTAAAGGGGGCCAATGACCCTCAAGAGATACTTACAAACAGAGGCAAAGCCGCAAGAGGCGAGATAATTTTATCATCATAACCGAAAATGAAAGACGCTGCACCAAAAACTATACAAGAAAAGATCAAGAGAGCATTGACGGCACCCTTCTCCGATCTTCGATGATCGACGTGCTCGACTTCAGCAGAGCCGATATCGTCCTTGTCCATTGTAGTCATGGCCGCACGAAGAGTGCCAGTCCAGTGTGAAAACAGGGCGCTCGGAGCGCAGCCACTGAAGACAGAGCGAGGCTCCCCCCGGCATGGATACTTATATACAGGGTATACGAAGTGACAGGGCCATAGCGCAGTGGATGATTGCCCCATGGAGAAACTGGAGAAGGCATGGGTTTGATCGGCTGCGACTTTCTCGAAAATACGGGGTAATTGGATGACTAATCAGAAAAGAGCAATTAAGGTTGCGTCTTCACCGCTTTCCATCTCTGTCACCGCATTGCTTTCCGCCTTTGCTTTCGTGGTGATTGTCTGGCTCGATTTTGATACAAAGAATCATCTTGCTATGGACTTCGAATTGCGCTTGATTTAGCGCTGGTGACTGAAGTTAGGAACTGTTTCTGTTCCATAGTATGGATATTGAAGAACGATGCGGGCAACTTTGCAAATATTCGAAGAAGATCAGTAAGTAAACATACGGACGATTCCAATGCTTTCAGCTGTACTAACTGACAAGTATATTTTACTTAGAAATGGTCCTATCTAATGTCCTACATGTCGCCCAGTATATATTCCTGTAGATACGAAGAGCACTATCGGAGATTTCAATCAACATCGGGCCATCGGAGTATGTCCCGGCTGAAGATCATCCGCTCTCACTCACATCTCAACTCCAGTAAAACATGCCAAGAAACCATGTTTTAGACATCCCCTGCACTAATTCTTCATGCACACAAAATTGATTGGTGATAATTAGACACCAATCCTGACCTGGCGTTGATCTGCAGAGAGGGGTTACAGTTGATATCAAATGTCACGTCACTGTGGGGAGAAGTCGGCGGAGAATCTAACAACGGAGGACGCTAGCTCCATCTAGCATATTGGATTATGCAGCGGGATCGTATGCTGCTGAATATTCAGTCCGGCTTCAAAGAGGAATTTCCCGGTGTTTTCAAGTCGGGGTTTCGGTCTACTGCTTTGGAAATTATTTATTGTGGACTCTTTTCCCCATATCCACGAGTGTCTATACTCGTCTGGAAGAACAAAATTGTCCAAAAGAGTCGGAACATGAACCTGATTTTGGCACTGCTAGCTGCCGTAGCAGGCCCTGCACTGGCCACTTTAGAGCTTGTGCCTGGTGCCACCTGGACGGCCGTGAGTTTTTGATATTTTCGATATTAAATATTGCAACTGGCGTCTTTTGTAACATCTAACCCTATAACTAGTCAAACGGAGAGCATTTACAGGCACACGGCGCAGGATTCATTGAAGAAGATGGGACGTACTATATGATTGGCGAAGACAAAACAAACGGTACCAATTTTCTGAACATTAACTGTTACTCATCTTCCGATTTGGTCCAGTGGAAGTACGTCGGAGCCCTTCTGAGTCAAGTTGACTCCGGTGACCTGGGCCCTGGGCGAGTCGTGGAACGACCGAAGGTGATTTACAACGACAAAACAAAAGAATATGTTCTTTGGGCCCATATCGACAGCTCGAATTATGGCGAGGCAAAGGTTGGCGTTGCAACCGGAAATTCCGTATGTGGAAAATACAGTGAGTAGTATACATCTAATTCATTTTAATGAACAAATAAGGCTCAAGTATAATGTTCTAGATTACCTCGGTAGCTTCCGACCCATGGGAAATGTTAGCAGAGATATGACTCTGTTCAAAGATGATGACGGCTCTGGGTATCTGATTTCAGAGGACGTATGTATTGATCTGATGATCTTCTCGGAAGTCATTCGCTAAGTGTGTTGTATCATCTTCTAACAGCGTCCAACTGGACTCCACATCTACAAGTTGGCTGATGACTATCACAACATCACCTCCGAAACTTATTTGTTCGCCGACCCAGGACAAATCGAGGCTCCAGCCCTCATGAAACGTGATGGCCTTTATTATCTTTTCGGCTCGCGCTTAACTGGGTGGTCAGACAATGACAATGTCTATACCACTTCCAAGTCCCTTGACAGCGGATGGGCAGACTGGAAGACTTTTGCAACAGTTGGTAGTAAAACCTATTCATCCCAGACAACATATGTGCTCTCCATTGATGAGAGCCGAGCTATGTACATGGGTGATCGGTGGGTCAGCGATGATCTGATGACAAGCACATACATTTGGCTGCCACTAAATATTTCGGGCAAAGATGTCACTATGAATTGGTATGATCAATGGGTCCCGAATCTCACATCCGAGTCTGGATTCCAGACAGCTCCATCCAACACGACTATCCAGGGAGAAAGCGGAAAGTATTCGGGAGGCGCAAAGAATATAAGCTGTAGTGGTTGTTCTGGGGGACATGCAGCTGGTTATATCGGGGGACCAGATCAAGGCAGTATCATGCTTAGCGGTATTGAGGTCAAAGATTCCGCGGCGATCACAATCACGTTCCAATACAGAAACGGGGATTCAGGAACGCGTTACGCCAATGTCACGTTCAATGACTCTCCTCCTCAGAAGGTGGCGTTTTCATCGACCGGAGGCAATGTTAAGTTGAGCGTCATAAGTACTCAGTTGAAGGCTGGTCATGATAATACGATTGTCATCGAGGGATATGATACTGGATATGGCCCGGATATTGATGTCGTGGAGATTCCCCTCGAATAGCTATATCACACACTATTTCATGTGGCATCATTTGATACCGAAATTTGAAACATGGAATTTGATCTTCGTTCCTTTTGATGCCCATGGTTTGTGCTACTTCAGTGACAAGAAGCCAGCTAGGGCTACTTCTTGTATGATTAATAGTACATGCTATTAATGGACTGGTTGAGGCAGCTATCTTTTCTGCCGGCAGGTAGATTTCTATGGTACAGGGCCATGATGTGTGGAACAAGTGTACCATAGTATCCCACATCCTAATTTTCGCCTTTTTCATTGACAGATCCAGAAAAGACTAGATATATTTGGCATAGATATATTTGGCATAACTATTTAGTTTGTTTGTTAATTAATTGACGAGAAGCTGTAAACTTGCCTGTATTTTTACATGTGAATTTCGCCGACAATCCTCCGCATGAACCCTTCATTTGCCGAGCGCAACCCCGGAAGAACAAGTAAAATCCAATCACTCCAGTTTGTGGGAAAATATCCTTGCGAACTGGGAAATCCTCGGTCAATTCAACAATCTAACCGTCGGCAAAGAGTCCGTGTTTTTGCGCACTATTCCATTCAACGAGTCTGTCGTATTATATCCAATTCAACTTCTGCAATGATCTTTGCCAAGGGATCCATCTTATAATTATCCCCTTCCCGAATCATCACACCGGTGATTCATCTACAATATAAAAAAATGTCTGTGCTTCTGGATTCATCGGATACGACTTCAACTAGGCTGCAGGAACAGCGTTTACATCCATCAACTGAGAATCACAATGATCCCAATTTGATTCCGGCAAAAGTTACTACCGGCAAGCCTTTCTTCCATCTGACGGCTCCGCATGGATGGATAAACGATCCCTGTGGTTTGGGATATGATCCAACCACTGGACTCTACCACATATTTTTCCAATGGAATCCTTGGGGTAATGACTGGGGTAATATGTCCTGGGGACATGCTACATCAACAAATCTTGTATCGTGGGAAATATCCCCAGAGCCGGCGATGACCCCGTCAGCGGAATATGACTGTCGAGGTGTATTTACAGGATGTTTAAAGCCTACTGATGTATCTGGTGAACCTGGCGCCTTGACTGCAATTTATACGTCGGTTAGCCACTTGCCTATTCACTTTACATTGCCATATACCTATGGCTGTGAATCAATTAGTCTTTCTGTATCGAAAGACGGCGGGAAGACTTGGCAACGTCAAGATTGCAACCCCATTGTCTCTGGCCCACCTTCGCATCTTTCTGTGACTGGATGGCGAGATCCTTTCCTATTTTCCTGGAGGCGAGGACGTCAGGATGGTTCAAATGATGCAGATTCCGATTTCTATGGAATAACAGCTGGTGGCATTGTAGGCAAAGCCCCAGCTATTTTTGTCTACAAGGTCGATCCCAGAGATCTTCGTCAATGGAAATATATTGGACCATTGGTGGATGTAGGCCTTAATCTTCGTCCTTCAAGGTGGTCTGGTGATTTTGGCGTCAACTGGGAGGTATCAAATTTACTAACATTGAGCAATGATTCGGGTGATTCGCGGGATTTTGTCATTATGGGAGTTGAAGGATGTCTACGTCCAGCAAACCCGAACGAAGAGATGCGCCGACAAGCTCGTTCGAGACGAGATCCCAGAGGTCAAATGTGGATGTCTGTGAGAGCTCGAAAAGAACACGACTCTTTTCACGAACCGCTTTCGGAGTATGCATTTTCTGGGTACTTCGATCATGGGTGTTTATATGCTGCCAATTCATTCTGGGATCCGCAGACCTCTTCTCGTATTGTTTACGGCTGGATTACAGAAGAGGATTTACCTGATGGTCCGCGACATCGTCAGGGTTGGAGTAGTATGATATCACTTCCTCGCACTGTGGGCTTGATGACATTGGAAAAAGTGAAAATGGCGCGCAACTCACGACTGGAGACGATCACCTCGATTGAGGCGATTGCTGATTCGTCTGAACTAAACACTTTCACCATTCATACATTGGGAATCAAGCCTGATCCGCGGCTTTCTCATCTTCGGGCCGGGGCTAGAGAGTGCCGCCTTGAGGGAATATCTCTACTACCTCTAGCCCTGAAAATGTCCTCGAAGGCTGAATTCTCTTTGAAAACTTCTCGTTGGGAATTGCAGACTGAGTTTGCTGTCGGCAAATCATGCAAGCGAGTGGGCATTGAAATTGGACATAGTGCGAGTAAGTGCCTTCGTATATAGCATAGTCAATGCCAGAATACTGACAATCATATTTTAGACTTTGAACACCGCACCATACTCGCATGGGACCCAAGCAGTGAAACATTCACAATCCATCGTCCTCCAGTATCGAACCCCGATATCAACCATGGACATGAATCCGCGCCTCACACCCTATTCACCTTCATTAACGAACAAGGCGAAGTTGAAGAAACCCTTCGAGTACATGCATTTTTCGACAGGAGTGTCCTCGAAGTATTCGTGAATGAGAGAACAGTAATTTCAACTCGGATTTACCATCCTTCGGAACAGTGTTTCGGGGTGAGATTCTTTGCTGAAGCTGTAAATGGCCAATCTAGCCAGTCGGCAACACTCCTCGAAGCTCTCTGTTGGGATGGACTAAGCGCAAAGGCCTGAGAATTGGTTAATTTTGACCAGTGTCTTATAATAATACCTCCTAGATTTAGATTACTGCTAGGAATAATAATTGAAACAAGGGGATTGATCGACGGCTGTGATCTGATATTATGCCTTAATCCCAATTGATGCGAGTATGCGAGCTTCTATATCCAACAAAGAAAATATTATACAAAAGCACGAAGCTAGTCATTCAAAGTTTCCAAACAGCCCATCCCTTGAGATCGAGTTCTTTGATTATTCCTCGTAAAGGACCTTGTAACTCCTTGCCATCAGCCCACAACTTAGGACCAACCATATAGCTTATAAAGCCTTCAGGACCAGAAACCAGAATCAATTTCGACCCAGGTGATCCATATGACGGCCGGGATGTAGATTCAATATAGTTCAAAATCTCCTTCTTGCCAATAAATCGGTTCTCCTCGTCCAAGTAATAGTCGACAGTAACTTGACCCGGGTATTGTGACTTGAGAGCATCCAACTCTCGTACTATCATGGACGTCTCTTGATCTGCGAGCGGCTGGGTTGGGGCTATTTGATCTTTTGAGACTATCTCTTTCGAAGAACCGAACCATCCCGAAAACCAAGAGGAGCGGGACGTGGAAGGCATAGGCGTGTCACTGTGGCCTCCAATACAATCTTCTTTCAATCGATTTGCCCAAAATATATGTATTCGTGGACGATTCTCTTTCGTTGTGCGGTTCAACAGGGAATATCCTGCCTGCAAAGCGGGTGCAATTCCCGTTCCACCAGCAATAAACAAAATCTCCTGCGTCTGCTTCGGGATCGCACACTCGATCTGCGGTCCTCGCATCTCAATATCGGCACCTAATTTCAGACTATGCAGATACCGTGAAACCTCCCCGAACGGATCCTTGCGAATGTAAAACCGCAGGTATCCGTTATTCTCCTCCTCCACGGTCAACGGTGTCGCAGCCGTTGCAGGGAGAGGTGTATAGTCTCGCCCGATCTGTAGCTGAGGCTGTTTAAACATCACACTCCATACACCAGTTTTCCAAGCATCCTCGTAAACATCGTAGTTCTGATCACTGGGGTATCGAGGGCGGAGGGTGAAAAGACTGCTCGTCGACGAGACCGGCTCTCTTGATACGAGTTGATATTTGGTAAACGTGTCCGGGTTAAGAGTCGCTGATCCTGATCCTTGCGATCTCAAATATGCACCAGTACCACCTGCTGCAATCGTCACAAGCGCAATACCGACCCATCTGTTTTTCGCAGCCGGTGCTGGTTTCGCGGAGGCACTGGAGGCATAACAGCGATACCGAGGCCCAGCCTGCCGTAACGCAGACCTGCGGCCGATGAGGAATAGAAAGGAGGTGTTCATGAGTCTTTGTCGTCCCGAATGATCATCGCATCTCTCTTATCTTTAAGGGAGTGGTGTCTCTTTGAGAAGAGTTCCAACAAAAAACCGCGGGGAAGTTGGGAGGTTGCAAGACGGCAAAGCCGATTGGGCGATCGACAACTTCGCCTTTCTTCCCATTTTCCCCCTTTGCTTTTCCACCCACTCACTCTTTTTTTTTCTCTTCTTCTCTACTCCTTTCCCACCCTTCGTTCATTTGGGAGGGAGTTTATTGAAATTATATTTTGATCGCTGGGAAATGGAGAGATCTGCTGATATCTCTTGACCCTCCCAAACACCTACTCTTTATACCATCGCATCGAGCTGTCTTTGTTCGCCAATATAACAATTTAGAGAATGTCGAACTCTGCATATCCCCACGATCGAAATGGCCTCGCTGCCCCTCGAGATTCATTAGAACTCGCTTCTCTCGCTTCGTCTTCTCCCGTATCAGTCGCCGGATCTTCGCGATCGTCCTCCCCCGATGGTATTTCCTCGTCGCGCAAGTTATCACTCGAAGACGAAGATCCGCTCGCCGATCCCGAAGGAAATATTTATCTCGAAGCCGGTCGCCAAAGAGGATATTCCATATCATCTGCATTTGACTTCGGGCGAAATTTATTCCCATTATCTCAAACACAAGGCGGTTATGCTCCTCTAGGGGCTCCAACGGTGGATCGAGAGGGACCGGATGGATCTTTGGAACGGAATAAAACGTTGACATACCTCAATGGACTTTCTTTGATCGTTGGTTTGATTATCGGCTCAGGAATCTTCTCTTCGCCGAGTCAGGTCAATGTGAATGCGGGTTCACCAGGCGCGTCACTTATCGTTTGGGCTGTGGCGGGTTTGCTCGCGTGGACAGGCGCAGCTAGTTACGCGGAGCTGGGAGGAGCTATTCCGCTTAATGGTGGATCTCAGGTATACCTTGCAAAGATCTTTGGTGAATTGCCGGGTTTCCTGTTTACCTGGTGTGCCGTTTTGGTTCTTAAGCCTGGATCTGCAGCTATCATCTCCATTATCTTTGGTGAGTATATTGTGAGGGCCTTTGTAGGTGCCGATGTTGAGAACGTCAGCCCGTGGATTAATAAGGGTGTGGCTCTTGGCGGACTGTTAGCTGTGACTTTGTTCAACTGTATCTCTACCAAAATCGCCACTCGCATTGGAGATCTGTTCATGTTCTTCAAGTTTGTCGCTCTGGTTGGTGTCACCGTCACCGGAGTTGTGGTGGCCATCACCGGTTACTCCTCGAAAGGAAGTGCAAGTGAAGAATGGAAAAATACGAGTTGGTTTGCGGGCACAAACACAGAAATCTCGGACTTTGCTGTCGCATTGTACGCTGGATTATGGGCATTTGATGGCTGGGACAATGTAAGTGTGGCTCATACGCTCAAAAGTAACAGGGACTCGAGAAGTTTATCTAATTCATTCTTCCAGACGAACTATGTGACCGGCGAGTTCAAGAACCCAAACCGAGACTTACCTCGTGTCATTCATACTGCTATGCCTTTGGTCATTATTTCTTATCTGATGGCCAACGTCTCTTATTTCCTTGTTCTGCCCCACGACACTATTGAAGCGAGCAATACAGTCGCTGTCCAATTTGGTGGTAAGGTTTTCGGCCCCGTCGGTGCTATTGTTCTTGCATTAGTCGTGGGAGCCAGTTGCTTTGGTGCACTTAACGCGACAACCTTCACCAGTGGCCGTCTTGTCTATGCAGCAGGGAAGGAAGGCTACCTTCCTTCGCTTTTTGGTCGAATCGGATTAGGGAATCCCTCGTCACCAACTCCCGCTGCAGGCACACGTCTGCGACGCCGTTCATGGGCTCGAAAGTCGCTTTCGCGTCTGTTCGGCGATGAATCACGACTTGGATATACTCCCATCTACGCCATGGGGTTCAACGCAGCTTTATCCACTGTATACATTGCCGTTGGCGAGTTTGCTACCCTTGTCACATTCTACGGCGTTGCTGGGTACACATTTTACTTCGTCACTGTTCTTGGCTTAATCGTTCTCCGCATCCGTGAGCCTCATCTCGAGCGTCCGTACAAAACCTGGATCTCAACCCCGATTATTTTCTGCTGTGTCAGCCTGTTTCTACTCAGTCGTGCGATCATTGCCGAACCTCTTCAAACTTTGATTGTGGTTGCCTTCATCATGACTGGTATCCCTGTCTACTACTGGCGTATATACCAACGAGATGGCCAGACCGGGCTCTCCGGCTGGAAGTTCTGGAAATCGCGCTCTCGATAGAGAGAAATCGGCGATACGATCTTATTGCTATCCGTTTGTTTATTTACTTTTATGATTGATACCCATGCATATAACCGGGTGTATGGTGTGAGCAATGTGCTCCTAGGTCTTTTATCTACGCATACTCTGTTGAGAATATGAGCGTGCACATGGCGTACGATGTGATGATGGTGGCTTGTCAAAGTGCATTTGGATCTGTTTCTCTCAACTGTCTTATTATCTATCTACATCTGTTCAGATGATCTGTTTGCTGTCTCATACTAGGCTACAATAATCAATAATCATGATATCCTTTTTCACCTGTTTACAGTAGAAGTAGAGATCGTCGAGTTTACTAGCATTGAGGGTCACCAAGTTCAGTACAGCATTAAAACACGACATTCTCCAAACTGGTATGGAGTACAGTTTGGAGAATTTATATTGAAATGAGCAGTTCCCATTCTATTTTTGAAAGAATCGCAAGAAAACAAATATTATGGTATCAATAAAATAATTCCATTTCAGCTCTCGTTCGCATATATCATTAATCTTTTACCAATAGGTTATGTTGAATAGTGCAACTATAAAGGATGTAAAGATAGCACCCCTAGTCACTCACTCACTTCTCCTTAATTGAAATGTGATACTCCAGGTTGAATTTCGCTATCATCAACATAGAAAAGGGAATTTTTTTTTGTGGCTTTCTACTGCCCATTGGCAAAATCTTCCAGATATGCCACCAACTTCTGCACATTCTCGAGCGGAACAGCATTGTAGTTGCTAGCGCGCATACCGCCAACACTGCGATGGCCCTTCAGACCCTGAAGAAGACGCTTCTCAGCACCAGAAATAAACTCCTTCTCTTTGGTCTCGTCGCCACCGTTGACCCGGAAGCAGATGTTCATTCGGCTGCGAATGCTCTTGTCTGGTACAACTTGGTAAATTTGAGGGTACTTGTCCAGGGCTCCGTAAATGAGCTGTGCTTTCTTGTTGGCGATTTCCTCTTGACCGCTAACCTTCTGAGCACCAAACTCAGAGACAAGGTCAGCCATAACCTGACCTGCGATCCAGAGGTTGAAGATGGGAAGGGTGTTGTAGAGAGAATTGTTCTTAGCGATAGTGGCATAGTCTAGTACGACGGGACCGGGAAGTCCACCAATGTTCAGACGGTGCAACAATGCCGGAGGAGGAGTGGCGGTCTGAGGTGGAAGCAGGTCCTTGCGAACAATAGCAATGGTGATACCGGTGACACCGATGTTCTTTTGAGCGCCGCCCTGTGAAATCTGTTAGATCCTGGCTTTCATCAAGTAATAGAACGTTCAAGGCACTTACGAAAATGACAGCATATTTGCTAACATCAACCTTACGGCTGATAAAGTTAGAGCTCATATCAGCAACAACAAGACGCTCATCCTCCTCATCTTGACCCTGCGCTTCCAATGACTTAGGGAAACTCTGGAACTCGACACCATCCACCGTCTCATTATCGCAGAAGTACACAAAAGCAGAGCCCTTGCCACCTTCACGCTTAGTCGGGGTCAACGACCAGGTATCTTCGGCAGGAATCTTGCCAAACTTTCCATTGTTGGCCTTTCGCGCATCCAGAGCAACATTAACATACTTGGAGCCGACAAGACGAGCAGCCTCCTGTGAAGCCTTGAGTGACCAAGAGCCAGTAACAAGGTAATCGAGCTTCAGCTCTTCATCAACCTCCTTCTGTAGTCTTTGGAAAACCTGCTCATCCAGTTGCTCCTTTTCAACGCCAGGATTGGCCTTGAGAATATCGGCCTCAGCTCTGCGGCGACGACGCTCAATCCAGACGGGCACTAAGTTGTGAACGACGGCACTGAACTCGCCGCTTCCACCAGCTTGCATGAAGAGAACCTCATAGTTATCGGGGATATCGAGGAGGGTCGAGAGGTTTGCTTTAGCGTCTGCGAGAATCTTGTTGGCAGTTGGCGAGCGGTGCGAGATTTCACCGAGTCCGAGTCCGCAGTCATTGTAGTTCACGAAGGCCTTTCCACCAGCCTCGACGACTGATGTTGGCAGGGGAGCGGGACCAGCTCCAAAGTAGGAGACTTCTTGTCGAGAGGGCATTTTGTGGTATATGTAAGATACTCGAATTGCAAAGGGTGGTGAGATGAGGAGGGGAGAGAGAGTATCTCGAGTTGAGAAAGAAAAGAAGTGTAGGAAGCGGGAGGGAAAAAGCTCAAGAGTGGATCGCACCTTGGTGGATCAATTCAACATTTTGGAGTCATCGCGAGACAATCTTAAGTTTAGTAGCAGTCCAAAAGAGTTTATCCGTGTATGTGTCTTGATTGATTCACCGGGTTTTAATCAATCTGGAGCCAATGGTTAGTCGTAGGAAGAGAAAATCGGCGGCATTCGCGGGGTATGAGTCAAGGCTGCATGAAGTCACAGCTGAATGAATCTTTGATTGTGAATTTATCTTTGAGCATATAGTATAAACATCTTGAATTGATTTGACCAATACTTCTAGTAATTTCTCAAGTTCAATACTCAACTCTCTGCAACTTAGTATTATAAATAGTTAATAGTCTTCCTATCTTGCATTATGGCGGGGTTGATCTACATTGTATACTTCTGCCAGCATTTATACAATGCTAGGCCATGCCATTAACAAAGTGATACAAGAGATGAATGTCTCACCATTTACCTAGACAGCACATTACTTGACTATATTGGCCATCTTATATTCTTTCTTGGTGTTCAACAGAATATCGCAAGAGTGTCTGCTCGAAATGTCCAATCCGACATCGGCGGATTGCATAATAATCACGTGTCAAATGATGCACATCGTTTGCACTATTTGCACTATTTGCCACATTTGCCTTTTCTTCCAGCCAATCATAGTCCAGATGAGTCATTCATCAAAATAGCCGGCCGCCCATTCGGTAGTCTTTTTCTCCCAGGAAACATTGGAGGAACTCCGAACTGCCGAATATCTGCATTCTTGTTCTCAAGAGTGTTCGGTGGCACCATGACTGTATGTATTGAAACTACAATTGCTTCTCAATCCCAATTGCCAACTAAGTATTCCTCATACAGTCCCGATTGATGCCGTCCATGTCTGGCCAACGGGCCATGCTCCGCGGCCGCCTCCGCGTCCCTAGCACCCTGCGCCGCACGTTTATGACTTCGCGAGTGTTCCTACAAACCGCCTTCAACTCCCAGCTCGAGGATCCTACTGCAGCTGCCCTGTTCTCGTCTATGCAGACCTCCAAGGCTGTCCCTCAGACCCTCACTGAGAAGATCGTGCAACAGTATGCCGTCGGTCTCGCCAAGGACAAGTTCGTTAAGGCCGGTGACTATGTGACAATTTCTCCACACCGTGTCATGACACACGATAACTCGTGGCCTGTCGCTTTGAAATTCATGTCAATTGGTGCTTCGAAGATTCACGATCCGAACCAAATCGTTATGACCCTCGACCACGACGTGCAGAACAAGACCGAGAAGAACCTTCAGAAGTATCAGCAGATTGAGGACTTCGCCAAGCACCACGGCGTTGAATTTTACCCTGCTGGACGTGGTATTGGTCACCAAATCATGATTGAGGAGGGTTACGCATGTCAGTACTCCTTGTGATCTGAGGATCTTTTTAGATTTTTGCTTCTACTCTCTGGGGCCACGAACTAACTCAAATTAGGGCCCGGAACCCTTTGTGTTGCTTCTGATTCGCATAGTAACATGTGAGTTTATCGGCTAATCATCCTCGTCTCATACCCATTGCTAATATTCTCATAGGTACGGCGGTGTTTCTTGCTTAGTAAGCATATACTACAGATCGAAATTCGTGAAATATCTCAAACTAACCAATCGTAAAGGGTACACCCATCGTTCGCACAGATGCAGCAAGCTGCTGGGCTAGTGGACGCACCTGGTGGCAGTTGCCTGCCGGTGCCAAGGTCACCTTGACTGGTGTCCTTCCCCCCGGCGTCACAGGCAAGGATGTGATCGTTGCCCTCTGCGGTTTGTTCGATAAGGATGATGTTCTGAACCACACCATTGAGTTCACTGGTTCCGAAGAAACCATGCGCAGTCTGTCTGTGGACGACCGACTGACCATCGCCAACATGACCACCGAATGGGGTGCTCTGTCTGGTCTCTTCCCTATGGACAATGTGCTTAAGGGGTGGATGAAGGGCAAGGCTACCACCGCTGCCATGGGACTGGCCGATGGCGATGGGCTTTACAAGACACTGGCCCCGCAACGATTCAACCACGAGGCCATTGATGAGCTCTTTGCCAACCCTCTACGGGCTGACAAGGGTGCTAAATACGCCAAGGAGCTTTTCCTGGATCTTTCCTCGCTTTCTCCTTACGTTTCCGGCCCCAACTCCGTGAAGGTTGCCACTCCTCTGGGCGAACTTGAGGCCCAAGATATCAAGGTTAACAAGGCTTACCTTGTTTCTTGCACTAACTCCCGTGCCTCGGATATCGCTGCTGCGGCTCGCGTGTTCAAGGAGGCCGCCGAGAAGAACGGCGGACAGGTCCCGAAGATCGCTGAGGGCGTGGAATTCTACATTGGCGCTGCTTCGATTCCGGAGCAGCTTGCTGCTGAAGGTGCTGGTGACTGGCAGACTCTGATCGATGCTGGTGCCACTGTCCTTCCTGCTGGTTGTGGGCCTTGCATTGGTCTGGGTACTGGTCTACTTGAGCCTGGTGAGGTGGGCATTAGTGCCTCCAACCGGAACTTCAATAAGTGCCCCCCAAACCCCGCATAACTGACACCAAATCTAACCGCGTTGTACAGGGTCGAATGGGTAGCCCCGACGCCAAGGCCTACCTGGGTAGCCCAGAGGTTGTCGCAGCATCTGCTCTGAGTGGAAAACTTTCGGGTCCAGGATGGTACAAGACTCCTGAGGACTATGCCGGCGTCATTCGTGGCGAGGGCGACGGCATTCGCGAGGAAGACCGCATGCTCACCAACGAAGAGGCACTCGAGAAGCTAATCGGCCAGATGGACGATTTGATCGCCGACGGCGAGAAGAAATTCACCCCCGAGCCCTCCGCCGAGGCCGAGACCGAGACCGCCTCAGACGACTCCCTAACCGAGCTCTACCCCGGTTTCCCCGAGCGTATCTCCGGCGAGATCGTTTTCTGTGATGCAGACAACATCAACACTGACGGAATCTACCCCGGAAAATACACCTACCAGGACAACGTATCCGAGGAAACCATGGCGCAAGTCTGCATGTCCAACTACGACACTGATTTCGCCAATCTCGCCAAGGAAGGCGATATCCTTGTTTCCGGCTTCAACTTTGGCTGCGGTAGTTCCCGTGAACAAGCCGCCACCGCTATCCTAGCCAAGAAGATCCCCTTGGTTGTTTCCGGTAGTTTCGGCAACATCTTCTCTCGAAACAGCATCAACAACGCCTTAATGGGTCTGGAAGTCCCCCGTCTTATCTCCCGCTTGCGCGAGCACTACGCCGCCGAAGGCAAAGCTCTTACCCGCCGCACTGGCTGGACTCTCACCTGGGATGTACGTCGTAGTCAAATCGAGGTTCAGGAGGGTGAGGGTGGTGCCAAGTGGGTTCACAAGGTTGGTGAACTTCCAGCAAATGTGCAAGAGATTATTGCCAAGGGCGGATTAGAGAAGTGGGTTAAGAACGCCATCGAAGTTTGAGCTTGAACTTTGAAACAGTTAAAACGACAAAAGAAAAAAGAAAGTCAACATCAGCTCATTTCGATTCCTTTTCTTAATTCCGGCGCGGAATTTGGGCGTTTTTTTGACGTGATACCCGAGCCTTTTTCTTTGGTTATACCTATATAGATAGACGCGAACGAGCGAAAGTTTAGGAAATGCGTTGAGGGTGGATCTGTACATGTATAAATAAAAAGCATTGAGATCGTCTTGTCTTGTTTTTTGTTAGATATCAATTGCATTTTCCATTATTTACTCATACTTCTCTAAAGTTCCTCTTATACTAAGAAAATAACCGAACAGTTTATACTATTTGATAATATTAATTTCATCTAGATTATTTATCACGACCAGATTGTGTCTCTTGGATATTCAAGTTCGATATTTCCCGCTCTACATCACCCTCCGGCGCCGTATAAACCGAAGTAATTGAATCCGAATCCGAATCCCCATCCACTCGATTCCCAGACGATAAAGGTATCGACGAATTCATTTCATACAAAGGAAGAGACCTCGGTACTTGATCCATTCCCACCGTCTCAACAGAAGGCGGTGTTACAAGAGCACTCTTCCTACCACGATGTGGAATAGCATATGACCGCACCGGCGGGGAAGGCGTAGGATGATAAACCAACGAGACTGGTGTATAAGTAGCAGAGACTTGCGGAATCCCATCTCGAGATCTAGATTGAGATCGAGAGCGAGGTGGGAATGTTGGAGGTATAGATCCGGGATTTTGTACTGATGAATTTGAAGCTCCATGGGCATTACGTAGCATTGCGGCGATGCGATCGTTGGCTAGCGGTTGGATTGGTTCTGGTTGTCTCATTTCTGGGGCATTGGGTGTTTGGTTGAGAATTGGTGAGGTGGTGTTGGTTGTTTGTTGAGTATTTGGGATGGGGGTTGTTTCTGAATCTAGACTACCTGGAAGTTCGTAGACTGTGGTACTTCCGGCTTCAACTGCAGATGGGGGTCGATGAGGGACAGTGCCAGTGTCTCTTGGGATTGGAGTATCACTCTGCTCGGACTGTAAGGGTATATCTGCTGAGACTGTGGTTGGGACATTTATATGTGCGAGTGTTAGACCCGGTGCTGGATTCAACAACGTATCTGAAGTTAGAGCTGGTGCCGGGACTGGAGCTGAAAGTGGAACTGGAGATTTCATGGCCTGACCAAGAAGACTCTGCACTTCCTCCTTCTTTTCTGGTGAAACCTCAGGTGCGAATCCAATGCTCGCCGGAAGTTGTACGATCTCAGGCAAATTAGCCTCGGGAATCTTGTGGCTTGACAAGAATAACTGTAGAATATCTGCATGACCATAATAAATCGCATAACGAACCGGTGGCCAGCCAGTCTCATCCTTCTTGATAATCGATGCACCACGGGCAATCAATAACGACGCAACAGCCCAATGACCTCCCAGAGCAGCCAAACAAAGAAGCGAATCTTCGCGGAATCCCGTATCAAACTTCAATGATAGAGGAGATCCCCTATCAAGAAGCCTCTGCACAACACCAACATGACCAAAACGACTTGCAACACAAGCAGGACGATCGCCAACTCCATTCCTCGCATCAATTGTAGCACCCATATCACAAAGAAGTTCCAGTATAGACACCGAGCCACGAGCCGCAGCAATATGTAAAGGTCGCTGCTGGTGCTGAGTTTCAGAAGCTTCTACATCCGCACCAGTCATAAGAAGAAGTCTTGTTATCTCAAAGCTATCAGCCATACAAGCATAATGAAGCGCAGACAGACCTGCCTTGCATCTCCTATCAAGTGACATTCCTTTTCGTTGTAAGAAGTCAACCACAGCAAATTGAGACTGAATCGTCGCTAAATGCAAAGCAGTACGTCCCATATTATTGGCACTTTCAAGTAATGCCTTTTTCTCGCTCAGAATGCGGACAGTCTCTTCGTGGCCATTATACGCGGCCCAGTGAAACGCAGTCATACCCTCTCCATCTGTACTTCGATAAATTGCTCGGCGGTCCAGAAGCAGCTTTACAGCTTGTGAACGACCTGCCTCGGCTGCGCATATAAGTGGTGTTTTATGATTGCGACCTGGTGCTTCGAGGGTAGCCTTGTTGTCTAAAAGCATGTTTATAGAATCGAGATGTCCCTGTTCACAGGCATGGTGTAAGGCTGTCATCATATTTCCGTCTTTAGCTTCCAGGTCAGCGCCATGGGAAATCAACAGTTGAATAAGTTCACTTTCCCCTCGTTTAGCAGCCGCATGCTATAATTATAATTTGGTTAGTAATGTTTTCATTTACATTCTCCCTAGTACAAGTGAGGGAACTCACAAGTGCTGTCATCTGGTTCTCCCCTCGAGCATTGACCTGCGCATGATAGGAAAGCAACATATAAACAGCGTCTAGCTGACCAAAGTCTGCAGCTACGCGCAGTGCTGTTTGACCATGTGAATTTGGAACCTCGATCAGATCCCCAGCCTCTGCGAGTAAGATTTCTAAAACACCACAATGTCCACGAGACGCAGATAAATGTAGAGCTGTCCAGCCACCTCTGTCTATAACATTTAATTTGGCATGGTTGTGTATGAGTAGATCAACAACATCATCCTTGCCACAGTGCGCCGCAACGAGGAGGGCATTCCGATTTGATCGGGAATGGCGGGCTTCAATGTCACATCCTTGATCTATCAATCTCTCTACTTCGTCTCGCGAGCCTTCCTGGACTGCTTTGATGATCTGTGGTACCGATGCAGAGGTATTTGCTGTGAGATCAATACTGGTAGTAAAATCACCTTCCTGTCTCTGTCTTCTTCTCAGTGAACCTGCACTCATTGATAGATTCGGCGAACCACCGGGTGATACAGCAAGGTTGACACGACTGCGCGTATTCATACGCAAGAACGAGGATATCTTCTCCCTTTTAGATCCCGAGTTTCGTATCTTCTGGGCTTTTGAGTCTGAGACATTTCTTCTGATACTGGGTGCCTGCTGTTGGTAGTTTGGTGTATGAGAGACACTTCGGCTGTGTAGAGGATTTGATGGATGTCGAACTGGTCCAGACGGACTGCTGGGCAAAGGGAAGAACCCTTCTTGTTCTGGCCTTGCTGCCGGTATTTGCAGCGATGGCACTACCAAGCTAGCAGTCTCTGTACGATTGCTAGCATACCCTTCATCCGTAAAAGCAATAGAACCACTATGTTCACTGCCGGGCATAGTTGGCTGACCCTGATCCAGCAAGGTGGCATTGGATGCCGTCTGATCCAACGTTCTACGATAAGCTGGTGAATCTGCTATAGCCCTTTGGAAATCGAAGCTGGAATCGCTAATAGACGGCCGACTGCTTAGTGAGATGCTACCAGCGTGAGATGTGGCTCGGCTCCCGCGGCTGGACAAGATAGTCGCTGTATCATCCGCAACTCGATGAAAGATTCTTCGAGTCGTAGCCGTTCTCAGCAATCGTATCTGCTCAGTCGAAGTGTGGCTAGTTACGACCAATCAGTAATCAAGACGTGGTTGGTTGGGCGGGAGTAAGCAAATATCAAATCTCACCATTGGCACACCTGGAGCAACAATTGCAGCGCCATCACCTGAGAATGTAATTTCTCCTGATGTCCACGCATCGTATCTTCCCTCCAAACAACTCGCATGCGGGTATGAAATCCCGCAAACCCGTCATCTCGGGAACTCTGCACTAGAGTGGACACATCGTGAGACACGACCTCCATAATGACACGACATCCCTCCATAGCGACGGCCAGATCCCGACTATACTCTTCCGATTGAAGTCCATTGTTACTGTTCAAACGGGTCCACTCTTTGAGGCTAGTGAGAGCCGTGTTAATACAGCTCAGCTCCTGGATGAGGGACTGGATGGTGAGATCAGCATCCTTGAATTTCCCATATAGCTGATTCAGACCGTGTATCGTGGATGCAATGGCCTGAACGACCTGGACACCACCCGAAATGACCCCGAATGCCGAGACAGGGTCCATGATCGTAGGATGCAGAGCATAAAAATCTTTCGAGCCTCGAGCGTACAGAGGCGTGGCTCAGTATCAAATCACATGGCGGGGAAGGCATCTCCACTGGGGGCTGCACCAAATCGGCCCCTCTTTTCAGATGGGAACGTGCAGTGCCGCAATCTGCTGTAGCTGGACTTGTTTCAAAAGAAAACAAAAATTGATGAATCATATTCTCCCGAAACAATCTTGGGCAGTTTTTCTTGAACTGGGTCGTGACTATTCTATAGTTGTATTAGTATATTGCAATGGTTGGATGTTGTTGATCTAAGCAGTTCCCCGTTTTCAACTCCGAATCCATGGTTCGCGGCCCCGCAATGTCTCAAGCCGATCTATATTTATTATTGTTTACATAGTTGATTTTATTGATAATTAATTATTACTTCTAGTTGATTTCTTCACAAGAATATCATGGAAGAACTGGATGGGCTAGAGAATAAACAGGGTCCTGTACTACAGGACCTTGCTTCAACTCCTGATGTACTCCTGAGTTAGTAACTCTGGAGATAAATATTTGGATCTTCTCTGAATGAGGCCTCCTAGTAGATAGTAGAATATTCAGAAGGGTCTAAGACAGCTTCTTGATCGACAAGTACTACTCGTAGTACCCCATTGGCTGGGACACTACTAGTTCAGTCATATTTCCCAACGTCATTCAAAATCTGCTAAACATGGCCTTCCCAGACTGAACCTGGTCTGTACAACCTGACAACCTTCCCCATTGATCACAATCTAGACAGCCTCGGTGGGAACTCTGTACTTCCCCATGGCAAAAATAGCATCATCTAGATGTCGGCGTACATCCGGTAGTATTCATAGCATCGCTCGATTCTAGTCCAAACTGTCGGGTCACTCTCTATCCCAAGGCCGTATCTAAACTGTCCAAGTATCCAAAATTAGCCGAGCAAAAATCCCCCATCGGCTTGTTGTCGCTCATCCTCGGAATTCTCGTCATTTCTCCGGATATTTCACCGTGCAGAATAAGCGTATGGGAGGGGTGGGTATACCCTATATCACCCTAATGAGAACCGATACCATGGTTGACATTTCATGTACTAACTATATAGTATATAGCTTTTTAGAGATATCATCCCATGTGCCGTATATTATCACCAACTCACCAACTGCATATTTAGCGTACTTGCTACCCCTCTATTAAAGCCACAAGGCGTGCGGGGCGAATAAAAGGAACAAACCAAATTGTCTAGATGAACCAAAGTGGGATACAAATGATGCTATTCATAGCAATTGCAAACGGCCCCCAAATTATTTTTCTTTTTTTTTTTTGAAGCCATCTTATCAATTTACCAAGCCAAGCATCTTGACATGCGGTCTAAATCACGTCTTCACACGTTAGTATCGTTCGGTTCTTCTCGCTTATCCTTGTATCCCACATGCTTTCATGCCCCATCAACCCTTAGAACCAAGCGAAAAGAGAGAGGTATGTCTATGCTAATTTGGAAAATGGAGGCGACCAACATGCAGATGAAGTAATCCTCAACCTTTCCATTGGGTCCCTGACAGCACACTGCAAGGGCACAACGTGGGATTCTTATTTTTATTAATAGTATTCTAACGAATTCTCTAATACTGAAGAATTACAGATCCCGACTTGCACATACTCCGTTCATTTTATTTTTCGACGCTATGTAGAGATAGGAAAGTGGTCTTTTGTTTCTTCCAATTTCTTGACAATTATTTAGTGGGCTGCTGAGATTTTGTTTGATGGCGGGGCTATTCTTAGAATCTGACAAGGAAAACAAAAATTTCCTGAAGTCTCGAAAAATAAGGCCATACTCTTCGAAAATGAAGTACTAACACAAAAAAATCGGAGCTAGCTGAAGAATGTAGTATCATGACATGGAAATCAAAATATGAAACAAGAGGGGGGAAAAAAAAGGAAAGGGGCAGAATACGCCAGCAGTCAAACGTATAAGATTTCAAATCCGATTCAAACGGCCCTTTTCAGGCCCCGAAGGAGTCATCGGCTGAGCCCCCAGTACCTACTACAGTACTAGGTAGTATGTTTCAACTTCCAATCGTAAACGCTCGTCAGCTGAAATTCGACGAAAATTACCAGAAAGAGCTAGAATAAGATAATTATTAATACTAGTATTACACCACCAGAAGCCTCACTCGACTAAGATCCACACCCGTCATCCAGAGGTACGGTAGCATTTAGTCTGGTATGAATCATTCCATGAGTATGGAAATACGGCGTACCAAGCAAAGTGAAGATTGGCACTGTTAGATTGTCTGGTTCTTTCTTGGTCCTGTAAGGCTTCGTGAAGAACACGCAGCTAGCAAATGGGTGGCCCTGACTCAGATTATACACGAGAACGGACCCCGACACTCGTGGATTCTTCGGCTGTTTTCGAAGAGTCTCGTCTAGAAGATTGCCTGAATGAGTGGTACTCATCATGTCCAAATGGAGACGCCCTTTTTTTTTGTCATGATTTATGTCTGTTTTAAGGCAGACTGTATTTTTTTTGGTGGTGGCATTTTTTTGGTATAAATATCAACCGTTGAGGATCCAAAACTCAATCCAATATCTTTCAAGTTCGAATCAGTGCAAATCTATTGAATCGTGACTAGCTTCTTGCTCTTGCTCTTGCTCTTGCTTGATTACATGATCTACCTAGATAATAGGTATACACGTTGCTATACATCTATCTCCATATCTTCTATATTCGTTATCATGTTCTTCGGTGACGATCAAGACAACTCCAGCATGGGTCGTGGTGGTTACAACGGGCCTGCCAGTCGTCAGGACACCACAACCTCTCAAGAAACAAATTGAGTTATCGCAGATCTGCACAATTGTGCAATCAGCAACTCTCTTGAAGACATGACTTTGGTTCCCAGGAACATATCACCCTATGTTCATTGCTGTGAGGGTGGGCAGGACCTGTTAGGTCTTTGCTAGGTCAACCCTCAATCGAGAATTACGACAATCGTTTAATCTCCACTCGGCCTTTGCTTTCTGCATTAGCTAATGACTGCGTCGGTATCGACGTGGCAAAGAAGCTCTGCAGGCGACTCCACTCTTCCTGAACAATCTACCAGTTCAAAAATCATTTGCCGACACAAAATCTACCGAGACAATCATCAGTTTCGCCAATTCAGTCAAGGAAAAACGAGAGGGGTGGGTAGGAGGATCTTACTTCTCAAACACGACTCCGAGCACGTCTTCAACATCTCCACTCTCACCTTTACCGGTGATTCTAGCGAGCATATCTGCAGCAAAACGCAGGTGTTCGGCCGCGGTGACGATATCAATCTCGGATTCATCGACAAAATCACCGAGAGATGAACGAGGCTGAGGAGAATCGGGGTCCCGAGAAGCAGAGGTTTGGAATAGGAAATCTTCCAGATGATCGAGACATTTTTGTAGATTAGAGCTTTGTCGATGAGTAACTCCCAATGAATCCTCCCAATATGAAATATCATATTGGCCACTATCATCGCCTTCCATACCTAATGGTGAAGCAATTTGTTCGAATGTCGAGATTAATCCACGTAGGAACCCTTGTAAATGGCCAGGATCACTCTCGCTAAGTGGCGAGACCCCTCGCTGCGCTTCATTGCAGGAGATTGCAAACACCCGTTCCTTTGGCACAGCAGGGAATATCTCGGAGATAGTACTTTGCAAAACCCTCGGCAAAGGATCATCTCTGTCATCCGCATTCAGCTTATCACACTTATTGATAGCCAGAATCAGACACTTCCCAGCCTCGACACAATCATTGACTGCATCAAGAACCTCAGGTTCAACGAAAAGACGCGGCCCACGAGAACTCTCTTCAATCGAAGCAACAACCACCACAACATCAGATTCCAAGGCCCTCTCCCTCGCCCTTCGAATCCCTTCTTTCTCAACAGCCCCAATAACAATTTGCCCCGAAGAACCCGTCCCATTCCCTTCAGCCCGAATCCCAGCCATATCACCGAGCTTACAATACCATCCCCCAATATCAACACCAACATCAACAATATCTCTCGTCGTTCCCTCCTCAGTACTAACAATAGCAGCCTCCTTCCCAACAACCCTATTAAGCAAAGAACTCTTCCCAGCATTAGGAGCCCCCAAAAGCGCGATCTTAATCCCATTCCTCAATAACTCTCCCTTAGACGCATTCCGAATATGAAACCCAATCTGAGTCCTTAAACCCCGCACCTGCATCGCAACAGAAGAAACTAATTCCTCAGTAGACTCATCAAAATGCTGATCCTCCGAGAAATCAATTAAAGCCTCTAATTCACCACGCGCATAGAGTAACTGTTGTCTCCAATCCTCATAACGTTTAAGTAAAGCATCACTCGAACCTCGAACAGCTAATCGACGCTGCTGTTCCGTATCCGCAGATAATGTATCACCAAGAGCTTCGATCTGCGGGAGACCAAGACGATCATTCATAAATGCTCGACGGGTGAATTCGCCTGGTTCCGCGTACCGAACTACAGCATCAGCGTGACTTTTCCGAGAAATTGCGTCTAGGACGGCTTTCACTATTGCCGGACCACCGTGAATATGTAGTTCGAGGACTTCTTCGCCTGTGACTGTTTTCGGGGCCGGGAAGTAGAGGACTAGGGCGCCGGCGTCTAGTACGGTATTTGTAGATGGAGGGTGGTCTGGGTCATAGAGGGTTCTTAAAGCTGCGAATCGTGGTTTTGGTATTGGGGTATTTGGACAGAGGGATTTGTATATCTGTGCATTGGGCAGCGCGTTAGTATAAGCTTTACGCGGTGACTCCTCTTTCCAGGTCCATACCGAGGTACACGCTGGTCCAGAAATCCGGATAACTGCAATCGCTGCTCTTCCAGGGGCCGTTGACAAAGCATAAATAGTAGAGTCTGCATCAAGCATGAACTGTGTGCGTTTTGTCGAGGAGAAGTTTCGAAAGGGAATTTGTGACCTTGAAGCTTGCGCTTCGCGCATTGGAAGATGACGTCGGAAGAGAAGCTCATTATGTCCTGACGTCTTTGCTTGAGCCCATACTGGGCGTATAGAAACAGCCCGTTTAAGGCTCTGAGTACGACACGCTCGCATGCGC
This sequence comes from Penicillium citrinum, assembly GCF_028827155.1. Lineage (NCBI taxonomy): Eukaryota > Fungi > Ascomycota > Eurotiomycetes > Eurotiales > Aspergillaceae > Penicillium > Penicillium citrinum. Next base: position 351,327 of record NW_026622690.1, read on the forward strand.
AAAGGATAAGCTTCGAGGCTGAATTGTGAAGCAATAGGTTAATTGTAATGATTGGGAATAATTATGATCGGAGCATTGATTGATAAGGGTCACGTGGGTCGTTCCGATAAGCCGCAATCTCCTTGACCACATCTAGGTGGAATATACTAGTGTGGATTGATATACGCATAGTAAATAAAATATCTTACAGCTACATACAAGTGAAAAAAATAAGAGTGATTCAGAGACAGAATCAGAACTGTGACATCGAATGTAATTCGATGGAAGGCAGGTTTTCCGATCATTGAATTATAAGTTCATGGTCGATAGCGCCATCAATGATAGATAAAAGGAAAATTATGTACAAGGAGAGAGAGAGGAAGAGAGAGGCCACACTTGAATCATGTGACAAAAGTAGGGGGATATGCGGAGGAGCCCTCGACAGACTAGTAAATGTAACAGGGAAGAACCAGAAAAGGAAAAAAGGGAAGAAAAGGAAGGGCGAAAAAGGTGGAAAGACGATGGTATCATGACCCATGCAAAGCTCATCACGAAGTGAATAGAGGAGAAATGGCGGGATCAATGGAGGCGAAAGAGGGGAAAGCAAAGGGAAAAGGGTATTATACAGTCGAGTCGAGGGTGAGTGTATGAGGGTGTGAATATGAAAGTTGGGAAAGTAGGATGCAAGAGAGGAAAAAATGGAGAAAGTTTCCGAGACAGCATCAAGAATCTATCAGACATTAGATTAGGGCCAGCCCGTGGAGGGTTAGGTCTTAATCCGATAATTCAATCGGATGGCTGGAAGATGAACCGTCCGCGGAAGGTTCTTGTGATTGTTGATCATCATGTTGGTCTGAAACAACAATAGAAGGAGGTTCTGATAGCTGTGCTTCTTCTTGAGGGGGGGCTCGGCAAGTGATCATCACCACCAATAGAGTCGGTTCGTGAAGGGGACATGGGCTCTTGTACGGCTGGAAGACCTGATCCGTCGGCACTATCCTTGCTTCCAGTCGTAGCTCCATTACGCCGTCTCATACGGCGATTTCGACGCTCTTCATCGGCGCTCTCTCTTCGTCGTCTCTGACGTTCACCACCTGCGTCAGAGTTACTTCTCAGGCCGAGCAGCATACTAGCCGCGCGGTCAGCAATATCTTCGCCTTCGGATGTTTGCGCCTCCTTGGTGTTCGCATCCCCATCTTCGGGAATAGACGGGCTGAGAAGACCATCTTCATCGGTCTTAGTATTTCCATTGGCTGCATTTTCATTCTCGGCCTTGCCTTCTTCAGAGACACCTCCATCGGGGACATGTTGACCAGAGGCGACGCGAACATTGTGTCGTTCCTTGAGACGAGCACGACGACGACGGTCTCGTTGGTCCTTGGCCTGGGGTGCGGCAGCGCGTAATTTCTCGAGAAGAGAGTCCATTGCGCCGCTGTTGGCAGGTGAGTTTTGTTGCTCTGTCGGAGCAGTACCATTGGCGAGGTTGACATTGATTCGTTTGCGGGCCAGTGAAGCCTCCGTGCGTCTTCTGGCTTCCTCCAAGCCAATATTCTTCTCGCGAGATTTCTATTGAAAATGTTAGCGAATTGATAAATAGGTGATATTCGGCGAAGATTTCAGATGAATAAAAACGTACCTTCCATTCAACCAAGAAGGAAGCCAATTTCGAAAAGAAGTCTCGTCGAGCATTCTCATCGGTATTATCTTCACCATAAAAGACCATGATATCGTCGTATGACTTTACCATCTCATCCAAATAAAGCTGTAACTGCTCAGCCTTGCGTCGAGCATCTTTCATGCTCCGCTGAACCACCTGGCTCACGCGATCTTGAGGATGGAACTTCTTCGGATCACTGAGATTGCCGGCATCCAAGCTGGACTGCACGTTCTTGATATTGTTGATATACTTCTTGGAATCAGTGCAAAGCTGGTCCACATTCACCTTCTGCAGACCAACAACGCCACTGATCTCTTCCGCAAAGGACTCCCACTCGGGATACTGGTTACGAACGATACGTTCGACCAGGTCAGCGAAAGTGGTCTCATTCTTGTCGTCCTTGACCATGCCCAAGCGAGCGAGTGAGCTCAACTTGAACCCCTGAGCTTGTTTATTGGCGTCGTTCATGTAGTTACCGATATCTAAAATCAGGCCAAGAACATTCATGAGAGCGACAGAGTCTCGTAGAGATTCACTGACTCGGACAACTTCCTGTAATCTGGAAGATGTATACTCATATTCTTGCTCATACGAACGTGTCAGGGACAGTGCACGCATTCTTGCCTTCCAGTAGTGATTCAGTTCATAGGCGGTTGAAAGGTAAAGCTGATCCTCACGGGTGAGTTCACTAGGATCTTGTTCGCGCTCAGAGGTAGCAGCGCCTGGGACAGTCCAGTCCCGACTATAAGGTGCCATCAACTTCGCGACATTCTCGGGAATGGTGCACATTTCATCTCTTTGTAAGAAGTCCATGACAACCATGTTGTCCAGAATTTCTCGATCACAATGGATAATCATTTGAACCACATGATCAGGCGGGAACTGGGAGAACTTGGCCAGAGCAATCTGGAAGTTCTTGGAAAGATCATTTGAAATGATCTGCTTCTTGTCCTTGCGTGCTTTGGCAGCTGTGCTGGCCCCGAAGATCTTGGTCTCCTTCGCTCTAAAGAGTCGTTCAACCTCGTCCAAAACACCCTTCTTAGCCAGGTCTGTATATTTCTGTTCTTTCTCTTCAGCAGAAACGGCATGTGCAGCCCAGACTGTTACTTCGGGAGTATCAACCTTGTCCCAGTGAACCTTCTTTAGATTGTTCTTAGGAGCGCCGAACTTCTTCATAGGAACAACGGAGTTTTGAGTTATATAAGATGCTTTCCAGCCAGCGCCCAATGGAGCACTTGGTGGCGGAGGGGGAGGAACGAATCCACCCTTGGCTCCAGGGGGTGGAGGGGGTGGAGGAGCACCAGAACCACCCGGAGGTGGTGGCGGGGGAGGCAGACCAAATTTCCCTCCAGGGGGAGGAGGGGGAGGAGGAAGGCCGGGAACACCCTTGGCACCACCTGGAGGTGGAGGAGGTGGTGGGAGACCACTGCCACCAGGTGGCGGAGGAACTGGGAGTTTGGCGCCACCAGGAGGTGGAGGAGGAGGTACAATTGCACCACCCGGAGGGGGCGGAGGTGGAGGTGGCATAGCCTTTGCATCTTGCTGAACTTTTTGCTCTGGCAGAGGTTTGGCTTCATCTTCAGCAGCAGTAACATCCTCCACGGCAACATCCTTCTCTTCACCTGCAACGCCGGTTCCTTCGGGTCCTTCATCATACTTGGGAACCTTAGAAGCAAGCTCACCAAGCAAGCCGGTAGCCTGGGCAGGGTCAAGACGAGGCCGCTGTAATTCCACCAAGCGAGGTTTCTCATACACAGCCTCTTCATTCTCATCAACGGGAGAAAGAGCCTTGTCATCAGGAGATTCCTCCATATCAGGAACATGGCTGCGTTTCCGATAAACAGATCCAAGAGATCCGGGATCCAGGTTGCGGCGAGTCTGCTCAGTAAATTCGTCACCCGAGTCATCCTCCCCGTCCATCTTCTCACGCAGCTCACGGAGACGGTCAGAGGGACCATGCTGGCCCCAGACCTTACCCTCAAGCTTGAACTGTGTTTTAGTTCTCTCCAGCTGGCGCTCGAGTCGTTCCATAAGGCGCTCACGGTCGAGAATTCCAGGCATTTGGGACGGATCGGCCGATGGTTCTTGGTCTGGGTTGGCAGCTTTCCGAGCATTGGACGCAGCAATGTCCTGGGCATCCCGAAGCATCAGATACAGCTCCCGGGTCTCCAATTCATTGCGTTGCAATTCCTGCGCACGCAGTCTCTGCAGCTCACTGGCCTCGGCTTTCAGATTCTCATTTTGGCGAGCTTGGAGCTCGATAATGCCTGTCTGCTCATCAATCTGCTTTTGAAGCTTCTTGACTAAGCCCTCCGCGCCAAGTTCCACCTGAGCTTTCATCTCATCGCGCTCAGCTATGGCAGCCTCCGCAATTTGACGAGCTTCTAGTGATTCATCGTAGACACGTCTCGCCTCGGCATCGGTATGAAGTCGATCCAGCAGACTTTGTACCGTGAAATTCAATCCCTGTCTTAGATCAAGGTCGGGCAATCTCCTGTCCATGGCGACATAACTCATCATGGCGTCTACAAGCTGGAACATTCGTAGACCCTCTTCGCCAGAGTTCTCACGGATAAGCAACATATGCTGCATAGCCGAGAGGAAGTAGTCGTGCGACCTCGTCCCATTAATCTTCGTTGCAATGGCATCTGCAATTTGAAGGGGATCGCTCATATCCTTGACTTCGCCCTCAACGCTATCCTTCATACTGCTGCCCTCCCGTTGAAGAAGATCCTCGTAGTCGATGGCCTCATTCTCCCGGAAACGCTCGATCTGCTTGTCAATAACCTCATATTGGAATCCTTCCATCTTGGTCAAAAGACGCTTGACACCGCAGGAGATGAATTGAGCGCGAATATGGCATCGTAATTGCAAATCGGTCTCTGCTCCATCAACCAACATGTTGATGAGGATCATGGTTGAAACGGCATATTCCATGAGCAAGTTCTCCATGCCAATACCACCACTGCGGTACTCCTCACTTGCACCAACCAAGCTTCCCATTTTACCACGGCCGTCGATAGTAACTTCAACGATTCTCATCCAGGCGTCGAATCGGCCAGTTTCATTATGATCATGCTTGACTTTGTCCATGGACTGGAGTACCTTTTGGTGTCCTTGGCCTTCAGCCCAGTGACACAGGAAAGTGAGAACTTCGCTCACAAGCTTTCGAGTGTTAAGACGAGGTGAGGCTAATGAGTTGACGAGCGCAACAAGGACGCCTTGATGCTCGAGTGCATCATCAGCACCATATTTGTTGTTCATAAGACCTTTCAAACATTTTGCAATGTCATATTCACGGTCAAGGTCTTTGTCGCCGGTTGGAGGAGCTGGGACTGGGCCAGAGGCTTTTCGTCGGTTGATCTTTTGAAGAACATTGGTGAGAGCAACTTGACCCTGTGCTTCAACGAAGGCTTTCACCCAACTATGAAAATAGTCAGTAATTGTTCAGCTGTTCTTCTGAATGAGAGATAGGTGAACTTACCTGATAGGCTGTGTTCGCAAACTGACGCTCAAACTCGCCAGCTGCTTTGATGTAATAGTATCATCCATCACTTTCTTCACATACCACTCCGGACTACCTTCCTCATCGGCACGTTCCAGAAGACCCGAGAGACCATCATGTCCATGTGTTTGACGAGCATTCTGTCGTCGCTTCTGCTCTCCTTGTAACTCTGTCAAACGATCCTGGTGCACTAGGGTCCATTTCTTAGAGGCAGGATAAGACAGCATTTGCCTCTTTGCCTGATCAGGAAGATTTTGCCATCCACGCTTTTGCATAAGGTCCAAGAATAGCTGATCGACGATGCGGTCGTCTCGAGGTCGAGTCAGGTAATTATCAGGCGGGCGAGGTACGGCTGCGGGGATAGGCTGATGCTGCGAGGGAGCGTTCGATAACCTTCCGGCACTGGCGCTGCTCGGGAAAAAGGTGTTGCGATCGTTTGAATGAGAGCTTGTGAGGGTGCGAGATGAGGGTTCTGAGGGGAAGTAGTTTGAGCCCCGCGTATTCGATGAATGACCAGAATATACACTCGCCTGGTCAAGCGATGTGCGAGAATTTGATGAAGAGTCGATAGAGGAGCTATGTCCCATAGTCGGGTTCGTTGTTGAGCTTCCAGGCCGTCCCCATTGTTGATATCGAGCCCCTCTATCCCCTGAAGAACTACTGGTCATCGTCATATTCGATCCATGCGGGGGTGGTCGCGGTCCAGAGGGATGGGAGCCGTATCCATTCGGTGCAGAAGTAGAAGTAAGCGTTGGATACTGGTGGAAATCTCCGCCAGTCTTGCCAATGTGGTTAGGGGAGGGTTCGTGGCGAGATTCAGGCCGAGAGTTGTCGATCGCGATAGGTGTTCTTGTATCTGATGGGAGAGACTCGAAAGGAATCGACGTTATAACTCCAGCCGTCGGCGCAAGACTTCCAGGATCCATATCATGGGTCATATCGACAGATTGAATCGAAGAACGTTTCGAATAGCGGGACGAGCGAGAGCCCGCCGCGCTACCGGGCGGCGCCAGGCTATCGTAAGAACCTCCATATCCGTCGTATCCCTGCGAACGATCCTCTGTAGGCCGATCCTTATACAGTTTCCCCCCAAAGAAAGATTTGCCAGCCGATGTTTGCCTCGATTTGTCGGCGTTTGCATGGGCGGGCATTTTGGCGGGCTGTCCCTATGAAGTGACAGGGAGCAGCATAAAGAGCGCACTCCCTTAACACAACTTTAGATCAGGACGAAAGAAGTTAAATCGTGTTGTAAATCGTAGCGGGGGTCGATCGCTATGGATCTGGTGGAGGAAAATGGTGACATTCACGATTAGTCCGAAATGGTGTTTTTGTCCCTCCCTGGCTTAGTTAGTATATCTTCCCGCTTCGGTTGTGATGGCATAGTGGCTTTGAATTGGGAAAAGGGTCAATGAGAGGGGAGGCGCACTTATGGTCGACTCACCACACAAAGGAAAAATAACCAGAAATATGAAACCGGACGAGGGTTGCAATATGCAAGTCCCAGTGAATCCTGACGCCAGGGTCGATCAGACAGAAGCACGGGCATTTCAATGGGAGTGCCTGATTAGGGGGCTGCCACGGAGAAACTCTCCGACCGAGCGGCTTAGTCATGGTCAGGCTGCTATTATTATTCCATCCGGGGAAATCCAGGAACATTCCTCTACTGAACTCAACTCAACTCAACTTCAATTTCAGCTTTTGGCCGGGAGGGATCAGAGGGAGCAGAAAGAATACATTCACCGGAGATGCCTTAGACTCTTTCATCAACTACTTTTGCAATCATTCACACCGCATAACCACCGGCCTTGATTCAATGCACACTGCCGATCCCAACGATAAACACAATCTCAGGAACATAATCCAAACCTGATCGCAAAGACATTTCTTTCCAATTCGCTTCAGCACATCCATTTACTAAAGGGGACTCTTTCACAATGGGTTCCTCTTTGACTTTCGCAAAGGTTCGCTCCTATCCTCTTATCAGCAATACACAGCCCCGTCGTCATGGCCCAGAATTAGGCCTCTCCCCGACACAGAACTCACAAGCTAACACGTACTCACTCCTTAGACAATATTGATACCAGCATCCATCGCGTTAACTGTCTACCTCCTCTTCTCACTTTTGATCATCCCCTTCTTCCGACGCTACCAACAACGCTACTCCCAATATCTACCCCTGCACGCTATATCCGCCCATACACTTTCACTGCGCGATCGTATAGCCGATACCGTCATGCGGCTTTTTCTTCCATCCTCATGGAGACGAGGAGGCAATCTGGATGAACATGATAATATCAGTATAGATGATGAAGAAGGGGAACTCATGACCGGAATGACTATGGAGGCCGCGCGGCGGGAGGCTCTAGAACAACGGCGTGCTTTAACTGTGGATTCTACTAGTCGTCTTGGGCGAGACCTTGAAGAGGGGTTTATGGATGATAGTGATGAGGAAGAACATGATAGGAGGACAGGCGCAAGTCGTTAACTTTGATTGTTCTTTGGCCTTCTATTTCCTGTTCAAATTATATGGCATGGGCGGCGTTACTTTATGTTTGATATAGAGCGATCTTCATACTAAATGATGGTACATATTGATGGCTATGAATGGACTGGCATTGAAATTCAGGATTTGTACGATCTTAGCCTCAATCAGTTTGACCGCAATGGAATCTATACTGCTACTACACCTGGATAGTGTAGTACCTCACATCCGTAGTGTCATACTATTGTAAGGACTGTGCCTCAATCGTGCACTGAGATGATTTCCAGTTGTCCGGTACTCATATTCAATTATTAATACTAATCATGAATGCTGCTCACAAGCAATACTGACCTGTCAAATATCAACTTAGTTCATACGGGATCCACTCAGATGTGATTTTTTGTTCTGGGCCTGCCAATCCTCTAAGATCGACAGTGCCCCACTTCGATTATCAGGAAGATGCGGAGCCCCTCGTTCAGGTTCGATATGAGGATTAAGGAAATCAAGAGAATATGTATACTCAGAAGTATTGATGAGCGAGATGAAGGTGCGACAGACGCATACAACTTATATTGAATATGATCTCATCTAGAAGGATCAGTTGGAGAGACACAGACTATAAGCATTTACAAAGGGGGAGACTGATATATATATATGTACTAGATGTCATTTCATTGGTATCGTGGATGCTACATTTTGAAGCATAGTCCCTGCCTATGGCAAATCAGGATCAAGAATATGAACAATCAAAGAAGACAAACAAAAAGGAAAATCATAAAAGAGCCAAAGACCGAGCCGGTACTAAGTCGCAAAACTTTTTCTGTTCGAAATTTACTTGCGCTGACCGTAGGCCTTGGTGGCATAGTCACCCTTGTGAACAATCAGATCCTCAGGGCGGTAGTCGTGGCGACCAGAGAAGTAGCTGTCCAGAATGTTCTTGGTACCCTGGGCATAACGGATCTGGGCATCAATGGAGGTACCCGACATGTGGGGAACCATGGCGTTACCACCGCCCCAGGGGTGCTGAGCGTAACGGAGAGGGTGATCCTTGGGAGCGGGCTGGGGGAACCAGACATCACCACCATATCCGCGGAGGTGACCAGACTTAAGAGCCTCAGCGACGTCCTCCTTGACGACGATAGCGCCACGAGCGGTGTTAACGAGCCAAGCACCGGGCTTCATCTTAGAGATGAGATCCTTGTTGAACAGACCGCGGGTCTTCTCGTGCAGGGGGCAGTTAATGGTGACAACGTCACACTGAGCGAGCATCTCCTCGAGGTTATCGACACGACGGCAACCAATCTCCTTCTCGGTCTCAGGGCTCAGGGGCTGGTAATCGTAGTACAGAAGCTCCTTGCAGTCGAAGGGCTTGAGACGGCGCAGGACACGCTCACCGATACGGCCGACAGCGACGGTACCGACGACCTTGCCCTCAAGATCATACTCGTTCTTGGCGACCGCAGCAACGTCCCACTCACCGCGCTGGATCTGCTCGTGGGCAGGGACGAAGTTACGGACCAGAGTCAGGATGGTCATGACAACGTGCTCAGCGACGGAGACGACGTTGGAGCCGGTGACCTCAGCAACGGTGATACCACCGTTGGTGGTGTTGGCAGCGTTCAGGTCAACGTGATCGGAACCGATACCAGCAGTGACAGCGAGCTTGAGGTTCTTGGCCTTGGCCAGACGCTCAGCAGTGAGGTAACCGGGGTGGAAGCTACGAAGAGCTATGTTAGCTGGATATGTTTGCGCCAAGCTTGCAATATGAATATGGAGAACTTACGGAGTGGTGATGATAACCTCAGCGTCGACAAGCTCCTTGTCGAAGGTGGAGTTCTCGCCCTCCTTGTCGGAGGTGGTCACGAGAGTGTGACCGGCATCCTCGAGCCACTTGCGAATACCAAGCTCGTTCTCGGTGGTACCGAGAAGACCAGGTTGCTGCTTGGAGTGCTCACCACCCTATTCAAAACAAAATCAGTCATCAATATAAGCTTCGGGGCTGTTGAATTTCATTCAAAGAGGATCACTTACGTCGTAGAGGACCAGAAGAACCTTACCCTGAAGATTGGCAGATGCGGTTAGCGTACGGGCATTGGAAAAAGAACCAGCCAGAGGCGTCTTGATAAAAGATGAAGAAGCTGGTCTCAAAGAGCCAGATATAAAGTTGGCGGCAGGCCGTCGGAGTTGAGAAGAAAGGGAACGGATAAATACCATTGTGAAGGATGTGATTTAGAATGAAGATAGTAAAAAATAGCTAGAAGTGAGAAGCTAGAATGAGGGTCAGCGAATTGCCTTTTATAAGATATAAATTCAGTGAAGCTCCGGAAAAACCGGTCCAAGTCGATGAAGTCAATTGCCCAAAACGGCGTTGGAGAACGACGCGGCGGCTAATGAAGAGAAGAGCGGGGGAAGAGTGGAGAATATGCAGGACCAGAGAATAGGCTCTAACAGAGCTCGGACTCTATGATGAGGCGCAAGGGGTGAAGATCGATTTGGGATTTGTGTATATGTAGAAACATACCTTAAGAAGTAGGGAAGATGATGATGTGAAGGAGGATGAAGTGAAAAAGTAAGATTGAAGCCGGCTAGGAGACCCAAATATATAGATGAGCGAGGCCCCTCTCTGTGCCCCTCCTCGGACAGCAAAAGGCAAACTGACAACAAGCTGTGTGGATGGAGCCCCGAACCCAAAACACGTCGTACTCCCCTCAGATCCCAGTTCGATTTGTTCTCAAACGGGACGGAAGTCGGACGGGGTCACCGGTGGATGGGGAAACGCGCCACTCACAGTGGACGTTACTCTCTCCGCATGAGGGACAGGAGGGGGAGAAGAGAATGTGGTTCGTGTTCATCTCAGCCCACTCTGCATCCGCTCATCCAGTCTAGTCGCTTAGTCCCGGAGTCAATGTTGCTTGTCACTTTTTGATAATCCATTGTACATACACTTTCACTAGAGTAGAGTACCTCATGGGTGTGATTGTAGTATGTGTCTTGCTTGATCAGCCAATTACTATACAAGGCGGAGAGGAGCGACTATGGTGCGGGGAACCTTCAATTTTGGACCTTACAGATAGATCTACAGAGCTCAGTGTATGAGCTACTACTGTGGTAATATGGTAATACTGTATGTACATTCCAGAAGATTAACTACAGCACAAGGCTCGGTTTCATTCCCGGTAACCCGCTCCGTTCATCCATTTCAGTCATGTACAGCAAATGTCAATCTCGCGCATACCGCAAGACCTCCCGCAGGTCAGCCCATAACCTTGCAGAGGGAGACTTGTCCTGTTTCAGACTAGTTACCCCGCTGAGGGGTAGCTGACATAATGAGGGGTAACTTTTGTATGCAAACAAAGAAAACAGAAGAGAACAAGGAATTATTCCAAAGCCGCGGAATTCCAAAAAAAAAGATGGAGTTGGGGTTATTGACCCGGCGGCAATTGAAAACCTCTCGGACATCAGGAAAAGATACTAAAGATAACCATGATTCCCGAATTCCATGAGAATCCACTTTCTCCGGAGCCCTGCCCGAACCATCTCCGTTCTTGTGCCGACTTTCGGCCCTTATCGTTACACTACATACAGAGTACACCAGGTTGTTTTCTCCAACTTCGCTGGACCCGCTCTCTAAATTGTGCCCTCTTTTCTCCTTCGGGGTGAGGAGGTTGTTGGAGAATTGACCCTCACGGATCCACTGATGTATGAGGACACTTTTCAAAGACACGGCTTCTCTTGCCGGGATGAATAACCTGATCGAGATGGAATTGTGAGGGGGAGGAAATGCGTCCAACAGCTTCGCTGAAATTCGCGAAGTATCCGTCTCTGCCTTCGTTCGATGAAATGACCACAATGTCCCGATTGAGCATATCGAATTACACTCTGCCAGCGGATGAGAGAAATCATTACTCTTCTTGAGATCCATCAAGAATTGAGACGCGATACGATCATGGCGGACCCAGAATTTGAATTCTGAATTGAGTCGCAGTTCGTGCTGGTCGCGTGCACATTCGCGTGTACAGCGACTGCCCAGCAAATCTGGAAATCATCACTTCGGCTTATGACAGAGGTAGCGATCTATCCTGGTCGCAAATTGTTACATCACAGATTTACACATTTGTGCCAGATGAGCAGGTTTGTTGACGACCTTCCTCTCAGCCATGGGTGAATTTTATTCGAATGACCGTCTTAAGGCGGAGTGATCTACCTTGGCTTCACAAGTCTCTCCTCACCAGCGCATCCGAGACGCAATAGTAATATCAGAATCGTCGTTTCAGAAGTCCTAACCATTGCCTAATGTATTTTATCTCAGATCGGACATTTCAGACTCCTGCCTATACCTCTACTCGGTCACTATTCGAAAGATCACGACACAATACCCCGCGCAAGAATTTTCCATAATATTGAGATTATTTTCAAATGGAGGGATGGCTGCAGATAAACCGAGACCATTGCGTAAATCAGCCCCGGTTTCGAAAAGATTACCCCACTCAGCGACAATTCTAGTTTCGGGCGGTGTTAAAATTCGATTTGGAGTAGTGAGTCGTGTACACACCCACGCATGGAGACGAGGTTTTGATAAAAAACTGCATGGAGTTGTGAAAAGAAGCACTGGAATGCGCTACCTCATTTTTACTGCTTTACTATATGTGCAAAGAAAGTGCATTTGCAGAGTCCAGATATGGCGCTGATTCAAAAATCCCGATCCACGCTGGTAAATTTAATTCTTCGTTCTCGAACGAGAATTAATGCCTGGATCTACTCACTGCATCAGACATACTTGGAAGATTGTTTATAGGTTGTTTACTTGATTCGTGAGCGGCACATCTGATTTGACCGAATTGGACAGCGCTCATACTTCGTGAAGACGTTCCATGGATTCGCGGCGCAGCGGTTCTGCAAAGAGCGCCGATATCCATTACATCAAAAAGTCGTGTTGAAATAGTTACGATTTGCTAGCTATTCAATCTTCACTCACAAATATCTTTCACTATTTAAACCAACTTATCTCTTCGTTAGTCTTGATCAACATCACCAACTAACTTGAAAAAAAGCCATGTCTAACGCTGAAGGTCGATATTAAACTGATTCTTAACTAACCCCGTTTACTATACTAATGTCTAGCTTAGATTATCCTTGGGGCGAGCAAGGTACCGAGTTACCTGCTTATCCTACAGAAGCGCGTCTCGAGTCTCCTACGATACTACCTCCATTTCCTCTGCCAATCCAATCTCTACCAAGAAATCTCACTACCACCAGTCTACCTCAATATACAGCTTCAAAACCCCCTTCATACCGATCTGATATATCTTCTGGGCCTCGAGTGATCTCGTATGACTCGTATCTCGCTCTAGTACAAGAAAGAGGAGGAACAGTTCAGACGGGATCAGCGAATCACTCGAATCTACTTCGAACCTGCATGACGAAATGAGGAGAGATCATACTGTTTCTTTTAAGAGTGATTGTCTTCATTATCTTGCTTCCTTTCCTGGTATTGGGCGGTTCAATTCAATTCTGCGCTTCCAATTGTGAAATAGGAGCCATCATTATTTTCTGCGTGGCAACTTTTATATTTGCGATTATCTTGCCTCTTATAAACTTCCAATATTTGTGAGACGCTGACCATTTCATGCGGACATGCCTGTATGTCTATGCTGGGAAATAACACGAGCTGTAGGAAGATTATGCAGAGGCAGTGCAAATGAAGCTGCAAGAATGTTGAAAGCTTGGTGGCATATGAAAACTGATGTGGCTGGCCGATATGGTGAAGGATTCAGTCCATGAATACTAGTCATATTGTGGTATTACTAGATGTTTGAGATTATTGAGAAATCTGATTCTGAGATACAGCTTATTATGAAATTTCATAATTAAATAATCACCTGGCGCTAGATTAAAATGCCCATGTTCATGCTTCTGGTATCTACTTCGCACATTTATAGTACCGGTGAGTGTTTATTTATTATCAGTCGTGGTAAGCCGTTGTATTTATTCCAGTATGACCTTGTAGTGCCCGGATCCAAGTAGATCAATAGCTAGACAAGAGTCCAATGATAAAGTTAAAGCATATCAGTTTAATTGAAGATCCTCCAAGAAGTCCATCTGTTCAGCCTCAACATGCACTATTTGTTTCGTCTCCAGTGGTTTCAAAGGCACATTGAACTCCTCATAATAAGAACAAATACACTCTTGGCAATTCTCTGCTTCAGTGATGCTGTAAGACTCACCACTGCAATGTTCGCACATATCCTGCGTACTAATCACAACATCAAAGGCCATCATTAGACGACCGAAGATATGCTCCGCATCTGGATTCATCCAGATTGAATTTTCTACTTCACCACCCTCAAGAAAAACCAATATATTGTGAGAGTTCATCGGAGGATCCACTGGTATTGAATGCAGCTGAAACAGCCTAAGGCTACTAATGGGTGGCTGTAAGAGCAGCATTCGTCGCCAACTTGCTTCCTCACGAATATATGCTTCAGCCTTGTGCGGATTATTGAAGATGTCCAGCGACGTAGGAAAGGATTCCTGATTCCCACTTGGGAAAAAGGAAGGGAAGGTCTCGATAAGAAGGGGGTTTATAATCCTCTCAGCTTGTTGTCCTTCAATGGGATTGAAGAAACAATGTTTTTGAATAGATGGAAAATCTCGAACTACATTTCTCCAGGTCTGATATGTTCTCTATACACTGGTGAGAATTGTGCGCATGTCCAAGTGTAGAAGGGCTTGTTCCTGGAGCTCTGTTCCAGCTCTGTTCGAGGTATTTTGCTTGGCTTCTAGCATCATGGGGTTGGATAGTGACTCTGTGTATATTTGGAATCTGACGAAGTGATCCTTTTACCAAAGGCTGAGGTAGTCTGCTCCACCACCTTGCTGCAGCCAAGCTTGACGCCAAAGTACCTTTTTATGTCATTGTTGATTGGTGTATTGCAGAGTCGTGTCAGGTGCTGTTTTCAAAATGGTCAAGATGCTTTGTTGCGGTGTATTAGTGTATACAGTGACGATATCTCCCAGTTCAGAGGTGACCCTGCTTGAATTTGAGCGGTGCCACTGTTTGTTTTGCTTTTCATGTTGCGTAGTGGTGGAAGTTGGAAACTATAAAACCAGGGCGGATCGTCTACGAATGAGATGCGGCGGTTGATAATCCCGCTATCTCCGCTCCGAGATTTCGGAGATGATGGAATGTCCCCAGGAACATATCTAACACTTTTTCTTCTCTTTACCTCTACACCAAATCTCCCGCTTTAATATACCACTCTCTTATGCTTAGCAAGGCCAATCTGGTCTAGGATCTCCGAATACCTTCAAACCATCTCTCATGAGAGCGCGGTCCGCAGTGCTCGCGCAGTCGCTCATGCGCGACTGGAGCGGGCAACTCCATCGAAGCTCCAGAACTGCTCGATTACTGTCAACTACTACAAGTCGCGCGAGTCGCCTCCGCGCGCGACTTGATATCCCCCCTCCATTCCCTGTTACCAAGTCCTGCCCCGAGCCGAGCTGCAATTGTCCACCCACACCAAATATGCCCGAGGGATTACCAATTGATCACCACCAAACCTTAAATGGGACAATGGCTGCCTATGCGCAGCAACTTCTGATATGTACCGACCAAAGGGACTGGACAAGTCGTATTGAGAATGATGGAGAAAACAAAGGGTGGGGTAATCTTGTGCGAGGCCTTAAGCGTTTACTAGGTCGAGGTGGTCCATATCTTGATGTTTGTCGCTCTATTCCCCTCTTCCTCGTGAGAAACAATTCTGACCATGTATACACTAAAACTTTTAGCCCTTTAATAATGTCCTCGTCAGCGCATCCTCTATCACCCCCGCTACGAATAACAATGCCTCTACTGCATCCGCATTTCTTTTCCCCAGCTTCAAATATATCCCCTCTATACCAGTCGAAGATGGATCCTCTGATATATCTGCCAATCTAACTTCATTCGTCCGTGGTTTCCTTCTCCCCGAGCGTTTACACGATATGCACTCTGCACTTCCGAAAGCCAAACAAGCAGACATGACCCGGGCCCCAGAATTAGCAAGCCAATTCAATGGGATAATCGACATCAATCACTCTCCGACAATCTTGATTTGCGGACATGGTGGTCGTGACATGCGTTGTGGACTTATGGCACCTGCTCTCGAAAGCGAATTCGAGCGCGTCCTCAAAACACAGGGATATACATCTGCAGGAAGTGACGGTACGATCATTGACGGACCTAATCATGCGAACATCGGCTTGATCAGCCATGTTGGTGGACATAAGTATGCGGGAAATGTTATCGTATACATCCCGCCGAAGATGACACTGGGAGAATCTCCCGAGCCTCATCCCTTGGCTGGCAAAGGTATTTGGTATGGCCGCATTGAACCTAAGCATGTGCAAGGAATCGTTGACGAAACTATTCTTGGGGGTAAAGTCGTGGCTGATCATTTTCGTGGAGGGATTGATCGTAATGGTGATATTTTGCGAATGTAGAAAAATCATTAAGTTTAACTGTACATAGACTAAGGTATGTATGAATAGATCTATCGAGCATATATCAATCCAGATGCATATACGAAGGATTTTTTGCGAGTGTAGAAAATCATTAAGTTTAACTGTACATAGACTAAAGCTTACCCAGCTGTGGGTAGGAGAGTGCCCACTCTACAGGTGTACTTAACTTAAAATCTACTCTTCTAAATGACGGGCCTATGAGATATTAGCTGAAAACAATTTGCGCGTACGGTGATTGGCTGAGATCCGGAAATTTTGAGTGATCTTCACTTTCGGCTTCAGCTTGTTGAAGCAACCTGAAGCTGAAAGTGAACACATCACATCTGCAACACACCGCAAGGTGGTTATGGAAACAAGTCTCCACGTAGTAGATAGAATGTTGGGTTTCAGTGCCTATTTCTCTCCCTCCTGCTTTATTTTTAAAACATTCATTTCTGAATATTCCCTATTCCCCCCCCCCCTCCCGGCGACAATACCACGTACAATGACTGTTATTATTCCACCGCAAAATGAAGCGAATCTCGAGGCGACGAGGCGTCTCTTGGCTGAGGTTGTTAACGAAGGATTAGCAACTGCTACAGTAGAATCATTGAATTCTTCAGAGGAGCGGTTTCTCGTTTTGAGTGGCAACTCCAGGGATGCCGAACGGCCTGCTTCCAATAGGATTAGGGTTGGCTTGCAGCCAGATACACACATCTGCCTTCGAGATGGCAAAGTGATATCCCTAGTACGACCAAATAATCTAAGACCACCAGTAATATTATCAGACGACAACGGCACCGATGTCAAGACAACCCTGAACCCTGAAACTATCTTTGATGCTATGCGGCCTTGGCTTATGGATGATGGTGCAGATGAACCAATGTTGGAAGAAATAGGGAAAGAGTTAGCAAACTCTTGCAATAACCAACGTATGTAAACCACATCCCCTCAGAAAGCCATGTGATGGGATGTTCATACTCTTTCAACAGTGAAATGGATTCAAATGATGGAATCACGCAAGCCTCTGGGCTTAAACTCGAAGTCTTTAGACTGGGAGAGAGCGCTAATCACTGGACACCCAACTCATCCTGTGAGGAATTTATTCGAAGATAGCATTGCAGTCAATGTGCCATGCTAACAAATTTTTGCGCGTGTTAGTACCATCGTTTATGCTATGCGCAGGCACCGTTGAAACCTTTCCACCCAAAGGATCTGGCTGATATGCTTACACCATCGTTGGCTTTTCTGTCGGTGCCTCGTTCAGACATGCTTGTTTCGGGATTATATGAGGAGACCCTGGAACCTTTACTCCAAAGGCTCGAGATCCCAAAGCCATACTCGGATAGATTGGTTGTTCCATGTCTCACCCAGCAACTACCAGCCGTCCAGCTCTATTTCCCCAATGCAATCGTCGTGAAGACAGTCTCACACTGTGCCGACGCATTGGCCTCGATCCGTACCTTACAGACACGGCCGGAATTAGAATTTCCTTATCACATCAAACTCTCACTCGCATGCCAGATCACTTCTGCTCTTCGAACTATAACGCCCTGGACGGCAGTTGGTGGACCCTTCTTTTCGGATCTATTGAAGAGATTCTTGCCTCAAAACTTATGGGTGTATCGAGAAGTCGGTGCCGTAACGGGGGCCCAAGAAGACTTTAGTAGAGCCAAGCATCTGTCATGTATTTTGAGAGATGATCTTGAAGCGCAAGCGAAGGCGAACAATGAGATGCTAGTACTGGCTGCCGCCCTTGCGCACCATCTTCCAGGCACCAATCGTTCATACGCAGAGTTCTTGTTCAACCTGAAGACATCTCAAGACAAGAAAGAGTGGCTGCAAAGGTAGTACCCATCCCGCTATAAAGTGCCGCAGGAAAGAGAAGAACAAGTCATATAACTAAACAATCTTGACCTAGATATATCGACTGCATATTCAAAGCTGTACTTCCACCTCTCGTTGACTATGGAATTGGTGTAGAAGCGCACGGTCAGAACCTGGTTGCCCGTATATGTCGTCAAACAGGCGAAGTTAAAGGCTTCGCAGTCCGTGACTTCGGTGGTATCCGACTACATGTTCCGACTTTGAAGAATAAAGGCGTCGATTTCAGCTCCATACCCTCCGGCAGCGCGGTGATGACAGATAAATTGCACAACGTTTGGTCCAAGGTACACCATGCAGTGATACAAAATCATATCGGCTCTTTGTTAGGTGCTCTAGGGCTTGATGATCCAAGCGGATGGACCATTGTGCGTGACATGTTGTCTGCTGTCCTGAGACCAGAGCAGAGTGCCCCAGGCAAACAACTTTATGATTTCTTCTTGGGTGATACGATGCCATTTAAATGCTTCTTGCGGATGCGAATGGAAGGGAAATACCGCGATGTGAGTTGTCTCTGAATTTTTTTTTTTTAATTTATACACAAACTGACTCTGAACCCTCTCTTAGTATGTGGAGAGAGAAATCCCAAATGTGCTTCTAATGGGCTCGTCTCAATGGGATGATACTCTAGCAACGTACAAGCCAGCGCTACATCGTACCTGAATATGATTATCCAGGCGCTTTTTTGTCCAACGGCCAAAAAAAAAAGAAAATTAAATAAAACGCCATGGCTTGTATTCGGTACCCGAACTCAAGTTCCTACTACGTATACATAGATAAGAAAGACAATCATAGATACCGAGCTATCGCTACTACAAAATTACTGCTAGATTATTTTAGTCTACTATATTTATTCTATAAGAGAAAGCATAATCCGTGTTTTGCGTAGAGAAAAAGACAAAGCTATACTCATAGCGCTAATCCCAATCAGGACTAGTGTTATCCGCGCTCCGGGGAAGTTTTGAAGTTGAAGATCAGACAATCTCTCCATCAAGTGGTCTTTACCGCGATACTGTTCGACTTCTTCTCGCCGTGTCTTGACATGATGAAATATTCATCATGCAGACACTCTCTCGTATTCGATTGTCGCCGCTAACAGCACGCGCTCGAAATTGCGCGCGTCCTAGCCAACTCCGATCTCTTCTCGCGTTCAATACCTTCACTCGCCTTGCGACAACTTCCTCAATTCCTCGAAGACTCGATCTACCCGCACTAGATAAGAAATGGCAGGAGAAATGGCACCTAGCGACGATGGCCTCGGCTCCCACCGTCACCGAGAAAAGCAGTCAGTCGAAACCGCAGACCTATGTCCTTTCGATGTTTCCCTATCCGTCTGGTACTTTGCACATGGGCCATCTTCGAGTATATACGATATCAGATGTGTTGTCGCGGTTTTATAAAATGCGTGGTCATGAAGTACTTCACCCAATGGGGTGGGACGCTTTTGGACTTCCAGCGGAAAATGCTGCTATTGAGCGAGGCATCGATCCAGCGGAGTGGACGGAGCAAAACATGGCGAAAATGAAGGAGCAGTTGCGGACGATTTCTACTTCATTTAATTGGGACAGGGTACGTGAAATGAAGTCGAAGGATTTTTTTTTCCCTCCCTTGGAGTGCACTGGCTAACTTCTGCGCCATTTAGGAGGTGGCCACCTGTTCCCCAGAGTTCTACGAGCAAACGCAACGGATCTTTTTGATGCTCTATGAGAAGGGGCTTGCTTATCAGTCTGAGGCACTTGTCAATTATGACCCCGTCGACAAAACAGTGCTGGCCAATGAACAGGTTAGCGGACATGAACGCATCACGAGAGATGATGAATGCTTATTTCTTAAACCTAGGTTGATGCCAATGGCTTTTCGTGGCGCTCTGGAGCGAAAGTGGAGAAGCTGAATCTTAAGCAGTGGTTTTTCCGGATTACAGAGTTCAAGGAATTGCTATTAAAGGATTTGGACTCCCTTTCCGGGGGCTGGCCTGAACGGGTATTATCTATGCAGCGCAACTGGCTGGGGAAGTCACAAGGAGCCAAAGTAACATTTCCCGTCACCATTAATGGTGAGAAGGAAGCCAATGTCGATGTCTTTACGACGCGTCCAGATACACTATATGGCGTTGAATATCTTGCACTGTCGCTGGATCATCCTATCGTGTTAGAGGCGGCTGAAAAGGACCCATCTCTCCAAAAATTCCTTGACGAGGCGGCATCTCTTCCGCCTGATTCGAAGGCTGGTTATATACTCAAAAGTGCTGAGGCATCACATCCTCTGCTCAAAGTCGATAAGGAAAGCCCCCATCTGCAGAGGAAACTACCCATATTTGCGGCACCGTATGTTCTCAGCGATTATGGTGAAGGTGCAGTTATGGCCGTTCCGGGGCACGATGCTAGGGATATGTCATTTTTCAAGGAGAATTTGAAGCCCGAGTCGATCCCAATCGTCATAAACGCGGAGCCATTGAAAACGCAGAACAGTGACTCCCTAGAAACAGCTATTCCTGCTCGTGACGCAGTTGCGTTCACCCAGGAGGGCTTCCTTTCCGCCCGCTGTGGGAAATACCAAGGCCTATCGTCCAAGGATGCTGCAAAGCAGATTACCACCGATCTTCAGCGGGTCGGACAAGCCGAGTTTATGGAAAATTGGCGGCTGCGAGATTGGCTGATCAGTCGGCAAAGGTACTGGGGAGCCCCCATTCCAATCATCCACTGCGATGGTTGTGGACCCGTTCCTGTGCCAGCAAAAGACCTGCCAGTCAAGTTACCTAAGATTGAAGGGGAATGGTTGAAAGGAAAGAAAGGCAATCCCCTGGAGTCTTCGGAAGAATTCCTCCACACCAACTGCCCAAGCTGTGGAGGGCCAGCAAAGCGCGATACAGATACCATGGACACTTTCGTTGATTCATCTTGGTACTATCTGCGCTTTCTTGATCCGAAGAACACGGATGCCCCGTTTTCGCCTTCTGTCGCTCGTCCCGTGGATGTCTATATCGGAGGCGTAGAGCATGCCATTCTGCACTTACTTTATGCCCGCTTCATATACAAGTTCCTTGCTCAGTCCGACTTGTTCCCCGCCGTTTCTCATGTCGAGGGATTGGCACCGACCGCGGAGCCTTTCAAAACTCTCCTTTCACAGGGCATGGTACACGGCAAGACTTTCATCGAGCCATCAACAGGTCGGTTCCTACATCCAAACGAAGTGGATACTTCGAATCCGGAGAAACCTTTGATCAAGGGAACTCAAATAACTCCCAATATTTCCTTCGAGAAGATGTCCAAGAGTAAGCATAATGGCGTTGATCCGACTGACTGTGCAACCAAGTATGGAGCCGACGCCACTCGTGCGCAAATCCTCTTCGCTGCCCCGGTTAGTGAGGTTTTGGAATGGGACGAAACCAAGATTGTTGGTATCGAGCGTTGGTTCGGACGTCTCTGGAAGCTAGTTATCGACGCCCAAGAGACTTTGAACAAGACGGCGTTTACCATTGCCGCTTCTGACCTGGATGCTTCCAAAGGCCATGCTATTTCCCTTCCTCCTGCATTGCAGGAGTTCAGCGATTCTGATGCTGATGCTATTTTGGCTACTCATAAGACCATCTCCTCCATTACTTCGTGTATCGAGCAGAACCCTTACGGTCTTAACACGGTCATCTCAGATTTGACCAAATTAACCAACACCCTGGTTTCGGCCCCTCCCTCCTCACCTCTTGCCCTATATCTCTCCATTTCCTCTTTACTTCGCCTTCTCTCGCCCATTGCCCCAGCTCTGACGTCTGAATCTTGGGAAGTCCTGCACGAGTCCCTGCTGAAGAAGACAGATCCTAGCGTCGTCGTCCCGTCCATTCATGACGCCTCCTGGCCAACTCCTCTGCTCTCTTCTACCCAGGCTGATGCTCTTTCTTCACGTGGTGGACAGACCGTAGCCATTCAGGTCAATGGAAAAATGCGGTGCGCTGTGAATATCCCACGAATGCTCTCTGCCACAACCACTTCCCAGGGAAAGAACACCGGTCCAACAGCCGAAGAACAGGACTGGATCATTAGCCATGTTCTGGAAACCAGTGAAGGTAATTTCTGGCTGAGAGAAAAGAACGATTGGGAGAAGAGACGACGAGTCATTGTTGTGAAGGGTGGAAAGCTCGTAAACGTTGTCTTCTGATGCGAAGCACATGAATGTACCAACATATGGCAATCCTCAAATACTGTATGTAAAATCTTAAATAGAACTGTACACTAGACAAGAAACATCCCCCGAATAAATCATAATCAAATATACCCAAAACAAGTCCAATCTCGATGGTAGTGAGTGCTTTCAAAATGCGAATCTCGAAAACATATCAGAATTCATCTTCTGAAATTCCCGCACAATGGCATCTCTTCTCGCCTCAGACCTCACAGACATCTGACAAGGGAATGGCCGAGCACCCAAGATCAAGCCCTCCCAATATCCCGTCTGATGATCAACATCCGGTTCAATAGGCAACCTTGTCTTTTCACCATTACCAGTACCGACATCAAATACCCAACTCATTTTCGCGATAGCCAAGAAGAGATTGCGTTCAGCAAGATGCATCCCAGGACGAATCCGACGACCGGGTCCATAACCGTACTGATCACGGAGATTAACGTCAGTCACAGACGCTAGTCAGGGTCGAATATTATTTCCTAATTCGAGAAATATGCCGGGTCGTGATGAATAACCCCAAACGTTGATATATACTGTTGAGCCATTTGGAATAAAGTACCCATCAATCCAGTCATCTAGGTAGATGACTGGATTGATGGGTACTTTATCACTACACTTATTGCCAGGATAAATATTGTCTGTAGTGCTTCTCTGGCCAGTCTAAGTCCAATCAATATAATATCACTGAATATTGTACTGGTACCTACCAGTACAATATTCAGTGAATGCCAGTGCCATTGTCAACCCCAGTAAGATCATTCTCTATTCTCGCCATCAACGAACGAACATACCTTGAGTAGTAGCATGCGGAAAAGCCAACGGAACAACTGCCCTCCATCCCATAGCCTCTTTAATTGTAGCAGCTACATAAGGCATACAAGCACAATCCTCCCAAACAGGTGACCGAAAACTAGTAGTTAGATTGGAATCTGGCAGTTCTATCGTTCCTTACTATTATATCGATTGAATATAGACTGGCCAGAGAAGCACTACAGACAATATTTATCCTGGCAATAGTATTGCCAGCATAAATATTAGTGATAGAGAAATAACTACCCACGTGACTATGGATAGTCTTCGCTCTGTTCAAGATGTATATTTCTCATAGGATGTACTACAGAGCTAGTAGCCCCAACCTTCGATGACATTAGACTTTCTCGAACATTACTATTAGATGTTTTATGAAAGGATATTTACTCAACTACATTCGTTGACAAAAAAGCCTGTATAGTAAAGCGACGGGTCTTTTCTAGTGAGGAGAGTTCTATATCAGAAATAATAGAATATACGAAGTCGGGTAAAATCGACAATCTAGTGCACAAATTTACAGGAACCCCGCTCTGCGCTTCTGGCCCATATCACAAGTACTAGTTTCTTTCTGTCTAGATAGTGTTATACCAGAGAGAAGGGGTATGTTATTTCACGATGGAGCAATGTTCAATGATTGCACGCGATGTCTCACAATTACTCATGTTGTCCCAGAAACCATCTCTCAGGGTGGAAGCACTACAATCAATAATTTACGCTGGTAATAGTTATAAAGAAACAACTACCCAGGTCCAACTAATGTAGCAGAAAGATACACGTAATCGAAAATATCTAAATTTGCAAATGCCATCTATGTACCTTCTAACACATCCATCCAACCCTGACTTTCATCTCGCGAATGTGTCATAGCAATCTCCGAGAATAGCATATTTCATTTAGTAGGAAAGTCTGATGATACGAGAAGCGCGTAGCCAAAATTCCCGCAGCCGAGCCCCTAGCTAAATAATTGTTGTCATTATTGATCCAATCCAGCATATTTGTCTTACTTGACTGACCTGGTTTGGGGGGGCTGGGTCTTGGCGAAGATGCTGCAAGGGCGGCGGGTATGTCTCTGGGGAACAGAACTGCACCAGTGGATCCTAACATGGACATGTTTACTAGCTTTCATAGAGTCATGGTTATTATTAGAGATGAGTGCCTGGGATTCATGAAGTTGTAGGTTCATTTGTGAAAATAATTTTCGGGTCGGGCTGGTTCGTTGTAAATCATAAGGGCTGTGATCACATTAGATATTACGTAGCGTTTGGGTAATTACTCGAGCCGACACTCGACGATATACGAAACTACTATATATATGTGATAGTGTGAATATATATATATGTAGGTATTTATCGCGGGTGAGTAAGTTCTATAGCCCTCGAGTAGCTACTGTAGTATCAGGTGTTGAATCCTCCGAGGCTAAGCCTCGACCTTTGAAATTAATAGCGTCGCACTATCAATTTCTAGTTGACGGTGAACTAATATAATAGACTACTATTCTTTTTACCAGTACGTCAAGACCAAGCAGATCCCTTTCCCGGCTCTAGCTTCTGCTAACTGTCTGAATTTATGGTCATTAAAACCTGGACAAGGCATGTATATTGTGCAATTACGCAGCCACGCCTACATAAATGGTCGAGAGTCACAATCTATAATAAAACAAACATAGAACAGCCCGCTCCAAATCGAGCCAGATTCGATGAGAAAATCATGCATAGTCACAGGAAAGAAAAAAAGAGGAGCCTATTGGACGACTTTTTAACATCAAATCATCACTTTGTTCCACTCTTGGAGTCACTGAACGAAACCAGACTGTAATAAGACTCAGTTAGAGGCCACAAGCATTGACAAAACAGAAGTGCACCGAGGACAAGTAGCAGATAATACGCGATCGTCCAGCCAATACCGAGCTGGGTTCCTCCTTCCAAGGATTCTGAGCTTCCGTCAGAATCTTCCTTGCCACGAGTACTCATGGGAACTCCAAGTGGAATTTCAGCTTCGACACGACCCCAGAGTCTGGGCAAGCCACACCAATTGCAGAAACTGTGGACAATAATGACTGCTATCAAAGACCCAGTGCGCACGTAAATGAATGTTGCATACCAACCGAAGACGGTGGTATACCCAAACTGAAAGATCGAGCGCAATAGAGCCGCCACAGCAGGTGTATCTGGATGGGTGAGTCTAAACTCGTAGAAATGGTGAACATGTGCGATGCCAAAGTATAGCGGTGCGATAAACACCACTTTACCAGGTGATATATGCGCTAAAAGATGCAGTGGTACAATAGCAGATCGAAACATGGCCTCTTCAGTGATCGGGCCCTATATAAAACATAAGTATCAACTCTGGAATATAGCACCATGAAAACAATGGTAGAGCCGGGCCAAGAAGAGAAAACCAAAAAAAGGAAACAAAATACATACAGCAACATAATTCCTCCAGCCGATCCAACCGCTGAGACTCTCAGACCATTTACTGGCACGAAACCAGGTTCGCCATTCACCTTCGGCAATACCTCGTTCGAAGAGAGGACCCAGGAACAGAATGGCTGTGAGCAACAAACTTCGGAGAATATCTGCCAAATCGATCGGCCACCAGCCCATTAAGCTCAGACCTGCTCCGAGCGAGGAGTTACCTTCCTCGACAATCAGCCATAGCACAATCAATGAAGATGCAACGCAGGAACCCGACACGGCTCGGATACGCGCACGAATCACGGATGGAGCGTCTCGACTGAGACTTGGTGATGGCCGCGTGGCGGGCGACAGATAGAAAGGCAACACATAAAGCAATGTAAGGGCGACCTAAAGAAGATGAGTTAGGAAAGGTAATTCACTTAGGTTTTTTCTTTGTTTCTCTCTATTCTCTTCATCTCTTTAAAGTTTGAAATCTTAATTAAACACAAGAAAGGGGAGACGAGGGTTGTTTACAGAGAAGATGATGACGGTCTGTACCGATAATGAAGGCTCATCTTTTAGCGGGCGGGTTAGCTGATGTGTCCGAACCTTGCCCTGACGATCCTCGAAGGAGAAGGGGGGGAGGTTATGCTGATTTTCACTCACCTTGATGCTTCGAATATAGACTCTTTAGACGAGCCAGTATGCCGACGGGGGCCATACTGAAGAATGGCTCCGACAGAGAGAGTCACGAAGAAACAAAAGAGAGGTCCGCGGGTGACTTTTGAAGCTTGCGACCCCGTCTTGGTTGGGCCGTGACGGGATGTGACCATACAGTAGTAAATTACACAATAGAAATAAATGCAGTTTGCGAGAAGATTGTGGCAGTGATTTGGTATTGTATTGTCACGAGGGAAGTCGCGTATTTGCTGTATCTAGAGTCACTTTTGAGGAAGGAACAATGAGAACTAAACATCCGTCGCGCTTTCCCTTTTGTCTTGCTTTCTGGTCCAACATCACCTGACTTCATCAACTTCTTTCCATTTCAATTTGACATCCATAGACATTCCATCTTGGACTACTCCTTCAGAAATTATCTTCCGATCGATGTCACACTTATCCCGAACGGGTGGACCGAGCGTCTCGTTCACAAACTCGTGGTCTAGAAAAGTGAGGTATCATATACTACGACGAGTATATGCTTTATCCCTGTGGTCCATCATCATTTCGATCTGAGTCAATGCGAGGGGATATCGTGGTCGAAATGAAAATTCTCCGAATCTCACGAGTGTCAATCCCAGGTGGCCTGCCAGGGATCCAAATATTGTTCAATTGTTCCAGATATGTCAGTGAGGGTGTGAAAGGAAAAAAAGAAGATCCGCTTCAGAAATTGCGCTAGATCCTTGACAACGCATTGACTCCACTTATGGCTGGGCTGAGAAAACATGCTCTCGCTATCGTGCGATCGTCAGCAGGGACGAAAGTGTTCCTACATTACAGTCCGCAGTAACGGAGTACATACATGTACACTACAGTAATGCATAATGGATAGTACAATTTGCCAGGCCCGGTCCGGTCTGGTCTGGTCTATCAAATTAGTTTGATGGGTGACATCCCTTGGCTATGAAAGTCCACCAACTCCGACAGAGATGACAAAAGAACAAAAATGGGGACTGCAGCGGCTGCAGCAGGCGTAACTCTGTCAGGCAACGCGTCCGACAATCGTTCTCGTCGACACGTCTCCACCAATCGTCACTGGGCCCCGCGAGGTCAACGGTGTTCTAGGACCGTGCATGGCTGCATACCCCTGGGGGGTCTGGATCTGCTGTGATAGGCGCTGGTCTTTGCTGGGCCCTGCCTTGCTCGTCGGCGCTTCACCGCCGCTGGGCAACAAAATTCCTGGCCCCCCTTGGTTCGTTTTGTGTCTCATGTTTTGTGTGCGGTGTTGTTTTCCAGTCGTTCTGTTCTCCGTCCTTCGTTTTTGAAACTAATGACCACTTTCGCTTCTTGTCGCTCTTTTTTAATGGCCTGCAACGTCTGAAACGACCTTCCGATTGCCCTGTTTGACGACCTTTTGACGTCTTTACGCTCTTTTTACCTTGAATTTTTCGGTCATATAGAAACCACTTATCGATATCGATCTACTCGTCCCCAGGGCGAGGCATTCCTTACATCCATCCAATATAGGAAAACAAAAACAACTCCCTTTTCGGTTAACGTCACTCATTGTTTATACTCCACGTTGGAGTTATTCTTCTGTTAATAGTCATTGAACGTCCTCGTTGGTCCCTCTGGACCATGATCTAATTTGGTTCGACATCATGCCCTCACACGCCCAGTCGCGCTCACCTCCGCCTCGGCGGCGGCGGGCATTGGAAGAGAGAAGCTCAGCACACGCCAATGAGAGATCCCCAACAAGGTCCCTGCGCTTGGTACAAGATCAAGATCAAGAGGATGTCGATATCTATACCGCGACTCCCTTCCCAACCAAGCCAGAGCAGATTTTGTTACCAATTCCTGGCAAAGGTCAACAGAAGTACATCGCAGATACCGGCTTCAACTATGCAGAACCCTCTGGACCATCCTCGGCCGCCTGGCCCTCACCGGCCTTCAGCCATGGTGCTGCAAGTAGCACTCGAGAACAATCAGTCGGCGAGATCTGGGATGCTTCTTCCACTGCCGATACTGGCATGTCACCTCCGCAGATGTGGGATGAAGACCCTCTCTCCAGCAAGTCGTCTCTCCCGGAAGTTCCTTCGCAAAAAAAGATGGATCAAAGCTCCGATGTTTCGGAGCCAGAATTCTCTGACGATGACCTGATCGTTTTGCCAACAGCGACCCCGACAATCAAAGCGGTGGTATCTGAACCGCCAACATCTCCCAAATCTTCGAGAGATGAGGACGAATCAACAACTGTTGGTTACTCGAGTCCGAACGTTGAGCCCATTGGAGCCCCCTCAAGCCCTAACTTTGTGACATTGGACAACTCAAGTATGAACTTCTTGCCTCGAGGCACAGTTTCTAATGATTCAGACCCTCGATCGAACTCTCTGGAATCATACAACTCTCGAGGCACGGTTGTGCGTCATGCTGGCGGCGTGCCATGGATCTTCGCTGCTGGCTCGTCAGAGCAATTGAGCTCTCGTTCACCATCGTTTCACTCCAGCCCGCCACTTAGGCCTGCACGTTCATTCCGCTCTGGCTCACGACAACCCTCTGCCAGTCGATCACGATCTACAACTTCTTCATCACGCAGTTTGCGCTCCGTATCAGATATTCAAGCCGCAATTGACAGTGGTGTTCACATTCAGTACCCACGAATTCGTGCACCATCTTCAAGTTCCCGGGCTGATACCTCGGATTCCTCCGAGCGTGACTTCACACCTGGTCCAGCAAACGGCCGTTGGAACCCCCATTTGTCTCGTGTCTCATCCGTGTGGTCTGACGATGAAGTGTCCAACCCAACCCCCGCTGCTGAAGAAGTCAAGGATCGCGAAGAGGAGGATGTTGAGAGTACCAAATCGGAACCTGCCCTTCCACCTACTGCTGTCTTAAATTCCGAGCCGCAATCGCAATCACAATCGCAATCCACGGTTTGGCTTGTCAAGAACTCACACGAAGAGGAGCGCTTGGATAGCTTGACAAACCTTCCAACACGCAATGGTTTCCCACAAAGCCTGTCTTCCGGATCTAAGCGCAGCAACAGCATGCGAAGCGCCTTTCGCCCAGGAACCAGCTCAAGTACTGTTTTCCATATCCTCCCAACCTGGGCCAAGATTTACTACCGCACGGATCCAATGAGCATCCACCCAACATTGTCTGTTTCTCACCCAAGTCGCCCGTCCTCTGCACGGCCCGGAACAAACAACTCAAGTGTCTTCAATCTAATGCCAACGCCGCTCAACATCCCACGACCACGTTCTCCTGAGCGTTCACCTGAACGACCACGCTCGCCAGAACGGGTTCGCTTTGCCCAACGGCGGATTGAAAGTGACCCCCGAGACCCTCGCGCCCATTGGGCTCCCGACCCGGAAGCCACCGAAGCTGAACTACAAGGCACCCCTCGCCATCGCTTACGCCACAGTTGGTCTCCGCACTTGTATACCGACCGACGAACCCTACAGCACTCAGCTAGTGCATGGACTGCCCCTTCAATGGATTCAACCACCGAGCCCTTTTTTGGCCGCAGGAATATCCAAGTCTATTCATTCTGTCTGGGCTTCATCTTCCCTCTAGCCTGGATCATTGCTTCATTCCTGCCCCTGCCACCCCCTCCAAAGCTCGGTCCTCAAATGATCGAATCAGATGATGATGTCGAAATGGCTCTTGAGTCGCAGCTTTGGAATCTTCAAAAACGCCGATACAATAATGCTCGCTGGTGGCGTAATCTCAATCGCTGGATGATCTCCCTTGGAGTTGTGATCATCGTTATAATTGTAAGTTGAATCCATGAACCTCAAGAACTTGCATTGACCGCATACTAATGATAATCTTCAGATCACACTCGCCGTTATTGGCACCACGACTGGCTTCTAAATCTTTTCATTCTCGGAGTGAATCACTCTGTTTGCTTTGCTTTTCTCTCTTCACAATATTTCACGACCTTCATTTCTCTCATTCTCTCATACCCTCTACATGCGACTTCGGCATATTTCGCTACCAATTTCTAACGCCTTCATTGACTACAACATTCTTTTTTCCTTTTTTCACAACCGAAATCGGTCTTGTTCAGCCTATCCGGCTTTTTTTTCCCCTATTTATTTACGATTCCACCGGGCTTTCGCCTCCTTTTTGTTATATTTCTTCTTCCACTGCTCGGGGACCTTTTCCTGACGCATGATTTGTTTATTCCATCTTCACTTCGCTGAACATTTTGACACGACTGCATGAGACGATTATACGCACCGATACATAATATTCCCCCCACATTTTCCCTTCTTTTCTGAACATTTGCTTTGGTGATATGTTACGCTAAGTAAATTGTGAACTTCTTTCTCTTCTTGATGGCATATGACATCTGTGTTGGATATACTCTTTGCCTTTTTATCTGGTTTTCATGTTCGATGTTGTACCTGAGCTTTCGTCATGTACCCTTTCCTTCAATAGTGCACCAGATAATCGAGATATAAAATTCATCATACCTAGAGTATGTATGCGATGTGCTTCTGTCGTAAATCGAGTAATATTTCCTTGTATCGAATTACCCACCAGTGAAAAAATATCTAAAAATCGAACTAGAATGTATTACAATAAAAGACCGAATCTTTTCAACGAAAGTCAGAAACCCTCTTCCACCAACCTCCCTTTCAACATCTACCCCATTTTGAACCAGACTCAGTCTGATATCAATCAAAGTTTGCGTCCGATCTTCTGCTCAACAGCAATCTTCAGCTCTTCACCATTAGGCATGGTAACCACGCTCCCACGACGACGACGAGATTCAATCTCAGCCTTAATTTCCTGAACAGCTTCATCGAAGTCTCGCTCCGGATCATTCGGTAGACCGAGCGTAGGAGGACGCACAGTTTCCTGGCTAACAGTACGAGTGACATGAGGACGATTACGACGCTTCAATCGACCGAGCAAATAAGACTTTGCAGGAGAAGCGAAAACAATCAATGAAACAACGATATTGATGATGCCGTAGAAATAGACGCGTGACCAGACGGCGATTGAATCGTCGAAGCTGAGAATTATGAATGGGATGACGGCGAAACCGAGGGTAAGTTGAGTGACCAGCCAGCTGGCAATGTCATAGTACCGCTTGTAAGGCATGGGATGAGCACCGTCGGGTGTGAGGAAGAATGGACGAACGTAGCGACGGAAATCTGAAAGCGTTAGTCAAAGAGCGCAGAAAAAAAGATGGGGTGAAAAAGGGAAGATAAGCGGATAATCATACTCTTTGCAACGGTTTGGATGAATGATCCCAGGACAAAAGTCAGATAATATCCAGGATAGAAACCATGCCACAATGCACTGGTAGCAAAAGTAGCCATACTAGCCCGGAAACCAGGCTTCTTGCCCTTGGGAGTGACTCGCAGATAGATGTAGTTGCGAAGCCAGTGGTTTGTATTTTTATTCCAGCTTCCCAGGTAAGCGTGTGAATTCTGCGCCGTTTCAAGACCCCATGGGTCGACATTCTCAAGACGGTTCCAGAAGACTTTGCCTGTTTTATTGTCGAAGCCATTATATCCCATACCGGATAAAATACAAGCACCCTCCGTCAAAGACCAGACACCGTAATACTTGAAACGAGTGGCAAAACCAAGCATATAAACAGTGAACACACGGCGCAGGAAACCGAATTCCAGGAATTTGTCGGATAGTACGAATTCGGTTGTAAAGCGGCTGCCTAATTGTAGGAAGACGAAGATCCATACTAATCCGACGACAAGTTTCTTGACGGCAGGTGTACCACTGCGAGGAATCTTGCGCTTCTTTCTGGTTGGTGGGACTTTGGAAGGATCTGTACCTGGAGGGATATCGAAGAGAGTGGTATCAAGCCAGCGACGATAATCCACATATTCGAAAGATGGACCGGCAAAAAGCGACGGGAAGAAAAGGACATAACCCAAGTAATCGGTGATACTAGGGAACTGAGTGATGGCCGAGTACTTCTGGGCATCGGAGAGTCC
This sequence comes from Penicillium citrinum, assembly GCF_028827155.1. Classification (NCBI taxonomy): domain Eukaryota; kingdom Fungi; phylum Ascomycota; class Eurotiomycetes; order Eurotiales; family Aspergillaceae; genus Penicillium; species Penicillium citrinum. The sequence continues at coordinate 383,332 of NW_026622690.1, forward strand.
CTCCTGTGGTAGACGGCCGTCATGAATATTCCAGCAGAAAGAAGAAAGTTTCATGACCATGACCATCTGAGCTCCCGTGATATCGACCACCTGAGCATCATCCGCAATCTGACGGTAAATATGATTAATCGACATGTGACCCATGAGGAAGATGAAGCCAATCCAAGGCATTAGAGACCCGTCCACATAGTAAGCGATAGCATATGTGCCAGCTGCACTGTAGAGAATAGTGCGCAGACCATCCCAAAGATCGAAGAGACCGACAATATAGAAGAGAGACACGCCAATGATGAAGGCGTTCTTTTTCCAGGGTTGGGCGTCAGGAATGCGCTTCAGGAGTGCGGCCAGAGGGTAGGATAATAAGAACGAGCCGATTAATTTGACTATGAGAATTCAAGTTATGTTAGAATCTGCTCTCGTTCTACTTGTCGCATAAAGAAAGACAAGGGTATACGTACGCTCATCGACCGAAGCACCTGTCAGTTTAGCAGGATACTCGAAGACTGCGGGGGGAAGTAGTTAGCAATGAGCTTAAGCTTGGAAGCTTGAAAGAGCTCAAAAAAGGAGATGACGAGAGTATAAATACCCAGATCTATAAAGGGCAACATGGTGTCGACCCAGCTTGGAGATTTGAAAAGACTCGCATGCGAAGAAAGTCCAGAAGAAAAAAAGAGGAAGAAGTCAACTGGAAATCCAAAACAAGGTCATGCGGGAAAAGCGGACAAGCCCAACATTCAACCACAAACCAATCTTCGAACTTCTTCTCCACCTTTCAACTCCCTCCCCACCTCCGAATTGCACATTGAACATTGAAACAACCACACACACCGATTTGTTCTCTATTCACTTATTACTTCTTCCTCTTTACTTGTGTGTGTTTGCGCTGAGGCGCTCTGTTTCACCATGGACGTCGTCGCGGCCGTCTCGGGTTACATCTCCAAGATGGTGACGGCCGGCGAGTCGGCCACGGGGTCTTCTTCTAAGATGAAGATCCTGTTACTCGATAGTGAGACAGTGGGATATGCGCTTAACCAATTTGAATATGAAGATGGATTCACTGACTCTTTGTGGGTGTAGGTACCGATTGTTTCGACCGCCATTACCCAGTCCGCACTCCTGAATCATGAAGTGTACCTCATCGACCGCCTAGATAACACCGCGCGTGAGAAGATGCGACATCTCCGCTGCTTGGTTTTCGTGCGACCATCCCCTGGATCCATCCAACTGCTCATTGACGAGCTTCGTGAACCTAAATACGGCGAATATTATATCTATATGAGTAATATCATCCGCAAATCATCCCTCGAGCGACTTGCTGAGGCGGATAGTCATGAGGTTGTGCAATGCGTCCAGGAACAATTCGCCGACTTTCTCGTGGTCAATCCTGATCTTTGTTCTTTGAACCTCGGTTTTCCTCTTTCGCGTCTATGGAGTCAATCGCCAGACCTGTGGAATCCCGATTCCTTACAAAGGACAACCGAGGGTGTTCTAGCTCTTCTCCTTTCGCTGAAGAAGAACCCATTAATCCGATACGAAAAGAATAGTCTCTTAGCTCGAAAACTGGCAACTGAAGTTCGATATCACCTGACACAGGAAGAACAACTGTTTAATTTCCGCCGGACGGATACCCCTCCTATCTTGTTGATCCTCGATCGTCGCGATGACCCTATCACACCACTGCTCACCCAATGGACGTACCAAGCAATGGTACATGAATTGCTCGGAATCAACAACGGTCGTGTCGACCTTCAGGATGTCCCTGAGATTCGACCGGAACTCAAAGAGATTGTCCTCGCCCAAGATCAAGACCCGTTCTTCAAGAAGAACATGTACCAGAACTTCGGCGATTTGGGCCAAAATATTAAAGAGTATGTGGAACAATACCAGGTCAAGACACAGACCAATATGAATATCGAATCAATTGCCGATATGAAGCGATTCGTGGAGGATTATCCTGAATTCCGCAAGCTTTCCGGAAATGTCAGCAAACATGTCACCTTGGTAGGTGAACTGAGTAGACGAGTCGGAGAAGATAATCTGCTTGATGTGAGTGAGTTGGAGCAAAGCTTGGCTTGTAATGAAAACCACTCCAATGATCTCAAGGTATGTCCATCAAACGCTCTCCTTTCTTCTTAATACCACAAGTCTTAACAGGCCTCAGTCACTACAACGAATTATTACAATGCCAAATGTTCCCGCAGAGAACAAACTGCGTTTAGTCGCCCTTTACGCACTCCGTTATGAGAAACAGCCCAACAACTCCTTACCGGTCTTACTTGATTTGTTGGTGACAGCAGGCAATGTCCCCGCGAATAGAGTCAATATCATCCCTAATCTTCTCGCCTATCACCATTCCCTCCAAGCACCACCCGTTGCCGGAGGTTTCACCGATCTTTTCGAATCCACCTCGTTCTTCTCCGGAGCAAGGGATCGCTTCAAAGGTCTTAAGGGCGTCGAAAACGTATATACGCAACACTCACCACGACTGGAAGTTACTCTTCAGAACCTTATCAAGGGACGTCTGAAGGAGTTACAATATCCTTTCCTGGAAGGCAGTGGCCACACCCGAGACAAACCGCAGGATATCATCATTTTCATGATTGGCGGTGTTACCTACGAGGAGTCTAAGATGGTGGCTCAGGTCAATGCCAGTTCACCAGGTGTACGTGTTGTCCTTGGTGGAACGAGCATTCACAATAGTACGACTTTCCTTGAAGAAGTTAATGATGCCGTTGGTAGTTGGCCTGAGCCTGCTCCCACGACAGCTGCGGGACGGCTGCGACGGGAACTTGGTCGATAAATGCTGTGTTGATGTCGATATCTACGAAAATGGAATCATGAAGTGCACTTGTATACTTTTATCGAAATACCGTGGAGGGTAGACAGTAGATTAATATGTACTAAGCTGAATAATTTTAGAGGTATATAGCAGCTAATAGTATAGTCTTTCAATATTGAATGATTTTTATCCCAGGGATGTATGTACCCACGCTAACACTATGTAGAAAAAAAAAGTATACTACAGCCCTGCTCGATAACTCATCAATGGTCTTGAACAAGACATCAGTCAAGATATTGGTACCATGAAACAAAAGATAGAGGCATGATCATAAGGTGACATAGAGGATGAATTAATCACGAGCATGGATGACACAAGCTTCCTTCGCATGCCACATACGTCTTCGTCTCACAACATCCGCACCAAATGTATCTTTGATACTATCATCATTGGGATCAAGATCATCCTTATTACTCTCACCAAATGATCGCAAAAGTCGAGCTTCCTCAACACTAGCACCAAATTCATATTCACCTCTACAAAGCACCGTCACGCCGATAGAAGCTTTTGTAGACTCTCCGCTTTGCAAGACTGGTAAAGCCTGTTGTAACATACCAGTCCAGGCGAGACGACGGGTTAGATCCAAGGCGACATTATTTGGTTGGTGGCGGAGACTAGGTTGGAGACGGAGAAGAGGGTGAATGGGTCTCGAGGAACGATTGCGTACTGTGATGTTGAGGGTTAAGAGGTCGTCTGTGTTAACGCGGAAACGGGAGCGACCATTTTGAACGACTGCGTTTGAGGTTGTTGTTAATGGAGATGTTAGGGAGAATGTCATTTCCACATCTTCTAAACGCATTGCTTCAACCATGCGGGCATTCAATCTGATATTGCGAAGATCAATTGATCCCTTACGGCCAGTAGCAGGTTCGCTCCAGCCACCGATTATCCTCTTGAGTAATTCTTCGCGGAACCAAAACGCTTCTCTGGATGCCCCCTCTGCTTCGAAAGTCAGTTTATTGGCACTGACGACGAATTGTCGTCGAGTTCCTGTGTTGACTACTGGGATTGTTGCGTAAGGGTTGTCAAGGTAGACGCGTGGTAGGACAAGGACGAATCGAGATGTTTGACCGGGTTGAAGTTCTCCATCAACAGAGTACTGGCCGTTTTGATCGCCTTCTCCGGATATGGAATGTTCGTCGACACGTAGCCATACAGATAGAGGACTTGGCCAGGCGTTTCGCAGATCTAATAACACAACACAATGATCTGGACCATAGGCTCCATTTCCAAGGCGAGCTAGGACTTGGGAGAAGGGGTCGTTGTCGGTCGTAGAAAGTGGCGAGTTGGGCTCTTTGTCAGGACTGACTGGTGCATTTATATTGTTTCGCCAGGCAAAATCACCGCTGAATGGTAAGACATCACAGCGAGCAACCTCGACGCTTGCATTTACTGTCACCGTCAAAGGTACGAACAACTGTCTTGTATAGAATACTTCAGGTAGATCACTTTGCTTCGTTCCGAGACAGGAGTAATCGATTTGAACGGTCGTTTCTTGTAAGCCTGGTTTGCCCAGAACGTCCACGGTGAAAGTGGCTTTTTGTTTCGGTGGGATCGAACAATCGTTCGTGTCGGAATCTTCACGACGCCATCGCAGGGCTGGTTGTGTAGCCAGTTTAAGCTCCAACTCGTAGATTTCTACCGGGAGAAGATCTTTGTTCCTTAGTGCTGATTGCAACTGTCTGGTTGTTGAATCTTGAAACGTGAACAGAACAAAGTCGACCGGACAAGAAGAAGTGTTCTGAAGTGTGATAGTAAACGATCTAATCTCGCCCTCCAAGACCATCATTGCAGACTGGGAGAGTGACATGGATTCGATTAACAAGGATGGTTGTTTGCCAATGACCTTGACCTGGCATGTCTCCGTTTCAGGACCTTTCTTTGCAAGAACCTTCCCATCTTTTGATGTCGTCGAGCTCCAGGATGTTGGACGCTCATTGAGAGGTTTCTTTGCAGCCAGTCCAGTCTTCTTGAATTTGAGTTCTGGGTCAGGCTTCCAGAAGGTCTTGAAGATCGGGAACTTGCGCATCCGGCAATTCCTCACCTTGATAACGCAGTTTGAGATACTGAGAATGCCTTCCTCGTGTGCAGTCCCCAGTACAATGACTTCTTGCAGACAGAGAGGAGGGAGAACTATATTTTCCGACACAGCCTCAAATGATACGCCTTCGCCTTCAAGCCTTAAATGTTCGATTTCAATCTCGAATTCGTAAGGATTTTGGAGAGTGACGCGGAAAGAGGCAGGTTCGTCCATCACAGCAAGCGTCTCGAGAGCTTTGCTGTTTGGCTTGGCAAAGGGATTGTATAGGAATGGGTCCTTCTTGGACTTGTCAGAGCTAGTGGTCACAGCCTGTAGCTCAGATTTAGACCTGCGTACAGGTCGTCTAGGAGCCGGCAACGCAAGTAGCTGGACATCACGGACGAGGAAGTCATCCCAGTATTCTGCAGCCATATTTGAAGCTCCCAGCCGGTTAGCTGCCCCGACGGTTCGCTTGATATTATTCAACAATCGAATTTGCTCATCTCGAGGCAGATACGGGGGCACATGATAATTTTCTGCGAGCATCAAATCTCCTCGGATGGTTTGCATAAGCTCAACAGTGAATCGCAAGACGCCGTCAAAGTCAGGAAGTGCTTCGCAGCAGTTAATGCACGCCTTCAGAACGTCGATCTTGAGATTGAGATCTCCGTATCGATCTAAAGCACCATGTCGGAATGACCGTTCGGCAATTGCAGCAACCGAATCGTAGTCCCCGGGAGTAGATGACTGACTGAGACGTTTCTCCCACTCATAGAATGCGGACGGCTGAACACCATATGTTTCACCTATGGTAGCGAGAAGTAGACGAACACTCGATTCCATATTCCCTGGGCCAACATCCAGAGCGTTCACATCGAAAACAGCGTCGCCCAAAGACGCTAGCCCTGCGGCAGGATGAATGCCAACTTCCGCAGCACCAATCTTCCGTGCTTGTACAAGGGTAGGTATCATGACAGAAAGCAGTTCGCGCATCACGAAGGCCTTTTTCCGCGGCAGATCGAGAGTGTTCAGGACAGAAACAACGCCAACTATGATGGGAACATAATCAGTAGCTGGCAGTTCTGCGCCTGGAGAAAGCGGGAGAGCGCGGAAAAGGAAGTTGGCAATATCAGTCTTCCGGAGCACAACAGTCCCGCGTGGCAGCTCTGGTTGGAGCAAGGGAACGAGGGGCTCATTCATGACAATATGCTTCAATGCATTGTCATCGAGTGAGCCATCTCGAATACGTGCAGACACCAGAAGCCTGGACAGTCGTATGACCGTTTCTGAGAAGACAAGCTGAGGAAGAGGCTCATCAGTTATGTGGGCGGCGCGGTTGTATAGATTCACAATGGTATTCGAAAGGTCCGGCAATAGGTTGGCTAGATTCTGAAGAGAAACTATCCGGTTACCGGCCGTAGGAGCGCTGATAGAGTCTCTGATTGCCTTGGCCGTTTTTTCGGCAGCGGGGTAAAGCACGGAGGGAATCTGGTCGCTGGTGAATACGAATACCTTTGACATTACTACGGACGAATGCGGAGCAAAACACATACCTGGAAATCCATACCTGCCCAGCCCATCATGAGAAGACAAAGAAGAATCGATTCAAGTGCTTTGCCATGCCAGACATAATCACTTCCTGCCCGAGCGTTGTTCGCCGCCTCGGAGAGTTCTTTAAGAGCATCAGGCCATCTTCCTGCCTGCAGGAAAAGAGTACCGACAACAACACCGGCACGGCCCTTAATTCTATTTTTCGTCCTATCGGTGGCGCTCACCCCGCTGACAGACATCCGATCCCGACTATGCTCCTTGGGTGAAGATATTGAAGGGCTTCCCCCCCGGAATTAGTACGCGATAAATGAATAGACCGCGTAATTTCATCGAAAGTTGTGGGAGTCTCATGATCGCTCGGCGCTGGCGAGCTAGCATTCGAGCTCAATGGGGTTTCCGGTGGTCCTCCGTTAGGGCTCGATGGTAACTGCGTAGGCAAGGTCATCCGACTCATTAATCGATCTACTGCCCGAGGACGTAGTTCAGGGTTCCGGTGTGGTCCCCAGGAGGAAGCCTTGGGGGACTCGATTGTTGGGATAGCTTGGATTGTCTTTGCAAATTCATCAAGCTCGCCAAGCAACACCGATGTAATATCACACAAGACAGTTTTCATAGTAGTTGCTTTAGAGTCCTCAGGACGAGGAACCCAGAGCACATTCTCCGGTCCATTTGTGAGCTTATTAACTCCGTCATGATCGAATACCAAGAGCTGGTTCACCAAAGCCCGTGGGTTCCTTTCCTTCACCGCATCAAGCTCCTCCAGCAATATATCTAGACCTTCAGGCGTTGGATGCTTCTGGATCGTTTCAGAAGACTGTGGGAGCTCTTTACCATCCGCGATGGCAATTACGACCAACGGCTCTCGGTATACATCGAATGGGAATAGCTCAAGGTGTGATGTGGGGGGAACCGCAAAAGTTAGGTCGTAAAGAACCATGCCGGTTGGGAACGCAAGTGGAGAGAACATATCTGTTAGATTTAAATGTCAGTCTATATCAGCTCATGGTATATCCCCTGGCATGTCTCCAATTGTCATGGGCCTACTTCTGTTTGGTCTTGAATCGGGACTGATATCCCCTAACCGAACCACATTCTCAGCTTGAAGTCTGCCAGCAAAGCTCAGAAACCGAGAGCGCTTGATTTTTCCAATTGGAAGAAGCAAGGCTCGCAGGCGCGCCGGCGCGATTGGAGACAAGGGGTCGACCCCCATCTTGTTGTCTGAGGGACACCGGGGAGGTGGTTTGCGATATCAGGCCCGCATCCACAGCGATAGAAGAGGTGCCAATGTCGAAGAGACACGCGGCAGAGAGGGACCCAGACAAAGGGGAGGATTCTGCCTCAACAGAACAGCTTCAGTGAACGTCTGGATATTAAAATCAATGGGTGACTTGAGCTTGGCCAGTAAATCCCACTTCTCGCGGGCTCCTGAGGCTGTCGGTGGACCTTCAATAACATCATGACTCAGCAGCTGATCTAAGCCAACTTATCGATAAGAATCTCTCCGCAGGCCCCGACGCCGCGAAGTGTCATTTCGACCATTCGAGCACTTTGTTTCTATCGCTTTTTTTGTTGGACATTCTTCGGTTGTGGCGTCGGACTCCCAGTCGCTATATTTTACTCGATCTGTCGGTCTTTTCTTGCCGCATTTTGTTTATCTCGCTTAACGAAAGCTGTTTGTTTATGCCCGCATAATGCAATAGCTTAACGACCTATAATATACACTACCACCCGAGACACGACCTCGAAAATTTATTTGCGAAGTCCTTAAAATTTACTTCTAGACTTATATCACATTTATAGACTTCAAGATGGCTATGAATGTAGATTTCAACGCGCTGAAGGCGCGGACCATGGGATCGGGGGCGGATGAAGAAGCCGTGACAGTCGACACCAGAGGATTGATCTCGAAAGTTCTTGCTCGGTATTCCGGGAAATGGTATGTCTCAGCCGGCTTATTCGGAAGGTGTAGAAGTTGAATGCTGATTGCGGGGTCCAGGACTGTTCTACGAGAGATGATTCAAAACGCAGCTGATGCCTCCGCATCTAAAGTGACTATCAAATTTGAGACTTTACCGTCGACAACAGTGCCCTCACCATCATCAGCCGACCCTACCGCACTTCTTAAACATACTATCTCCAACCATACCCTCCGCCGTCTACTCATATCGAACAATGGCCTGCCATTTAGTGATAAGGACTGGGCACGGTTAAAACGCATTGCGGACGGCAACCCAGACGAAACTAAGATTGGTGCTTTCGGTGTCGGATTTTACAGTGTCTTTGATGACTGCGAGGAGCCATTCGTATCCTCAGGTAACCAGGCTATGGCATTCTACTGGAAAGGGAATGGCCTATATACTCGGAGATTAGATCTAGGAGAGACCCCTAACAAGGATACAACATTCGTGCTGGATTACCGAAATGACTCTTCTCCAATACCGTCCTTGATGCAACTTTGCCAGTTCTTGTCAAGCAGTTTGACATTTGTCGCTTTGGAAGAGATAGAGCTACTACTGGACGACTGGAGTCTATTAAGACTATCGAAAAAGACCGCACCGGGCGTCAATGTACCCATTCCAAGAGATATCGAGACGCGGACCGCGGACGGTCTGATGAAGATCACCGGGATCACTCAAGAAATTGCTCAAGTGGATGCAGCATGGATGAGGATCGTGGAGTGGAATCCAAACGCAAGCTTGTTTCGCCTTGACAATCTTCGCGATACAACAAGCTCACTTCGCAGTTTCTTCTCGAAGTTTACCGGGCAAGGTGCACCAGAAAAAGCAACCAATGCTCAGCAGGCAGAGCGTCCAGAGGAACCAAGCAACATGACTACTATGGTGACTGCAACTGTTTTCTTGCATATTAATACAGCGTCGATCCAGCCTTCAATTAGTTCTTCATTGAGCAAAGAGCTTGAAAGAGCCACGCGCAAACCTCCACCGAAAAGGGCCACTATCGCCATATTGACGCCTTCCTATGATGCTAATATTGCGACAGGGGCATCTGCCTCGCAGTCCGAAATTCTTGCATCCATCTTGCCAACGAAATCGGGGAGGATCTTTATTGGATTTCCTACCCAACAAACTACCGGTCTCAATGCCCATGTATCTGCGCCATCTGTTATCCCGACTGTTGAGCGAGAAAGTATCGATTTAAACACTCGCTATATCAGTAAATGGAATCTTGAGATGTTACGAGCAGTTGGTGTTGTTTGTCGCATTGCTTGGTCAGCAGAAATGTCGACGATCAAATCTAAAATTGCAGCCAAGCTCCCACCATCTCGCTCGAAGATCCGAAAGGAGGATATAGTTGACGTGCTTCCTGAAGCTATACACACTGCGAACCAGTTTGTCTTCCGCGAATCGACTCCCTCCTCCGTCTTGGGACAAACTATTGAAGATGCATTCTGGATGTGTAACAAGAACGCTTCCATCGAGATTCTGTCGACTTGTGGTGTTATTCCAAGTCATCAAACTCGAATTGCCCCAAAAGATCTCAGCTTCATGGACTCCATTCCAGCCTTGCCAGATGAATTTGTTAATAACTCGAAGGAGTTTGTCGAGAGATTGACTTCTTTTGGCCTGGTAACAGAGATCACCGTATCAGATATTAAACGTGAATTGGAGTCTAGCACTCTGCGGTCAAGTCAAATCGTCGAGTTCTTGACATGGCTCGGCCGCAAAACCGTTTCTGGTCAGCTTGATAAGCAGTCGGTTCAGAGCCTCCTCCGCGTTGCAGTTGCCAACGACGAGGACAAGGAAGGGCAGTCAACGCGTTTGATTATCTTTGCCGACATCACTAGCTTTTTGAATCCGCAGCGTATTCCGACCGACATGCCAGTCCCATCATTGGTGATGCCCTTCCAATACACAAAGGCATTAAGTAAGCAGGAACTTGAAGGATTGGGATGGGTCGAGATGCATATAGTGCCATGGTTGCTTTGGCTTGTCAATAAGGCCGGAGACCGTGCCATTCTCGGCGCAGATCAAGATATCACACAAAACCCTTCTTTCGCTGGCCAGATTCTGCCAGTTCTGTCAAAATCATGGGAGACCCTTAGCCCGTCAGGCAAACAGACTGTTGTCAACGCTCTCCAAAGCCAGACTGTAATTCCGACCAAACTCGGGATGAAGCAGCCTGGCCAGACATATTTTGCGTCTGTGCGCCTATTTGATGATCTTCCAGTTGTCCACGGTCTCAACGGGGTTAAAGAGAAAGTTCTGGTCTCCTTAGGCGTTCGCAAAACAGTTGAGCTTGGCGTCATCTTCGATCGACTCATCAATAACACCGAGTCTGGCGATGCTAAGAGTGCCCCAGCACGCAAGTGGAACCACGTGGACTTAATTCGCTATCTCACATCCGTCCGTGAAGACATCCCCGCAAATGACATTCAAAGGCTCAAAAGCACCAGCATCTGCACCGCTGAGAGCAAGAAAGATGCCAAGGCTACTCCTGGGTCTCGTTACAAGATATCTGAGCTTTATGAACCTAAAGATTCGCTGCGAGCTTTGGGTCTTCCAATCATCGAATGGCCGGGGTATACAACAGCAACAGCAACGAAGGTCGATTTCTCTCAATGATGGGCTTGAAGACTCACCCATCTGGTTCTGAGCTAATTCGTTTAATGATTCTGAGTGATCAAGAGAAGAACTCTCCTCGCAAAGATAAGGCATTGGCTTACTTCATTACTGAATACCATACAAATGGCTACGATGCATTTGATATTGGCGCAGTGACAGTTCCATTCCTTCCAGTTGAGGGATCTGAAAGTCTGAGCACACCCAAGAAATGCTTCACGGATGATGGGGCATCACTATTTGGCTTCTCAATCCTTCAGAAACGTCTTCATCCCCATGCTCTCAAGTTGGGTGTCAAGCCCCATCCCCCTATGTCAGAATGTCTTCAAATACTCGTCCGAAAGCCTCCAGCCAGCCAGAAAGATGCAAGGGTCATCTTCAAGTATCTAGCAGGCAGAGTATCTGACCTCCACTCGCAGGACATAGAGCGTGTTGGAAATGCCCCTATCATTCCTATTGCCATAAAGGATTACTCCGAGAAGGGGCCCCGGACCCGACTCGTTGCACCAAGATCTTGCTATCTTGGTGAAGGCGAAGACTACAAGGACATTTTTGACTTTGTAGACTTTGGACAAGAAGCTAATCTTTTCCTCATGGCTGTCGGATCACGAAGGGAGCCTACCAAGACTGAGATTGCAAGAATGCTTGTGAAAGAACCCGCCCGCGTGTCTTCTGCGTTCCAGAGCTCTGAGAAGTATCTGATGCTTCTGAGGACCCTCGCTGAGCATCTCCCCGTTCTTAAGAAGGATAAAGAGCTTTTCAGCGAGATGAAGAGGGCGAGATTTCTCCTTGCAAGCCGAGACATCCCCCCTCAAAAACAAGGTGGCAAAGCCGAAAAAGATCTTCTGGACCCTGAGGATGATTTGGACATTAGGGAATGGAGTCTTTCATCGGCGAGAGAAATTGTCGTTGTCGACGATTTTCAAAGCTTCAATCTCTTCAAGGAGCATATTCAGGCCGCACCGCAAGAGGAAACACTGGAGAATTTCTATGTTGCACTCGGCGCTATTCCTTTGAGCACGATTGTCGAAGAGCAGGCGCGATTTGGTGGAGTGGCAGTGGACCAGAGTCTGGGAGTCAAACTCCACAAGATTATATTGGAACGTACTCGGCTCTTTCTGCATGATCAACCCGCGGATACGATCCAACATGGATCTCGATGGCTTGAGAACAGTTTTTCAGTGCAAGTAGTCAACTCCATTTCTCTTACCAGATCTCTCAAAGGTCGACGCGTGTCTCATACACAAAAGCGAAACGCCATTGTTGCACGTCTATCCAGCAACTGGGGTTTATGCATCTACCCGGGGAAATATGACCTGTACGAGATTAGCCAATCTCTGGTCCATCTCATCCTGAAGCGTCCGAAACTCCACTCAACTCTGACGCTCGAAATGTTGCTGAAGACGGATCTCTTGGAGCTTCGTGCCAGAGGATACAATGTGGAGCGTATCCTTCGACAAAAGGCTCAAGAGGCAAGGATGGCCGAAGACAAACGACAAAAACAGCTGGAGGAAGAGAGACGTGTTCTGCAGGAGAGAGAAGCGGAATGGGAGGCAGCTCAGGCTCAACGAGCCAAAGAAGAACCACGAGAAGAAACCCAACCCAGATCACAGAATGCAATGCCCGGCGTCTTCCCTGAATCGCCTAATAGCAAGCAACCAGCGGCAGAGACCCAAATTACCCCGACTGAACCTCCCATGCCAGACCGAGCTCCTCGAGGTCTTTTTGCGAACTTGACGAAACGGTTTGGCTTAGACGGAAATCGCTCTGGCTCGAACGCAGGCCAAATCGAACAGTCTCAGTCCTTGCTCCCTGAGTCTTCAACTCCTCCTCCTCCGCCACCACCATATACTCCGACGGAGTCCCAACCGCCCCGCCCAGAGCAGCCTGTCAGTGTCAGTTCCCCGCATCAACTGAACAGACAGCTCCTCTCTGCTGTGCAGGCATGTCGCCCTCATGGATCATCGGATGTTTTCAGCCGACCGGAGACGAATCAAATCTCAGAAAGCAAATCCTATTGTGATGAACGACCAAGTCATGATTTAGAGTTTGTTGCCACTCTCCCCAGCGGCGTCAATGTTTTGTTCGTTAGAACCATCACCGATCGATCTGCTTTCTTGGCGAATAATCGTGCTGGAATCAACATTTTTGCCTCGATCATTCTAGATTGCGGTTCAATCTTCTCGATGCGTGCGGACAGTCTAAGCATCTTCTATGACCCTGGCGGCAAGACGATCGCGTTCAACAGAGCGGGTAGCATCTTCTGCAATTATTTCTACTTTCAACAATTGCATGAACAACCCTTACTCCAGGGATCAAATGCTAATCGTACCGATGCAATTGTCTACTGGTGGGTGATATTGTGCCATGAATTAGCGCATAACCTTGTGGGCGATCATAGCTCAGCACACAGTTACTACACAGAGAGTTTCGTGGCTCAGTACTTCCCCAAGGTGGCCACCAAACTTGCCAGTCTCAATACTGTGGCTGCTACTACGCCTACGCCATGAACCCTTGATTTTTTGTACATAATATTGAAGCGTGATGAATCAATGCTTATTGCTATAAGTGCATTGTATGTTGTAGATATGAATATAGCATACTACATGTATTAGTATGGACGTACCAACTAAAAATGAATATGCGTCGCCACCCGAACTCATTCCGGCAGTACCCGCTTTTGACCTCGCCAACCTTAATTTTTCTTCCTTGCAACCTCGTTTTTCTCCTTCACAATCGCATTGTTGAACGCTCTCCCTCTTTCGTACATAACATACAACAGTTTCAACTACATACAATGAGCTTTTAATTTCCGTGCTCTTTTCCCGCGGAAAGAGGCTCGTCCGTTGTTAGAGGGGAAATCTTTGAACTGGTGCCACCGGAGCCCCGTTTGGGCTATATCTGACTTCAGCAAAATTAGTCACCGGGTGGTTACGGACATCCAGGTACATATCCATTCTCTGAGGATCAAAATTAGTTTCTTCGCATCTACAGTGTGAGCTGTGGGCATTCTCGTTTACTTTTTTTTTTTCCTTGGAGGAGTGCTTTTTATCTCACCATGGCGCCTTTGCTTGGCACGGATAACAACTGGAATGGTGGTACGGCATGCTCATCTCATAAGCCCGAAAAACTATCGTCTCATTCCAAGAGTATCTTATATGTTGACGCATATGACTCGTTCTCTTACAATGTCGTTGCATTACTTGAGGAAACACTCGATGTCAAAGTTACTGTGATGACAATTGACTCGACCTGGCCGAATGGAAGTATGCGTGAATTTTTGCGCCATTACGAAGCTATAGTTCTCGGTCCTGGACCTGGAAATCCCAATATTTCAGAAGACGTTGGAATCATGAAAGATATCTGGAATCTTCAAGAGACAGACTTACTCCCTGTTTTCGGTATCTGTCTTGGCTTTCAAAGTTTATGTCTGCATTATGGCATTCCTATCGAAAGGCTACCTTACCCGTTACATGGTCAAGTTCGACACATCACAACTGAAGCGAAGGATATATTTGAAAATATCCTTTCGCTTGAAGTGACACTTTATCATTCTCTCTATGCCGATCTTGGGGAGAAGGTTCAATCGCAACAGTTGCCCGTCAAAGAATTGGAGTTTTTGGCTTCATTGGCCCTCGAGGATAATAACACTTCAAAGCATCTGATCCCAATGGCTGTTCGACATCGTGAAAAGCCATTCTGGGGCGTTCAATTTCATCCCGAATCGTGCAAGTCAGAGAGAGAAGCTTGTGGGATGTTATTAAGAAATTGGTGGCAAATGGCTCTGAAATACAACAAAATCTCTGGTCGTGGTGGACATGGCCCGCTGCCGACAGCAATTATAACTCCCCATGAAGATACCACATCATTTCCGAGCATTGCCTATGACATGATGAAATGGAGCTCTGCCACCTCTGCATGCTCCTCGCATCGTGTCTCTGCTCGAGGTACGCTCAGTACTGAGGCGATCAGTGACATGTTTAATGCCCCTGGCTCTCCAACAGTGTTATTCCAATCCAACGGCCGATATAGCATTATCTCGGTCCCAAGTGACGGGGCTTGGAGGTTCGAATACTATATCGACACAAGGATGATCAAGATGTATCAACTGCATGGCGAGAAGCAAGTTATCGAGAAAAGCGCTTCTGTGGATCAGTTATGGGATGCCTTGCGTTATTTGATGGAATCGAAGAAAGTTGACTCTGGAAGTTCACAGATTCCCTTCTGGGGCGGCTTTCTTGGTTACTTCTCTTACGAGCTTGGCCTGGCTTGTCTACCACATTCTCACGCCCATGATTCACCATCACAAACACCCACTCCTAATCCCGACACTGAAAAATCCCCGGAGGGTCCTCCGGATGTTAGCCTGCTTTGGTGTGAACGAAGTATCGTCATTGATAATGAAACCGGTGATATTGTCATTCAATCGATAATCAAGTCCGATGATCTACCTGCCGGCTGGCTTGATCAAACCTTACAGCTCTTACAAGAGAGTGCTCATGGTACGCAGAATGATATAGAAGACGATGCCGCTTTTCTGGACCCCATTCTTTGCGAGGGTATCCATCTGAACCCAGAAGAAGAAACATATAAGCAGAAAATCGTAGCTTGTCAGGCACAGCTCGAAGCCGGCGAGTCATATGAGCTATGTCTTACAGGCGAAACATTGATTTCACTTCCCACGCCATCTCGACAGACTGATCGACTTGAATTTCCATGGAAATTGTACAAGAAGTTGCGAAAGTACAACCCAGCTGCATTCAGTGCCTTTGGTGACCTAGGAAACACAAAGATTGTCAGCAGCAGTCCGGAATGTTTCCTCAATTGGGATCGCGCTTCTATGCTTGAAATGAAGCCAATGAAAGGTACCGTGAGGAAATCACCCGAGATGACATTAGAGAAGGCCAAGGCCATCCTGGGATCTACGAAAGAAATGGCCGAGAACCTGATGATTGCTGATCTCATTCGCCATGATCTATACGGTATCTGTGGTTCTGGTGGCGTTCACGTTGAGAAGTTACTCGAGGTTGAGGATCACGGCCGAGTCTATCAGATGATTACCCATGTTAAGGGCAAAGTCAATCCTAAAGAACTAGGATGCTCTGTCCGACACATGCCTCAACTCAAAACCTCAAACATGGCCGTCCATGGTCTCACGGCTCTTCAGCGATGTCTGCCTCCTGGTTCTATGACAGGGGCCCCTAAAGAACGCTCTTGCAAGCACCTTCAAGCTATTGAGGCGCGGAAGCGCGGAATCTACTCCGGTGTCATGGGTTACCTTGACCTAGGCGGTGGTGGAAGCTTCTCAGTATTGATTCGTACTGCTTTTACCTGCAGCTCGACAGAAGATACTGGTCGACAGGTATGGAGGATTGGTGCCGGTGGTGCTGTCACTACTCTGAGTACTGCTGAAGGCGAGTGGCAGGAAATGCTGACCAAACTGCGCACTGTGCAAAATGTCTTCCGGCCTTCGCACACTGTCTGACCTGGTGGTTGCGATTGATGTCGCTATATTCTCGCTTTTTTATTTTACTCATTTTACATCTTTGTCGCCTTTCACAGGATCACGGAGCACTCTCAATGCGCATTCAACACCCGGATCTATGAGTGGGCTGGTGAGATTCATTCAACATATAGCGTTGGAGTTGGGGTTTTTCCTTATAGACATATATCACGTACTAGAACAAACATATTTGTCAATAGCAACTAACATAGATCTGTTCTTGGAAGTCTTAGTACTGAAGTAGAGGAGTGAAGGATAGCTTTTCGGTGACACTTATACTAGTCGGAGTCCGCGGTATCCTTATACTAGACAGCCATCAAGTAGGAAAATTAGTATACCTTCTTCTAGTAGACACTTCTATAATATAATAATTGCTCAGGTACTATTCAATAAATTCTAAGTAGATGTTACTATCGTTAATTGAAATCAGAGGGAAATAAATATATCGACTTCTGATTGTCGTAGCTTTAAACTCGGCATCGGCCATGCGCAAACAGTCTAAACCGCTTTTTCTCCGCTTCAACTCTCCGCCCTTCTTTATTTCAACCTCAAAACTTCGCTCAACATCCCATTTCTAGTCCAAGCTCGAAGCAACACCCAAGGCTAGCTCGAGATCAAAACCGACGCGATAGTTTCAAGCTTCTCATGGCAGGCCAAGATGCCTCAATGGAGGAGATCCTCTGGCGCTCTCCCCCGCACGTCCAGATGATGGGTGGTTACCTGCACTCCAACAACAGTAAGTGCTACGCGCAGTCGCAATTGGTCTCCAAACATCCTAATAACATGTTGCTCTTATTCTAAAAGTCTTGTTCTACTTCGCCGAATCACCTTTCTTTGACCCAACCTCGAATAATGCTTCCCTCGCTATTCAAGCAAATTACAACGAAGCTTTCCGCCATTTCGTGGAGACGCGTGAGGCATTCGAAGATAGGTTAAAGACAATGTCTGGTCTCGAATTCATCGTGTCATATGACCCGATACAAGCCGCAGCGCAACCCGACGGACGCTTTGCCCATGAACCGTCTAATATATGGGTAATTCGGAAGCAGAATCGGCGGAAGCGCAATGGAATGGACGACGAAGTTACCGTGATGTCAACATATTTCGTCGTTGGTGATTGCATTTATATGGCACCTTCTGTTGCAAGTGTAGTTGGGAACCGAATTGTACGTCCTTCGCCCCCGTCAAATCTAGACATAAGGCCACAACAACACGCTAACACCCAATTTCTTCTCATAGTTATCCGCCGTCACTTCTCTGACCCGCCTCATGAAAACCGCTTCGACCTTACCCAATTTCACCCCATCACATGGACACACATATCTACCACCAACAGCCCGTACCACCGAACCAGGCCAACAAGCCTCTCAACAGAGCAAAGAGAACACGCCCATGCCGGAACTCGCCTCCCAAACGCAATCCAGCACAGAAGCACCATCTACCAGATCAGGACTGGGTATATCAAATACCAATTCCAGTTACCAAGATACCCGCAGTCTAGCCGAAGCATTCAATCTATACACTCGCTACGGGGACGAATTCATGGACGAGAATCCTCTACAGGGTGAACCTGGCTCATTTATCCTGTCTAGGAACGCAGGTGATAATGAACGTGGGAATAAGAATACATCGAAGCCGGGTACTTTGCCGGTAACTGCAAATACGCCTGTGCCTGGACGAGTATCGACGCCGCAGGTTCGAGTTGATACACCTGGGAAAGCTTCGGATAAGAGTAATTCTCCGCCTAGTTCTGGTGATAATAAGGGGAAGAAGAAGAGTCGTGTTGTGAATTGAGTTTGTTTTTTGATACCCTTATAGTGATAGAGGTGGTTTGTTAAGAGCGTGAAACATGTCTAGCTTTTATTTTGATAAAAGTGAAGATAATAGATGAACTTTTGTTCTGACTGAGTTCAATCTCAGTCGTATCATGAAGTCAAGTTTGATATTCTACCCATCATGCCGAATACACTAGACACTGTGCGGGTTAATAGTACTGTATTTCACATTTGACATCAATGGGACAACTTACTATTGACCCATCTTTGCCTTTTGTTCATACATCTTATGCATTATAGACCTTGTATCTCTACTGGGGTAAGAACAGGAACACTCCACGAATCCTGATATTGAGATTTCACGCTCCAGATAGGTTCATTCGGCCTCGGAACTCGTGGTAGGGGGTATAATTGAGTGAATCGAGAGTGGTGTACTTCGTAATAATACACATCGTGCTCTATATCAGCAGAGAATCACTGATCTTCGTCGGACTTGGTACATACCATAGGTGCATACTACAAACGCAAGAGATACACCCTCTGCCCGATATGATATCGGATCCTCTCGCAGTTCAAGTTCAGATCGTGATCTTGCTTTTTATCACAAATGCAAAGAGTATACTTTTAGTTCTTACGATTGCCTCTATATGCATAAACACTCAGCAATGTTTTTGAATCCTGTAAATGACTAATCCTGGTGCTAATGCACGTTGAGAACTACACGGAAGAAACGGCACGAAACGGCACCCCGGCGGACGAATTTTGGCAATATTTCCAGAGGATCACTGCATGTAATATTCAATAAAAAGCCCGTAAGTTTCGGGCTTGCTGTCCTCCAAACCTACCAATAGGCGTACTTATGCCGTCCTATGGGGGCCAAAAGCTCGTCCACGCCCCATAAATCGATATCGATAACGGGCAGGCGTTACCGTAATCTTTCAGGCTTGTCGGTTGGCAGCCAGGGTCCATGTACCGTCATGGGGCCCCCTAAACAGTTTATGGTCAACTATAAAAGTCGATGTCGGCATGGCTTCAAAGATCTTCATGAACATTCAAGTTTGTTATTCCATCAATTTATTGGTAATATTTCTAGGAGATCTTATTCAAACATCCAAACTCGATAACCGAATTCAACAATTCTTGTTTGACCTATTCCGTTGTCATTATGCCAGACTGCTTTTCCAACACACCTTACAATTACCAGGAGCTTGATTATCCATGTTGGGGATCTCCGTTTAAGTTCAATCCTGGAAATATCTATCAAGATTCTGCCCTATCACAACAGCTATACAACCACGATGTGAACACAATCTTGTCGACCCCGATTTCATATCCTAAGGTCTCTACACCTTACGGAATGTCAAGGCCAAACACATCGGTGTTCCAGTCATCCAATACGAAGGCACAACAAGTAGAAACCCCCCATGATTCACTCTCTTTCGAATTGTTAAATGGCCCAGAGGCTATATACAACCAATCGAGGCCTCGCGAGCAATCATCAGCGATCGAACCAAGACAGCAGTCAGAGAAACCTGGCGAAAGTGCCACCCAGTCTATGAGCCCGGCTCATCTGAGCAATAGCCGGCAGTTGGAACATTGGTCAGTCATTATTCGAGCCTCTCAACGGTCTCCCATCGCTAATCTTGATAAAGCCAGCCATATAAATCCAGATACAGTTGCGGATGGCAAGGTTGCTCTTACGAAGGTCACTTTAAAAGCGAAGCTACCTTAATGCGTCATATATCATCCATCCATGTATCACCTAACAAGTTCAAATGTGAGTATTGCGGAAAGGGGCTCAATAGGAAAGATAGATATAAAGCTCATGTTCAAATGGTCCATCTGGGGAAAAGTTAAACCATACATGGACGATTTCAGGGATTCTTTTAGCACATTGTCGACGGGTATCTTAAGGAGGCCACACTATCGCTAGTATGAAATAGATGGTATAAGTCCAATTTAATAGTATTTATTGCCTTTTGACTATTTGGTTGCAGCGTTGCAAATGATATCCTTCTCCGGGCTTTGATATAGAAATTTGAACTATGACATGCCGGCGTTGAACATGAAGGTACCCATTTTGTGGACTGGTACCTGACAGTCTTCAATTCTGATGCTTTAATATGGTACACTGTCAGAAACTTACTACTATTAGAGTCCCTAAGTCCGGACCGCGGATATCTTCCAAGTAGTATTCATAGAGATAACTTTGGATTGGATTGATCTTCGTGGTACAAGTTCAAAGTACATTGATTCAATTATTCATGCTAGTAATCCAATATGCCATTTAAAAAAAAGAGAATATATTCATGTTTTTTCAAATAAAGTCTAGTCCGAATAGCAAAAGACCCCCTCCTTAAAATAGAAGTGTGCGGACATACTTCTGCTTCGGACATTGAACGTAGAGTCCCCCACTAAACCGGAAGAACCAGGACAAGCCATCATTCTAGGACCAGCAGAGCGATTTCACAGCGCGAAATAAACGCCAGTCAAACACATCCTAATGCTATACATAGTACGTCGGGAATAATCAGTGGATTTGATTTACCTCTACGAAATGGTGGGTCGTGGAAGCGCCGACGCTAATGCAGGCTAGTAAGAGCCGCGAAGAGGATGAACTTTGAAGTTCACCCGAAACGCTCAACCTCCTTCAAATATTTCCTAATTATAGAAAATTGGACAACCAGCAACCTATTTAACCCTGTCGAGGATTTCTGGGGTCTGAAGTAGAAATAAAATCTTTCACTAATAAGCTATCGATTTGACTATCAACCTTTCAACTCGTGCTCAAAGTTTCCTGGTCTCTAGTTCTTTTTATATTTGAAAATGGGCACCAGTGGTCTCAGATTTTGGCAAAAAGGAACCAGAACAAATACCAAGCGAAAACGTCTCACACACTATGACTATACAATCGGATGGATCTCTCCACTTGAAGTCGATCTCATAGCAGCACTGGAGATGTTGGACGAAAAGCACGGCAAACTACCTCAATCCCCAGCAGATCCTAACGTCTATCACTTTGGTAGTATTGCTGGCCACAATATCATTGTGGTCGGTCTCCAACGACCCGGAAATTCTGAAGCAGCCATTGTCACTGCTCGGATGCGCATCACTTTCCCAAATATTCGACTCAATCTCTTAGTTGGTATTGGAGGCGGAGTCCCTGTTCGAACTGAACAGGGAATGATTCGACTCGGCCATATCGTGGTCAGTAAGCCCGTTGGCCAGTACTCTGGCACTGTACAATATGAACGTGGAAAATCCGAGGTTGG
This sequence comes from Penicillium citrinum, assembly GCF_028827155.1. Taxonomy (NCBI): domain Eukaryota; kingdom Fungi; phylum Ascomycota; class Eurotiomycetes; order Eurotiales; family Aspergillaceae; genus Penicillium; species Penicillium citrinum. The sequence goes on from NW_026622690.1 coordinate 404,872, forward strand.
AGGATTCCTTCGTTATGGGTTTCTGCCACCACCGCCACCAGTTCTCTTGTTAGCTGCGCAGTCTCTCGCAGCCCACCGAGCGCGTAAACGACAAGATCCATTGATCGAAAATATCCAACGCATTGATACAAATGATCCCAGACTACATCGCTACAGATATCCTGGAGCCGATAAAGACGTTCTCTCCCCAACCATGTATCATCATGGCCAAGAAAGCATATCTTGCGTGGAGAGTGTTTATGACTGTGATATGAGGCAACGGATTCCCAAAAATTCTGTCAGCGACATTCCCGACATCTTAGTCCATAGGGGAACGATTGCTTCTGGGGAATTTCCTGTGATAAATGGCGAAGAGCGGGATCAAATAGGGAAGCAATATGGGGCACTTTGCTTCGAAAGAGAAGCTGCTGGTGCATCAAATAGCTTTCCTTGTCTCGTTATTAGAGGTATATCTGATTATTGCGACTCCCATCAAGATAATCGATGGCACGGTTTTGCCTCTGCGGCTGCGGCTGCTTATGCCCGGGAATTGTTTTTTCATATACCAATATATCAAATGCAGAAGTAGGAGGGAGTTGAGTGTAATTATATTGCGAGAAATTCTAGTTGAACTTGATTTGGATCCAACCACTTTTGTATCTACATAACTTAGTAAATTGTGATGGGAGTAGTATAGAACAGGGAAGTGGATTGCCATCTCGAATTGGGCAGCACTTCAATCCGGAGTGACTCCCATGCACATGGGGGGGATTGGATTGGAATGTGAACTGGGGTTGTTGAGGATATCTCATTGGAAGACACTAAGGAGTGTCACGCGGGTCTAGTAGACTGAATATCTGAATGATCATTCCGCATAACACTCAGTGTACATCATAATATAGTGACGATACTTACCTATACTGACTGATATTTAAGAATAGTATTAAGTCAAAGATGGACCTTGGAACTGGGACTGTAGTTCTTGGAACTTGAACAAACCCACAAACCCAGTGGAGCCAAGTTGAAAAGAAACCAGTTTTGATGGACCAGTCGGACGTCTCAACCAGCCGGCGTGCTTTTTTTGAGTCACCAATTTATCTTATCGCGGGTGGAACCTTCCATTGAAAGGGTGCTTCTTTTCAGCTGGACACGTCACTACGAACTTCAACTTGAATATATTTCCGGAGACTCTGTGTCTCCTTCTACTCTGTTCTTGTTCATACATATACTGCATAATCTCATTCATTATGACCCAAGCTCAAGATAAGCCCGCGGTGGTCTGTGTATTGTGAGTCAATCATTTCCCTCCCCCGCCAATCTCCCCGCGACCCCAATATATATCCTCAACAACACACCCCAAGTCTCGACGAGACAAAGAGATTATCTCCGCCTTAACACGAGATGTACGTGGAATAATACATACTAACAGAAACTCTCTAGCTGCGGTGCTACACCAGGTAATCAACCAGTCCACCTGGAAGCCGCACGAACCCTCGCCCATGAATTCCACAAGAACAATGTCCAACTCGTATACGGCGGTGGTACAACGGGTCTGATGGGTGAAATAGCCCGAACTCTAGTGTCTCTCTCCGGACCAAAAGCAGTCCACGGCATCATCCCACGAGCTCTCGTCAAAGTCTCCAACAAGAGCAGCAACGGTAACGGCACCTCAGAGCAAACAAACGGCGAAGGCAAAGCCGCCGAGAGAGTTATTTCAAGCGACATTGAAGAAACGGGTATTCCCGAGTCAGAATATGGAGTCACGACTATCGTACCGGATATGCATACGCGTAAGCGCCTAATGGCTACGAAGGTTATGGAAGGGGGCAAGGGTTCTGGATTTGTTTCTTTGGCTGGTGGATTTGGAACCATTGAAGAAGTTATGGAGATGACTACTTGGAATCAACTTGGTATTCACCGGGTAGGTGTGGTATTGGTTAATATCAATGGATACTGGGATGGGTTGTTGGCTTGGGTGCGTAATGCAGTCGAGGCTGGATTTATTAGTGGTGAGAATGGTTCTATCTTGGCTGAGGCGAGTGATGTTACACAAGTTTGGCCGAAATTGTTGGAGTATCAGGTTAGTCGGGATCGGATGCAGTTGAATTGGGGTCAAGAGTAAATTTGAAGATACATTTGGATCGGGATATATTATATAGATCCATACATTGCGCAAGGAGCTCGGGGTTCTGAATTCTCTAGGGCTTTCTTTCGGATTACTTTTCCTTCTTCTTTATTTTGTGCTTTCCTTGGTGTTCTACTTCTCTCCGGATTTCGGTCTTTCGGTATCGGTTTTAGTACCATGGACAGCGAGTAGACGATAGAGTAGAATCAATCATAAGCTTCTTGAAAGAAACAAAAAGGAAGAAAAAGAGTCACAGCATAAGCAAAGATTTCATGTCTATGCGAATCATTAAAAAGTCAAGAAATTTATGAGTCGACCTCCATAGTCTCCTCTCCAGCACCCTCTGCTCGCTCAAGAGCCTCCAGCAAAGGCACTGTCTCCTGACCTTCATACAGCTTGAAGCTCTCAACACGACCCTTTGATCCCTCAGGCGCCAACCCAACCACACCAACCGAAGTATTATCCACTGTAAGCTCCTTGTCCTGCGAGAGGGTCTCTTTGAGAGCTCGCAAGCCGTGGGTAATCAGCTCATCACGGCTCGTATCGGCAAACTTATCAAGATTCCGTTCGAGGTATGTACGAGCCATTTGAGAACGAGCACCGATAGCACAGGCAACCATCTCATTTGTCAGGCCCGAGGGCTGGAATTCAAACAGATGCGGACCGGCCTCATCGACACCAGCAACCAATAGACCCACGCCGTAAGGTCGTTTTCCATACTGCTGCGTGTTGATCTGTGCCCGGTCACCAATTTGCGTAACAATACGGTCCAGCGGAATTGGTCGGCCATAGGTCATCTTGGAACCGAGAGATTGCTGCTTCATGAAGTTGGAGAGGACGCGGGCGTCGGAGGCCAGACCTGCGATGGCAATGGCCATGTGGGAATCGATCTCGATGATCTTCTTCTGATAAGAGGAAAGTTCTTCGGCATTACGCTATTTTAAAACAAGGTAGAGGTTAGTAGAGTATCATGGAGGGGAGCTGATGAGAAAACGAACCTTGAGGCCAACCAGCACTACATGTGTCTTGTTCACCAATCCAACAACCACGGATCCTTGCTTCACTGCTTCCTGTGCGTATTCAACCTGGAATATCCGCCCTTGTGGGGAGCTTCATGGCATCTTGTTAGAGCTGATTGTTAATCGCAAAGTGGCCGGGGTCGGTCTTGTTCTTACAAGGTGACGGCATCGTTGTCGTAGTTGTTTCTGAACATCGCGAAAGAGATAGACTAAACTATCTCAGAAATATAGATTATCAAAGAATGAAATCTCACAATCGAATAAGGAGGGGAAAAGAGAAAGCACAACAGAGAAAGGGACTCGAAAGCGGAGATGGGGGAAGCTGAGCCAGGCAGTTGAAGGTGACGCGGTGTGAAGCATCGAGCTCTCGTTGCCTGAGGCCACAACACCCAGTGACCTTCAGGCGCCAACGTCACTCATTCCGCTCTTCTCCAAGCAGCTCTCTTTTCTCCCCCTCGATCCCTGTCAATGGGGTTGTCATCCCTGAACTACTGCGGTAACCCCTCTATCTGATACTTGCGCCGTCACCACATCACTCAAATTCCTCTCTCCGCGACACCCGAACGGGCCTCGGCGACTCCGCAATCATGGCAGCTGGTCTTAAGACTATTATCGCGCTTTCGTTTGTACGCAGAATCACCTCTGTTAACTCACCTTGGTGGAAGAATCAAGACATGCTGACATGGACTAGGTGCTTGCGATTGGATTCCTCCTCGTTATCCTCTCCTCCGCGCTATGGCATAAATACTGGCCTTTGTTGGTCGTAGCCATCTATATCATTGCGCCACTCCCCAATTGGATCTGTGGACGATGTGCCAACCCGGATGATTTTATGGACAGCTCGAGTAATGCAGCGATGGACTTTGGGCGGTTTATGACTGGGTTCTTGGTTCTGACTGGTATTGGTGAGTTGCTTCTCTTCTTATTGCGTCACTTTGCCTATCAGCTATTTCCCATTGGAATACTTGGAAACAATTATGGAAAATATTGTACCAATTCCCTCGAAGGCAGTTCATTTGTTTTTGACTCAACGATGTGATTGCGGTTGTTCTTAAACCATTGCTAATACCCACCTCTAGCCCTCCCCGCAGTTCTAGCCCACAGCGGAGCGATTGAGATCCCAGCCATGATCATGTCCATCTTTGGTGGTCTGCTAATTTACGGAACTATCATCAGCTTCTCTATGTTCTTCCAGGAGCAAGAAGAGTTTTGATTGCGAATTACGGCTTCATGGTTTGGTACAGCCGGTCCTATCTTTCGTTCCTTGAAGGACAAAGAGAGACCCTCTTTGTGCATTTGATTAGCTTTCATGATGATTTCCTTTACGCGATTAGTTTGATTTTCATGTATTGACAATATACTCCGAATGAGTGCCGGAACTGGGTTCAGTCTCAACTTGCCATACTTATAGCTCGCATTGCGTTAATTACGATACTCTGGATGGTTTTTGACACAGTGTATATATATGACTATTCATTTTGATTTCATCTTCATCGATTCTGTTTGTACAGTAGATACATATACAGCATGTATGATCTCATCAGACTGTTCAAAGCTGTACAATCCACGTGACTGCGCGCGTCCAGGCGCGTCGGCGGGCTTGCAGAATGCCGCTGCTTGACCGCTCACTTCAACAACACCACAAAGATGAATGCGAGGGTATTCCAACCTCTGAAGTCTCGAAAATGAACGTCTGGTCAGGGTCTATTACCTTAGATTCAGACCGGCTATTAGAAGGTAAGTTCATGAACACGGATGTCTCTCATACAGTCTGCTGACCCGCTAGGAATCCACTTGATTGACCCGACGTCACATTGGCAATGCGATGTATCCAAAGATAGCAAACTCGAGCTTCGAAGCTTCGTGAACCCAGCATTAATCCCACTTCATGCCCGCGTTGGTCCCAATCTCGAACTGCACGCACCAAACCCAACAACGTCACAATGGCTCCAGCGCAAATTGACCGGCTCAATCTGGCTGAACGAAGATGATTTACACCAGTCATTACAATGTCCTGTTGGCCTTTTGGTCGGCGTAAGTAGCAGTACAATAAGAAAAACCGGTGCTGTTACTTCAGACTTCTTGGTATATGGTGTTTTATCCAGTGCAACATCCTGTACGCGGCCACCCACGCCTCCACGATCGTCACCATCAGAGCCAAACAATACGCAGAATTCAGCAACAAAGCCCTATGAACTGCGGGTGTATGCAGCTCCTCTCTCGGTGACCCTACTCACGCAAGCCAGAGCCTTCCCTTCCCCACCACAGAGCTCTAGCGGCGAACATGGCCCTGCCCCTGCAGAGTTCCTCCCAGATATAAGCTCGCCGAGCCCTAAACGGAAAAGAGTAGCAACACTGTTTGAGAGCGCAGCACAACACCACAGACGCGTTCGCCAAAGAGGCGGCGAAGCCGTCTCACAAATGATGGCGCCGTCAAGACCAAATTCCTCATCGCAAAACATCTCCTCGCTTCGTATAAAGCGAGAACCCGAGGATGACCCGCCAGGTCTGCCAAGTCTCGACCGCATTGCTGCTCGCAGATCACGATCTGTGTCTATTGGAGCAAACCTACACCGACAGGGTAGTTTCCGCAGTGCTCGAGGTATGAACCCCAGTGCCAATGCTGATCCAACAAAGCGTGCAACAACGCCAAATCCATTTCTGGATCCGGGTGCTCGTCGTGGATCACAATCGCAATCCCAGCAAATCCAACCACCGTCCGCATTGTCCTCTTTCATGGAGGAAGAAAAACCTATCACAACGACACCTTCATCCCCGCCGAAGAACCCCGATACTATCATCGCGGAAAACAAAAACCTCATCACAAGAACGATTCTCACTTGTATGCGGCTCTACGGCTTCCACCGTTCCAACACGAAGTCATCGAACAAAGTAGCTGCAGGCGCTGGGGATCCAGACCCAGAAGGATCAAATGCGACTCCAGCGCCGGAGGTATTACGTGCAGAGACACCAGCTCCTAATGCCTCAGCTGATGACGATGAATTTAAGACAATGTATCACGTCACTTACAAAGCAGCCGCATTTGCCTTGCGCAAATACCTGAAAGATCCGGCGGTGACTGGTTGCTCTCCTTTGCTTTTGGAGAAGGGTAAAGCGATGACATGCATTGATGAGCTACTTCGAATCTTCTGCGAAGATCATTGAACGAACTCTTCATCGAAATATTAGGCTATGCCTATGCTATGACTTACGAATTGATGTACATAACTACTCATTTGGATCGGCGTTAGTGTTGGAAGGGCTATTTTGCACGGAGTCATGTTCGAATATCTCGCATAATTACTTAGCAATCATTATTTGTTCACGTCAACATGCAGATATCTTTCGGTAGACCTCCATTTCAGTCTACAGCGCCTTTAAATATAAGATCAAGGTTACCACGGAAAACAAAGAAAAAACCAATAAAATCATAGAATAATTGATCGACGCTAAGCTCCAACAGACAAATCAAAGAAGCGAACATCAGAACTTAAATCCATCATGTCCACGCATAAAGTACAAAAAAAAAATAATCCAATTCGCTCATCTTGCATAACCCAGTTGAGCCCGTCACTAGAAACTCACTACAATGCAAGATTGTAGGTATAGTCGTCCTCGATATTCTGCGAAACCCATAGAACGATTGAACTACCGGAATCAGTATACGTGAGCATAAGTGTCATGGGAGAATACGAATACTTTACATACCTCAACATAACCAATCCATTAGCAACGACATTCGCAATACCAAAGTAAAGCGTTTGAATGGGATAATCTTTAATAAGATATTTGAGGACCATAACCGTCTGAAAAAGTCAGTACCAAATAATTCCTAATCTTTCAAACACAATCCCCTCCACATCCCTTTAAAAAAGAAAGTGGGAAAAGAGATCCACCCCCCCAATGCAATATCCTATGGGAGAGGATGAATATGAATCGCATATGCACTTACCACACTACCAGCAAGACCACCCGCCAAAAGCGCGAATCCAAGGAAAAGCACAAAACGCGCTTTCCAAGCAACTCCACTCCCACTATAGCTAAAACTATCCGCCTGAAGCCGCGACTTCTCAATCGAATTGATAACCAACATTCCTAGCGCCGAGCAAATCCCCGGAATCCAGTCGACGAATTGAATATGCACGTCTGATCCATTGCGGGGACTATGCGAGAAAGATGCGACGTCAATCAGGAAGAAGAAACCTGCGGCGAACTATTCGAGTAGGTGTGGTGTGTTAGTGGGATCTGGGTTTGGGGGGATGTCGCTGCGGCCTGGTTGAGTGGAACTGGACGGGATGGGATGGACTCACCAGTGCGCCGGAGGTGTAGACTCCTGTGTTTCGGACGGCGGAGTTGTTGAGCCACTCTGGCTTTGAGAAGCGGAAGAGACGGTTGCTTGAGACGTCCATGGTGATTGGGTAGTTGTGTTAGTTGTTGGTGTTGGTGATGGAGCTTAGCTGCGGTTTGCGATGACGGAGGGATTGCCGGGCGGTGAGAAATGCTACAGTATTAAAGCATAAGTTTGAAACAATCCGCTGTTGATTTCACATACCGCCTATGGATTATACTATCATTCCTTTACGTTTTGATATGGCAGAAAGAGTGGCAGAAAGAAGGGTAGTCGCAAACTAATGTTCGGGCACTGTACGTATTAGCCCTAAGTATTCGATTTCCAAATTGGTAGTCACTCACTACTTACCATCACCAACCAACTCGTTACTACTGACTAAATGCATTACGACCAGTCTCTATTTAAAGTCATTCTGTCTACTCAAGGGTTACTGTGCACATTCCCCAAATGCCCAGTCATGGCGGCTATCTGATGATGGGCACTCCCGACATGCTCTAAACTCTGATGAATGAATGAATGAAATACAGGCGGGCGGAATTTAATGCTACGCTTGATGGAATATACCTGAACAGCTGATGGGATAAAGCGACACTCTTGAAGAAGACTTGTAAAGACCCAACTCTGGCATCTCCATCTGTATTTATCTAACGGTGATATGGGGTATAGGTGTAATCCCTTCTTCTGGGTTTGTCAGACCTGACGTTATCAGGATCCTTTCTTCTCACGCGCCCACTATTGTCATCGTCGGCAATATAGCTCACTCCATCAGAGAAACTATCTTCTGTCCTTTTATCCCGACGGGACTTAGAGATTCCGTCGCCAATATTCAGATCGAAATCGCCTTCGTCGGCAGTGCGAATATTGATGGATGTCCCTTCCCCAGATCTCGAGGAAAATCTAAGAGTCATGCCATCCGGTACCAAAGTCATAGGCTTCGTTCCAGATGTCTCGCCTGATGTAACGGGTTCGCTTTCTTTTGCATGCGTTTGGGAATCGGGAACTGCTTTGGCGCTTGATGCATCTGGGGAATATCCCCTGTACTCGTAATCCCTCTCATCAAAATAAGCCTTTCCTCTACGCCGGCGGCGAGAATCTGCCACCGTAAGTTGAGCATCGTGATCAAGACCATAATATGATTTCATCTGTCTTCGATTGCGTTGTTCGGGATCATAGTCCAGAACGAAAGGCTCCGAGGCCAATGGTCCCTTATATTCGTAATCTCTTTCATCCCGGTAGGCCTTTTCTCTATGCTGACGGCGAGGATTCGCTACGTTAAGTTGAGCACCACGATTAACTCCATGAAAAGATTTTGTCTGTCTTCGATCATGCTCTTCGGGATCATCATTTTTAACAAAAGGCTCCGAGGCCCATGATGATGGATTTGTGGCGGATTGGGTGCCGATGGGTCTGGGATCCGTAGGGGTCATATCTTGATGTATCTTTGGAGCAAGCTTGCGTACTTGAGCTGGTGGCATCTGATGGCGGAAAACGGCCTCTCTGTCATCTATCCTTTGTTCCTCACTTTCTTCAAAGGCTCGAACTTCTCGGTCAGATCTTATATATGCACGCTCACGAGCTCTGCTAACTCGAGATTGTTCGGCACGTCCTGAGCCCTCGTTGTCATCCAGGCCTGAAAAAGGACCATACAGAGAGGCAGGTCGCGGGGGTTGTCTCGAATAAAGATTCGCATTGGGCCCGTATCGCCGACGGTCGAAAGGATAGTATGGAGTACGGGACTCAGGCTGTTCGTATTCCGACACATAATCAGATTCATCTTTGGGGTCGTCATCAGAAATATAGCGATTAGGAGCTTTGAACTTCTTAGAGCGATGGGGCTTCGAGTCTGCCTGTGATACATGTTGGTCATGATATACGGTATTTGAATGTCGCCGGGACGGCTGGACGAATGGGTTGTATAGTGTCTCAGTACCGGGGATATCAGACCGTGGTTCTGTAGAAACAGGTTCGCGTTCTGATTCCCCATAGTTAATTAGCGCGGACGTATAAGCGTCGGCATCTTCGAAATAGGGTTGACGATGCGATGAACCTCTGCCCATGAGTTCTTCTATAGCCCTTCTTTCCATGTCTGACTCTGATTGTAGTTCAGACTGCACTTGAGAAGATGGGATATCAGCCATGGTGTTTTCTATATGCGCTTGTCCGTCCACAGAGTTCACAGATCCCTCTATGTTTTCCCAGTTTTGTTCTGTCTGAAATTCAGTTCCCTGCGTAACGGATTCATCTGGCCCACCACTCCAGCTCGGATTAAGGTGATCGTTGATAGAGCCTTCACTAAAATCAACAGACAGCGAAGATTCCAAACTACCACCAGCTGTACTCTGAGCGCGAGCAAGCCCACCGTCAACTTTTTTCTCATTGACATCGTCATCATCAGGAGTTGGCAAGACGAAAAGGGCCAGTTGCTGAAGATGTCTCGCTAGATGCTGTTGGAAACGAACTGGACTCGAAATAGGTGGCTTTTTGCACAGTGGGCATTTCTGAGGAGAGGATATTGACCGTTCTGACAATTTGGAAATTACTTCTATCTGGTCTTCTGTAAGGTCTTTCTTATGGAACTGTTCGACGTGACCAAGGAAGAGTGACTCAGTCTGGAACAAAGAGGAACAGTCGTTACAAAACCATTCTCGTCGATGAAATTGTCGTTCATGCTCTGCCCACTCAGTGTAACTATCGTAAAGCTGATTTGGTTTAGCGCAGTCACCAAATGTGCATATATACGGCCTCAAATCTCCGTAAACGTGATACTTCCAGTCTTCAATGGTCTCAAAAATGACTGCCTGGTAGCAGTAAGGACAGAAGATAGCTCTTGAATTTGGTAGCTCTTCAGTAGCTACTAGTGCTCGTCGACGTGGAGGTGGTGGTACTCTAATAGTTTCTTTATGTTCCCCAGTGGTGGATGTCGCTGCTGAGAACCTCGTTCGTCCTGATTCAGACGTAACGTCGACTTCGATGGGCCGAATGGTTGAAACAGTAGTATTCTGCGTCCATTTTGTCGAGATACTTTTTCCAATAGACCTAGCTTCGATACTTCCAATTTGCATAGTCTGTTTGGTCAGGTCATCTTCCTCACTGTGCTTGTCTACAGCGTCGTCTATATGACTCGAAATCTTCTCTACATGATACTTATGGTACGCTAGTAGTTGACGACGCTTGGTGTTTGCTTTGCCGAGACGCTGGGCGAGAACACTGTCAGGGGAAATGCCAAACTTGGTTGCAACATGCTGAATATCGTGTGGCTCAAAGTGACTGAGATTGATACGCGATGCTTTGGCGGTTCGATCACGGTGCGCAAGATTTTGAAGGGCCACTGAGAACTTATACCTGCATTCAATTAATAACGAAATCCTTGGGCCTCAGAATAATTTGGGTACAAATGCTACTTACAGACTGGTGACTGTAAATTGAATATCTTTCAAGTATTCGTCAAGTCTTGAATGCTCATTGCTTTCGGCTTTGATTTGCTCCCAAAAGTTATCTCCGTCCGAATCTTCCGATTCTGAATCATTTGGTTTAAAATCGGTAAAGTAGAAAATTTTCTCTGCAGAGTACTTGCTCTCTTCGGGTAATAAACGAATTGCTAAAAAAGAATGAGTATAAGAAAACTGGAGTCTCGAATACCACATACCTCCTTTGAGCGCTTCAGAGATATCATGGATATGGTTCTGTACTTCATGACGTAGGCTTGAGGCTTCTCTAAGCCTGTGGTCTAGCGAGAGCCTATCGCTTGGTTTACGATGAGCTCCGAAATTGCCCACCCAGACTCTGAATCTGCCCAAGTCATCATCCAATCTAGACCTGTTTTCTTCTCCAGCCGGTAGAAGTTTCGATAGTGAGATAAAGTGGGCGAAACATTGGTTAGTTAGGCTTGATATAGTGGAATCAGTCTCAGAGTCCATTGTAGAAACGACTTATGGACCGGCGTTTCTATTTGCATAAGCTGTCGTTGAACGGTGGAGTAAACTCCTTGAGATGTTTAGAGATGAGACTTTGGCAAAATAGGGTTTTATGCCTTTATAACTGTTGAAATTCAGGATATTTGGCGTTCCTCCCGAATAGCATGTCAAATGAAGATAAATCAAGTATCATTGTGTGCTGGTGAGATCTATTTTGTTCCTGGAAATTCGATATCAATTCCGTTTCAGCCGCAGCGGGGTTGATGTGTTGTCTATGAGCCCCTCTTGTAATCCTTGTCAGAGACCACACTTCGTTTCCACCTTTCAAATTCATCTTGCTACTCTGCCTGAATTGCTTTGAACTATTCAAACCAGCTCTAACGAGCTCTGACTCAACTTCTTATCCGCGATGAGCGGCTTTGAGATAGTTGGAGTCGTCTTGGGCGTTTTCCCGCTTCTCATAGAAGGCGTGAAGTTCTGTACGGACGAAACAGGATTTCTGAATGATATTTTCCATTATGAGCATGTTTTGAGACGTATTGGTCGGAGTTTATCTCGCGAGCAGGCACTATTCAGAACGTCGTGCGAGCGGTTCATGGAGGATATTGCCAGTCAATGCGGTGCCGGGGAAGACGAAGTTGCAGAGATGATGAAAAACGCCTCTGATCCAAGATGGCGTTATGGAAAGCTTTGTACGGAAGATATATTCAGTCAGAAATCAGTCCAGGAATACTTGGAGACTGTGGAGGATATGAGCTACGAACTGGATAAGGTCAAGAATGTGTTTGCAAAGTATGGAGATGGTGATCAAGTATGTCTTTACTTACTGGAGTGATATCTTCTAGATCCTAATTGCAGAGTTATAGAGTGGCCATTCGTACAGAAAGATCCGAAGACGCCAGTGGAAAAAGATCATACTGGCGATCAAAAAAGACGATATCAATCGCAGCTTAGACGAGGCTGCCCGTCTAAACCGCTTTCTAGTACAACTAACACAGCAAAACCAACCTGCTCTCCCATCAAGACGCCGATTTTCAAGTCAATGTAGCACGAGACACTACTCTCTAATTCGTGCTCATGCCATCGACCTATATGAGATCCTCCAAGAAAGATTCCCAAGCTCCCCCAGTTGCAAATGCTTACTGCGACACGACGTGAACATGAAACTAGAATTTCGCAGTGCAAAGACTCTCAAAGAAGGGCTTTTCTTTCGAACCATATTTACTTCTGACATGGCACTATCGTCACCACGAAATTGGAGAGAACTAGAACTAGAACCCTGGGAAAATATCGAAACAAGTCTCTGTCGAGAACCTCCTCACAACACACGAGTTAAATTCACCATCGTTCCATCGTCAAGTTCAGCATCGAAGATTTCCTACCAGAATATTTCAGACCTCTGCGCGACTGTTATGATGCCACGCTCATCACAAGATTGGCTTGGTCTCATTGCCAATAGAAAAGGTATCCAGCACCGAATTCGAGCTATTGATTATCGAATGCGTTCGCCTAGCTTCCAATGCATTGAGATCGTCACATTGGCAGAGGTCCTTCAAGACCCATCTTTCGGACAAGAAAATCGATATCGAGTAGGTCTGAAATTGGCTTCCACGGTAATGCAACTTCATGCAACAGCATGGTTGACTGACTACTGGAGTAAACACGACATTGCATTTTTTCGATCACAGGACGGAAAAGTCGACTTTGGAAGTCCCTTCATACGTCGCCATTTTCAGAGTCAAGTACAGAATCAAGCGTTTGATTTGACTGGTTTGGCAGATAATCTGCCAAAAACGCGTCCCATAGCTTCAATACCATGCCTTTTCTCTCTTGGTATTGTTCTTTTGGAACTGTGGTATAGAGAGCAATTTGATAACCTCAAGAATGATTATGAGAGGAACATGGTGAGTGTGTTACAATGACCTTCTTCAACTCTGATGACTGACCTTATATTAGCCCTCAGAGTTCTCGGATCATGTTGCATCACGGCGATTAGTGGAGGAAATGGATTGTCTTCCAAATTATACGCACAGCGTTTTACGGTGTTTATTTGGAGTCGACGCTGCATATAATTCGTTAGTGGAGGAGAAATTACGAGACGAGGTTCAGGAAAAGATCCTTTCGCCTTTGGAAGAAGATTTGAAATTTTATTGTGCCAAAGAATCGATAGAAGATTGCATGTAATATAAACTTGAGCTCTCTAAGAGAAGTTATTCAATATGACATCATCCAGGTAACTCTATTCAAATCATAGCTTCATCAATTTGATAGGACTAATGTCCTGGGGTATATACATGTACATAACCAATGACTTTTATGCCTTGCGAGCATGCGTAATCACGTATTCAGCCGGGCCCAACGAGTCGTCTTTTCCTCGCTGCCTCAAGGACTAGAACAGGCAAATCGGTAACCGAGTATCTCGACTGTAAGGAAGTGATGCTAGCTCAAGGCGAGCCGCCACTCGTCTCGCCAGCAGAAGAAGCGGGCGAGTAAGTAAATGAAAGACCCAGTCTTCCACTTGAATAGGTGTGCGAAAATCACTAGACCACAAAGTAGTCTCTCAAGCCGACTCAACAGGGTGAGCACGAAGCTGATCCATAATCTTGTCGATGGCTTCCATATCTGCGGCATCAACTTTGTCTTTCGAGTAGTTCTCCGGAAGACTCTTGATAAGCTCGTTCAGAGCAGGCTGGTAGTTTCGTACAGCAGAGGAGAGAGCGTAGACGGATTTCTTGCGGGTAGCGGGATTGGAATCTGATGTTGCAACTGTGACGAGAGTTGGGATGGCATTTAAGACAATGAGCTGTATACTTGTCAGTTTGTTTCTATTCTGGTCCTCTTGCATGGTGGAAGTAGTGGAAGCAGTACTCACCTTATCCTGAGCCTTTTCATTATTCTGCACCGCAGTACCAATACACCAAGCAGCCATACGGCGCATATCAGCCTCTTCATGCTGAAGCAGTTTCACCAGGGGAGTCCACAGACCCAGTGGTTCCAAATTGTTGGCGTTATCAATAGATTCGATGAGTTGTTCGAAATTGTCAAATGCGATCATTTTGTTCTCGAGATCTGCCTCGTCAGAGAGGAGTAACTCCATAGCGGCTTTCATGAGGTCTGCATCAGATGGACCTCCCATGAGTGAATTGATCATATCCGGGGTCAAGTTGCGCGAGAGTTCTTCGGCGGTTGGAGGGGCAGTGAGGGAACCGTCGGCATTCTGTTGCTGGGAGTTTTGCACACTCCATTTCAGGAGCTTGTTCATTTGAGGATCCATTGTGAAGTAGATTTGAGGGTATTGATACAATCAGAGGTGTGTACTGATATGTATTTTATAGTGAGTGTATGTATGCTCCGTCTAAGTGGGCAAAAGATCGAAATTATATGCAAGCCCGCCCGATGATATAACCAGCCCGCCGCGCTAACCCAAAGAATCGACTAGACTCTTCTGGTGGAGTCCACAGTCACGTGGTGTCAGCTGGTTACTTATGTCAGCATCTTATGTCAGCGATGTATATCACGTGACTCCACACCGTCTCGAAATGGCGGTAAATGGGGGGGCGGTCTGCATCGAATGAGGTGAAGTGGCATTTAGGGGCAGTTTATCAATTAAGAACACTCCAGTACAGTAGGTAAGTCATGTTACCCCAATGTTCTACTGTGAGTGGTGACATTCTTGGGAGGTGAGGAGGTGTATACAGTAAAAACTAGTCAAGTACCATTAAAGTACTCCGTGGCATTCCAGAGTGATTTGTTGCAGCGAAAGGAGGGGTTTCTATACTTAGAAGTGACCTTTTTCTGGATTTGCCTCGTTCCCAAGTGTACAGCCTCCCCGCCACCATACGACGAAAGCTTGGATTGATACGATTACGCAGGAAGGGTAAGGGTCAATTATGGAAGCCTGGGTCTAAACATTCAGGCGCCCAGATTCAATCCACTGGGTCTCTTCATCCATTGGACCATTTCCATTGATGGACTCGTGGCGTAGAAATGGGTGATGCCGTATGTGATGATGCTTATGTATGTAGTGTACATAGCGGTGATAAAACATATTGTACGCCCCACGAGGATACGCAATCCATTGAGATAGACAGTAATCATATATAATTATAATTCTGCCTTGAATAGATCCAAGGAATTATGAAATGTGACCATGAACCAAAGTTATAACTGAGTATAAAAAGGAGGGACGATCGGAAGGGTTAGTCGAGGCTCCTCTCTGCGCACACACCAGCGTGGCCCAAGTCCAACCTTCTCCCCTCCTCTCCACTTCTTCCTCTTTCCCTTCCCTCTTCCCTTCGTCTATACTCATTTCTCTCTCCTCCTCCTCCCTTTCTTCTCCTCTTCATCTCCTTTTCTTTTAATCTATCTCCTTTCTCTCAGTCACAATGGAAGGTACGTACTTGGATTCTTATTTCTCCCCCACGACAGTCCCTTAAAGAGGCCACCTCACC
Organism: Penicillium citrinum; assembly: GCF_028827155.1. Classification (NCBI taxonomy): domain Eukaryota; kingdom Fungi; phylum Ascomycota; class Eurotiomycetes; order Eurotiales; family Aspergillaceae; genus Penicillium; species Penicillium citrinum. Next base: position 420,711 of record NW_026622690.1, read on the forward strand.
CCCTCATGTCAACTGCAATTCCCCCCCCCCAATAGCTGGGGAGAGCTGATCCTGAGTCTGAGCCTCTCAGCCTCTATGGTGGTCATTCGTCCATATGTATGATCTCAGTGACTAATGCATCTCATCATCAACAGAGGAAGTCGCTGCTCTCGTTATTGACAATGGGTATGTGCTGAGTTCAACCTGGTCACCGATCGGTTTTGTTGGTCCTGCGTGTTTTGGGGGTTCTTGCCAGCCCGTCCCGGTCGCGCCCCAATCCATCCATCATCTTCCCCCCCCCTTAAATTCGCCGCCCCGGCAAATTGAGTCCCAATCGCACACCAGGATGCTTCAACCGATCGGAATGATGGGTATCTAAAAAGAGGATGTATTTTTTTTTCTAACTGATGATTTGTTTCTAGTTCGGGTATGTGCAAGGCCGGTTTTGCCGGTGACGACGCACCCCGAGCTGTCTTCCGTAAGTACCACACAATGCCTCTCCCCTCTCTTTTCCCGCCCCTCAGTGGCTGCCATACAATCCTCTCCCCTCCTCCTTGCTCAGTTCCGCCCTTACTTCGGATGACATCTTCCGAGAACGAGGTGCCATTCTGATAAGGTTGAATGGGGTGGGGAAAATGGGCAAAAAGCAACGTGGAAATTAGATAGTCTGTTTTGAAGAAAATAGGACACTAACATCGTGATTAGCCTCCATCGTCGGTCGTCCCCGTCACCATGGGTAAAGATTCCCTTTCCCCCCAAGACTATATTGAGAGTTCCAATTGCGGGAATATCGAAATGTAATTTGTCAGTCAACAGGGTTTTTGGGCTAACATTTATAACCAGTATCATGATCGGTATGGGTCAGAAGGACTCCTACGTTGGTGATGAGGCACAGTCTAAGCGTGGTATCCTGACTCTGCGCTACCCCATTGAGCACGGTGTTGTCACCAACTGGGATGACATGGAGAAGATCTGGCACCACACCTTCTACAACGAGCTCCGTGTCGCACCCGAGGAGCACCCCATCCTCTTGACTGAGGCTCCTATCAACCCCAAGTCCAACCGTGAGAAGATGACCCAGATTGTCTTCGAGACCTTCAACGCCCCCGCCTTCTACGTCTCCATCCAGGCCGTCCTGTCCCTGTACGCCTCTGGTCGTACCACCGGTATCGTTCTTGACTCTGGTGACGGTGTCACCCACGTTGTCCCCATCTACGAGGGTTTCTCCCTTCCCCACGCCATCTCCCGTATCGACATGGCTGGTCGTGATCTGACCGACTACCTGATGAAGATTCTGGCTGAGCGTGGTTACTCCTTCTCCACCACTGCCGAGCGTGAAATTGTCCGTGACATCAAGGAGAAGCTCTGCTACGTCGCTCTTGACTTCGAGCAGGAGATCCAGACTGCTTCCCAGAGCTCCACTCTGGAGAAGTCTTACGAGCTTCCTGACGGTCAGGTCATTACCATCGGTAACGAGCGTTTCCGTGCTCCTGAGGCTCTGTTCCAGCCTAACGTCCTGGGTCTGGAGAGCGGTGGTATCCACGTCACCACCTTCAACTCCATCATGAAGTGTGATGTTGATGTCCGTAAGGACCTGTACGGCAACATTGTCATGGTACGTTTCAGAATTTTTACTCATCCCAACTTACTGCCAATGCTAACTCAACTCACTTTAGTCTGGTGGTACCACCATGTACCCCGGTATCTCCGACCGTATGCAGAAGGAGATTACTGCCCTTGCTCCCTCTTCCATGAAGGTCAAGATCATTGCTCCCCCCCGAGCGCAAGTATTCCGTCTGGATCGGTGGTTCCATCCTGGCCTCCCTGTCCACCTTCCAGCAGATGTGGATCTCGAAGCAGGAGTACGACGAGAGCGGTCCTTCGATCGTTCACCGCAAGTGCTTCTAAGCTATTTCCTAGCTTTGATCGTCTTCGCTCGTACTTTCCTGGTGTATCAAAAGGCAGGATGGAGGCGGTGGATCGCAAGCGTTGTTGGACTCGCATTACCAAGCGGATAGCCTGAAAAATGGAAATCTCGATTTTAGTGGAATAGAGTCGGTCGTTTCGTTTCTTCTTTCTTCCTCCTCGACGTCGATGGTTTCCTTTTCCTTTTTTCTCCTCCCCCTTTCCTCTATCTTGTTCAGTTTATTTCTCTTGTACGTGCGGGTGCGAGTCATCTTCGCGGACCACTCCCCCTTTCGAAACTCGGAAAATAGTTCAAACCCTCGTCGTTATTGACGATCTGGTGTAGGTGAGGATGTGATGTACATGGGAGTTGGCACAGGTCGCGTTCCTTTATGTTCTAGCCTTATGCGTTGTATCTCCGACAAATTGTTTCTTGAGATTGTGTTCTTGTAGCATTGTAGTCTAAGTCGGTATATCTACTAGTACTATGTATGCACATACCTCTTAAGTCGACGAATAGGGTAAATGCTAAGTCGATTGGGTTCGTCTTTAATAAAATCTGAAACGAGGAGATCCCCGTGGGGCGTACTTTATACCGACTACATGCACTATGACTTCCCCAGTCATTGTCAACGTTATTCGTACTACGAATATAGTAGGCAATACTGCTATTCCTACTCTTTTACTTCAAGTTGAAGTTGTTAAGATAGTATCTCATAATGGTAAAATATATCTAAAATACCCATTGACAAGTATATATGTATATCATTTCCATACAAAATTCGCATCAATCATTGACTCGTCCCTTTTATCCTAAGTATCAAAAAACCAAAAACAAACAACAAGAACCAAAAAAAAAAAATTCTCAAAATGTACTACAACTACTAGTTGTAGTAGAGAATCACTCAATCAATCTACATCCATGTATCACTTCAGACAGCCCAAGACTCCAATCCAGAGAGAACACATCCCTCTTCACCCTCAGCCCGAGCCCGCAATTCACCAATGCGATAAACATTCTCACCCTGAGACTCGAAGCTCTGACGAACAGCAGCCTCAGAAGCAGGATCAACAGCGATAATCATACCAATACCACAGTTGAATGCACGAGCCATCTCAGCCGCAGAGACATTACCCGCACGCTGAAGCCACGAGAACACAGGGGGGTTGAGCCCAGGTACTAACGTCAATTGAAGCGGTCAAGGTAGAAGGAAGCATACGGGGAACATTCTCAACGAGACCACCACCGGTAATATGAGCCAGACCCTTGATGGCAGATGGGTGGGAAGCGAGGGCATGAAGGATGGGTTTCACATAGATACGTGTAGGAGTGAGGAGGGCAGCGCCGAGAGAGACGTTGGCGGTAGATTGACCGGGCATAGAGAAGGGGGCGGGATCAGTGTAATTCAGACCTGCGCGTTCAACGATCTTACGGACGAGAGAGTATCCGTTTGAATGGGGACCTGATGAACCCAATGCAAGAAGGACGTCACCTGCACGCATTGAGTCTGTGTGAGGGAGGATCTTGCGAGCGTTGTCACCGGTAGTATTGATTGCGCCTACAGCGGCACCGACGGCATCGTATGAATCGTCGACGAAAAGGCCGGGCATTTCGGCTGTTTCACCTCCGATAAGAGCACAACCTGCTTGAACACAACCCTCCGCTACACCTGTGACGAAAGCTGTCGCGGTGGGAACGTCCAAGTGACCGCAAGAATAGCAGTCCAGGAAGAAGAGGGGTTCAGCGCCTTGGACGACGAGGTCGTTTACATTCATGGCCACGAGGTCAATTCCGACTGTGTCGTGGATACCGACTGCGTGAGCGATCTTGAGTTTAGTTCCGACGCCATCGATTGCGCCGATGAGGGTGGGAGAGTGAGGGTGATATTGGGAGTTGGCGGCTGGCAGAGAGAAAAGGCCGCCGAAACCACCGATCACGGCGTCAGTGCCGGGACGCTTTGTGCGGGCGACGGAGCTCTTGATACGGTTGACGAGCTCGTTACCGGCATCAATGGAGACACCGGCTTGAGCGTAGGTGAGAGAAGTATCGGCAGTCTGGCGGAAGGCACGGTGAGCAATGTCCTTGCGGTAGAACATGCCGTCGAAGTGGATAGTCGCGACGCCCTCGTAGCTCTTGGATACGGCTTCTTCGAGGGTAGCGGCTGTGGCTGTAGCGGCAATTACACGGCCACCGGAGGTTTGCAGCTCGTTGCCGGAGAGGGTGGTGCCGGCGTGGAAGATGAGAGTGCCGGCTGGGGCAGGGTCCAGGATAATGGTCTTGCCCTTGGCGTAGGAGCCGGGGTAACCACCGGCAACGGCGACAACGGTGGTGGAGTAGTTGTCTTCGACCTTGACGGAGACACCATCGAGCCAGTGCTCGGTACAGGCAACCATGATCTGAGCCAGATCGGTGTCCTTGCTCAGCAGAGGCAGCAGAGTCTGTGTCTCGGGGTCACCACCACGGACATTATATTCCAGGACCTTGGGACCGTTCTTGGTCATCATGAGACCAGTGAAAAGAATACCGACAAAAGGGAATCCGTCCCGACGCATACCATCGATGGAAGGCTGAATGATAGTGCGGTCAATCTGCTCGCGGACTTCCTTAGGCGCAATGCGAGTAGGCGCATAGCATCCCATACCACCAGTGTTAGGGCCTTGGTCACCATCGAAGATGCGCTTGTGATCTTGAGCCGGGGGCAGAGAACGAATAGTGTAACCATCACTGAAGGTGAGCACACTCAGCTCATCGCCCTCCATGAACTCCTCAATAACGACCTCGTCACCAGCCTTGCCGAACTGGTGCTCGAGCATCATCTCACGCAGGGCCTGGTGAGCTTCCTCCTTGGTGGTGGGGATAACGACACCCTTTCCACCGGCCAGACCATCAGCCTTAATCACAACATTGTGGTTGACGGAGTCGAGGTATTTGGCAGCGGATTCGTAGTCGGAGAAGTTTCCAAACTCAGCGGTGGGGATCTGGTGACGCTGCATAAAGTCCTTGGAGAAAGTCTTGGAGCCTTCCATGCGGGCAGCAGCCTTGGAGGGACCGAAGCATCGGATACCAACTATTTAGAGAAGAGCATCTTAGTAAGGGCTATATAACGAAATAGAATAAACAGGGCATGTTTGAAGTGGGAACTTACCAGCCTGGAAGTAACCTTGGATACCATCGACGAGAGGAGCCTCTGGACCAGGGACAACCAGGTTCACCTTGTTCTCCTGGGCAAAAGCCACAAGTCCAGGGTAATCATCACCCTTAACATTGGCATTGGCAATCTTGCTAGACACACCCAGACCAGTACCACCGTTTCCGGGAGCGACATAGACGATATCGACCAAAGGTGACTCGCTCAATTTCCAAGCCAGAGCATGTTCACGGCCACCATTGCCGACAATGAGAACGCGCAATTGTTCCGAAGCCATTGTGAAAGCCGTATCTCGAGTGACTGTGAGGAAGTTAGCGATTGTGGGAATCTACGAGTCCACAAGTGCAGTCCACCGCGGGGTATGCCCCTCCTCTACACCAGATTGGTAGGTCGTGAAGCGTCGTTATATAGGGGGTAAAGGAAGGAAATAAGGTAGGTAAGGGTAATTGTGGCCTTGGTAAAATTAATTACTTACCTCGAGAAACCTGATAGGCAACTGCAAAGGGAATGGATGGCAGTTGTGAAGGACGCTTGTAGTTCGGACTGGATGACTTTTTTTTTTCTGCCGGCGGAACGATTTTCTCCGCTGATTGCGCGGAGTCATTCGATTCTGGTGGATACGCTTTACTAGTAACTAACAGTTTGTTTGAATTGTATGTCCATGGTACGACTTTGATTTTTTACTTGGGAATATAGTATATAGTACTATTTGATTCTTCTCTATTTAGGATTAGTACTCATATCAATTGAGTGAAATATTCTTAGGTCTGTGTTGTACATCTACGAGAAAACTTTAAATCTGTAAGCAGATCTCTATATTTCTCACTGTTAACCAGGTAAATCAACCAGGCACAGTAGTATCGAGTGATAAACTACCCAAATTGACCATCACTGATCTAAACATCATTTAAATGACCCTAAATCGATATCCACTAGGATATTTATATTGGGCAGAGTATTGTGTATCGTTAATATTTACAGTAGCTTTGTGCCTCAGGCAGCACTAGGCGGTGGCAATTGGCAGAAAAAACATCGGCGCGGAGGTTTGCAGAAAGTCCAGTCTTGCGATTATATTCAAGGAGGCAATTCCTTTGTTCTTCTTTGCGATCCTCCTGAATTGGAGATTCCAGCAGACCGAATGCTTCGCGTCTCACCTCGGTCTGTCTCAGGCCCAACTCGAGGCCATGTCTGCTTCTCCTGTTTAGCCCTCCGATCCGGCGCGCAAGCCAGATTGCGCCAACTACATACAACACCCGTGCTTTTCTCCAAGCACAAGACCGCAAAGACCAACAAACAGTGGAACAAGAATACTGGTGGTCCAGACACGGTAAGTTATTTGTATAAGGTTTAGCCTAAGTATGTGAAACAGATCTGACCTGATATGTACTATCCAGATACCGAAGCATCGCAAGCATGATCGCAAAACATCTCCACCAAAGCCGGACTCCTCTTCGGATCAACCCTCCAATAAACATGTACCTGCTCAGAATGGGACACAAGACGCGGGAGGTTCGAACGAAGCTACCGAGGTGAAGGATCAGATCCTCACTGCACTCACTATGACCCAAAATCGACATCCCCCGAGAAGAGTATTCCCAGGCCAAGGGACAAAGAAGAGAAAGGAGACGAATGGAGAAGGCTCAAGTGTTCCAAGACACGTGGTGAAGAGCATTGCTCACAAGTACAATGGATCAGTGAACTCAGCAAGCCAGAAAGTGGAAGGTAAGTTTCAATCTTCTTTTCTGCCCCTTCGCGGATCGTACTGATAACATATCTTTCTATATAGCACTGGATGTTCCTATGGCTCCTGTTCCGGGTCTTTCATTTGGTCTTGATCGAGTACTGTTCAAGTGAGTTAGCCAGTCAACCTCCATTATAGCACTGATACTAATCTTCTTTAGTCCTGGTGTTTACCATCTTCGAGATCCCCGTTCCCGCGTCTACAACTTCGACCCTTACCTTGGCTCGATCATGCCCGTGACAGAATTCGATTTCAATACCTTGAAGGATTACGTTACTTCTTCTAAAGATGACGCTCTCCGCGACGTTGCTATCAATGCAAAGAAGAAATATATCGGGTCTTCGTCCAGCATGACTTCCGTCCTTTCCCACTTCCACTACCTTCTCTCCTCTTGGAGAGAAATCGACATTCGTACCGTATCTCAGGGCTTCCCAGAGAAATCTCGCAATTTCACTCGCCTCCTCCGATCTCCAGCTGCCATGTTCCTCCATTATCAGGACGGTGTGTACGCAATTGATGCAGACAAGGAGTTTGATTCGGCCAATATACTTATGAATCTTGGAAAATCCATGGAGAAGCTCCTCACTCTGCCAAAGGAGGAATTTGAACGTTACCGTCGTTCCCACGAGAACAAGATCTCCCCCCGAGGAGGAAGAGATGATTCCAGAGTCATACCATTACTCTACATATGGTGACTTCGTGATGCGATCACAGCTGGACGCCTATGACCCCCGCCTCCCCGGAACAGGCATGTTCGATCTCAAGACCAGAGCCGTCGTCTCCATTCGCATGGACGCGAAGAACTTCGAACAGGGACTGGGATACGAGATCAAGGACCGCTACGGGGCCTATGAATCATATGAGCGTGAATTCTACGACATGATCCGCGCTGCTTTCCTCAAATACTCCTTGCAAGTACGTATTGGTCGTATGGACGGTATTTTCGTCGCATTCCACAATATCGAACGCATCTTCGGATTCCAGTATGTCAGTTTACCGGAAATGGATCAAGCCTTACACGGTCAAACCGATACGACACTGGGAGACACCGAGTTCCAACTCAGTCTAGGACTATGGAATGAGATATTGAACAAGGCAACAGAGAAATACCCCGAACAATCTCTCCGTTTCCACTTCGACACTCGCGACACCGTCACTCCATGCATGTATATATTCGTGGAACCCGTCACCAAAGACGAGATCCACGCCATTCAAAACAAAAACAAGCATGAAATCGAGGCTTATCAAAACCGCCTATTGAACATCATTCCAAAGAACGAACCAAAAAGCCAGGTCATCGAGCCTAAAGTCCAAGACCCCAAGCCCGAGAGCGAGCCCGAAATCAAACCCGAAACCGAATCAACAACCCTTGAAGCCGAACAAAAGGCCAAAGAATCACCCGCCATCTACGACTCCTCTCTACCCCCAGACGAAACATTCAATTCAACCCCCAAAACACCCGAACCACAGGGACCACTCCTAGCCTTCGTCTTAACAACCAAGAACATAATCAACGGCAAACCAGCAAACAGACCCACAAACTTCACCTCCGCAGACCTGTGGACCGTTGACTGGGAATTAAGCGAATTAAATGATAAACAAAGTCGTCATTTATACAAACAATGCCAAGTTCGACGCGAAAGAGCAATGGCCGATAGAGGCGAAGATGAACTCGACAGCGCTGCAAACCTCTACCTACGAAATCTGCAGAAACTCGCCCGTGACGGACGAAAGTATCGTGATGAGGAGGATAAACGTGATAAAGAGGAAGGTGTTGTTGTCTTGAATGGTGCGATGTAGAACATTAATTTACCTCCAGGTATAAAGAAAACTCAGAAGGGCTATTTGTCTCTAGGATTGTAATTGTATGCTGGTTGGCGGGGAGGGAATATTTCGATACCTATTTGAAAGAACCTTGTGCTTCTTACTATGTATATTAGAGATTTGTTGATTACGCATTGGGGTCTGTGAAGATTTTGTTTATATATGATGCATTCTGGCATTTATTGATGGAGTTTTGAAATTTGCAAGTACTATATCAGTTTTCTACAAACGAGTTATCCACCCTTAAAAACATTTTAAGCAACAGTTCAGAAAGCATATTGTGAAGCTACGACACTTTAACTACACCAGAAACATTAGTGCTACCAGCGTATAGAATGAATGATTCAATATCTGTATATAGTATATTCACTCCCATTAACATTACCACTATCATGGATGCAGCAGAGCAAAACACAAAAAAAAGACAAGATCCCCCAATCCACATGCATACGTGCACGAAGACAAAAGACTCATATAATTTCACGGTCACATTTAGTAGCCCTAACGGGTAATAGTAGGATATAAAACGGAGAGAACCGCGCGCCAAACCAGTTCACGCGAAAAAGAAAAAAGCAATAAAGAACTCCGTCGCTGCGGAACGCCAACCAAAATGATTTCCATGAGGATCCTGTCATGGTCAGAGAAAGAGAAGAGAAGGAAAACGAGATATGAAGGGTCGAAGCAGGGGCAAGATAAGACAAAAGTAAAACGGAAAGAGTCAGGGTATCGAATCGAGGGTAAAGTATTCTGCCAATACAGAATGAAGTTCGATGTTGATATTAATGCGGATGGAGAGAAATATGACAATTCACAATGGAAGAATGCCATCCGAATCTCGAAAACGCATTTTGAGCGATACGCCCCCAAAAATGACATATAAGAATCGCGAAGGACTCAGGCAAGTTCCCCAAAAAATAAGGAGCACATACAGTAAGATATGTTGTAACAATTGTAAAACTCCAGACAGGACTACTGAAGTTCCTGCAAATCGAGTTTCGGCGGGGCCCAGTCTAACTGTGGAGGACTATCATTCGATACACAGACAGGACGCATTGAATCAACTCGTCGACGTTCCTTGGAGGCACTTCCAGTAAGGAAATTCCGAAGAGTAGACGAAGCTGTACCATATGTACTGCGCGCACTGCCGGTACCCGTTGAAACAGTGCTAGAGCTTCGGGCACTGCGAACGCTGCTTGCTTTATTTACTGCCGAAGGTAGAGATGGGACGGGAAGGGCGAGACGTGCAGATGATGGACTTGCTGAACCATATCCCGGTGATAAGATTTGCGACGCTTTAGCGGTATGTGGTCTCAGGTTCGGCACACTTTTCATTCGACTGGCTGTTTTGGATGATGTTGTTGCGGCTGGCACTGATTCACGACGCTCCGTTGAAGGTAGGGCCGTGACTTCATTGTCGAGGTGGATTGCTGTGGTTGATTCGTCCGGGGGAGAGGCTTGGACCTCGTCTGCAGAGACGGCAATTTCAAATTTGAAATTGTCGAGCATCGTTCCTAGACTTGCTGCGGTAGCAGGACGTCCATCACTGGCCGTGTCATCCATTTCGACATCTTCAATACCGTGAGCAATATTATAATTCCGAAGGAGATATCGGCGTTGTCGAGCAATTTCACCGTCCCATTTGCGTTGGAGAGACTGCAAAATCAACTCCACATTTTGAGCGGCGATGGGCGAACTCTCCAGGGGAGATGCAGAGAAGCTGGCTTGGTTTTGCTTGTTTGAGCGGTGGCCCTTTGCGCCCATGGCTACGTGTAGAGATCGACGAATCGAATTTGCCGTGGAACTTTGAGTATTGTTCACTTCCCACCTGACGTTGTCGACTTCTCGGCGAACCTTATCAAGTGACATGTGTCGGTCTCGATCCATGCTAGAAAGACTGAGCAGAGTACGGTTACACTGCAGGCCATTGACTAAAACAGTGAACGACTGTAGATTGATGTCATTATTCTCACAGTGGACTTCACGAAGGCATTCGTTTTCTTCCAACACAGATGCCAATGTATTTGCGCCCTGAAGACCAAGTTTCTGATGCTCAATTCTAAGAACCTTTAAAGAGGTGTTCTTCTTAAGACCGGTCAGTGCAAGATTCAGGCCGATTCCAAACCGTGCCACGTCGAGATGCGCGCTTTCCCCGCTAATGTCGAGAGCTTCAAGGGTATCATTCTCCTCGAACATCAGCTGCAGAGCCCGGCAGGTCTCCGGGCCAGCGTCGTATGGAAGAGAAGCCTTTGAGATATCAAGATAACGAAGAGTGCTGTTCTTGCGTAGCGCGTCGACTAACTGTCGAAAGTGTTCCTCCTTTTTGAAATCTATCATTTGCATGGAAAGATGAGACGGCGTCAGATTCTTCGCGATGGCATCGAAGAGGAACGAGCAGCCATTGTCAAGGCGATTTTCGTTGACGTGCAGATGAAGGCTCCGTGGCCTATCAGGGCCCGTTGACATTGAATGCATGAACATTGCAACATCCTCTCCGGTCAAACCACATTGATCAAGTCTGATCATGCGAAGGTTTTGAGATCGATCACTGGCGAGGTAAGTAGCGAGCGAGTCTACCGTTTCGCGGTTCATTACTGTTCGACTGAGGATAAGCTCCTCGAGTCGCCAATTGAACAGCATCTCTGCTGTAATTAGCGGGTCGGAACCAGATGTCCTCGAGATGCGAGAAATATTGATCTTCCGAATCTGGCCGAAGTACCCAATGTACTGCTGGAGCACGTCGGGGTTCAAGCGGCCCTGTACTCCTGAAATGTTGATTGCTTCGAGCGTCGATTCTTGGGCAACGATTGTAGAAAGAAGAAGATCCATGTCATGTACAGATAATCCACAGTCACCAACCTCCAGGGCTCGTAAATGACTGCGTCTTTGTGATGCAGCATCAACCAGATAGTCCAGGTCAGACTCGCCCAGTTTGATTCCATTTAACACAACCCAATCAACATTAGTCAATTCACGTCGACAGACTGGGAAAATTGCTTCAGGTATACCACAGCCAGGATCACGGGACCCTTTATCCAAAGTTGGCGTACGTGTGAGGCAGTAGGAAAAGTCAAGTCGGCGCAGCCATTGGCTTTTCAATGCCAATGCACGTACCTCCTGGGACAAAACAGTTAAATTGGCCTGCCCTGGGATATTCACAAGAGACCCAGAACGGTCGAGATGAACATCGAGGTCAACGCCATGTATATCTCGAATGCCCTGTAGTGGGTCGAGGTTAACCCCACGGAATGAGATTGACCGGAATGACTCGTTATATCGCAGAGCACGCATAACAGCAATCAGCTCATGAGCGCTGTATCGTGAATTTCTGGAAGACGCTGGTCGAAGAAGACGGAAGCAAGGCGCATCCTCGCATTGTAAGTCAATGGTATACCGAATGTTCGATGTGTCGATATCATAGCTGGCAGAATAAGCGACCAAAGTGCGATCAAAGCATCCATAATCTTCATCCAAAGCAGCGGGGGGGGAAGTTTGCTTCATTCTGTAATTCACGCGGCACCACAAAATCATACGGCTGTTGCGTCCATAACGGGCGCAGGTATTCAGTATGTTGTCGAATCCAACAAGCGACTTCGACTGAATGAACCGAAGCCAAAAAGACATTGAATGCTTTCTTCAAAGGGACTCTATTTCATCGTTAGCAAAGGTACGCAAAGGACGCATAAGAGGCGTGTTTCCGCGATGCCTCACCGGAAAGTCAAATGGAGACTATCGTCTCCGTATTCCATTGATAAGCCAGTCAGGTTCATGAGACCAAATGAAGTGGCAGTCTCCAAATCAGACAGGGACACAACAGATGATCGATTGACTGTTTTCTGCATCGGGATCAAGTGGACCTTGTGCAATCCGATCGCCAGGTAGCAGCCAGTAGGAGACAGTTTCGTCAAATCGTCGGAAGACGAACGAGTTGGAGATTTGCTGGATGCAATCTGTATGACCCGGAACATTCGGAATACGGCCGGGTCGTAATCTCGTTCGTGTTCCAACATCCTTGTTACATACTCAACCGAGCCCCGGTCGAAAGGTAGTGGATCGTTTGCCCGCGCCATTTGCGCCGCTTGGCGAATCCCAACCATCCAAAGCTGGAGTTCCTGAAGGTCAGCGGTCTGCATCTGGACTAGGGCAGCCTTGTGAGTGCGCTCATCAAGATACGCCACTTCCACGGTGGGAGATACCCGGGCATCATCCAGCATGTACACCGCAATGATGCTATTTAGCGGGATTCCCGCCGAAGCTTCATTTATAAGCATGAGCTGCATGTCCTGCAGCGAGCTAATCGAGGCAACGGATTGGCGATGCGACGCCGGAGCCCGGGCATACGAATGTGGAATCGAGGGGAATGCATCCGCGGCCTTGGCCTGATTCTTGAACCGAACGATATGTGAGTCGGTAAGAACGAGATACTGACTCTTCTTTCTCCACATTCCACCTGTCGTTTGAATTGCTCCATGGTGAAGAATCGCAGAGGAAAAGGACCCGGGATTGGGAGTAACCACGGCCGATTCGTCTCCGAGTGAACCGACAGAAGCACTGAGAGTCTCATCGTCTTCCAGTGAATGCAACGATTTCAAAGATCCAAAGACGGAAGTGCGCTTCTTCTGTATTGACTTGCGCCCTGGCCGGGGGACTTCGACGGTAGGGGTGGAGGCAGAAGCCATTGCCGAAGAGAAAGCAGCGACTTCTGAATTTGCAGTGCCGGGACGGCGTAGAACATTGGGACCGGTAGACCATCGATTCGGGCTTTGGGACCGGCCAAAGAATCCCGAATTACGACGAGACTTTTTATCTTTCGTGAATGTATCATCGGAGGGGGTTCGGTCATGCATTGAAGGTCGTAAAAGTGGTGCGGAAGTTGTTGAGGATGGGCTGAACATAGTGAAACTTTTTCGACGTTCTTTCTGGCCATTGTGACGGTCGACCATGGTGAAAGTCTCAAGGGGAGTGGTGTGCTGGAGAGTGTGAAATTTTAGATCAATAGCGAATGTAGGCGTCGACAGAATCGGCGAGAAAAGAGTGGTGATAAACACGGGCCTGTCCCATTTGACGACCCCAACGTCGTTCTCACTGGACACCACCACAGTTAGCCAAGTCGATTGGAAGACATCTCGATTGGGGATGTTCCAAGTGGAAGAATAGTCGGGGGAAGAAGAAGGGCAAGATTTCGAGAAGACCTGGGAGGATAGTGGATAGACGAAAAAGCGGGGGTACCCGGGGGGGGAAGATGTTTATAAGGTACGTACAGCTTCACGGCGCCATGGAAGAAGCAATTGACTAGAATGCGACGAGCAAACAGAAAAAGAAGAAAAATGCGGAGTTGATGATTATATGCAAAGAATGAGAATCCAAGAAGAAACGAAGGGTTCCCCGCGTGTTAGCCGCTGTCAACAATGTGGCGAAAGAGAAAAGGTGGAAAATGGTGGAAGAAGGTTGCACCAAAAGTTGCAAGTTGATAGGTTCGCCGGAAGGAGGAGAAAGAGAGAGAGAGACAGAACTCCCTCCGAAAACACAGCACCAAAAACGGCGAATTATACTCTAGTCAACCTGGGGAAGAAGAGCGGCGATCAATAGAATCGATTCGACGACGATCGGGTATTCTGAATGTTGATCGACAAGTCCTGACCTCATTCAAGTCGGATCGCTGGGATCCCACAATGTGCTGTCCAGAGGATGATCCGGGGGGAAAAGAAGATGAGGCGATTCGGATGATTTTGTTCAATAAGATGAAATGGAAACGAAATGAAGAAGAGGATAGAGTCTCACTTGGAGGTCTCAAGTTCTGCCGCGAGCAGAAGAATCGACGTTGAAAAGGAAAAAAGGAGGTGAGGAATGGACGGATGCAGCCAAACGGACTTTGTTTCAGACATCTCTACATAGTAATATGTACTGTATTTATGATCACTACTTTTACCCTATTACTGTCGGTATTTTATTATTATTATAAAAGAATAAATTTGACTTATAGCAAAGTGTATAATATTTATATACATACTCTTCTTTATCTACTCTTTATAGTTAGTACATACTGTACATACATACTCTCTGTATACATCCGCATGCGACTGCTTGGCCACGTAAGAGGCGTGCTCCACCAGTGCATCCGCTAAGAGGAGAACAATAAGGATGTCTGTCCTAGTATTGGCTACTTCTCCGCAGGAACCACCCGTTCTTGAGCCTGGCCAGCTCATTCGTGAAATTTGTAGTCTGTAGTCTGGACAACTACAGTCCGGGGTCTACTATGTAATAGCTATTGGAAGCCAATTTTGATCCATGAAGACTATCGATATTCTTTACAAGCTGCCCGGAACTATGGGCCCCACATCGAAAGGGTGATCCCGGTGATCGACCAGTCCTCGCGATGAGCATGGAGATACTAAGCAACCCCAGGGGATGGAGTACTGTACATACGGAGTTCACGGGGTAAATTGACGTCTCGGGGGTCCACGATGATGGAGATCGTAATATAGATCGACGGCGCCACAAGGGGGAAGCTTGAAATTGGAACCCGTTCGATACTGCGTCATCATATCCCCAAGACTGAACTTCCCTGTATGAAAGAACACTGGCGAAGCAGATTGCTTTTTCTGACATGTGTATTCCGTACTGCATCTCGCAGATACGAAGATTGTCGATCCCGCCGTGGATAAGTGTTCACCGTCTTAAGCTCAAACGAACATGAACCTCTGTTCTGACTCGAACATGTTCAATACGGTCGGGAACCCTGTTCACGCTCAGCCTGAAGTCGCTCGGCTCTCTTGATCCGCCGCATCAATTCAATGTACTCCGTCACTCTCCTTTCCGCCCAGATACACCCACCCAACGTCATAGCCGCGATCTGCAAAAACACCTTGAATTGCGGCGTCAACCCGCGGTAAATGCGGGATCCCGGTGAGATCCATTCTGAAAAGCCCTCCAGTGGTCGGTAGAAAAGACGTGAACGAAGATACTCCCGGGAGAATGGCGAGGGACGGGATCGGGATTGCGTTTGTGTACTGGGTGGCGCAGCTGGGGAGAAGATAAAAGGATGTGGAAGGTTCAGGATCATATGTGCGAAGATAGAGACCGAGCCGAACTGCATCAAAAGAGGGCTTTCTTAGCCGTCTGCCTTGGGTAGATAACTCTTCTCTGTACGGTGAGGAATCAGGATGAGGTACATACGCGGAACACACCAGTCATAAAGCCCATCATTGCCTGACTAGTGACTTCAGCCGGGGGCTCAATATCGGCCCGTTGGTTAGATGGAGGCGGCATAATGGCTGTAATTGAGTTTAATCAACGCTGTTAGATGTAAGGAGTAATAGCAGTCAGTCCAAGGTTGGAACCGCTCGACGTAATAGAGCTCGCGGAGGGGGGCGGAGCGGGGAGAGTAGAAGGCGATAGGGATATAAGCAGTGAGTCAAGATACAAAGAGAAAGGAATTGAATATCGAACGACGTCTTTAATAATGACAGAGTATACACTGCGAGACCTTATTGTAAATTCTGGACCAGCCAGTGATTTTCCACATCAAAAAACCAAATCGCGGTCTTTGCAAAGCAGACGCCGAAGGGGAAGAAGTGCGGATCAACTTTTCTCCCGCGAGTCAAACGTGAAGAAAGTGTGATTAGCAACGATCTTCCAGTCTACAGTAAAGTACATACTGTACAGTGTTCACTTTTACCCTCCAATTGAATCACCATGGCCCTTCCAGCCCGTACTGCCGTCGTCTCGCGCGTCACAAACGAGACAAAAATCCAAGTCTCTCTCTCCCTCGATGGAGGCGTTCTTCCACCATACGAGCCTACCTCCCACTTCCCCCCACCAACAGATCCCGAAGAAGCAGAGGCAGCCAAGAAGGGCATTGTACCTCCTAAGGATGCCGGTCACGCTACACAATTCACTCCTACCCAGCAGATCACCATCAGCACCGGAATTGGGTTCCTAGATCACATGCTGCATGCGCTGGCAAAGCACTCAGGAATGAGTTTGGCGGTTCGCGCCAAGGGTGATTTGTACAGTAAGTTTTAACGCATCAAAGCCATTGCAGAGCACTTACTAACTAATTCACCTAGTTGATGACCACCACACCACCGAAGACACTTTCCTGGCCGTCGGCACCGCTTTCACAAAGGCCCTAGGTGCTCGACAATCACTGGCTCGATTTGGTCGCGGTGACGCCCCTCTAGACGAGGCACTTTCTTGGGCCGTAATTGACCTGTCAAGTCGGCCTTGGGCTGTGATTAACCTTGGTTTCCGCCGCGAGAAGATCGGTGATTTGAGCACTGAAATGATTACACACGGTCTGCAGAGTTTTGCTCAGGCCGCGGACGTGACGCTCCATGTTGGTTGCACTTATGGTGATAATGATCATCATCGTGCTGAGAGTGCTTTTAAGGCTCTTGCTGTTGCTATTCGAACTGCTTGTGCTCGGAGAACGGCCGGTGAGGTTGGTGCTGGTGATGTTGTCAGCACTAAGGGTGTTCTGTAAATATGAAACTGAGCTTCCCCTTATATTATGAGATATGGTAATGAGATGAGATACCAGCTTACCGGAGCATACAAAAATGTCGTTAATGTTACAATAGATCTGTCCAATCTTACCCATATTAACTTGTAGCATATCAGTTTCATTTTCGTGTACACACAGACATAATTCATAATGCAGAAACCCCAACACCTGTAAGATCATCAACGCCACGAAGAACCAGCTTCGATAAATCAAATCCGACTCGAACTCCTCCCAATTCAACGCAGAACGCCTTCCCACAAAGCCCTGAATCAAAAACCACAAGTTAAAGAAAAAAATTCCGGATCAATTCAAGCACCCTTCACATCAAGAGCCTTAACAGCCCGCTCCCAATATTGCTTCCGCTCATCCGTAACAGAAGTCCCAACACAATCACTAATATACTTCTGCCACCCGGTCTCAGAACCATCTTGCAACGCAGAACGAACATCTTTCGAACACTGAGTCGTCAAGAACCAAGCGCCCGAACCAAAATCATAAGTTTCATTCTCACGCAACAAATCAAGTAAATCCGCAGGACTATTCGCGACGGCAGAGACTTTATCCTTCAATTCGGGGATACTGTTTGCGTATTTCTTGTTGAAGGCTGGAGATTGCATATTCCGCGCTATACCAAGTAACTCAAGGTTATTATATGATTCTTCAAGGTTTAAGCGGGCTGGGGGGGTTTACTTACTGCCTTGGCCTGGGGTACCAGGGAAATGATTCTTGTTGTACTTGAAATCATCACTTTCAAAGGCCATCAGGCTGAGGATTGCGGCTTGTTCGGCTTTATTGGTGACTTTGTATGTATTGAAGGATTGAGAGGTGAATTCAGCTGCTGTCTTTGCTGTAGCACATTCTCCCTTTGCTGGGGGGTTGTCGCAGGATTTTGATTGCGGGGCAATTTGGATCAATTGGGCTTCTGTTAGAGAAGTATCTTTTGTTGCCAGCGAGTAGGGGATTGGGGCTGCTGTGGAGAACAGCGCGAGTGAAAGGATGAGGGATGTGGTGAGGATTGAATGCATAGTGTTTAGTAGTAGTTATGATAACTTGAGGTTATTCCGATCAAATAGATCAAATGTGATTTGAATAATAAAATGGGTTGAGAAGATTTAGTCGGCCAACAACTATAATTGATAGATATCAGATAAAGTAGAGTGTTTGTATTGGGATAGTCAGAATCGTATTGTACTTTGACGGAGATAGATGTAGATCCAGGAGAAGAGGAATCGCACAACTTATATCACACCCGCTCGGACTCGCATTCTAGCAACATTGCTAGCGGGGGGTGGGAAATGGCAAGTTGAAACAAGGGTATTCCATATTATCATAGTGAAAGGCGGGCAAGCATTCATTTTACAAAAGGGGGTGGAGGACCGTGGGGAATGCGGACGTGTAGTATGTCCGCCTCCCAGAAGAACGATCTATGACATAACTTGTTCAAAGTCATTGTCTCTGAAACGCATCTCATGTCAATGGAACCAGTGAAAAGAGTTAAGCAATAAAGAGATGAGTTTCTGCGTTGATTGATGCAAGGTTGGGAAGTTTCATTGGATGGGTTGGAGTTAGGGTTTGCGAGTGCTGAAACGGTGGTCTGACACCCCTTGATGACTGGTCACTACTGTACGGCAGTCATTAGCCGCCACTTTTGCAATACCTTTATATTCAGCGGTTTTCTTCTGCTTCAGATCGAAGAGCCTTCGAAGCAGCGGCCGACGAGTAGTAGATGCATTACGGGAGATGATCAAAGGTTCAGCGACGGGTCGCGCATTTGTAGTCTGGGGTCGAGAAAATGTGCCAGGATGAACATCTGCTTTAGACTCCAAAGTAGATCGCGACTGACCAGGACACACCCAGTTTGAAGAATTGCGAGGTGACCCAGCTGGAAACTGCTCCAAGGCCCGAATGCGAGGTCGAGGTCGTGGCCGAGCGCAGATGCCTGGTCCGATTACAATCTCTGACTGCAATCTTAAGAATCGCAGCAGTGATGCCGACGGCACAGACGGCTTTAACGGAGACAGCATGCCTCGGCGATGTCAAAGAGCGCTGCGGGAAAAGGCGATGATCTCAAGTCGCGGCGTTTTTCCCGCGCGGACCAGATGTGCCGGAAGAAATAGCAAGCTCAAGCCGTCAAAATATTCTGCGGGTTGTGGCGCAGGTTTTGTCTACAAGTGAGATCTCGGATGATCCAATCTGGCCCATGAAATCTCTGAGCATTCGGAAGGGGAACACATTATACGACGTCTTGGGTTATCCTGAGGATGATATCGGGAGTTTACTAGACGAGTCCGAAAAGCTTCTCAAGATTGACATTGTTTATTAGTAATTCATCGATTTCAGATAGAATATTGAGGGTATTTGACAGGATGGAGTTAGAGTTCACCAAAACCTCAAGGCGCTTATCAGCTCTGTTGTGCTTGAAGCTTATTTTTATTTTTATTTTTTTATTTTTTTTGGATTTATATGGAAAGATTTAGTTCGTTGGACATCGAATGCAGTTACGACACTCGAAGAGAGTAGTCGGTTGCACCATTTTCGGGATGTACTGTATTCAAGGGTTCAATACATATCTCACACCATTCTCAAAGTTGATCACTTAAGCGCAAAATACCAAGCACAGCTTCCACACCTCCAGGTCCCAGCTAGCGCAATTTCTATATTTATATATTCGTAGGCACTAGTACAGTATATTGGGATTTACGCCTCTGAAACATGAATTTAAAACGTGGGCTTTGTGAAAACGTTGAAGTATTTTGATACAGTCGATAGCGAAATCTGCTTCTACCCCAGTGACTGATTTTCTTCAATGGGGCCCCACTGCCAATGCCTTAGCGCAGACCTTTTATTGATTATGGTATTGTAAAGTTGAGGGCTGCTGCCGTAGGGCCACGTATCTGTTCCTGTAATATTACACCTCTAGCCTAAAAATCGGCGTTTACGGTAGTACCAGATAATTGGTATTTTACGTTGACCCTCAACTTAGGGCGGTCCGGTCAATAAAGGATCTGCGCTAAGGCATTGGCAGTGGGGCCCCATTGAAGAAAATCAGTCACTGGGGTAGAAGCAGATTTCGCTATCGACTGTATAATAAACTTGTATCGCTTTCTGAAGTCTCTAAAAACTTTTATTTTGCGGAAAAACAAGAGAAAATTGTCTAATCCAGTTAAAGTATGTTGAAGACATTCTGTTGTGAAAAGGATGGACCAGCCAGGTATCCCCGGCCAACAGACTTTAAGAAACTTCTATTATGAAAGAGTTTCAGTATCAAATAAGAAGGTTCAATTGATAGTCATTCTGTTGAATCGCGGATTAATAATAACGGCTTACAATGACCATCCAGGTTGGTTGCAGGGCAACAAAGGTACTCCCAGCTGCCGTCAAGATCTGCCTCAGATTGCCTGCTTAACAGATATATATCACTTCGAGTATTCACAAATTTTGATGGCAGGACGCTTAACAGATTTCGTCAGGATTCTTTTTAGTAATCTTCTTGCCATAAAGGAGCCAGATTAAGAAACCATCTAGAACAGCCCCAGCAACCATATCACCGAGGGTAACAGGGATCACACTCTGGTAGATAAATTTTCCAACGCCGAAGTTCGTGCCGTAGAACATTCCAATTGGCACCAGAAAGAAGTTGGCGATACAATGTTGATAGCCAAGTGCCACAAAGGTCCAAATTGGGATCCAGATTGCGTAGATCTTTGAGACCTTATCCTTTGCGGCGATAGAGAGGAAGATGGCCAAACCCACAAGCCAGTTACATCCGACACCTCGGAGAAAATTCACAGACCACTGCACGTTAACACGCGCTTCTGCTTGTGCGACTGCAAAATTTTGGAGAGCAGCAGTGTTAAGGGTGTTCGTCCACCAACAAAGAAAGCCAGCCATAAACAATGAACCAGCCAGATTCATAATATAAGACAGGACCAAATTTCGCAAAAGATCGAAAATGCTAGTCTTCCGCGCGAATGTCGTTAAAATTAAAACGAAGACATTGGCTGTGAATAACTCAGTATTGACAAACACGAGTATGACGAAACCCATTGGAAAGGTAAAGCTGGAGATGAGCGTAACGAGAGATGGGTTGGTTTCTCGTAAGAGAGCGCGCCCCGCCAGCCACGAGAAGGCTGAAAAGGGCGCCATAGGAAAGAAACGCGCCAGCAAGAAAAGACTTAAGAAGCAAGTCGACTAAAGATAATCGGGCCTTTGATATACCTGACTTGATGAGCAGGGAAACAGTTTCTTTCGTTGGATCATAGCTGGGGTCCATATTTAGAACAGTCCTTAAGGAGTTTCTTGCTGAGGAGTGATGAATTGTAAATTCAGTGAACTCAGTATGGTTTTTTTTTTGTGTTATTGCGAGTCGAGGGGCGTATAAAAGGTTGACCTACATCTCTGGGAGGTCCTGTACTTAAAATGAGTGAATGAATGTTTTGATTGTCTAGGTTAACTTTCTCTTGGTGATATTAGCAGTATGCATGAAAGGAGTAGGTTAGAAAAATGACTGACTGCGTTCGGTATAATTTTTGGGTCCTAAAGCATCAGTGATTAAAATGTATTTGTAAAATGGTAAATTCCATTTCTGTATATATGCTTTGGCACAGGGTCAAGAATTCTGCCATATTATGATTTATAGTACTGATTCCGCGGAAGTATTGATAAATGCCATGACGTAATGACTTACGGGAAGTTTGAAGTTGTTTTCTGCATTCGGTAGTACTAACAAACTAATCAAAATATATTACCCGGCTTTGTGACAGTATCCATTGACGGATGGATCGGGACAATGTAACTGGAAGATACGTGAGTCACGCGCATCGGTCCCGAAACGATGAATAGAAAGGAAGGAATGAGAGGCGAAAAGAAATCATATCGTATTATTCTGATCTGCTGATGCTACTAATGACTAAACAGAAGTGGACATCGACTCGAAAGGACGCAGACAAGTACGAGTCACATTTGATCCGATGCCAATTATTGGATTTTGATTAGTGTGGGAGTGCTGTGTGACGAGTTTTTGGTTTGTCAGCAGCGTCTGGCCATATTATTTGTATAATATCCTTATCTTTCCCATTCAGTGTAAATTTTTGGGTCAGATTAAACTAGCCAGAAACTTGCCTACATAGAAAGTTTTTCTACCAAATGGCGTAGTGGTGCGCAACTTGGGAATATCCATTGCTGCATGATATAATGCTTAGAATTGTTATATCACCGCCTATGCAGTGGTGTAATATACGTTTGAGACGACCTCTCGTTTCTACTATAATCCCGAAGGCTCGGGGGTGCTAGAAAGAGACGTAGAAAGAAGGGTGGTTTCAAACTAATGTTACAATACTATGTCTCTGGCTGTACCAAATATATCTTCTCTCTTCTCTAGTCTAAATCGCAATTGTTGTATTTGAGAATATTTTTTTAGATTGTATCTGTTGTTTTTATCAGAACAATTTCTGTTATTACTTTTCTTCAGTATATTTTCACTTCCAGAAATAATATTTGTACAAAAAAGATCTCAGAACAAAAATTAGTCTGGATACGATGAAAATAGAACAATACGCGGGCCGCAAAACCCTAAACTCATCTTAAATTACGATTAACACTTGAATACGAGATCACCCCACGCTTCAAGTATCTCTTACGAATATGCCCGAAACACACTATGTAACGTTTAATATACAAGTTCAGAGCTTAAGCTCAGCCACCCAGGAACAATTCTGTTTAGTTGGTTACAGACTACTCCACCCCAGGGACCATGCGCAGGAACAAGTTGATCGTCGTCAGCATTGCGGATAGGATCGCCGTTGGGTAGAGGTGGACGGGAGCTTTTTTTCGTATTAATGCCTGTCATTCTGGTGGATTCAGCCTCCTTCGGTTTCTATTCTGCGAGTCTTGTTTGTTGGATCTACCAATTGGATTTTAGTGTGTTGAGATCCTCGTGTTGCGGTTTGGTATAAGAAAAGGGGTCTCCGGAGTTGTGCTCTTGAGTGACTACTAATTGCCAAACTATCTCACTGATTCTCCTCAATACAGTCTGAGATACACTAAGCTAGTCATGCGCAGTGTTCAACATCTCTCATGGCTGGCCTTCGGGTTCTTCGCTGTGAGCTCAGCGGTCGAACTAAAGCCTCTCGATTCATCGCACAATACAGGCCAACATGTAGTCCGAGACAACGACTACTCAATGCTAGATTTACTCAGTTCTGAGACATTCTTATGGGGTGGTATGATGAATCTTCCCCTTTAACCTATCTTGCTTTTCTTGTAATTCGAATGACTTACGAAGAATACCAGGATCTACTGGAAACAGCCGATACGCCCTCGGAAATTTCACAACATTCTACCCCGGTAAACACGAGAACATCATCTCTCTAGAGAAATTCTACCCACTACTGAAATCAACGCAATGCACTCCCCATAGCCTAACCATGGACTTCGACGACGACCAGGCTTACCGATACGGTGCGAAAGCATGGCAATGGGTTAACGAGGAGAAAAACCGAACTTTCGTGCTCGTCGCTGGGCACGGTCACTGCGAGTGGAACGAAGACAGACTACCCTTCGTAATTACGGATGTTGAATTCGACGATCCTGGAAATAGTATCAAGGCAATCGGTCACGCTAGTGACTGGAAAAATGTTTCTCATTCATATGAACTTTATGTTGGAGGTCGACCTGCCTCCAACAAGCGCGATTACGACGAGAGTTACTCATTCGACGTCAACCAAGACCTACCTCTTAGTCACGTCCAGGTTGGCGATGGCGATCTCAAGCTCTCGTATGACTGTTGGGGCTGTGGTACTAAGGGTGAATTTGAATTCGGATTCCATATCTCGACTTGGATGGGGATTCCCAAGGATGTGGAACTTGAACTTTCTCCCCATGGCGTTGAAGCTGTTTTCGAACCTCGTGTTGGAATTGTTGCGAATTTGCCAGGGAAGATAAGTAAGACTTATCCGTTGGGTACTATTCCAATTGATGGGATTTCTATCGCAGGTGGGATTCTTGATCTTGGCCCGGAATTGGAGTTTGGGTGGGGGTACTCTGTTGGTCCGTTGAAGGGTAGTGCTGGAATGACTACCGGGGGCACATTGAGTCTTTCTGATTCGGCGTCAATGAAAATTGATTTGTTGAATCCTGATGTTTCTCAGGGTGGATGGTCGCCAAACTTTACTCCCAAGGAGTTTACAGTCGATGCTGCTCTTAGTGGCTCTGTGGAACTAGATCTCTTTGCGAAGATCCAGCTTGCGTTGGAGGCTCTTGGTGAGATGCTTTCCCCAACGATTACATTTTGCACCTGCTTATGCTTGTTATAGATCATGGCTTTGATATTGGCGTTAAGCTTCAGCCTTTTGGTGGAGCAACTGTTTCTTTAGCAGCAAGTAAGTCGCGCTATTGTATTCCAAACAAAAAGCATTGCTAAACATGACCCATCTTAGCATCTGGTGATGCCTGTCCAGATCAGAAAGGGAAACATGAAGCCGTCAAGCTTCTCCCTTCTGTTGGCGCAGCTTTGATCGGAGAAGCCGCCATCAAGGATAACACAGAGAGTCCATTCCTGAGCGCAACACTTGCTGTAAGTTCTCTTCTACGAATTCAATTCTGCACTTCACTAATATGTCTCAGTCATATGTTTACACCTTGCCCACTTTCTGCACCGGGTTCAATGCTGGACCTAGCCTCCCAACTGGATCCTTCTCCAGTGCCCCTTCGTACTCAGTGCCCAGTTACTCAAAGCCCTCGCCTCATTATTTGACCTCCGCACCACCTTCATCTTTCCCATCACCTCTTCCGACCATATCTCGTCCTTGGTCTTGGGATCATCCATCTTCTTCGAGCCCAGCTTCTTCCTCATCTATTTACCATTCATCGTCTTCAACCCCAACTTTTGACTCGACGTCAATCCCGCACCATCCAACTTCAACTTCTATGTCATCTTCCTCAGTACTTGCAATGCCGCCATCATCTGTGACCACTCCCCCTCCACCTCCTTCAGTATCGCCAGATCCGATTCCCGTGCCGAGTGGTAGCTCCAGTTCAAGCTCTATTGTCCCAATTGTCCGTCGACGACACATCAAAAAGGGACAACACCACGTCTAGACGCCAGCACGCAGTCATTACAGACGAGCCTCCTTCTTTCTTTGACAATTTCTTATCTTCATACTTTTACTTTCTCATCTATAGATCTTTTTATTCTTTCAACAACCAGATTTAGAATTATTATATTGGAATTTGATAAACTATACTTAGACTTGATCTGTTAATTGCACCGATCTGCCATTATTGCAATGCCTCGAAATCTATTTTGAATGATACCCAATCACCAATTTATCTTCAGGTATCTTACTCGGGTATTTTGCTCAGTACTGCCGCATGGAATGTTGGAAATACCATGCCAAGAGGCTGTAAACCTTGAGCTCATAGAATCTCCAGTAGTGTAACATAAGTTTGAAACGACTTACTGACCGCTTGGACCTACCGTCTCTCGATTCTATCATCCCCCCGAAGGCTCGGAGGTGGTAGAAAGAGACGCAGAAAGAACGGCAGAAAGAAGGAGAGTTTCAAACTAATGTTACACCACTGTCTATCTTCCCGTTAATCCATCGAGTCCTAATCTAATTTCAAAGCTATACTATGATAGTTTGATCAAGCAATGCCTTCAGATACTTGAGCATATCTAGTTAGAACTCGGTAATAATGTCTTTTTTGTGTCAATCCATTCAATGGCGGTAGTTAGTAGTAACTCATTACAATGGTATTGTTCGAGTGCATGGCGTGTCATAGATGGTATGATCCACCACGCCATACTTCCACCATCAAAGCACAATTTCTTCAAGGATATGATAATTCTTCCACCCCGCACTTCCATGCTGCATATTTCAATCAATATACAATCTACATAACCCCCCCTATAGTGAATTCTCATGATGCATTAAGGTTGGTGGGGCCGGGCATTAGTGTGCAACCCCCCGCATTTCCCATTCCCCGATGAGGTCACGAGTCACGCAACACTCCCCTTTGCTGGTTCTGACAATGCGCGGTCTTCTTTTCCCTTCCTCATCCATCAACATCTTACCAGTACTAAACAATCAGTATCGTCTTCCCCTTCCCCTTCCCTCATCCCCCCATCCCCCCACCTCCACTTCCATCTATCCAATGCCTGCCGTCCCATACTTATCAAAACAGTGACTCGCTCCCACAAATTCAATGATCGTGAATACCAGACTCCTGAGGGTGGTGTGATCCCCCCCTCAGGAGAACCTCCCTCGATTCTTCGGCAAGTCCGGCCCAACCGATGCGGACCCCAAAAAGACAAAGAAAGATGGTGGTGGGAAAGGGAACTGGTAAGAAGATTATACCATACTATATTGAACTATCTTTCATCATGAATTCGATCCCCAATTCTATCATCTACCTGGATCATCACCCTCCCATCCACACATCCATTCCCCCCCCTCCTATATACTCACAGAAAAGACTAAGTCAAGATACTGATCAGATTGCTAACTCATCCACTAGGGGCCGTGATGGCGATGAAGTCCATGACTACGGCTACACTTTTAACAATGCCCGTCGTCGTTCAAACAGTAGTACACAAGGCCTCGCCGATTTCAGAACTAAGTTCGAAACCATCGATCCCGAACCCGTCTTCGAAGAACATGTTCATGGGGCTGAAGTTGTGAATGAGAATGGTGACACTGTTACCAAAGTTGCAAGTGCTAGTAGCAGCAGTCCTAGTGATGCTGGACAGAACGAGTTCAAGGTTTAACGGTTTGTCGAGAGGATGGTTGGATTCCTCGTTATTTTGATTATTGTGTTAACATTTATTTACATCTGTCATCTAACATTGGAAGTAATATATCGTGATTTATTGAAGATTTTCGTTGCGGACTGTAGATGAGTGTAAAATGAACACACCAACATCGGCTAGTGCTAGTACCAGCAGAGGTTCGAAGTTACAAAGTGTATTAGAAGGATCAAGACCTCTCCATGAATAGTAGTACTCTCCTACTAGGACATTCATTGTCTACTAGTAGTAGACAAATGATTGATCATGATATCCCTCAATTGACTCGTCAGCTCGGATGTGGATTCAAGGCGGGGTACATCAAAAAAGGCAAGCTATTACGCAATTATTAGTCTACTTCAGTATATATGATCTAATTGAAAAGCGAAACAAGTACTTCAGATATCCCGTAAATGCTACAAATACAAATCCCCATTCCATCCTGGAAAACATTGAGAATAATGAGAAACCTCTAGCACCGCCGCAACCCAATTACCACTCTGGACTAAACAAACTTCAACCGTGCCTTATTTTCGTGAGAAGTAGGGACTTCAACCCGAACATTATCCGCAGGGATATCTGCAGGAACAGAAACCTGGGATTCAACCGACTCTAGGAGATTTTGGAACCAAAAGTCAAGTTTACCGGTTTGAATGTAGTCACGTAGGATATCATCTTCCCGTTGCAAGTCAGTGGCAACGCGAACCCTTTGTTCTGGACGGAATCGTGAGACGAGAATATCTGACTCGGATTCGACCATTAATGCATCTGCGGGAGATAGCGGTTCAAAAAGTGACGGAAGACTTGATTCAGTAGGTTCTGTAAGAAGAAGTATTAGATTGTGAAATCTTGAGAAGTGCGTTTTCTTGTTCAACTCACCTGTCAGACAGGACAACAGGGTCTGGTAAAGGGTGGTATCGCGAGTTGCACTGTCCGAATCTCCATTAACTCCTTCGGCGGCCTTACCACGAGCATCCCAGTCATCCTTGATCATGCATCGACGCCATATTAACTTCCTCAATGCAGATACGTATGATGGATCGCGCTGGGCATAGCGACTGTGATCAAGGACCCGGAGGGCCTGGTAGAACTCCCGACCACAAAGATCATTGTCCACATCCTCGGGGACCTCGACATAGCCGATAAGGGTTAAAATATCAAGCAGTCCATCAGTGCTGATAGTGTTACGATTGACTAGCGTGGAGAGTGCATCACCCAGAATTTCGTGGAGCGATGGCCGATCCGGTGCAAGATAGCCACCAAAGTAATCCAATGCTAGCTCTTGCTCAGCTTTATGATCGATGGCGCCGTCAGTGAAGGGGCGAATATAGTAGTAAAGCTTGTCTTGAGTTTCGTCGATAGCAATGGAATCATCGAGACGGCTGATATCCTCCTGGATGGCTGAGTTGTTGCCAAGAGGAGGGTTCTTCTCAATTGAAGCCAACTTGCTGAGCTTCGCCAGCGAAATTTCGACATGGTGGTTCCAGAGTTTCGTTTCACTGCCAATGGCTAGGTTTTCTAGACAAGCGGCAGCAGACTCATAATCATCTTCACCGGTCACGTCATTCATCCAGCTTAACTTAGCGTATGCGGGCGATTTCCGCAAGAAGCTAGTGACAGATCGTTGATACTTTCTCATAGAAAGTAAAGCTCCAGGATTGCCCATAGAAATCTGTCTTGTGAAGTATGCATCTGACCATGGCTCACCGAACTTATCGAAATATTGCGCAACCCGGCGCTCAACATCCGCAACACTGTTTCCAATCGGAGCCACGCCAAATACAGATGCCTCTGTACTGTCTTGAACCAAGCCCTTCTCAGCCCGGTCCTTGACCTGATCGCAAAGCTCAAGAATAAGCTCGACCAGAGCCTCCATATCACGGAAGCGCTCTGCTAGGAAGATGGCGTCTTGGAGATGTCCAATTCCCGCCAATTTGAAGAGTGACCATTTACGCTCCTTGACAAATGACTGCTCAATTGACACGCTCTCATCTGTGAGTTTTGTATCATCTTGCGCTGAAAGCCAGCGGGTTCGCTCGCGGTGCATCTGACCCACTACTCGAAGGTGACGCGCGCTGTTCTCAGCAAGTCTCTTCGCGATTTGCCCATCAGGCGCATCTGCGCTAGACTTCTTTTGTTGCACCCAAGACAAGGCACTGTCAATCTCGATTTCCAAAAGGTCTCCTGCTTCGGTGTACCCCATTCGTCGAGATGTCCAGAACTCGGGTAGGGTGTCATATCCATCAGCAAGAACACCATCTTCCACAAAATCATCGCCCAGTCCATACATTGAAGCATGATCATCACGGTACCGGAAAGCCGTTTCTGTCACTGCAAGGAAAAGCTCGCTCGCCTCCAGGATCTGTTCCGAGTTTTTGCGTGACTGTTTGGAACCTCCTTTGCGAGACTTGACCGAGTGCTTGATCCATGGAATAATATGCTCCATCTGGTAAGTATCTTTCAGGAACCATTGTCGGACGGGATCAATATCACCGGTGGGGCGTGTCTTGAACTTGTCATTCATTGAGTCAATAACCTGTCCAAGGAAATGGCCTTCGTTCTTTGTTCGAAGGGATTCTTCCAATTTCCACATAGCACGCTGGGAAGCGAGCTTCTCGGCTCCCCAGAGCAGCTCCCATCTTGCGGTGCGTCCCAGGGGATTGCCTTTCTTCGAAAGCAGAGAGGCGAGATCGCTTAGGGCCTTCGCTCTGAGTCGCAAGTTTTGATCAATTGAGATGGCCGTGCTTGGGATGAATCGTGTTTCAGACTGCAGAAGCTCTCTGCAGATGTCCAAAGACGCCTGTTCGATTTCCTCAGGGGGGAAGTTGAGACCGCCGTCGCCGACCAAATTCAAAGGATTCTTTGCCATAGTGCCGAAGAAAATGGCCTGCTCGAGCTTGTGTTTAGCTGTAACGGGGCCCTCCTCGACATCATGCTCTGTAGAATACTGAGGAGTCACATCAACTCGAACAACGCCGAAGTTCCGGATCATGATTAAACAAGAAGAGCCCTCGTTGTCTTCGCTGCGCTCCTCGGATCCATATCCCAGAATCTCAAACTCTTTGCCAGATCGCAGGTGAATAATATCTTGGAAAGGTAAAGGCAACTTTTGAGAATCATGTAGAAGCTGCGAAGTTGGCGAATCGTCAATGCTAGACAAAGACAATATAACGAGCGATTGACCAAAGATTATGAAAGCGGTATCCTCGGAGCTTGAGACAAGAATCTTGGGTTTGAGATCCTGAGCCAAGACCGGAATACTATGAATTCCCACGGCAAAAGTAGACTGAATGCGTGCTTCATTGCCAGACAGTTGAAGCTGGACAACAAAAACCGTCTTAGCCTCCAACGATTGAGGGGTGGTAACGACAACATAAAGCCCCCAAGATTCATTAGACTCTTGCTCGTCGGATCCTTGGGTGGAGAAGGCAAAATCCAAAACCTTGAGATCGATCTCATTAGCGGATTTCATGTTGGAAGGAAGAGCCGTTGCAATTTCCTCCTTGATGTCGAACTTCTTTTTCATGGCACTGCCATGATGCCAGTGGGTATTCCAGATTTCGATCAAGCCGGTCGATGTCGCAACAAGCACATCTCGTTGACCACGCTGCCGCGAGCCACCGGGGCGAACAGCAGTAACTTCTTTCCTCCAGTAACCACCTCCCAGAACGTTCTTGAGTCCGCCGAGAAGTCCCCCTCCGCCGCCTCCTGTGCTTCTCAGGAAGTTGACTAGAACAGAGGGCTTGCCTTGAGGGTCTCTTAGAGTGACATGTGCAACTCGTCCAGAAGAGAATGTCACAATGAGTCCTGATGGCTCACAATTCATAACCTCCACGGCAACTTCTCCGGAGAGCAGTCCGGGAGTCGACCCTTGAATTCCATTTTGCTTCTGTCGAGACAGCGCCAACGATGCCGCACTTGATACGGTCTCCCAATATACGATTTTACCTGTCGAGGGAATGATGACTAGGAGACCAGGGTGTTCTCCAGTGGCGGTCGATACGAGGGCTCCTAGAGGTACTGGTCCATATGGATCTCTGCAGGATTCGGGGATCGATACTGTGAAAGTTTCCGATGGCGATGGCGACGAAGTAGCGACTGAGTAGGGCCATACTATGGCATGGGAGTGTGTCAAGGCCAAAGCATGATTATGACCGGGCGCAAAAAAGCACTTCAATGGGTCTGAAGTCCAGATAGGTTAGTTTCTCAATCATAGCTCTTAATAGCGAAAAGGTATCTTACCCGACTGCGATCCTCTGATCTGGTCTGGTAGGGCTGGTAGTTGGTTGACAGTGTAGTAATCGGTGCTTGACTATTTTTTGGTGTTAGCAGTCGTAGCTGGCACTTGCGATGCAACCTGTCCAGCGGGACAGAAACTAAAGTGAAGGATAACCCACCAAAACTACCATTCCTTCCGAGTCTTCTTTAGGTCCTTCACTCGGCTTCGCGCCACGAATTGGCAGATGCGAGTCAATTCCAGTGGGGTTGGTTCTTATGCCATGGTCGCTGGAGAACGAGGTTACTGGCTGTGATTCCGCATCATTTTCGTGGCTCAAGCTCGCAGCAGTGGTATCACCGGACTGTCTAAGGACAGAGCGTTGTCGTTTCGCCTTTGGAGGACCAACTGAGTCGTCGGAGCTGGTTCTCTGGCGGCGTCGAGAGAGACGAGTGGCTCGAGGTGCGAACATTTTTCTTCTTTTGCTTCGAATTTGGTCGCAGTCTTCACATTACACTGGCCGAAGCCAGGAGATGCAGTGAAAAAGATGCCCCGTGAGAATGCGCCTAGGCAGAGCCAAGAAGGGCGCAATGAGATAGCAATTGAAGGATGGGCTTGGAGCTCAATCGGTGTTTACGCCAAAGAAGTTGGCGTTTCTGCCCAAGGCGGTGAGAATGTCGCGACTAAATGTGGCAGCGGAATGCAGGCCATCGGAGTATATCAAACAGCTCAACCAGCTGTTTTAACTATATAAAAAGTACTCCGAATCTACATTCAGCAACTAATCTAGGTCTTTGTAACTCCGATCAATTAATCTAAAACACGATTCGGTAATCCAAAATATACCTCGCAATCCATGGCCTGTATACTCCCATCTAGAAGAGCAGGAAAGATGAACTAGATAATGATCCACCTCAATGTTCAACTGCCACTCACAGATATTCTATTCATCTAATCACCCTACACTACATTAGTATAAGTACTACTCTCCTCCGTTTACTCCGAAGATAGTAATTCCCGGCCTTAGACTGGACAAGTGCCGCATTCCGGGGCCGATTCCCCCGAAATGCGGAACCGGAGCTCACGTGAATCCCCAGCCCCACGCGGCTTTGGGGGGTTCGGAAGGAGGTGGACAGCTTTAATGTGTGGCCTTCCGACCTCAGTAGGAATGCCTGTCCTTTCTCTCAGGTATCTGAAGCTATCACAATGATCATATGTTGTGTCGGGTCTTGAACAAGGCCAGAGTTGCCCCACAAGCAGTCTAAATATGCGCTCGGTTATGAATTCAAGGCTTGACCTGCGGGGATTAGCTTCCCCAGTGATGGCCGGGGCTCTGAGAATGATGGCCCGGGCCCCTGCGTCCAAAAGAGAGCTACACACGGCTCTCTTCTTCCCAGGTATACAAACATCATATGTTGCTTAAAACCTCACGGCGTGAATAGAAGCTAAACTAGTTCTAGGCCATGGAGTACAGCGAGTGGGTATGGCGGATACTTGGATGGACAGGTTTCCTCGAACTACGACACGATTTCTGGACGAAATGGATTCCATTCTAGGCTTTAAATTATCCAGAGTGATCTCTGATGGGCCAAATTCCAAATTAAACAAGACCGAAAATGCGCAGCCTGCTATCATGGCAATATCCGTTCTGATTCTCCGCATTCTAGAGAATGAGTACGGTCTGAACACTACATCTCGAGTTGATGTAACTCTGGGCCACAGTCTCGGAGAATTCACAGCCTTAGTCGCCGGTGGATATCTTGGGTTTTCCGATGCACTCAAATTGGTACGGCATCGTGCCGAAGTCATGGCTCGATGTACTCGAGAAGTCGTTGAGCACTCCGGTGAAACGTATGGAATGGTTGCATTGATCTGTGAACCCGAACATCTTGAAAGCCTCCTCCGAGCTGTACATGAATTTCTAGGGCTAGGGACTGATGATACTGTCCAAGCCCCATCAATCCAACAGGTCATGGTGGCAAACATCAACTCTCCAAACCAAATTGTCCTCAGCGGCAGTATCGAAAGAATCAGGACTCTTCTGGTGCAACTACGCCAATTCGGTGGACACGATCCACGTGCCGTGCGACTCAAAAGTGAAAGTCCCTTCCACAGCCCTGTGATGTTCCCCGCTACTCAATACATGCGAACTGCCCTCGAAAAAACCAGCATTAGCTTCCCTGGCAGGATGCCCTGTATTTCGAATGTCTCAGCTCTCCCTTTCCGGTCAAGAGAAGACCTTACAAATTTGCTCTCCCGTCAATGCACTGATACTGTCAGGTGGTGGGATAGTATTCGTTATCTACATCAAGAACAGGGGGTGAGGCGATGGATTGGTATCGGACCTGGCAAAGTTGGCCGAAATCTAGTCGGGAAAGAGGTAGGAAGGGTGAACACCAAGGGAGGCGGTGTCTGGGCAGTCTGCAATCCGAGAGAAATGGAAGAAATGATCGTGGCTCTTGAACAAACCGAATCCGAAGTCAAGAATCATTAAACATGATCAAAGGTATTTACTTACCTAGGCGAAAGCGTTGTTTCGCAATGCCCATAATTGATGCAGAAATTTACGTGTTACCGATGACCAGCTATGTATTTACTATTATTCGAATGCAAAAAAAAGTGTTCTTCATTAAATCATCGTCTTTTTATGCGGTAGAGCCGGGCACCCAACTTTCGCCAATACGTTGGACCTCGGCGATGAATTTCGGGTTCGAAATAGGCAATGAATGAGATGCTGCACTTGCGACTGATCCTGGGGCAGGGGCGTGATCATCTGGAGAGTAGAAAGGGTTTTGTAAGAGTTGAATGTATGCGCTTTGGAGAGATCGAAAGGCCTAGATGATAGCAAGAGATTAGCCAAGTATGTCCTCTCGATGGGATCCTCCCTCAACTGACTGGTTTGACATCTGCATCCCTCAGCCCACTCACTGCTGAGCCTGTTGGTTTCCCTGACCCGGTACCATCCTGTCCGAATAAATCCACGATGATGAGAAATTTCACACCGGTCGTTGTTAACCAGCCGTAAGCCGCTAGCCTCTCATCAATTGCATGTAGTAGACCAAGATCTTGATCGATCGATGTGTGCTTTCGTCGTATTTCGAAAATATCAAGGCATGAGTTAAGTAAGAATGAGAATTCGATTGTGGAGTCTGTATACGGAGGGAAGAGGGAGATGTGAAGCGGGTTGTCCTGGAATAATATGAGTATAGGTTGGAGCTGTCATAGCGGTATTGCTTCTTACTGATTTTCCGATTATGCCTATGCAGGCGATCCTTGGTCCTGCCATCTTGCAGAGAATCCAATCTTAAGGAGACACTTTCAATTGTTTAGAAGTCGGAGGGGCAACAGTTTGGTGTCCGCTCCTTATGCGGTCTGCGCCTCGTGGTGGTCAAAAGATATCGAGAGATGGTATTGACAATCAGTTTAACGTTGTTGTTTCAAATAATTCAGTCCGCGTATTGTTTAGATCTTCTCAGGCGTCAATGGATGCAGTGATGTAGCTGGGGAGCTGTCCAGCGCATATCGCAGATAGCTGGCGATAGCGGAAGCGCCATATTGGCCTTAAGGCCTGTTTCATCAGGCAACTATGGGGAACCAATCAACTTAGCCCCGATTCTTTTTACAAGCGACTGACCGCCTTTACAATACATACCACAAAAACAGGAAAATACCCGCTCTCCACCAATTATCGGCCTCAGAATGGCTTACCTCAACTTGCACAAACCACGATGTTACAGCGTCATTCTTACCGTTTTCCTCCGGCAAAAGTCCTCCCTTACCCAGCAGAGCGCCCGCCACCTTCAAAGCTGTCCGAGTTCAGACTCGCCATCTCACTAAGACAATAATCATGATGCCCTTGGTGCGACCGGCCCTCTCTGGCTCTTTGAGCGGTATGTATTATCTATATTCAATGCCCGGATCCCTTCTAATCCGCCAAACAGCGCGTTCCCGACTGGCGACATGCCTTCCTCGCGCCCAGCCCATTGCAGCCCTGTCGACCTCATCCGTGAAGAAAGCCACTGCTGTTGAGCAGCAGCAAGCGACATCAAGCAAGAATCTCACTGCTTCCGGCAAGGTCCGTCAGGAGGTCCCCCTCATGACCCAGGAGCCCAAGAAGGGTGCTATGCAATATGTCTTGTACGTCCTGCCTCGGGCAACCAACCACACATCAATCCTCGCCACGCCTCAATTCCCTCCGCTAACATCTAATTTCATTAAAGGACTACACTTGATCAAGTTACCAACTGGGCCCGTCAGTCTTCCCTGTGGCCCATGACTTTCGGTCTCGCCTGCTGCGCTGTTGAGATGATGCACCTTTCTACCCCCCGTTACGATCAGGATCGCCTTGGTATCATTTTCCGTGCTTCTCCCCGTCAATCCGATGTCATGATTGTCGCCGGTACCTTAACCAACAAGATGGCTCCGGCCCTGCGTCAAGTCTACGATCAAATGCCCGACCCCCGTTGGGTCATCTCCATGGGTAGCTGTGCCAACGGTGGTGGCTACTACCACTACAGTTACTCTGTCGTTCGCGGCTGCGATCGCATCGTTCCTGTTGATGTTTATGTTCCTGGATGTCAGTTCTTCCATTACTCTTCCCCGAAACTTCCGTTTAGTACGACGATGCTAACTTTTATATGCAGGCCCCCCCTACTTCTGAGGCTCTGATGTACGGTATCTTCCAGCTGCAGAAGAAGATGCGCCACACCCGTATCACTCGCATGTGGTACCGTCGTTAAGCCCCCCCTTTTTGGCAATATATTTTCTTTATTATTTGGTTGTTCCGTTAGACGCGGTGGATTCAAAATGCATACCAGGCCATCGCGGAGTCTTTTTTGTCTTATTACTGTATATCTTAGGCCTTTGGTTGTGACTCCAATTTCTTTGATTTAGTCCAATGAATCTTCTTCAAACTTCCAATTTGATTTGATGGGTGCGCTTATACCATTGGATATTTCCTCTGTTTTTTGTACAGAATGAATGGGCGGGTGATATTGCTCATGTACTTGTTATCATGTGTCAATTCGATAGATCTACTGATCGTTTTTTTTTTCATGCTGCTATCAGCTAATACAGCAAATGAAGTAATCCTCGGGCTCGTTTGGTACACGAATAGCAGCAGTACTAATAGATCGGCCCTCTAGAGATGGGTGTCGAACGATTTCTACGTGCTTCAAGCCATACATCACAATAATACTTCTTTCAATTTGAAATTCGAACTTTAATGTAATACATCTACAAAATAGCAGTCACTCAGGCTGTCTTGCTTTCAAAAAATACAGCATGCCCTTCGAACTAACTAACCCAGTTATCCATTGACCATAACACCGCCATTAGGATGTAGACACTGTCCAGAGATATAACTACTGTCTTGACTAGCAAGGAAGACAAAGCAAGTTGCAACCTCGCTTGGCTGGCCTGGCCTACCAA
Source organism: Penicillium citrinum (assembly GCF_028827155.1). Classification (NCBI taxonomy): domain Eukaryota; kingdom Fungi; phylum Ascomycota; class Eurotiomycetes; order Eurotiales; family Aspergillaceae; genus Penicillium; species Penicillium citrinum. The sequence goes on from NW_026622690.1 coordinate 457,242, forward strand.
TAGGCACAGAATGGAACTGCTCCATTGCTTCAGTCATCATTGTTGCTGGGATCAATGGAGTCCAAACTATGAATTTTGATTAGCACCACTAACTTCCCATTTGTCTTAATGGAAGAGCAGAGTAGACATACTGGGCCCCGGACAGACACAATTGACTCGAATGCCCTTTTTGATCTGTTGATTCGAGAGTGCACGCGTGAAAGCAACGATGGCTCCCTTCGTAGACGTATAGTCTAGCAAATCCCCCCCGGCCAATGTAAGGATTCACCGAAGCACAATTGATAATAGTCGACCCTTTCTTCATATGCGGAAGCGAGTACTTGGCAAGATAGAAGAATGAGTGAATATTGGTATCGAAGGTTTTCTCCCATTGATCCCTATAAATAAAAACTCGTATTAGCAATATGTCGGACCTCTGACGAGATTCTCGCTTGGAAAACCAGTCAATACTTACTCAGTAACCTCACTAATATCACTCAACATGTTCTGAAACGCAGCATTGTTAATCAAAACATCAATACCACCCATACTCTGAACCGCACTGTCGACGATTTTCTTGCAATTCTCCTTCTTGCGAATATCAATGGCCAGACAATGGCATTTAGTTTTCCATTTTTGGCCTGCATCTTCAACTAATTTCTTCGTCTCTTTCGCATCCTTCTCTTCTTCAGGAAGATATACGATCAAACTAGATGCCCCCTCCATAGCGAATAGAATCGCACAAGCACGTCCAATACCGGAGTCACCTCCGGTAATGATGGCTCTCTTTCCCTCTAGTTTTCCCGCGGCTCTATATGTTTGATAACCGCCGTCCTCAGTAGGGATTTGATCTGAAACGGGTTTGGGATTCTCCATATCGGCTTGTAATCCGGGCATTTTCAAATGCTGGATCGGAATCTTGTGGCCTGTTTCAAATGCTCTTAGTAACTTGGGATGTATGCGGTGTTGTTGACAGTCTCGGAAGATATCATGGGTAGTTTGGTACCTGGCTGGAATTGGGACTTCGAGCCACTTGCAGGCTGCTCTGTGTACTGATTATCGAAGTGTGGCATTTTGATAGGATTGCTACTAGTCTGGGATGCACCGCAGTGTGTGAAGGACTAGGACTGGTCGACGAAATCCTGTGTTGATGAAGACTTGGGATGGGTTCAATAGTTCGCAGTAGAGCTAATAAAATATATCTTGAATGCGCTTGGAAGGTCCTTATTTAAGCAAATTGAGGCGGATTTCCGTCACAATGACATTTCCAATTATCCTGTTCACAGTAGATTTATTCAAAGGCTTCTCTGTCTAGTGAGGGTGGCAGCAGTAGGTGTAATGCTGGGAATGGGAGCCACCAAAGATATGCCTTGCCTGACTTTCCCTTCAACGGTTGTCCCATAGGATAATGGCAACTCAGAAGGCAAAAGAGGTCGTTCAAGTGGCACATGCTAAATTTCTATACTTCTAGACACATATATAGCCACATGGTGGGCTTTGATTTGAGAAGGTTAGTTGTGAATACAAATTGCCACATTCGGGTCGACGGCAAGTATATCGCCTCGACGGCATGATGATGAATTGTCGTCATCCATAACCTTTCCTCGATCATTATCCTTTACTTGGTAGATGTCGATTATACTCATATTAGTCTAGATAAAAAGATATCAAAGTATATTCATTCATGATTGATAGCTAGAGTGCTCGAATGCCGAGCATCGAAAGGCGTGGTGTAACCCTAACCAGGACAGCTTGAAAGAGATTCACTCTCGAAACGAGACACCCACCTTCACAGCCTTCTCTTCAGAGATTTCGACATGCTCAGATAGTCCACCGTGTTCCAACTTTGTGATCTCAGCACCAATTCCAGTGCATACGAATTTGTCGAACTTCCACGTAGGAACCTTTTCCTGAAACATCTCATCCAACTCTTCCAACGAACGTCGACTGGTTTCCGGTACACATAATCCCACAAACAATAGCGCGGCCACCGAGAAGGCACCGTAAATAAATGTGACCCTACCACCAATTGCGCTCTGAACGTACGGATTGACGAAATTAATCGGAACCGACGTTAGGAAACTTCCCATGGAAGCAAGGAAAACTGTACGCTCACGAAGCTGGCCAGTACCAATCTCACCAGTGACAATCCAACACCCAGGACCCCATGTAAAGCCGTAGATACAATACCAAAGAATCAGCAAAGCGGCACATGCATTTTTCGCTTGCATGGAAAGATCTGCAACCGTAGAACTAGATTCAATAGCACCCCCTGTACCTATCATCGTTGCAGCCATGCCCACAGATCCGAGGAAGAGAGAATTGCGTCGACCGAGCTTGTCAAATGTAATGAAGGTAATAAAATGGCAAACAAAAGAGCAACCCGTGACGAGGACGTTAGTCTGAAGCGGATCTGGGAATCCCATTTGTTGCATAAATGTCACAATAAAATTTTGTATGAATGAGACACCTTGTGCTTGTTGAAGGATTTGAACTCCCATCGCCGCAATTGTTCGTCGAAGGTTTGTTCCTTTGAAACAGTCCAAGAGCGTTGTTGCTTTATGAAGTTCTCGTTGTTCTTCAATTTGAATGCGCAGCATTTCGATCTCTTGTGGGATAGAATCCGGATGGTTGGATAGCTTTTTCATGACCTCTTCTGCCTCGACAAACTTGCCACGATAAATAAGGTATCGGGGTGACTCCGGGAGAAATGGGTAAGCGAGTAGATAACCAACTGGGACAAAGAGTTGGCAACAGATCACGATGCTTTGGATTTCAATCAGCCGTGGTATAAAAAAAAATGAAGGGAGTATCTGACCAGATACTTACATATACTGGGAACTATCAGTTCTGTTGCGGCATAGCCAGACAACAAGAGTTGCCAGGAATACACCAAAAGATGTGAAGAATGAATAAAGCGCAAGAAAAGCACCTAAATCGTATACCCCCTTAGTAAATTCTTCCAACAGCAAGATCTTCTCAGACAAATGCTAACCTCGAACACGTTGTGGCGCACATTCCGATAAATATGTCGGAACAACATTCGAAGCCAATCCGATTCCAGAATAAACAATAATTCTCCCAACAGCTAACTGCCAAAAAGATGTAACAGCGCTGGCCTCCAATATAACACCAACAATCATCAAACATGACAAGGCCATGAACCCCATTTTACGACCAAATTTTGAAGTAATAATTGGTGCCAGAATACAACCTAGTATAATACCAGCAGAACCGGTTCCAGTTCCGACGGAAGTCTTGTCAGATGGAATTGTCCATTGATCAAGTTCCGCGTTGTATGCTCCATACTTGTGCTGAAATTCTGATAGACCCAATGCTCCACCCCACCAACCGTTATCGAAGCCAAACCCCATAGCCCCTAGTGACGCTGTGAGACCTATGAGGACCAGTCGCCAATTCAGGTCTTGGTATAATGGGGTTGCTTTGAATGTGGCTAACATGATGAGAATGTCGCTGCATGAGCGAGATAACCGATGGAAATGGGGAAACAGAAAGCCTAGAATTCAGAATTGTCCAAAATGTACTTGAGTTTATATAGATCTCTAAGCTATCTCTACAAGAGTCTGTAACCCCACGGGGAAGGGCAGTGAGTGGATCTACTGTATCTTCCCGGAAGCGGGGAACGATCATCGTAAAAGGAAATGCGAGCCACAAACTGCCAGTTTACTCAACGAGTCTAGTACGTGATATTGTCAGAACTCCAGGATCAGCCAAATAGACCTGTCCGGAGCGAAGGTAAAGGAAGGGGTCGTCGGTGGTAAAACTAGCCCGTTTCACTGCTTCGATCCAAACGTAGTTTCGCTCTCCACGTTTACTTGGAAAGAAAACTAAGAATTATATTCCAACCAAATCCAACAATAGATGTCACAATAACTCTCCACTGCCAGGGAACCCATAGAAAATTAACAAAAGCAACAACAGGCCAAATTTTCCACCCAGCCCTCAAGATTCCGGATATTCTCGTTTGAATTTCATGAGAAAGGAGGCTCATACTTTGGACTCTGGCGCCTGTAGTGCAAGTGATGAAAATAATATTTGTAAAACACAACCCAACGGTTTGGTCCAACGCAAGCTTCAAAATGATATTGGTCCAATTAACCCGATATTGCTGGGTTGTCTTTTGCGTGGGAGTTTGAGCGTGGGGGTTTGAGTCGATGGGGCCATTTTGAGTTGGAAAAGTTTCCTCCAAAGCCTGTTGCCAATAAGAAACCAAAGGTGCGGAGATCAAGCCAAATACAGCAAATTCAATAACTCGAGTCCAGTCCATTTCCAGATGCGTTTCTGCTCCCCATTGCGATAGGGTTTGGGCTGTGATGTTGGCGGCAGCTTTCAGTAATGCCGATTGAATTGTCACCACCACCAGAGATGGCATGTTGATATGGGATGCAAGAAGAAAGAGTTATTTGGTACAGAAACAGACATATATGAGGGAAATGGAAACTTATAGCTAGCAGCTTTTCGTTCTTATAAGCGACCATGCACTTGGCATTGGGGAACACTTCGCTCTCACGTCCCAAATCGGTATCTTGAGCCACCATCTCCTGATCGAGACATGAAGTTCGTATTTAGTTAAATGTAAAGAAAGGTTGCTCCTCTTTCGACCTGGAACCACAGAGACAGCACTATATTCAATGTCATCATGACTAGGTCCCGAAACCTACTGCCGTTGCTCATTACATTCTGGGCCATTTTGTCCACCACCTTTGCTCATCCAAGCTGCATACTCGACGAGTCCCCAAGACGACGTCTCTTCCTGCTAAGTGACATCGCAAATGAACCAGACGATGCACAGTCACTGGTCCGACTACTCGTATATGCCAATGAGTTCCAAATCGAAGGTCTAGTAGCCACCACAAGTTGGTGGCTCAATGACACAACCTATCCTGACCAGATGCGCGATATTGTTAGCGGATATGCCAAATCGGTCAGGAATCTCAGGAAGCACGCATCAGGATGGCCAGAGCCTGATCATTTGCTCAGCTTGGTCAAGTCAGGCTCGACTCATTACGGGATGAACGGAGTAGGCGAGAACCAGAACAGCGAAGGCTCAGAACTTCTCGTCGTGGCTGTGGATAAATCAGAAGAACCATTGTGGGTTCCTATCTGGGGTGGTGCAAATACACTTGCCCAGGCGCTTTGGTATGTAAATGCCACACGGTCATCTGAAAAGGTAGACGAATTTGTCGCGAGATTACGCGTCTATTCGATCTCCGACCAAGATAATAGTGGGCCTTGGATTCGAAGGAATTGGCCCAATCTTTTCTACATTGCGAGTGTACATGACTTCAACCGATATGCAAATGCCGCCTGGGGAGGGATATCGGGTGATGACTACTATCACTTTCCCAGCGAGGGGAACAAGGAAGTTATCTCGAAATCATGGATAAAAAAGAATATACAGGATGTTGGACCCCTTGGAGCCCAGTATCCTGATGGAGAGTTCATTATCGAGGGTGAGATACATAAAACCTTTGGAGCTTACGATCCGTCATTAATTCTAACTAGGTGACTCTCCATCGCTACTCTACATGATCCCAACCGGCCTATCAGATCCTGAACATCCAGAATGGGGCTCTTGGGGAGGTCGATATGGTCCCGTGGCATGGGGCGAGGGACATTTCGCTGATAGCATCGATACTATAATAAGTGATTCTGGAAGCATAATGATGGGTTCTCAGGTAACTATCTGGAGATGGCGCACTGCATTTCAAAACGATTTCAAAGCGCGAATGCAGTGGTCTATCAAACCCAAGTTTGAAGAGGCGAATCATTCTCCAGTCGTGACCGTGAATGGCAGCTCAAGTCGAGATATCCTAGAATACGTCGTCGAGCCTGGAGAAACTATAATCTTGGATGCAACTGCTTCTTGTGATCCAGATGATGATAACCTCACCTTCAAGTGGTGGCAATATTTGGAGCCAAGCTCGAACCTGAATACTCCGAAACGCGATGTACTTGTCTTGGAATTGGGCGCCACGGATATGCCTAAGCTCTCAGTGAGAATACCTAACGCTGAAGTTGTGCGCAAGCCCGGCAGAGGTGTCCATCCATATGCTGATAAACATCTGCATGTTATTCTCGAGGTATCCGATGGAAATATGATTGCTTACCGGCGAATCATATTAACCATCAAGGGTAACCCTACCGTGCAGGAGCTTGAAATTGGCTCTGGCCATGACGAACTGTGATTAAGAACAGCGTCCTGAAGTGTTTGCGCTTGGAAAATCTGCGATATTAGATAAATGAATTCTGCAACCCCATTGCGCAAAACCAGCGACGAGAAGGTTGCGAGAACCTCAAGAAATCGCACAAGACTCTTTTCGACCAGATTGTTTCGGATCCAGATAGTGTATTCGTTCTCTCGATAGACAATAAATTAAAGAGACCATAGTGTGCATCACGCAGCTTTAGACCGTGATATCCACTAAGTCGTCTAGGGCTAACTCCATTGTACCTTACATTTTATGATCTATTCCATACTTTAGTGACTATTTTATACCTCACCCATAATTGTATCGCACCTATGTAAGGATAGTATCGTACCTTCCTCTGCAAGACGGTACTCCTAGCTTTCAAGATAAACACTGAGAATCTGTCCACGTAGGAACGAATCCAACTTTCTTCCACCCCTCCTGGATACATTAAACCCTCCTACAAGTGAACTATTCGTTTGGTGGACAACCAAGTTCACCAGACCGGATTGAATTCAAACAAGCCATCTTCCATACCAATTTCTATATGCGACAGCGCCACAATCGATTCGGCTTCATCCTTGGCCTGAATGGCCCCAGGTCCCAATCTATAAGGAGGACTCTGGGCCTCTCTTAGATTCTTCGGGGTAGTGAACGCCGGGATCCCATAGAAAATGCTCTTTCGTTCTTGGCTTTCCTGCGATGAAAGTAGGCTAAGAGACCTGACCGGAAATCCACGAAAAGTAAGGTGATTCTGCTTATGATGTTGATAAACTGCTAAAGATACCCTATAGAACATGGTCCCAGCCTCGCGAAGCTGTCCTGGCTTCATGGGGAGTCAAATTTAGATTTCGGCAATGACAACACAGTCAATCTACGCCACAAGTTGGTAGAATGTTCTTTTTTTTTTCTCGTTATGGTGATGCGTCTCCAGAATTGAGGCAGTCTACATGTGAAGACCAATAGGCCAACACAACATCGCCAATGAGAATGCGTGCTCGAAATTGGAGTCCAAGGACGATTCCAGCAGAATATCGATTCTTGAAGCCTCCAGGACAGCCTTCAGGAGGGCTGGCATGTCAGGCAAAGATCATATTTTCGCCCAAAACAATCGGACGATAGAATATGGCTAGCTTCAGAATACAAAGAATCGGAAACTCACAGCCTACATATCCATTTACCTCCAAGCCCATTTCCACCCTTGATAAGCTCTGGTTTTCCTTGGGAGCCATTTCCAACCCGACTTTTAGACCGCACGAAAATGTTTTCAAAAGATACAGATGAAGCCCGGATCACAATTCACTAATGCCCCAATCCCTTGCAATAAAAGATGAAAAATTACCAGTAAAGGGGATCTCACTCTTGCCAACTATATGAAGTCGTGACCACCAGCTTTGCACATGTTTGTATCAGCCAGCCCTAAGTTGCCATCCTAGAGACGAAACGTCCAAACTCCCTTCATCTAAATGAATAAAATCGAGCAGATTCTTGTTACAGCAGCAGCTGAACTTCAAGCTCTGCTCAAAAACAACGGGATCATTCTATCGAAGCAATTCTGCGAAATTGCTGCCGGTAATCACCGATACATTGTTCTTTATGACGGACAATGTATGATGTGATTTGACTTTGGCTCCAGCTATCGTCCCGGTACGCCTGCTGCTGTAGACATTGCTGCGCCTAGATGGCAACTTCGTGCTGGCTAGTATAACCTTGTACTAAACATGCACAAAGCAACCCTGGTGGATTGTGAAGCGCGAACTTCCAGAAAATTCTTCTTAGTTTCCTAGTCCGAGGACTACTACACCGGATCCAGAAGAATAGTGCTAAGACCTTGCGAGATACCATGAATAGATCCCATGATTTCTGGGCACTGCGGAGTATGAGATGGATCTCAAAGATTTTTTTCGTCGCCAACATTGTGAATGTGAGGGATATGGCGATCAACCCACGTAGTTCCAGACCTAAGCCAGCGCCTATTCGACAATACACCGAAGAGGAACATATCCATATGTCCCAGGTAGTTATGTAGCGTTTCACTGGTTATAATATTTAATCTGTTGTACAATTGTCTTCCAGGTTGCTCCCCGGCGGCCTTTATATGTTCCAGCGGAGTATAAATACAGCACCTGTACGTAAGAACTAGTAGTTCTTACGGGCTGGAGCGTAAATTATGTTTGATCTGTGACCGACCATCGTAACTCTCAGCATGAATGTAGCATCTAAGGAACAGCAGTGTTAATTTCGGAACGAAGACTCGTACCCATAAGTTCACCCAATACTAGTATGACATTGGATTATTTTCTATCTTGTACAGTTGAGAGTCTGAAGCTGCGATGGCCTTATCTTATCATTAACAATGCTGATTGGCCGACGGCTCCCGACAATTTTTCATCGCGACTTGCCAATCCAAAAGTTCTCTCCGCTCCGCAAAAAGTGCAAACCGCCCAACATCACGTCGACAATCAAATACAAAAATGGCGAAGCGGAAGAATACATCCGACGCAGCCACTACTGTGGCCCCAGTAAAGAAGCAAGACCTCACATCGGTTCTATCTACACCATGGACATTCCTCCAGCCCTCCGCCGACCTACACACCCTCCTCGCAGACTCTGCGAAACAAATTCTCGACCCGCTAGCAACCTCCGTGGTAGACGAACAATCTGCGCGCAAACAGGCCAATAAGAAGCGCAAGCGATCAGACCCCGACGCAGACGCCATACCACCTCTCCAATTGAAGAATCTATACGTGGAAGGCTTTACATCGAATCAAGTATGGGAGCAAGCGACGCGGATTCTGGAGTCTGCTGGGGGTGAAATTGAGAGGGATGTTACTCTGCTCACACGACTTGATGATATGGCTTCTTCGGATCCTGAAGGAATGGGATCCCTTGAAGGCTCTGGACCTGAGGATTTGGGGTCTGAGGGTGACGATGCTGAAAGTATGTCGGATGCTTTCTCTGGAGAAGAAGGCGAAGAAGAAGATGAAAGTGAAGGATCTGAGGCCGGAGTTGAAGGTGAATCTGAATTGGGGGAGGAGGGTATTGACGATTTTGACGCAATGAACGAGGAGGGATCAAGTGATGAGGAGGAAGGATTTGAAGGCTCCGAAAAGGATGAAGAGGAGGATGGTGGTATTTACACCGAGGATAAATTCGGACTGAACGATGGATTCTTTTCTATCGATGACTTCAACAAACAGACCGAATTGCTAGAAAGGCAAGACATGAAAGGCGGTGCTGATTCCGATGACGATGACGAAGAAGAGGAAGTTAACTGGCATGCGGACCCAACCGTTGCAACGGATGTCCTTCCCAAATCCAAACAATCCGCTATTGGAGCCGGTGATGAGGATGAAGATATGGACGACGATAGCGAAGAAGATGGACCAACTTTCGGCAACGCTGATCTCAATGCGGATTCCGACGACGACGATGTCGAGCCTGAGGTTGACCCCGAGGCAACAAGCTACGGCGACACGAGTAATATCAGATACGCCGACTTCTTCGCCCCACCACCCCGTAAAGCTTCGTCGAAGAGATCACGGGCACTTCCCAAAACCCAGCCTGCTAAGGAAATTTCTCAGGACGACGTTGATCGAGCCATGGCGGATGTCCGACGTGACCTTTTCGACGATGACGACGAAGTGGAGGAGGAAGATGAACAAATGGATGAGGATGGCGAGAACCAGGGACCGCGCTCAACCCACGAGAAGCAAAGGGCCAAGATCGCAGATGAGATTCGCCGTCTAGAAGCAGCCAATGTAGCCAAGAAAGAATGGACAATGGCTGGTGAAGCTCGTGCTGTGGAGCGACCTGTGAACTCTCTTATTGAAGAGGATCTCGACTTTGAAAGAGTGGGCAAGCCAGTTCCCGTCGTGACTAACGAAACCTCAGAAGACATCGAGGATCTTGTTAAACGTCGAATTCTCGCCAACGACTTCGACGAAGTAATTCGTCGTCGTCCGGGTGTTGGCGACGTCAAGGCTCAGCGTCGTGCTCGATTCGAACTGGAGGATACTAAGCCGCAAGAGAGTCTGGCTGAGATGTACGAGGCTGATCATCTGCGTGCCAATGATCCAAACTACGTCGACACCAAGGACAAGAAGTTGATGCGAGAGCATGCGGAGATCCAGAATCTCTGGAAGGATGTCAGTGCTCAGTTGGATACTCTCTGCAACTGGCACTACAAGCCCAAGGTTGCTCAGGCAAACATCAATGTGGTTACCGATGCACCGACCATCATGATGGAGGACGCTCGCCCTACAGCTGGCAGTGCCGCTGGTGGACCATCTGCTCTTGCGCCGCAAGAGATCTACGCACCTGGCAGCGATGGCAAGGTTGCTGGTGAAGTGGTGCTCAAGACTGGCGCATCTATTTCCAAGGATGAGATGAGTCGGGAAGAGAAGGCTCGCAAGAGACGACAGAACAAGGCCCAATACAAATCCAGTGACAAACCTGCTGGTCCTCAAGGCAAGGCGGCTGAGAAGCAACAGCTTGTATCTGATCTGAAGAAGGGTGGTGTTAAGGTCATTGATAAGGAGGGCAAGGTGACGAATATGGATGGAGCTAAGGCTGGAAGAGAGCACAAGAACAAGGGCGATACGTTGAAGCTGTGAATAGGTTCAAAAGCTGTAAAAAGTATTTAGTCATGGAGTTGAGGAGCCATATTGGATAGAGATTTTTCTAAGTTATCATTTAGATAATATCATCGCTGCATTCTATTTAAAAGACATTCACAAGTGAAAAAACCGAATAAACCAACAAAAAACACGCTGACATCGCTTCCATATTCTATTTCATAGCAAGAATGAATCAATTGTTGTTGCTTTTGGGCGTCTTGCGTCGAAGAGTATAAAGAAAGATATTCTCCCGATTATAAGAAGTCGCATTAGGGTCGTCACGAATTTCTTGCATATCGAAATTCTTCTTAGCCAATTTGATGAATCTCAAATCCGCTCTTCTCCGTCTCTTATAACAGAAATAACAGACTGTTTCGGGACCAATGAGATCCTTTAATGTCGAGAGGAGGAGAGGGAAAGCTGGTTCGAAATAGACGCAGTCGGCAGCAAGAATGATATCCGGATGATTCGGGATATGAGTTGGGAGTTGTTCACCCCAGTCTAGGATTGAGGCTTTGACTTTTGTACCGAGTTGGTTTAGGAGTATGTTGTCTTGCATTAGGTCGAACATTGGGAGTTGATCAGTGATGTGAATTGGTGAGGCGAATTGACATCCTCGTGCGACGGCCAATCCGACGAGACCGCCTCCAGCTCCGATTTCCACGCTATACAGTACATATGATTGTCAGTTGAGATTCTCACGGTCAAGATCGATAGGATATCAAGAAGGAAAAAAAAGGAAGTGAAGATGGCAGGGATTGTGGTGTCCCTGGCATATTTGGACTACCGACATCGTTTTCCCGGACATGTCCGAGGTGTGTTGGGAAAGAAGATATCTAGATAAGACCATTCCAGCTGGCCAAAGCTGGCCACCACAGCCATTCTTGAGATCTTCTTTCAAGAGGAGGGGGTCGGTGAGGAGTCCGTCGAAGTTGATTGTTGTAGTACCGGCGATTTTGTTGACTCGAGGGGGAGCCAAGGTATCGCTCACTTTGAAGGGGACATCAGAGTCTGAAACTGGGCTCACCGATCTTTCCATTGAATCCATTATGTGCGAATAGTGTTGTGAGTGTCTCCTATTTCCTGCACTTTTTTATTTTTTTGGTCAAGGGTGGAAGGGTAAAGAATCGGGACGGCAAAATACAAACGAGACCAGTGGCATCCCACCATTTCTGTAGTGGGGCTCGTCTTCGGTGCTTATCGCCGGCGAATCACATGATACGCTGATGAGCTCAAAAAATATGAAGATGGATGGACGAGATCGGAGGAGATGATGAATAGGGGGGGATGTATATTTAGTTATATCGCGTCGAATCGCAAGCTATGCTTCGTATTCATGCTAGTGTAGTTGCTAATACTGTACAATAGAATGATCATTGGCCTAATATAGAGTATCAAACATCACTCCATGGCGTAGGGTATTGTATACGATCATATGAAGATAAAAGCTGTATATAGAAGATCCATCTAATCGGAGAATAAGAACAGAAGAAGCTCACGGCCGTGCGCTGTATCCCCAGGCGATCTGCAATCCTGGCAGCTGGGCGAACCCCCACATGGCGGATGTGCGACGGGGTCGACCCGAGGCTGTGGATGTTATCGTACGGTACTATGTAGATAGATTGCTAGTGTGTATATCCCGAGGTCCATATAGGAGCAGTATAGGAACAGAGGAGTAATAGAAAGAAAGAAATGATTAAAATATCAAAACAAGGTTAAACTTGGTCATGTGCTCAAGTTCTCCGAGGAAAGAAGCCAACGATTGCACTTGCCGTTTTCTGGCCAAAACGAGCGAGTTGACGTCATGTGCCCTCCGCATTTGGCTGAATCATGACGACGTCACCTCATTCCCTGCTTGAACCAAGGGAGACTGGACTGCTTCTTAAAGCTCGCTCTGTTCTGCATTTGCATGATTCTTCTCTCTCATCTCATTTCATCAAATCACCAAATCACCCATCATGACTACCTTGCACTGTACGTACTTCCCTCATTACAGTACAAAGAGAAGACAGAACAGAAGAGAAAGACCAGTTCCTAATTTCCTCATCTAGACCTTCCCCCCGTTAAGCCCTCGGCCATTGCCTTGGGTACATTTTTCACCCACACTGCTTCCCTGGGCATCCTGGCCCCGGTCTTTGGCGACACTTACCACCGCGCCCAGGCCGCCAACTCAAAGGAGGAATTCATCAAGTCCAAGGAAGCTGCCGGTGCTGCCGCTGCTTGGGGTAGCTCTCTGGTCGGTAGTGCCGTCCAGACCTACGGTGTTGCAGCTTTGATCAATGCCACCGGTACTCTGAGTTACAAGGGAGCCGCTTACCTCGGAACATTGATCTTCTTCGCTAGCTCTGCCCCCGCTGTACGTTCCCCTCCAAAACAATCGATTCATTAGGACTGAGACAAAATGCTAACAAATCGATTAGTTCGTCAGCCAGCTCTTCGCTGAGAAGAGACCACTTGACACCGTGGCTGTCGGCGCCGTATCTCGCGTGTTCGAGACGGTTGGATTGAGCTTGTTCCTCACCTGGTGGGGAACCCGCACTCACCCATTCGACTAAATTAATCGTTCGATCGGTTATGCCAGATACTGTTTCTGAATTAGTTTTGGGTCCACACATGATCCATACGAAGAATGGTCGGCGTCTGTGTATCTATGGTTAATTAGTTCATCTAATGTAAATCAACACGACTTGTGTCTTTTTTCTTATTGCTTGTTTTCAAGGTCCAATTGCCGTTGATTACCGGTAGTTTGTCTGGAGTGTAACGTACAGTGCACTTAAATACCAAGTAGATCAGTGTAGGACATCAATGTAGATGCACTAATATCCCTCTTTTGAAAACGGTCGCACGAATGGATAGATAGTACTGACACCTGGAATAAAGATGGATAAACGTGAGTCGATTGGTTTTACTGGGTTATATATATACATCCTCGGACCATACATACTGCGGTGGGGGACAGCTCACAACACTAGCTTACAACTTTTCAGAGTCAAACCCAGCTGTGATGTTCAAAGGCCATTTGTGGCATCTGCACAGCCTTGACATTACCTACCTCCTCAGATAGATATGGCAGTAGCAGTGGCAATGGCATACTTAGCCACACTCATAAGACTAGTCAAGACGCGGCCATTTGCCCTGGGTTTCGTTCGTTGGGGGCATGCCCGACTAGTTATAGGAAATTATCACCTAACATATGGGCTGAAGGCGAGACTGCAAACAAATCTACTGGGGATATAACACTCGGGATCAAATACGTCAAAGTATCATAAACTGTCAAAAGAAATATGTATTGAATAACACAGCTAATTTACCCATTTAGGGCCAAATGAAACTCTTCTCCACGAAATGATCTAATCAAGCAAAAGTGCGGCAGGTGTACCTAAAAATTCCACAATTAGCAAGACACCACCAGCAAAACCGGGGGGGAAACACAAAAAACCTACTTCTCAGGATAAGACTGTTCCTCGCTGAGATCATATTTCGACTGAGTCTCCTTAGAAACAGTGTTCAGGTTGGTAGGGGTAGGAGGTAACCCATTAGCACCCAAAACGCTAGCAACGCCAGTCTGATTCTTCTCGAAGAATCCAGCCAGACCGCGCTCCTCAGCCTGCTCCTTAACAGAGACAATCTGCTTAGTACCAGCCTCACCAAGCTGCAGAACATCATCCTTGGGCGCAGCCTCGCTGCCAACGGTCAGGAGACTGACGGCATCGGCCTGGGTGATGGTGCTCAGTCGGGGGTAGTTTCTCCGGGCGTCGCGCTTCCAGTAAGGGTTATCGGCGATGTCACCGGCAGGAAGAGTGACGGGGTCATCGTAGGCGAGAGGGGGGGTTGGAGCCTGGGGTTGGCAGGCGGAATTGCGAGTTCAGAGGGACACCGGATGAACGGTTAGGGTCGACGGCCAGTTTGCGGCGGACCCAGTCCCAGATACCGGTGGACTCGAGGGTATATTTCTAGTTATATTGTTAGTTTATACCTTCCCCCAAGAGAAGACGTGTTCATTGGGATCATTGACGTACCTGGGCAAGTGGAACGACGTTGGATGCCGCCTTTGCGGCTTTCACTGCACCGCCGGCCATATTGAAGACTTTGAACTGTAGCCGCTTGTCAGCGCATGCGATCCTGGACTACCCCCCCTAATTTGGCGAGTGTGTTCGGGTTCCCCGGTGGAATTGAGCTATGCAATTACCTTGTAAAGTCTTGAAAGTTCCTCAAGCGGTCGTGGCGAGCCTCGATATTCTCGATGCGGCACGTCAGGGTATCCGGAGGTGCAAGTGAGTCCGGATTAAATGTATATCCGGGTCCGATCGTTGTCCACGGTCGCCGGCATTACTAATCCGACGTTGTTTACACTTTGGCAGTAGATTTAGATATACTTCAAATGATAAACTGATGTTAAAGATTAAATGAGCATTCATGATTTTTTTTTCAATACAACGGATAGTTGTGATTGATCAGATCTGTGCGGCAAAAGCCTGGCTAAAAGGTAAATGCTTCCATCCCACTCGTATACTGTATCATGATCTTTGTGATGAACTCAACCTATAGTTCGAACTGATGGTGTTTTGTTCTTACAGAGCTACACTGTAACAAAGGTACAAGTAGGATTGACTGGCGCTATGTGGAAGTGCCTCTTTTAGCAAGTCCCCTCATACTATGACATGAAATATGAAAGCAAGGAATCAGAGAATACATCGCCTGTCTGAGGTCGCAAGCCTAATTTGGATGTTTGCTCGTCCACCCCCTAATATGTAATATCTACCTGGAGAAATCATTTCACTCGTAGGGAAGAACCGGATAAAAGGCTAAGTTATGCTACCTAAGAATATCATCATTGCGAAAAATTGGTTTGTTTACAGACTGCAATGTAATGATCCGATGATACGACGTCGGCCCAGAATGATCATGAGCGCGAGATCAACTTCATAACATCACCATACCAACCCTACTCATTTAGCTCCATCACCATTCTTCTCCTTGGACTCATCCTTCTCGTCTTCCTTGGACTCCTCTTTAGCTGGGCCGTCGGCCACAATCTTCTGGACAGCATCAACAGTCGCATCAGGACCGCCCTGCTCGCGAAGCAGGACCTTGCCCTTCTTATCGACGGCAAAGACACCGCGGATAGTTCCCTTCGGAGATTTCTTCAGACCAATTGCACCAATAAGGCCATAGCTTGGATTGCAAAGCAGTGCATACGGAAGATTCTGCTTGGTTTTGAAAGTTGTGTTGGCCTTGGGTGAGTCGCCTGATAGACCGTAGATTGTCAGACCAGTAGATGAAAGATGATCAAAGTTATCACGGAAAAGACAAGCTTGCTTGGTACCTGCAGGTGAAGTGTAAGTCAAGAGGTAATGCATAGAGCAAGGGCCGTGCGATGCGCGATGCACGATGCGCAATATCATAGGGATAGTTATCAGAACATACATCCGGGAGTCGAGGCCTTGGGATAGGTAAAAATAACCACACCCGCCTTGCTGTCATCGACCAGTTTCTTGAGTGATGTCTGTTCACCTTCATTGGTTTCAAGATCACCGCCAAAGGCATCCAGATCAATCACATCACCTGCCTGAGGCACTTTGGGCGCATCCTCTTTCGGGGCGGGAGTCTCATCACTTTTGGTCGCCTTGGGCTTTGATTCGGACTTGCTCTTTTTCTCCACGACTGGAGGAGGCGCGGCGGCCTTGCGCTTGCGAAGTTCAACCATTACGATAATACAAGGAAGCGTGAAGTGGGAGGAATGGACAGCTTAGCTGCAGCTCCGCTCGTGGCGGGTTTGTTGTGACTGTAGTACCCCAGACAAAAGTACTACAGTGTTTTTAGTCAAAACCGACAACACCTTACATAATCCAAAGAATCCACCGGAAGTTCCCGACCCACGGGCTCCTCACGGGTTGCCCTGACCCGCGCGAAGGAAAAAATTCTCGATTTGACGTTTCTTTCTTGATCGCCACCGAAAACCCACATTCCCCATCTTTCTTTCTAGCCAGCAAACCTGACTCATCTAGGGATTTTCTTTTTGAGTCCACCGAAGATTAATCTTCACCTCGCCACTCGAGTCTTCAACATCTTTTTAGTTCTCGACACTCCCTTTCGCCTCATTTTGCGTCTCGCAATCACCTAACTTTCTTTAAAGCGACTCTGCCGCTCAGCGCGCGCGTTTCGACATGAAGGTCTTTTCATCTTCTTGCACCTTTGATTATTCCTGGGATGAGGTGTCCACGGCCAACTGGCGCAAGTATTGCCCATGGAATGACAAGGTCACCCACGTTGTTGGTGTCGATACTCTCTCCCGAACCGTTGACCCCTCAACCGGAATCGTGAGTCAATGAAGAATCCGAAGTTTTCGGCCAGTGTTGCGTTCACAATCAAGCTGACCTTCTTTAAGTTACGAACCGAACGCCTGATTACTTGCAATCAGTCCGTACCACAATGGGTTCTCACCCTCCTTGGCGGAACGACTACTTCTCACGTCTACGAGGTCTCCTACGTTGATCCAATCTCGAAGAAGGTCACCATGTGCTCGAACAATCTTACGTGGTCGAATGTCCTTAACGTCCGTGAAACCGTCACCTATCAACCTTCGACATCCACCTCGACCCAGTTCACCCAGGAGGCTAAAATCACCGCACTTTGCGGTGGATGGCAAAAGATCAAGAACAAGGTCGAAGACGCGAGCGTGGAACGTTTCCGAGAGAACGCCAAGATCGGCCGTGAAGGATTCGAGACAGTCCTTGAAATGAGTCGTCGAGTCTTTGGCGAACAACGCGATCTCGAGAAGCAAAAGCTATAGCCGATGTCGGCCTCGGCTATCCACCACATCCCAACCTCCTCTCTCAACTCAACGACTTTCGAAGCACCATCTCTCCTTAACGTGTCCTGCATCGAGCGATTGCATATTTACGGCGTCTTTTTCTGATTTTTCGACTTTTCGACCTTTCTTTTTTCGTTTTCGCCCTCGATTTTCTTCTTCGTTCCCAGCATTTCGAAGCTTTCGGCGCCTATCGGAGTTTACATTTGAATCGTTTCTCGTACCCCTCTCGTAAAAGGGGAATAACTGCGCCATGGCCACCCAGCAACCTCTGGTGGTCCGGTGGCAGAAAACAAAAGTTCCATGAATTTCCCCTCATCTCTCTACATTTGAATACGAAGCGAGTGATATCCGCCCTCGGGCATAGATGCATAGAAAGATTTCGATATTAGAACCGAAGCCTCGGTCAATGTACAGAATTGCCTTTTCTTTAATCTCGTTAATCGTCTAGCAAATTCATACACGTATAAACTTGATAAAAGACCATACTAGCCGGTAATCAGCCACGTAACTCCCAAACGCCTTTCTGAAATCGTAACAGACAAAAAAGGATTCTAGAGGATCCTCAACAGAAGTCCCAGTATCAACGCCTGACGCAGAAGGAGAAGTTGACGTAATATCAACCGATCAATCCACCAAGTACGACACGACTGACACCAGCAACTTCATTCTTAACATTATTCCGACTAGCATCCTCGAACTCGCGAACCGCGCCCGCAACCATTATCTTACGAAGTTTGGCATCTGCCTTGGAAAACAATTCCCCGAGACCAACCGTACAGGCAGCGGGTGACGAGACGAGACTCAAGATCCGAGTATAGCAATCAATCAGGACATCACAAAGAGTCGCGAAAGTCTCGAAAAAATCCGGTTCGAAGGGCAGTGACGGTGTGAGAAGGTATGTATATTCTTCGCCGGGCAGGAGATCAGAGGATTCTGTCAGAGGGAAAGATATCATTGACGCAGCGGCCGCCGTGGCAGGCGATGTGATTGAGTTTGCGGCACTTTTCAAGTCTGAAGGATCACTGGTTTGCATTGGTAGACCGATTTCTGTAGCGGAGCTAGCTCTTCGAGTCTTTGTTCCGGCGTGTGCAGCTCTCTTGAACATTTGAGGAATACGTGCTCGGGCGAGACTAGATGATGAACTTCCATCTGGTGGGTGAACTTGTTGATATGCTTCGAATTCAAGGAGGAGGGCATTTAAAGCACGGAGGTATTCGAAGGGAGTTGAGTTGACGTCTAGAATTGGTGGGAGGGATAGACCGAGGAGAAGATAGTTGACTGCGCGACGGGAAAGCTTTCGAGCTTCGAAATAAGGCATGCGACTGATATCTGCTCGGGAGAAATGCACAGTATTAAACCAGTATACGCGACCTTCGAGACTGTAGCACGTATGGATTTATGTTAGCATCCCTTCGGATATCAAGTAGTGTTTTTTCTTTATCCTCTTCTTGAAGTTGAAGACCGATAGAGTAGATGCTGCTTACGTCTTTCTCAAATACCCCAGTGTCGCAATCCGCTTCGCTGCCATATCATGAATTTGTTGATATATGGCACTGGCACTCTGTGGCCCAAAGGGACCTCCACCACTTGACACTGGTGGAATGCCTCCATGCGAACCTTCATAACCACCAGTTGACTTAGCCGTATCTCTGCGCGAGAGACTCGGAGCGAATGAGGACGAAATCATCGTGGTTTGTTGTAGTCGTTTCTTTCACTGAGACAAGAAGCAATATGACGTTGGGCGCACAGGGATAAGCAGACAGGGGGGGTCCCCCGATGTTCAAATCGATCGCATCCAGAGAAAAGATCAAGAACTCCGATAATGATCTAGAGCACCTTCACGGTTCAAACAAATGTCCACTAGTAAACAATAGTGGGAAAATAAAGAAAAAGGGAAGCCTACCGCATTTTCCCTTCAGGAGATTCTGGACTTTCCCCACAGGCGCCCCTCCGGTCCCTTTCCGCCCTCTTTTTACTGTTCTCCGCTACCCCTCGAACTTCTTCTTTTTTCGCCCCTCTAATTTCTCTTTCTTTTTTTTCATTTATTCAATTTTCGCAAATTGCGCATGCCATGAGCTCTACTTCGCCAGACGAACAAGTTCCCTTACCAGGTCAATGGCCTGTTGACCCGCAGGAGGAACAGCCCATTTCTGAAGACAAGATCTGGGTTGATGGTTGCTTCGACTTTACTCACCATGGTAAGAAGCGCAATGCTCTCTCTGGTCCTCGCACCTTTTTGGTATGCAAGTTTACTAAAATT
Organism: Penicillium citrinum; assembly: GCF_028827155.1. Classification (NCBI taxonomy): domain Eukaryota; kingdom Fungi; phylum Ascomycota; class Eurotiomycetes; order Eurotiales; family Aspergillaceae; genus Penicillium; species Penicillium citrinum. Next base: position 477,126 of record NW_026622690.1, read on the forward strand.
CCATGTTTTATAGGACACGCTGGTGCTATGCTTCAAGCTCGTCGTCTCGGAAAGGAGCTCTTCGTTGGTATCCATTCTGATCAGGCAATTCTAGAAAATAAGGGTCCAACGGTGATGGCTTTGGATGAACGGTATGTTTTGCGCTGGGCTCAACTCGCTTTTTTTTTATTACTTAATTATTTCTGTTCGACGGCTAACGCTTTCTCGCTATTGATTTGTAGTGTTTCTGCTGTCGACGCTTGCCGCTGGGCGACTCAAAGTGTTCCTCATGCGCCTTACGTGACATACTTACCCTGGGTATCCCACTACGGCTGCAAATACGTTGTTCACGGAGACGATATCACATCTGATAGCGATGGAAATGACTGTTATCGTTTCGTCAAGGCCGCTGGTCGTTTCAAGGTGGTTAAGCGCACCCCTGGCATTTCTACCACTGACCTTGTTGGCCGTATGCTTCTCTGCACCAAGAACCACTTCGTCAAATCTGTCAAGAAGACTTTGGCTGGAGAGGAAGGTTCAGGGTCTCCTGAAGAGCGCAAGGCTGCCGCCGCCGATCTTCTCCAAAGAATCACCGACTACGCAACGGACGAGAGTGGTCTACAACCAGGCCCCCAGGTCTGGACTTGGTCTGGTTCAGGCAGCGCTAAGATTGATGATTCGGTTGAGGAAGCTGGCAAGTATGAGACTCTTGTCAATGGAAAAGGTCCTAAGCCAGGACAACGGATTGTCTACGTTGATGGTGGCTTTGATCTCTTCTCGTCTGGTCACATTGAGTTCCTGCGCAAGGCAATGGAGCACGAGGAAGCCGAAGGACGTGCTCGGGGTTGGTATGAAGCTGAGCAGAGAGAGAAGAGAATCAAGGAGCACGGTGAAGACTATGGTCCAGCTTACATCGTCGCTGGTATTCATGACGACGACGTGATCAACCACTGGAAGGGACTTAACTATCCGATCATGAACATTTTCGAACGTGGTCTCTGTGTTCTCCAGTGCAAGGTGAGACATTTCCAAATCGTCCCACACACTATTTCCCGAAATATACCCACTAACAAACTCTTTCTTTCTTTTTGTTTCAGTATATCCACGCAGTTATTTTCTCTGCCCCTTTCACCCCTAGCCAGCCTTACCTCGAAACTCTGCCATTCGGTGTTCCTGACGTTGTCTACCATGGCCCCACTACTTTCATTCCCCTGACCTACGACCCATACAGCGCGCCCAAGAAGATGGGAATTTTCCGTGAAGTCGATCGTCACGCTTTCCAGCATGTGAATGCTGGTGAGATTGTCGGCCGCATTCTTAAGAGTCGCGAGGCTTACGAGGCTCGACAACGCGCTAAGCTGCAAAAGGGTGTCGCTGAAGATCTGGTTAAGGCGAATGAGCAGGCCTCTGCTTAAACCTCTTCAGGCCGTACATAGTATGAAGATATTTATAGGTGGAATATTAATAGTTGTACATATGATGAGTCTCATCAACTGGGGCTTAGAAGATATGCGGAGTGTTCATTGATTTAGTGAAATAGAGCATATCCAAGCTATCGTCAAATAATCCAAAAATGAACAGGATTTCAACACAAATAAGGACTTCTCATGTCCTCAGACTACCAATAATACGATACTAGACCTAGTGACTACTTTTAAGTAAGATTGCTACTTTAAATAGTTACTAGTATGTTGCCTCAAGTTTAAGGCTCTACAGGCGAGACTCCATACTCATCTGAAGCATGTCCAGTAGGAGACTTGTAGAAAGTTATCATTCGCCAGTATCTTCACAGACTCTCTTATCTACAGAAAATGCCGGGGTTATTCTCTTTTAAAAGACCCTTCGATATCACACAACTCAATTGGTGTCTCACGAAGCCTCTCTACTACTCCAAGGCTCGTAGGAGTTAGGCATATCACACAAACGCTTCGTTATTACACAACACATGTTAACTGTATTTTCTGGATTACACGAAACCTTATAAAAATCCTGGAGGCTCCGTATTGCTTGAATAATGCATCAAATAAGACTGTCCAAATCTTATCAAGCTTTTGCTTTCTCATATACACGTAGGTGAAGAATCGACGACTGAACTTGGCTATCCTGAAAAACACTACAGTACAGACAATGATAAATGAAAGCAAGATTCAGCAAAATGCTGGCAAACAAGTTAAATCCTCTCGAATGATCCGAACTCTTCAAAATGAATTGACCATCACTTGGGCTTTATGCAGAAACAACTTGCCAGCAATGTTAGCAGCGTTCATTGGCAGTTTACTACCAAGACTCTTTATTCGACCCATGCCTCTAGAAACCAATTTCTGGGCTTCAATCAGAATTCTCCTAATGTGCTTTCTATTCACGTACGTCTTTGACATCGGAAATACCACCTCATCCGTCGAGGAAGACAGAATCAACAAACCCCATCGGCCAATTCCATCGGGTCTCATGACTTTGAAGCAGTGATATTCACGTTGGATACTAAGTTGGTTACTGGCCCCCTGTATCGCCTGGATGTTTTATGGGAGATCACCGGCTTTTCTCATCATTTCCGAGGAGCTTTGGGTATTTACATTTTACGTGTGGCCTACATTTCGCCATTGGATTTCAAAACCCATTATGTCTACAACATTGGCATATGTCATTCTACGCTTGGTCAATGTTACAGTGACAGATATTGAATCTTGGTCCTTTTGTTCAATCCACTTACAAGACTTCCGTGATGTAGAGGGAGATTATAAAACCCATACCGTCACGGTAGTAACAATGCTTTCACCAGCTTCTCGGAGAAAAACACTTCAGGGAACGGCTATATTCATGCTGTTTGTCAATATCTTGAGTATGTTTTGGATCTGCTCGAGGGCCAGTCAAACTTCCGCATTCATAACTGGCTCTTTGTTTTACGCAAGCACTGGGTTTACGGTTTACTATATATTGTCGGCGACTTCCAAGCTTGAATATCGTATTATGTACCGGTGGTGGACGGCTACTTTGTTTTTCTTTATTTATCACGCATATGATTTGTATCTTTAGGGGGTATCGAGCTTCAAGTTTTAGGGCAAGAATGGTCTACCATGTTCCTACTGGCTAGTACTACTAGCCACGAAGATTTCTTATAATGGGCTTTAAACGAGATACTACGAATTTCACTCGAGCACATCAAATGAAGGACAAAATTCTATTTGTACACATTTCAGCTATTTGCTTCATAGAATGGTACTGCGTCGAACTCGAAATGGCCTAGGACGTATGCATGAAGGATATGATGCTACTCACCAAGTGACAAACTCAGTCAAGCAGAGGTCAAGTAAGTTTGAGATGGGATATTCGATCTTAGAACGACGATTATATTATACAGAGGTATGTATGAGCTGTGCAGAAAATGTCACCGCACTTCTAAAAAGCCACAGGTATCAGATTTATTGGTCCGCCGCCACCAGAACACCCTTCTCTTCAAGCATCTTGGAGAGTTCACCGTTCTGGTGCATCGACATCAAGATATCACATCCTCCAACGAACTCCTTGTCCAAGTACAGTTGCGGGATCGTGGGCCAGTCGGAGTACTCCTTAACGCCTACAAACAGTCAGCATGGAACTAGCCAGAGATCCTCAATCGGAACCTATAGCTGATACTTACCCTGACGGAGCTCGGCATCTTCTAAAACATTGAACGCAACGAACTTCTTAGGATCAACACCCTGCAGACCGAGGATCTGGATGCTAGCGCGCGAGAAACCACACTGGGGAGTCTCGGGGGTACCCTTCATGAAAAGTACCACGGGGGCAGAGCCAACGGCCTTATCGATGGCAGCCCTGGTCTCGGAGGAGAGGAGACGGGCGTGGAGGATGGAGGGAAGTTGGAAGGCCGGGGTGCGGACGGGGCGCAGGGCAGTTGGCCGCGCAATGGGGCGGAAAGCCTGGAGAGAGATCAGTTTCAGAAAATAGAATAAAACAGATACACCTCAGCCAATACTCACCGAGAAAGCAGTTCGAGAGAACATTGTGGCTGTATGGGAGTTAAGTTGATGAATGGAAGAAAGCAAAAAAGATGCTACAGTAAAGTCCGGCAGTCGGAGGTGGTTGATTGGTTAGTAATACGCAATACCTCGTTGCTCGTCTGACGTCGTTTTGCCCCACGAGATTTTTCTAAGCTTCTTCCACTTCCCCATTCTTCCAATCTTGACATTGCACGAGTGAAGTTTTCAATTGTAGAGAGGTCCTCATGGATCCTCACTCAGAGCCCCCATTCTCTGCACAAGATCATCTTCAAGATAACAAGATCCATATACTCCTCGCAGCTTCCGGCTCCGTTGCAACTATCAAAATCCCGAATATCGCAGAAGCCCTCGGTCAATACCCAAATGTATCGGTTCGGATTATAGTCACCGAATCCGCTGAAAGATTCTTGGCTGCGCAAAGTGCCGAGCAACCACTTCTCGACAGTTTGTGCAGCGTACCTGGTGTGGATGGAATATACAGGGACAGTGATGAATGGTCTAGGCCCTGGGTGCGCGGGGCACCGATTCTACATATTGAATTGCGAAAATGGGCGCACATCTTGTTAGTTGCGCCCCTGTCAGCGAATACAATGGCCAAGATGACAATTGGTATGGCCGATAATCTGTTATTATCTGTGTTACGAGCGTGGGACACGACTGGCTTGGTGGATTTGGGATTTAAGGCTAGAAAACCAATGGTGTTTTTAGCCCCGGCTATGAACACAGCGATGTATGTTCACCCAGTGACTGAAAAATCACTTAAGATCTTACGGGATGAGTGGGGGAAAAGTGACGCCAATCCTGACGGTTGGGTTACTATTCTCCCGCCTATTGAGAAGTCTCTAGCCTGCGGAGACGCGGGGACTGGAGGAATGATGGATTGGAGAGATATTGTCAAGCATATCCGGAGTTACCTGGAACTCCCAATTCCCGACTCGTGATCTATATTTCTATCTATTCCATCGACTTTTGTGTTGACTCGGACTCGGAAGGCCCGTCACTATTGTACAAACCCAGGTATTGCGCGGCATACTCACCAAGAAGACCCAACGAGATACCACCACCTGTCAGAAGGCACCCGTTCACGAACCACCACCAACAGTTCTTAACATTCTTCAGCTGAACTTTCCAAATCATCAGACCAAGGGACAGGGCGGCACTGCCACAGCTACCAATGAAGAAAATCGGTCCACAACCGGCAGCAACGCCAGCAGCTCCAAGCAAGCCGACTTGAATTACGGCCAGGCCACTCAGCACCGCCTTGGTGTTCTCTTCGTGGCGGAGAGCAATGGACTTGATCCCAGCCTTGACATCATCCTTGATATCCATGTGTGCATAGATCATATCGTAGAGAATGGTCCAAGCGATACAACTAGAATATAACGCTCCCGCGGCCATCAACGCATCATGATTAGAAAGCAAATCGATACCCAATGCAGGGAATCCCATAATAGCTCCCCACGAAAAAGCTAGACCCAGGACTGCTTGAGGGTAATTGGTCACTCGCTTGGCTAGTGGGTAAGCCACCACAATAGGCATACTCGGAACGCCATAGTAGAGGCATTGAGAAGGGAAAGAGAGCAGAACTCCAAGTCCAGCCACAAGCTGCGACCCCGTGAAGAGCACTGCCTTCTTGGGCGAAAGTGCTCCTCTCGCGATTGGGCGGAACTTAGTACGTTCCACATGCGGATCCAAATTTCTATCCCAAAGATCATTGATGGCGCAGCCTGCACCACGCATAATCAAAGCACCCGTAAAGAAAAGCGCTGCTGTTCCAAGCACATGCATTGGCGTTGCACCAGTAGCCATTGGCGCTGCGAGAAGAGTGGAAAAGAGCGTTGGGAAGAACAAGTAGTAGGTTCCGGTAGGTTTATCGAGGCGGACCAATTCGGCGTAGGGAATCCATGACTTTGGCAGAGATGCAATTATTCCTGTTTGAGGGGGTATGTAGTGTGTTGCTGGATTGGCATTCTTCGTATCGGGGTTGGATTCGAGTGGGAGAGCCTGCGCATTCGCATTTGTATTGCGTCTTGGGACGAGCTGCAGTGATGTGCTTAATGGGTGTAATTGCGAGGGACGGGCCCGCTGGGTTGTGATCAATGATTTCGTACGAATGAAAGTCGATAGTCTGTTTCTATTGCGAGTAATCCCGGTGTATCCTTGTGCTTTCCAACATTGAGGCGATAGTCGGGATCGGGATTCGCGGATTAATCGGGAGCTGCAGGTGGAGAGCATTGCGTAGGGAGGAGAGAGTATATTGAACGAGGTCAAGAAGGTGAATATCTTCAAAAGAGAGTGAACATATATTGATATAATGGTGCTACCGAGTCATGATCTGTTGTGTTGTGAAGTTGCGAAAGAGAAGAGAAAAAAAAAGACCGAGGCGAACCTTTTAACGTTGCGGCGTTCCGTCATTCGTTCATCTACTTTAAGCTCTCCTCTTCAACTTCTCCTCCATCATTCACTACTCCCGCTTTTCAATCCTACTCCATTATTTCATTCCATCTTTCCTTCTAATCTCGCCTGTATCCAATAAGTCGACTTCGATTCCTTTTCCCATTCGCCAGCATTCCATCAGCTTTATTGTTGCGAAGTGGGACAGCGCGACGCGCCCTGGTCCGCGTCTCAACCACTGAACGTCACAATCGCCTCTCTCCCGATTCCTGCGATGAAACGAGCCTTTCCTACCAGTATTGATCGAAATCATCAAATTTGATTAGCCACGGCCGCGCGCTGGCACCGTCGCCATGAGTTCAGGTCCGCGCGCGGCTTTTGTGCCGTTTCCTACCCACCTCGACCTAAAGGACTTTGTTAGTTCACGAGAGAATATTGTATTCGCAACACGCATCAATTGCAAATCGATCGACCAGTATCCACTGGAGGATTTTGAAAATCTGGTTTACACACATGTCATTCGTACTGGAAAGCCGTTGGTAATTGAAGGTTTCGAGGAACGTCTCAATCAGAACTTGTTCTCGCCAGATTGGTTGAAAAGGTACATGGGAAAAAAGAGTAAGTGAGGGCCTCTTGATTTACATCCTTTTTTTATTAACAGGGCTATATTTGCTGATCGTGCTGTTTAGTTGAGAATTGCTGGGACCAGGTTGGCCAAAAGAATGTCCCGTACACTATTCAACACTATCTGAATAATATGCCAAAACTCGCGGAAAATGTGTCCTCCAGACGAGACTTAAGGACCGAGCCTCAAAGGCTCTATCTCAAAGATATCGATTGTCCTAAGGAGTGGCAGGCGTCGCTGGAGAATATCATTCCACCTTTCTTGTTCTATCTCAATGACCGCCCTAGGGCTTTCACTGGTCCCGGATCGAAATACACTGAAATGCCACCATATCCTCGAACTAAAGATGGTGCCGCGATTGCAAAGGCAGGAGACCTCATGAGTAGCTTACCCCCAGAGATGCGCGCAGAAAACCTCATGTGTTATATTGGTCATGAAGGGACCTACACTGCAGCACACCGGGAAATGTGTGGTAGTCTGAGTCAGAATCTCATGGTGGAGGCATCAAATGGCGAAATCGAGAACGACAAGAAAACAAGACCTGGCTCGTCAGTCTGGTTTATGACTGAGACCTTCGAACGCCAAATCGTAGCTGAGTATTGGAAGTCAATGCTTGGCCATGACCTCGACCTCGAAAAGCACTTCGCGTCAATAGCTGCCTGGAAGAAGGCTCCATTTACGACTTACGTGGTTGAGCAAGTACCTGGAGATCTTGTTCTCATCCCTCCTCTCTGTGTGCAACAGGTCTGGAACCGTGGCACGAGGACAATGAAGGTCGCATGGAACAGGACCACTGTTGAAACCTTGCAGTGGGCATTGGATGAAGAACTCTCCCGTGCACGGGCAATTTGCCGTGAGGAGCAATACAAGAACAAGGCCATCATTTTTTACAGCCTTGAAAAATATTCCAAATTGCTGGAGGAAGATCCCGGAAAGAGTCATCCTGGGGTGGATGCACTCTGGGAAGACTTTGAATATTTGTTCAAAATGTTCACTGACGTCCTTCTTTCCGAATGCTTCTCAACCGGCCTCCCAGCAGAGAAGAAGACTGAATATTTGGAGTTCACTGGTGACGTGACGTGCTCATATTGCCGTTGTAATATCTTTAATCGGTTCCTGACCTGTGAAGCATGTGTGGACGGCGCAGAGACCTATGACGTTTGTATGGATTGCTATGTCTTTGGTCGGAGTTGCAGGTGTATCTCCAAACTCAAGTGGGTCGAACAATTCCGCTGGAAAGGCCTCGAGGGTCGCCATGAAAAGTGGCGATCCCAGATTATGAAACATTTTGAGAAAGATGGATACGGCGTGGATCATCCCGTTTTCTCTGCTGTTCGGGCTGAAGAGACTCAAAAGTCCGTGGCCGAGCTTTGTCAAGAACAGCTTCGAGTGCGCCCTTGGGTGGATTGCAAGAAACCGGTGCAAACAGCCATACTCAGTGACTCTGAATCGGAACAGGTTCACGATCGACGGTCCTCCAAGCGTCGCAAGGCCAATCACAAATCCCCGAAGAAGACAGATAAGGCCAAGAAGAAACGCAAACCGGAGGAGATGGGACGCTGCCATATTTGCAAACCTCGACCTATATGGACACTTAAGCACTGTTCCACCTGCGACTCGCAATACTGCTATGGTTGTCTTTTCAGGCTTTTCGACTTACCACCACAACAAGCCATGCAATTCTCTGATTGGGAATGCCCCAAATGTCAGAAAGTGTGCAGCTGCTCGAGCTGTAATAAGAAACCCGATAAGATGCTGGAACCATACCAGCCGCAAAGATTGTTACTCGGTCATGACACCTCCAAAGTTGCCGATGAAAGAAGTGTCGAGTCTTTAGTTGATCTTCGACAATCCAATGCTGGATGGATGAAAAAATTCCAGCGCACGAAGAACCAATTCTACGCAGAGCGATTTGAAAGACTCAAGCGCGAAGCAGATGAAGCACGTCTAGCATTGGACGAGACAAGAGCCAATCCCGTTCCAGAGCTTGTTCCGCCGCAAGGATTGACATTTGATTCCAGTCTTGCTGCCATGGACGACGATGATAGTATCATTCGAGAGGACAATCAGCCGGAGAATTTTCCCGTTGACCCATATTTGGATTTCAATAAAACATTCATTATGCTCGACCACCCTGTGACCGACTCTGCTCTTGATTCTGCGATTGACCCAGCCCTAGGAATTGTCTGAGAGCAGCGAAACCCCCAGCGAAAGACCTGGCTATGGGCACTTTATGATTTTCAGCGACTTCGTTTACAGCATACCCTAGGCCATTATGATTTTCCATATTTCTGTAACATTAACAACAACTAATAGTATGAAGACATGACAATTTCAAGAAAAATCTGCCGAGGCAGACATAATCCAACCATTAAACTAGTCTCAAGCTCCTTTGTACTCATATTGAAGATCCTTTAGAGTAGCCAGATCCACCTCAAGCATAGTATGTTTCGCAAGGATGATAATCATCAGCATGACTGCAAAGAATGAGCTATCGTTGCACATTTGATGGGTTCGGGATATTTCATGTGAAAGACTTACCTCCAGGTATCAAGTAGAAAGCAGGATTAATATGAAATGAATCCCCGTCGAGGAAAATCACGTATATCAGCGCCAATAGAGTGCACACTGCCCCATTCAGAGGGATCAGAGCTGTATGAATCATCTCTAAGCGCTCATTGCGCGGTGAGAGGGGTTTCTTGCCCTTAAGATCTCGATACAGAGGAGCTGATCTCATTGTATAAGCCGTAGCCAGCAACGAGATAATTGACAGAAATGAGAGCATTCTTTCACCGGCACCTCCCGCGCGAAGCAAGGATAGAAAAACAAGTGTTGAGAACAATGGGATTGCAGTGAAAACCAACTATAAAATTTGATCAGTATTTGCTACCACAGAAGGTCTTGTCTTTGTTTTAGGGCGGATATACACTGTACTGCGCATTCCGCGACTCGTTCTGTTGTTGTAACTGCTGTATCACACGCTCCTGTTCCTCCTCATCCATTTCTTCCCTATCATCATCCGATTCCTCCGGATACCGAAATGCCTTTCGAAGCCTTACAGCTGCCATCTTCGATGTATTTAAAAAAAAAAGAGACAAGAAATGAGCAAAGTAGAAAAGAAGTGGCGGACCGGGGACGATAAGCAAGAAGAGTACATAGCAAGTCTGTTTGTCCTGTTTGTTCCCACCACCTTCTCGAAAGATCATCTTCTCTTCCAATTTCACTCCGATACAATTCAACCTCCAATTCAACCCCTTTCTCAATTCCAATACACCAACACCCCTTCGGATCCAATCTCGGATTTCTCAAAATGTTCTCTCCCCGCGCATTTCTCCGGCCGGGCCCTCGCACCATGCGAGTTAGTTATCCCCGCACCGCCCGACGAACAATCATGCCAGCCCCAGGTCCAAACACAGGACCTATCCTAGAACGTCGCGCAGACCGAGAACTTCCCTCCCTAAACAAGAGTCGAGGATGGCTTTACACGTTGCCGATTTTCGTGGTAGCCGTTGGCGCGGGAATGTTCGGAATCTTCAATTATCAAAAATCATCCAGTAGTGTCGTGAACAGTACTTTATATGCGCTTCGTACGTCTGAACAAGCGCGTCAGATCCTTGGTGATGAAATCTATTTTGCGCAGCAGATTCCTTGGATTTCTGGGGAGATGAATCAGTTACATGGGCGGATTGATATTTCTTTTTGGGTTAAGGGGACGAAAGCGCAGGGGAAGATGCGGTTTCGGAGTATTCGACCTGACCGGATGAGCTTTGTTAGTTTTTTCCCCGGTTCCCCTATCTACGCTCTAGCAGCTGTCTTTGTTAGGCAAGTTACTGACTGTTTTTTAGTTCCGGACTGAGGTGTGGAGTTTGGAGACGGAGGATGGAACGGTTGTGCAGCTTCTTGACAACGATACCGATCCATTCCGACAGGATTAGAATGGAGAAGAGACAGAAATCTTGTACAAATACTCAACTTGTCGTGCATATGAATGGCGTTTTTGTTTTCAATTTGTGGGGAGTGGCTACAGGGATTATTTACAGTCTGCTAGACTGGTGAAGAAAAGGATATCATTTGATGTATCATATACAAACGCCGCTCAAGTGAACAATATTGCACGAATTGTGTAGTCTAGTAGTACATGCTGGTGTTCCAATTAGGCCTCGCAGCTAAGCCTTGCAGCTGAAGCCTACAGATTTTAGGCAGTTGCAGCTTCGGTCTCAGCAGGACCAACCTCAGGCCAAGGTTTCTTCACTGCATCCTGAATTCGGACGACGCAGCCCTTGGGACCGCTAACGTGGCCTATCGAGTGATAATTTAGTATCAGTACTATTGCATGCGTTGAAACGCTTGATAATTGCCCAGGCTGGGTAGCTGGGTAGCTGGGCATGGGTAATTGGAAAACCTACCGCTCACAACGACAACACCAGTTTCACGATCCACCTTGAGGATTCTCAAGTTCTGCACAGTGTTCTGGGTATTTCCCATATTTCCAGCCATCTTCTTGCCAGGATAAACACGAGAACCACCACCTTGACCAGGACCAGAAGAACCCATCGAACGATGCGTCAAACTAACACCATGAGACCGATCCTGACCACCGAATCCATGTCTCTTCATCACACCAGCAAATCCCTTACCCTTGGTATTGGACTTGGTATCAACAAACTGTCCCTCCTGGAACCAGTTCGCATAAATACTCTCACCAATCGGTAAAAGACCCTCTTCACCCTTAACACGGAACTCATACACATGACGCTTAGGCGAGAGTCCATTCGCCGCAAAATGTCCAAGCAATGACTTAGTCATGTTAGACGGGTGTTTCCATCCCGCACCAATTTGAACCGCGAAATATCCATGTTTCTGTCGAGTCTTGTGCGAAACAACCTCGACCCGATCAAGCTGTAGAACAGTGCAAGCGGTACGTTTTCCGGTCTCCGGGTCAAAAATCGCGGTCATGCCTTTCTTGGTCGCAATTGCACCGGTACGAAGGGGCAGTGAGTTGGCTTTTCGGCGGAGGGCGGCTGTGGTGCTTGATTCAAGGACTGGTAGGTTGGCGCCGACATTGAAGCGGTTTGGTTTGGGCTCGGTGAGGGAGCGAATGCCGAATTCTCGGACGGAAATTCGGGGGAGCAGCGATTGCTGCTGCAGCGGGGTGGAAAGCTGCAGGAGCTTCCCTGCTAGACGTGGTGACATGGTTGGGTGTGTAGATGGTTGATTCGCAGTGTTCGAGTGAATGTTGAGGGAAGTTTTTAGTAGTGCTTAGTCATCAGACAGCGGATTCAAAGTCACGCAGTACCAAAGTTATACAAAAGGAATATTCAGATGAATTAGATGATTATGGGCAGACGCTGATGAATATTTAATTAAGGATTTTATTTATATTGCAAGAAGAAGTATATTTTGTATTCTGTGTACTGTGTAAACTCGAACCTTGGACGTGTTCACTCCTTCAAGATAGACTGTGTATGTAGCCTATTGCCCAGATAACTGGTTCGCCTTGATAATCAGATATTAACAAATACTAGTACTGCTCAAAATATTAGTAGAATAGATATGTATATGTATATGTATATCTTGGACAATATAATACGTCTTTCTATTAGAATATCAAGCTACTCACACTCGACCCTGATACAGCCAAGTACCACATGTACAAGCCACAATCAGATCCATACATAGATCAGCTACAAAAATACCGAACAAGCAGAAATAGAATAATGTCCAAATGAAATCTAACCAAACCAATTCCTTCAAATTAAATCCAATAATCACTTTCGACAATTATCCCAAATCCCAGATTAATATAAACACCAACTACTATGTATATCCCTCCTTAAATACGCCTAACTCCGAACGGACCGACCACCGCGCCGCCCCCAAAAAAAAGTTCCTTCCTTCCAGAAACCTCCGCGTCTTACAGTATATCCTTCTTCTCTTCTTCTTTCCTCCACCACCACACACCCTGGACATCTCAACCTCCAAGTACTTAAGAACTAACCCGAAAAATGTCCTTCAAACCCTCCCTCCTCCGAATCCTCTCACAAACAATAAAACCACAACCCCATCTCCGCGCAACAGCATCCGCATCCGCATTCGCATCCCCCTTCTCAAGCGCATTCAAACACAGCCCAAGACCCTCATACCTTCAACGTCAAATACAATCACCTTTCAAAAGACAATCACGCTTTAACTCAACTCGTCAAAATCAATCCCATACCTCCAACTCCCACTCCCGCCAAGGCCAAAACTCCTCTAGCTCCGGTTCAAGCTCAAGCTCAAGCTCAAGTTCAAAAGAACCATCTGGCCTCTCAGCACGTTTGAAAAAATTAACCCGAGAATACGGCTGGGCAGCATTGGGCGTGTATCTCACACTAAGCGCCCTAGATTTCCCCTTTTGTTTCGCTGCTGTACGATTACTCGGTGTTGAACGTATAGGCCATTTCGAACATGTTGCATTGGGTTATGTAAAGGGTGTTTTTGGTAAACTTTGGCCATCTTCTAAACCCGAGCCTTCTCCAACATCTTCCACGGAAAGTGATTCCGAGATCGAGACCAATGAGGGTGAAAGTGAAAATCAAGGCGAAGCTAGTACGTCTATTATCTTTTCCCGGCAAAGCAAAGCAAGGCACATTCGCAATTACTGACGCAACGCATAGGTATCTGGACACAACTTGTTTTCGCATATGCTATTCATAAGAGTCTTCTTATTTTCGTGCGTGTTCCGCTTACGGCTGCTGTGACGCCGAAGGTCGTTAAAGTGTTGAGGGGGTGGGGGTGGGATATTGGGAAGCGGAAGCCTAAGTCTACTTAGTTAGACCCCTTCGTGATTGGATATTATTTAGAGAATTGGATATTGTATTGGAGGGTTTCTTTTTTGAATAATGGTGGGGGTGTTAATGGGGCTGTTTGGAGATTTTGGAGAATGTTGGAGCATAGCGACGTTGAATTGTACATTAGCCATAGAGTAGATCTGATTTAATTCTGGAACTTTCCCCTCTTCAAAATCATCTACGAAACACAAAGGGTCCTAATCCTGATCATATTCTGCCATCGATATAGACCTGACTGGCTGGTTGGCTGACTGACTAGCGGACTGCTGGACTCGGACATAAAGCATAGCTACTTGGTTCTCGTGATCTCGTCTCGTACATAGGTAATGGCTGGGTCAGAGGATGTTACATATCGATCATATCGTTGAATCTCAAGATGCCGTTGGCTTTCATCACGCCGTTGACACCGTCGGGCATGCGGTATGCCCAGTCCGCCACACCCAATGTGCTGGTACTCGTGTCGTTGTTTGTGCCTGTCGTAGGTGCGGCATCGCCATCGGGATGTCCGGTTTCGTCCGACGTATCGGCGACCAATACAAGGCCGAGTTCTTTAATCGTTTCCACAAGGGCAGGAACGACGTTCTAAAGTGGTTAGTATTTTATACCCTTAGATATCTTTGTGCTATGCTGGACTTACCAAGAGACTGGACCGACATATTATACCCATAAAGTTGTTGCTCTGTGCTATCCGGGCAGATTCTTTAATCGACATCGAGGCCCGTCCACTACTGTCCACGTGTGGCATGGAGTCGACGTTGCGAGCGAGATCGCGAATCTGTCCAAGATCGTTGCAAAGGAGGACGGGGTCTATAGTGGTCAGTAATCAGTAGACTCGAGACAGCTGAGGGGGGGTGCTGGCTACTTACAATTCGGTTGCTTCCAGTTCAACGCGGTACAGATATTCGAGTTGTAAGAGGTGAAAACAACAGAACGCATGAAGTCAGGGTTATTCTCGCGGGATACACGAGCGTGATCAAAAACGTCTGTTAAAATAGAGTCTGCGAAGCTGTTCACATCCGCCAACGATGACATTTCTAATGTCTTCTCTTCAGCTGCAGATGGATAAACGACGGAAATATTGACATTGAGGTCAATGGGCAATTCCTGTAGAACATCACGTAAAGACATGAATGATGTAGCCAAGATACGATGGGCCTGAGGCATATTGCTAGCCGCTTTGGTCTGTAGATATTGGATAATATCACTAGAGGAGACGCCTCGCTCTTGGCCGATCTTTTGAAACTGAGCGTATGATAATCGAGAAACCGGGATGTCGATTCCGTGATGATCGATCGTGAACTGAGGGTATAGTACCGGTACACGATCACGAGTCAACTGTACAAATAACTGCACATAGTCGCCCGACAAGCTAGAGCCCGTGACAAAGCCATTGTGTTCCGAGTCAAGAGCGTTCGTGGCCTTCCAGTACGTAGCAAAATGCGTGATCTCCAAGGGATCGCCGTGATACGGCTTAATGACCTGGTAGTTGAATCGCAGCTGACCAATACTTCGCAAGCGAGGGTCAAACAGAGGTAAGCAGCAAGATCCGGTGCTAGATTGCTCAGCGCGGAAGTTGATTGGCAGAGCCACACTCTTAGCAATAACCTTGGAGCCAAATGTAGGGAAAATTTCGAAGTCCACGGTGAATGTGTCCAATTTGTCAACGTGGAAGGATATTGACCGAGAGTCTTCTTGGATGGGTAGCACAATTGTGCGAGGGATAAGGTCGGAGAGTTTAGAAGAGATAGTCAATCGGGCAGCGGGGTGACGACCCGACTGGTCAAAGGTAATCGAGCCAGGTGTTCCTTGGTCAAAAAGAAGCTGCACAAACACCTTCTTGTCAAGGAAGTTGTGGCCGTACCGGCGGAGAGGGATTATAGGAGGAGGGAGTTCGAGATCGGGAATTCCATCAGCCATTTCCATCTCGGCCTCGCTAGCACGCCTAGAGATGGAGACGTCCTCCTCCATGGGGTCCTGGAACTGTAGTCCATTCAGAATATCGAGTGGACGCTGGCTTACGGGCTTTTCGGAAGGTTGTGCCCAAAGCAGGAGCATGCACTCCAGATGTCCTTCCCAAGCGGCGTAGTACATCGCTGAGAGGCCCTTTTCATCCGCAACCTTTGCGTCCACGCCAAGCTCAAGCAACGTTCGTAGACACGGTACACACCCTTCGCTGGCTGCGTGAAACAGCGGCGTCCACTGATAAAGTTTATCTCGTTGATCGAGGTCGGCTCCGTGATTCTTCAGCAGCAAGAGGAGCTCCGGGGATTGTGAGGCACGCGCAACCATATGTTGAGGATAGAGTCCCTCTGCATCTGGCAGCACCTGTGCCTTACGCTCGAGGAGCATCTTCACAATTGGGAGAGAGCCGTGTTGACAAGCAAGGTTCAGCGGAATATGATCTGAATCGGATGTAGGGTCAATGCGAGCATTGCTTTTCAATACATGTTCGGCACATGCAAGTTGACCCTTGACGATACTGTGAATTAATGGTGTAAAGTTGTCATGGTCCATTAAATCAACAGTCTGCGGACCCACTGCCAGCAGTTCCCGCACCATCTCTGCCCTGCCATTCCTACAGGCATAATGCAGAGGAATTCGACCGTAGACATCCGAGCGAGCAATATCGACCGAGGCTGCCAGTCCAGCCTTGAAAACAAAGTCTCGTCCGGAGATAGTCGCCTCGTGTAGGCAATTGCGCTCATTGATATCATCTTCTGCGTGAATATCAACCAGGCCGCTCTCCAATAGCAGAGCAAGAACCTCGTCAGAAAAGCCGTTGATCGCAGTCAGGAAAGTCCGTGTAGCTCGATCACGACCATCTGCAGCAGAAGACAGTTTAGACAGCCACTCCCGCAAATTCTGAAGATTCCCAGCGGATGCAGATTGCAGGACTTGCTGGTCCAGCTCTTCCTCCTCCGATCCAAAAGTGAGTGCTGGACGCTCTGATGGTCGGGATGTATCAAACTGCAAGTTCTCTCCCTCAGCCCAGGCCTCCAGTTCTAGTCGAGCAGTTGTCGCGCGATCTGCCAGATCACGAAGGACTTCTCTGTTGAAGCAAGGTTGTACCTCGACTGCGCGATGTAGATAGAGCTCCTTCATGCGGGATTTGGATGTTTTGTCCCATTTCTTCAGGATCTTTGATACGGCGGTTTCGTTGATTTCGACGAATTGTTGCAGTTTGTTCAAATCGCCATCGAATTGTTGTAGGCCTTCGAAGAGAGCTACAAAATTGGACGGGGCCTTGGAGTTTGCCACAGTCCTAGTTTGGACGACTCGTTTTTTGTCGACTAGTGTTTTCAATCGTAGGGAAAACTGTCGCGAGTGAGTTGATGCCTTGCATTTGTATGAGTGTTTCATATGCTATAAGATCGACTTACCTCTGACTCTTTCTGGAGGTAAAAAGCATTGACTTTTTCGATCTCACGTTCCTAAAAACAAAAGGACGATGATTAGCACTGTTTTATATTTGGTGAGTAATGAACGTACCAAGCGAAAGAAGAAAACCTCCTTGTTGGCGCGGAGCGCAGCCTGAGGATCCAAGATCCCATCTTGGGCAATTTCCTCGGCAGTCCTCTGAGCAGGAATGGTCGGTGTCGCACTGAGCTGTTTAATAAGCTGTAAAGGGGTTAGCAGTGTTCAATGGTAACTGCGAGTAGCAGGAATTGAGGCAAAGTAGCCGACAGGTTAGAATTGCCGCTACTTGTCGCAAATCATCTATCATGCAACACGCACCTTTTTCAGAGCTTTGTAATTTACGAAGCTGGCCGCATATTCGGGGAGATCAAGCTGCCGGCGCTGAATCTGCTTTCCGAACTTCCTGCAAACCACGGTGGTCAGTATTAAGGTAGTGAGATAAGAGGTAAAGCGGTTGGGGCCGAAGTATAGCACTCACATCTTCGCAGGCTCTCAGGTCGAGAGCAGATTTGTTAGATGACCCAAGGCAATTTGTGTGGTAAGAGGAAGAAGTGGGAAGAGAGCGAGAGGCTAGGAGGACGAGGGGGAGAGCGAAGAGAGCGAGGGTGCCCTGGGTGGACAAGCGCAGGGCGTCGAGGCGAGGAGGGGCCGCAATGAAGTGGGGACGATCCAGATGGGAGGAGTGGGACAAGAGTGTCACTGTAGGACGAGGGTGGAAGTCGAGGTAATTGAGGACGTTGGGTCCCGATAACAGTCCATGAACGCGGGGAGGTGAGGAAGTGAGGTGAGGTTGCGGAGGTGGGAGGTGGGAGAGAAGATGGAAGTTCTCAGGTGACAGCAGAAAAAAAGAGATCTTTCCAGTTTTGCAACGATTCTTTAGAGCATTGAGAGTACATGAGAATACTCAGTGATAGAGGTACAGGGCCAGGTGCCTGGTATACTCCGATACTCTACTCCGTACAGTAGTTAGTGGCAGTCTGTGGAAGATCAGCTAAGAGTTTAGTGGGGAGCTCGCAGGTGCCAATCACCGCGTTCGGTCAGCGCACGTTGTTGCTGACTGAGCATTTTTAACTCGAGAGTCGGTAATTAATATTACCAGATCCAGCAATTTACTGTAGTGGTATATTTAGTATATTCTGTATTTATTAGTTGATTATTGGTTAGTGGTAGATTAACCAAGTAAGTATTAAATCCTGTATCGATATAAGTAGACAAATACCCAATTCTATGCCCTATAGATAGTGGTGATCTAGTAGGGAAGAGATTATACTATGAAGTAATCATCCTATTAGGGTTGAGCACCATCCATCGGTATACAGTAGATGGCCTACAGACGAGCTACAATCATAGGTATAGATATGCCATACATTTATACATCATCCATACTGCCACTAGTAGTAGAAATAACTAAGTAGAATAAATTAACTACATCAATGATATACTCACTATGACTATTGTAACTAATATTAGCGCGCGCTTGATCTTGGTCGAGTAGGCCTGAGCGTAAATAAGCACAGTCACAGTACTTTGTATACTTAATGTAGTATAGCTTGTTGAAAAAATGTCCTTACAAACTACTAGTGTACTACACTTAGTAGATGACGGTATACTCAACGCCAGTCTTAATGCACTAGAAGTGCGGCATACGACCTGCTAGGCATGGGCAGAACTCAACCCAAACTGGAATTTGAGTCCAATTTTGACCATTGATATAGAAATTGCATAAGTTATGGACTTTGGGTCATATATAATAGCAATTCCAAAACAAATGTACAAGAGTCATGCCCATTTTGTATCTGTGTAGATTGGTCCTTTGTTGCACCACATCTGTCTTAAGTCCACTCCTAGTCAAGACTCTCCTGTATGTACATGCAATAAGAAACAATTCACTTGGCAATATACAGCCTATCATTGCTCCGTGAGTAGATCCCCAGATTTAAGTGGGAGTTTCGCCTATAGCCTACCTACATAAAGTACCAATCCTGCCAGGACGTCCTGACCTCATTCGGCGTGAGGCATACATAGGTGAATACAGTAGGCATTGGCATACGATATCTCGATTATACTTTTACAGTGGCAGTTCCTGTAGAACAACATACCCCTCAAGAGCTCTAGAAACCCATTTCTAATCGGTCCTTGTCCACTTCAATTGTTCAAATCACTCATTTCATGGACATCTCGCATCGCCTAGTACTACACTATGTTACTAAGTTTCCATGCTGTAATATATAGATACATGACCAATGCAAGTAATATCCCTAGTAGATAGTACTACCATAGAAGGGGTAAGATCCAGATTCAGAAAAAAAAAACCACGCAGAAAAATCAATATCTCATCATAATTCTCAAATACATACAAATACTCACATATCAACAAACCGATAAGCGATGAGGAGTATTAAGCAAGAAAAGGCAAGTAAAAAGGATATTCAAGAATGTCGCTGAATGACCGTGTCCTCGGTTTATACCTATACTGGGAAACGGGTACTCAATTTGGACACTGTTGTCAACAATATACATACTATGGGATAGGCCAATCTCACAGGTTTGAGGCATAGGTTTTATGCCTCAGGCCTACATAATGCCATCTACTGTGAATGGAGCGGCGTACCTTGGATAGTATCCAAAGGGAGTTCATGCAACTTTTGGTTATTTCAAAATGATGATTTCAAGTCTTGTATTATGCTCCAATAAACTCATTCTAGAGGTTATATAATACCTAATTGCAGAATAAGGTTCGACAATCGTTGACCATTATCAGATTCAAAATCGGGTTGAAATGCATCATTTAGTGATGGACTACATTCTACTGTGCTCGAAATTACAACAACTATTCTTTGAAAAATGGAAACAAAATAATCATAAGTCAATTAGACTATCACCCACCGAATCCGAATTTCTCTGAATCCAGAAAACTATACAAGGGCAAAGACATAGACAAAAGCAGAAAGATAAGATCCAAAACAATCACAATCACAATCACGAAACAGAACAGAACAGAACAGAACAGAACAGAACAGAAATAAGGTCAACCAAGACAAGACCTTGAATTCAAATAGATGCTCGGGATATATCAAAGAAAAGAAACAGATTCAGACACAGGTAGATCAATAGATAAGTTAAATAACCTCCCCAGTCCCTAGGGTAGGGTAAATCAATCCATCTGGACCAGGTTACTCAGATCCCATCCGGTCACTTTCAAGTGTGGAGGGAAAAGGATAAAGACAAGGAAAGAAGAAATACATGGCGAAGCAATGTCCATCACGCCGGGAATAAAGACAACCAGAAAGATAAAGACAGAGAGGACGGGCCAAAGTCACAAAGGTGGCCCCGCTAAGGAGTGGAATCGGCGGTGGAAGCTTCACATGGGGAAAGAAAGATATCAGAAGTGCAGAAAACGAACAAAACGAAAAGAAAAAGAAGAAAAGGAGGAGAATGAAAAAGAGAAAGAAATGGAAAGAAAAGTACAAGAGCTGGAAGGAGCGTATGTATGTATGCGAGAACGGGAAAGCCGAACTTTTTAGCGCAATCGATGTAGAAGTCGAGTTAGAAATCAATTCATATGCCATGCTGTACAGAGCCATTGGTCTGTAATGCAATGCAATCCTTGTAGACAGAAAAGGAGGTGGGGTTTTTTTTTCATTTCTCTCCCCTTAAAAGTTCTGCGCAATACCGGCATTGCCTTGTCGAGGGTAAACACCGGGGTTCTCAATACGCGTATTCCTGCGCGCCTGCACGTCCCGAATAACAGGTTGATAATCATCCATGCCATAGGCACCGTGTCCGGTCATTTCACCATAGTACGGATTATCATTGTAGTACCCACCTGAAGGGTGTGCGGCAGACATATGGCTCTCTTCCGAGGCTTCAGAGTGGTTTGCAGCAGAGTATGCGGAAGAAGCATTCGATGGACCACGGTGGATATCGCCATTGCGGTTATTAGCAGCAACGGGCGCCGCACCGAGAACACCGATCGGTTCAACTTCTCCCGAGTCAGGACGCGCACCATCCGAGTACTGTAAAGTTCCCTCGCTGGGAGTGGCATTATGGTGATAGGCACCGCCACTACCTTCGGACATGGCCCCCAGACCTCCCATACCACTGGAGAGGTTGGTAGAGGCCTTACGACCGGCAGAAGTGGTACCCCAACCACGGTAACCAGAAGAGGTATCATCCTTCGCAGTGACGCTGCCACCGGCGAGCATACCGGGAAGAGTTGGGTCGTTGTTCGGGTTGAAGCCGTATTCTTCGACTTCCTTGCGGCGTTCTTCTTCGGCGGCCTTGTTGGCCTTGCGCTTACGCCAGAAGAAGATAGCGGCAAGAATGATTAGAGCCACTGAAACTACCGGGACAACTACAGCGACGGCAATTTTACCACTGTCGGAGAGACCACCTGAGCTGGATGCCTCGCTGGCACTGGATAGAGATGGCGAATCAGTAGCGGTGGATGTTGCGCCGGAAGAACCGGTTGAAGAGGCGGCCGATTCGGTTTGGGTCTGGGTAATCACAATCACGGTTGACTGGCCACTGCTATTTGTCGATGTCGAAGTAGTCACCTTGTCTGAAGTGGTCGAGTGCGAAGAGGTTGACGTTGGGTCTGGACTTGAGGAGGACGACGATGAAGTGGTAGAAGACGAAGAGGTGGTAGTCGAGTGTGTCGTTGTGGTCGGGGCGGTGGTGGAAGACTCTTTCGAGGTGGTGGTCGACGGTTGGGCAGTCGTAGAGGGAGACTCGCTCGAAGAATCTTTGGAAGTAGTCGTCGCAGTATCCTTGGAAGTGGTGGTGGGATCCGAGCTGGGCGATGGTGAAGCAGACGCTGCGTCGGCGCCGGTCGTGGTGTCTGCCGCGGTCGCTTGGCTGGCTTTGCCTTGCGGGTTGCTGCTCGGAGCAGGCGCAGGCGCCCTCTTATTGATGACGGACGACATATTTACGAGATCCTGTCGAGGGGCGTTCTTAGAGATCGAAGTAGACCAAGACGAATCTATATGCCGAGTGGACGGACTGTGAGGAGTGGAATCCTCAACAAGGCCACCCGGTCAGACGAGATGGAAAGGGTCGGGGAGTGCGGCGAAGTGCAGTGAGCTGCAACAAAGTGGGCGATCAGGGATAATAGGGTAATGGTAGTCGAATCAAGTGGAGTAGAGTAGAGTATTAAGATAGAATCGAATTATCGAACGAGTGACAAGATTCGAGTTGGACGGGTTGGTTTTAAGGAGGGCACAGAAATGGTGGTGGTCGCCTTGGCCTCAGGGGAAAGGAAGAAGTTGACAGCCTCCAACCAGGTGGGACGAGATAATGATAATCAAGAAAAGCGGAGGAGAAGAAGAAGAGGGGGAGAAAAAAAAAAGAGAAAAGAAAAGGGCCGAGAAGAGAAGAGAAGAATAAGCAACACCGAGTTCTAATCGGGAGCCATGAAGAGAAGAGTGTGTGTGGAAGGGAACCTGCTTTGGGGGGGGGAGAAGAAAGTGGAGATTTACGATCGCGGTATCCGCTTTAGTTCAGTCCGTACATGAGAGCAGTACATAGTCGAGAGTATAGTAATTCTACTATGTACGTTATATTGTTAGGATTATTATTATGTATATCTATGATCATAATAAGATTATCTGCATGCGGTATCCCTGACTTCACCCTTGCTCCAAAGCAGTATACATACAGTACTGTACTCGCATAGTCCACAGTATCATGCTGATAATAATCCCTACAGTATAATATTAGTGTAGTTATAGTTATAGTATACAGTATAAATATAAATATAACTATACTAATATTCTGTTGAATATTCTCATATCCTGAATTATTCCCATGGAATACTCTTCTCTTTCTGATGGTGCGTATTTACTATTTATGGAGATGTGTTCACTCGCCACGCACCGAATGGAACTTAGCCCGAAGACGTTCCAAGGTTGCATCCGGCTACAATTCTTTGTTCGGATTGTGTTGTATACTTATATTACTTAGAACTACTATGTACATACTATATTAGATATTAGACTATACCAAGATAATCTTATACACTACTATGTAAATGTATATGAATAAACTCACGATTCTAATACTGTACTGCTACTAACTACACTAACTAACCTACTAACTAATTTTACTCCGTGGTGAAAAGGGGCGGCCCACTCTCAACGACTTGCCCAGGCTGGGCGGTGGAGCATGTTACATACTACACTCCGTCCTACTTCATAATACGATGACGGAGTCCTGCTATTCGCTTGCGTCCATCTTACGGAGTTGTACATAGTATATACTCTGCCGATGCTAAAGTTCTGCTAATGCTAAAGTATGTTTTGGTCCAGACATCGCCTAGATCATTGACGAATGCAGATACCATACAGTACTACTATGTACGGTAAGTGAATCTGCTATTGTGTGCTGCCCAGCACAGATGTGCTGATTCGTGTGGTATTACGAATCCGGAAAAGGTAAAAAGTGCAGTCACGTAGCTAGTCACTATATTCAGTAACTAGACACACAACATTCAATTGCATATATACAGCCATGCAGGCGAGACAATAAAAAAAGGAATTCGAGAGAAGAATGAAAAATAAAAATCAAGTCCAACCATCTTATTTACGCCGGAGCAGATCCAAACGAAGGGAAACAAAAATATGACAAGATGAAGAAGTGATGAAGAAATGATGATATGGAGGGACGGCAAACAATGCAGGTCATCACAGTCCCATCTCCAAAGAGACCGGACGGGAAAAAATTCGTAACAGGAGCTGCCAAATAGAATTCAAAAAAGATACTTAATGATCAATGGCTTAACGCTTCATATCCCAGTCGGGTTTCAGCGTAGCCATCAGATCATCCTTCGTACCAACCATATCAGGCGGCAGTCGACTAACACGATAATTACCCATGCGCACATTATTCATATGCACATTTGAAATACCCGTCCGGTTACTGCGGATACTACCTGCATCACTACCAGGGCCCTCGTTCTTGAACCGCGGCGGCGGCGCAAAGTCCAGACTTGTAAACGTACCAGACTTACGCAACGCGTGCGGACTTGGGATCACCGATAACTCGTCAAACGCCGAGGCCAGCGGGGTGTGCGCGCGCATACCAGGGCTGAATGGTCTCTGGCCTCCAGTAGGAGTCTCGGGTCGACCACTGGCTTGATCTCTGAAGTTCTTGCCGGGAGCAAACTCATGGGCCAAAAAGATTGAGTCGTCATTCAACATGTGGGGTGTTGGCAGGACTTGAAGAGGCGCGGGAGGTGGCATTGGGCGGCGAGGACCGCGAGGACCTCCACCGAAGGCGCCCGATGCAGATGAGAAGGCTCGTGGGGGTGGTGTGCCGTAGCCGCTGTATCCTCCTCCTGAGTTGGTGGCCATGTGTCGAGAAGCTCCCTGGAACCGGGGAGGAGCTCGAGGGGGAGGAGTCATGGCGCGACGACCCATGGGCTCAGCGAAGGGCATGGGTGGAGGAGCGGTCGTATCATAATAGTCTCCTGTGGATGGGTCGTAGACGTAGCCACCATCATCATAGAACTCGGGGCCATAGTCCTCATAATAGGTGGTATCCCGCTTACTGTCGTCGAAGTACTCCTTGTAGAACGATCGAATCCGGTTGGCACGCTGCTCGGGATTATCAGATGGGTCCTCTGGGGGCAGAGGACGCACACCAAGAGTCAGCCGGCGAGTGTCGCGACGGTTATCATAGACAGCGTCCAGATTCTGCTGAGGCTCCTCAGGAAGTTCCGGTAGCTTGTTATCCTTGTCCTTTTCTGGTGATTCTTCATGCGTCTCAGCACCATGAACATTCACGGCAGGGATCATCAGGGATGATCGCCGCTCATGTCGGTCATCACCATAATCACTAGTCACGTCACTGGACGGAAGAGAGATTCGGGGAAGTTGCATAGTTGAGGTCTGAGCATGCTCCGAATTCCTTTGAGATGAAGGTTCGGGAAGAGGGAAGTTAGGTCGATTGTCATGAGCATGAGGATTGGTGTCAAAGTGGAGGCTCGACGTGTTTGATTCGGGGTACGGGAGAGCTTTGCTTGTATCAGCCGTGGCAGTTCCAATGGCATGACCATGCTCTTCATTTTCTGAGGGAGTCGGGCCCAAACCAGAGTGTGAGCCGAGACGATCTTGCGGGGAATGAGCATTGGCCTGAGCCATGGAATCCTCCGAGGGACTCTTATACAATGGCGGAGGCGAGGAACGTGACATCCGTTGGGCATTCTGCAGCAGAGCAGATTTGGGTTCTTCGGAAACCCCGAAGCGAGAGTTTGAGCCAGCAATGCTCGAGGCGTCATCACGACCAGGTCGCGAATGCGAACGAATGGAACGACTATCATATTGACCAAATGCACTAACAGCTGAGGGGCGATACTTGTCATCGTCGATAGATCGGCTCATTGAATGCAAGGAATCTTGGGAGCCGTGGAGTCCGGGGGGCAGTAGATAGGGATGCATCATGTCAATCGACATTCCTCCCTTCGTGTGGCTTGGCTCCATCATCTGAGGCATTCCATCGGGACCCGGGGGGCCAGTTCGTTTTCTACCACCACCAACAGGATCCATATCCAGACCAAAATCGAGAGATCTGTGCTTGTCGTTGGCGTCTTCACGCATGAGTTTCTTGACATGACGGCGATGGAGGAAGATCAACACAATGATAGCGCATAGGATGGGAACACTAGTAAATCAATGTTAGTCGATATTCTTGATCGAGGTCATTCCACCTCCAGATTCATCGATCAACATACCCTGCACCGAGTACGACAGGCAATACAGTTGTTGTCATATTACTGGTCGGCTTTTCACAGCTCGATCCAGTGCAACTGGAAGTACTGTCTGCATTGGGGGCTCGAGCAACCAGCGATGGGACCGATGATGGATTAACGCTATCGGAGGGGACTAGGAAAGGCAGTCGAGCGGGCGGGACGACCTCCCGACGGGTGTGGGTGTGCCTCAACGCCATAGCATGATGGGCGTGAGGCATTGTGTATAATCAGGGTGCACACCCTACAAACAAAGTTGGAGGGGATCTGAACCTGACACTCTCTTTCTTTCTCTCACGGGAGAAGAATAGGTATGATGGCGAACCAGTCGACAAACGAACAGTGATTAGAGTAACATTGAATGGCTTGGCCGATGATCGAAATGGCGAAAGCAAAAAATGAGGCCCCGGAGGGAATATATTGAGTAAGGGTGTAGAGAGCGTAGTTGGTAAGGAGTGAACGGACTAAAAGTCCAGGAACGAACGGCGGCCAGGTGAAGAGTGAAAGAGAGAGTGTGTGTGGGAGAGAGAAAGAGAGTGAGAGTGAAGATAGAAAATGAGATTGGAAGAGGAGGAGAAGGGGGTGTGGTGATACGATAATACGAACCCGTACAGTACTTTGTGTATGTGTGTATTGTATATCTCCGCATCCCCTGAGCTCGTTTATTCTTAGCACTTCATCTCCTTACTCAGTATCCATGACTACACTGTGCCAGTATCTATAGAATTATATCCCAAACATAACCTCTTAGTTAATTTTTTTTTTTTATATTGTCATCTCTGTACAATTCCTCTGTTTATTATTGTTCTTCCTCTTCTTTCGGTCTGCAAGGATTTGAGACCGATGGGGCCCAGCTTGGTTAGCGTCAGGAACCCGCTTGAATCTTGACCAATCAGAGCATGGCTGCCCCTGAACCGGAGATGAGGCGAACAGCTTGAAATCATCTGCTGGACACTGGACGGAGTACGCTGTATGTACAGGCTAAGTAAGGATTCAAGATGGGGCTGTGTGTACTTACACCATACACACTCATTACCAAGTCGAGACCTGGCCTTCTCCACTCGTTGCTTTCTTGAGGCCCCAGCGATCCTCTCCCCTCAACTTGAGACACTGGCGGGCTCCCTCATTTACGCCACATACACCAACAAGCAATGCGTTTACCATACAATGTACGTGAGTACGGAGGACTTGTGTATCATTGAGTAGGGCTATATGACGACTCACTATTCAGTTAGATATATACAGATATGGAGGTATACTTTTTGCATGACTTGTCACTGTGAAATGCCAGGATTGCCTATTATTACTGTACACACTTACGTGCACTCTGGACCAGACTATGCCATTGTTGACGGTGACAAGATTTCCACTTTCTCAGATACAGCAATATCCACGCACAGTGAATAGTTATGTGCTAAGAACTTGCTGCATACGCTTTGTAGGGTATAACTACTTCGTACTAAGTCTATACGGGGCGTGGCATTTACAGAGACAATCGACTTATCCAATGCAGCCAAGTAGATAAAGCAAATATTACCCAAACATTTTGGCCTTACTCGATCTTTGAATTGGGATGCTTGTCTTGACTTCTCGATGCAAAAGTGACAGATGACCCTTGGCCAGTGTATTGTGACATCATGCTTTTTTCTACTAGTACTGTCTTTTAGTCTGTTTAGAATATCAAATATTCCTGTAGGTGATCCATCACCAGCAGAGACTCCCGAGTCACGCTCGGAGTAACTTAGTGTTCCGGATATATAGGTAGTTATATATATTCTCTGACGTCGAGCTTAACATTGTCACACTACACCGCTTCCAGGTGATAAGCGGACCACGCTTATACCAACATCGCCTTATTCATGAAGTACTATAAGTAATAGTATTACTTAGACTGTACACTATTTCTATAACTAGAAAAAGATATCAAATCCAGACATAAGAACTTTTCTATTCATCATATTGAAAGCCATTAAAATACCATCGGGCACGAGGTCTGTATAAAAACAATATGCATGACGTTGAACCTCGTTCATCGAGACAATCTCAGTCTCAGTCTCAACCTCAACTTCAATCTCAACTTCATCCACGATATCCTCAACCTCGATTATTACAGCGCAATTATGGGATATTCACCGCGCGCAAATATGCAACAAAATGAAGGGCATGAGGAAAAAACTCAAAGAAATAGACACCAGAGAGTAAGTCGGAAAAATGAAAAATGAACAAATGAAGAATAGAGGACACAAGGAACAAGGAACAAGGTAAAAAAATTGCCTCTCCAAATGGGAAGGTGTGGGGGGTGTTGCTCGTACAGACTTGCGCAGCTCTTGCTTGTATTGAAATAAGAAAAAGTGAAAGAAAAAAAGGTATGAGCAATGTACAGAGAAAAAGTTGTACAGACAGATGCATGGCTTTTGGTGTCGCCTCACTGGAAGGAAAAATGGGTCATCACTCTATAAGAGTAGGAGAAAAGGAAAAAAAAACGTCGCAGAAGGCGAGAGAAGGGTCGAGAATATGAGGAAGGATATTCTCATGAATATAGGGTAGATCTCGAGAGAGACTTGGTCGGATTGAAGATTGACGTCGTGGAGGGATAAGTATAACAGATCAATGCATTTCGGCCAAAGCGGCCTCGAAGCTTGCAAAGTCGTCTTGAGAGGGTTGATCGAAAATTCGTCGGAAAGGAGGATCAGATGGGAATATATCTTGCGGGTTAGAGTCTACACCTTCTGCCTTGCGAATGACTTCTTTCAAGGCCCGGGTTACCACACCGGCACGAACGACAAGGTTCCGCAGCGAGGAAGTATCAAAGGGGAGCTTTTGAGCACGGGATGATGGCCTCAAGTCAGGTAGGGTGGCTGATCGATTGTGGCATTGAGGATTTTGCAAGATATCCAGTACGGACTTCGACTTGGGTGAATTTTTCGAGAGTTGTTGTAATGGCGCATTATAAGATTGATCATCTTTCGTGGTGACCCCTTGCTGTCTCAACGGTAATGCGGTTTCTTGTTTGGTTGCACTTCGCCACGATCCGTCGCTGTCGCGCTTTGTTGACGGAACCGTCAACCCCTCGTCATCTGAATCGTCGAAACTGAAGGTAAGCGACGAAGGAGAACCCGGAGGTGAGCGTCGGTCATCTTCATCATCGATAGTAGCAAGGTTGACAATTCCCTCGGCTTCTTTCCAGAGCTCACTTGACGGGCCGCCAACAAGTTCCAGAACACTAGCTTGATGGCGCAGGCGTTTCAATTCCTCCACCAACAAAGTCAATTCTTGCACTTGGCCGTATTGACCCCGTAAGCTGGCTTGGCGCTCCAGAATGGCTTGGGGAACTGTCATGCTTTGTGTGGGAGCTTCGGACTCGGTACTCTTGGTCTTCTGACTTGGTGCGTCTTCTTCCTCGCCATCGTCAAAGTCGAAGTCGCTGTCCCAATCCTCGCTCACGCCTTTGCTACCCAAGCCCCAGGTACCAAACTTCCCAGATGTTTGACGAGAATCACTTGCAGGCAATTCTCTTGCCACGGGCACACTCTGGCTTCGAAGGTGAATACTGGACGGTACCTTTCTACAGGCGGCACGACTGCCCCGATCAATAGCGTTTTGCTTCCCATGCACTGTACTCGGTCGAGCTTCGGAGTCAGACTGATCCCTATCCGGCCGTGTTTGCTCCGACCAATCAAAGATATTCATTTTCTGGCTCGGCAGTGATCGTTCATGGTGAGACTCTCCGAAGAGTATATCTGAGGGTGACCCAGGACTAGACAGCTCCAGCGGACTTGAAAGTGGGAAGGCAGTGGCCAGTTGAAGAGGACCATCTTGCTCACCCGGCAAAGCACCAATCATGCTGTGACTATCATTTCCCTCATCTGAAAACGATAGCTCGTCATTTGTACGGACTCGAGTGACTGACGAAGCAAGGAGAGAATCAGAGAAAAGAGGAGGATCTTTTTCCACTCGCGAGGCAAACGAGCCGCGCGGAAGAAGATCTTCCAGGGTTGTGACTTCCTCGTTGGACAATTGTGTGCCTGCCTTGTCGAACATCGCTTCAATCCGCAAGCCGTGCAATCCGCTTCCTTCAGTTCCGCGCGTCCGGATAGAGTCCCAGTAGTCAGTCATCATGTCGGTCTCGTATTCATCGCCCGAGGTAAAAACGCGAGTATCATCGGAGCCAATAATGGTCGAAGCAGGATCAGATGCTGCAATGGAATGTCTCTTTGGGCGGCGCCGCAGAGACGAAGGGGCATGGCTGTCAGGTCGCTTGGAATGTTGCCAAGTAGAGATTGCAACGGCATCGGTGGTGAGAGGTCGATAGTCGCGTAGACCGATGTTATAATCGTGAGATACTGACCGTGGTATGCCTGCTGACCGTTCATTATAAGCTAAATCTGTTGATCCTGGAGAAGCCAGACCGGGTGGCTGACGAAAAACAGCTGGATCGGTTATATTCCGGCGTGTCGAGACAGAAGACGGAGTAGGTTTGATTCGTTCTATCCTGGGGAGCTCCGCACGAGGTATAGAGAATGTCCGGCCTTTGACTCGCTTCAAAGATCCTCCACGAGGTCCAACGATCGGTGCACCTGTCGCTGTCACTGTATTCACAATAATTCTCTTAGGTTCAAGGTCATTGAATGAAAATGAATGTTTGTGAGCTGGTTTCTCTGAAAAAAGTAATGGGGATGATTGTATTGATTGCGGTAAAGGCGGTGATAGTGCCACTTCTGGTTCCGCTGGTCGGGGAGCTGCTTCAGAATCTGGTTCGAGCTCTGGTGTCGGCTCTGGTTCCGATGCAGGCAGAGGACCAGAAGTTTCAACTTGGGCCTGGAACGGGTTTCGGAACTCAACCGGTGCTGCAGGCTCGTCCAGATGAGGGGTGGTCTTGTTTATGATGGTGCCTGCTGAAACCAATGCGGGAAGCGTATCCTGGTCCGAGATAAGACACCTCACGCCTTGTGCTTTCGGGGCCGTAGCCGTGGAAAGCCTCCGAGAGAGCCTTTCGGAGAATCCATCGCGCTTTGGGAGCCAGAAAGCCTTCCAATCATCTTGTGATTGAAACTGAAAGTCTTCGATTGCGGGGGAATCGACAGGTTGGAATTGTTGTGAGAAGCGGGTCTCAAAGTCCGGCGTGATAGGGGTTTGTGCCTGCATCGACCCGGACCGTTGGTAGCTGGTCGCGGGCCGTCGCAGTGCTGACCCCGGGGAGACCGTGGTATTAACGAAAAGAGGGACAGAGCCATTGGAGCGTCTGGTGGAAGGACGTTTGACTAGTTTATTTGGGGTTCGATGTTGGCTCGCTGGTCGAGAAAGAATTGGACTGGCCGATCCAGTAAAAGAGGGTGTGATTGGACTGTTCGTTGTCGGACTATCCGACTGAAAGGAAACGATAGATAATCGGCGCAACCAGCTCGTTGATGGGCGACGCGAATGCGATTCTGCTGTTGTCTCTGGTGGTTCTGTCGGGCCATGTTCAGGGATTCGTAAGGGCGGGTTGGTGAGTGTTTGGCCACGACGGCGATATCTGGCGGCACCAAAGGATAATGATGCGCGACGGAGATCTGGTTCCTGGAATTGGGAATCCCGGGGAAGATTTCCTGTTACCGCGGTCGGTTCTTTCTCATTAATTGTCCAGTCTACCGCAGCAAGGCTCGGGCGAGCTGATCGAGATGTTTTGGGCCGGACATCTTCCGGAGTGGCCTTGAGAGAAGGAGTTGGTAGCGCTTGGGGTTCATCAAAGAGAGTTTTTCGACGCAGAATCTTTGATTTACATCGCTCGACTCGTCCGAGGGCGAGTCCAGTTGGGGCGATTCCTATAGTGCTTAATGCACATAGCTTCATCTCCGCGTTAGTCGATATCAACACAGCCACAGAGACCCTTCAAGACAAGGAACTCACAGTTGAAACGTGATCCATGCTCAGGGATCGCTGAGTAGAGTGACACGCACCCTCCAGCTTAGCTCCGCAGGGTGAGTCTTTGCGAATGACATCCCATTTGGCAAGGGGAGTGAGGGAGTGAGGGAGAGTGAGTGGGAATGATGTGTGTGTGTGTGAGAGAGAGAGGCAGAGGAGGGGCTGGGGTAAACAGGAGAAGATGGCAGACGTAGGCAGTCGATGGAGAAAAGAAGAGGATGCCCAGGGTTCTGAAGATGTCAAGGACCGAAAACAAAGAAACAGAAACAAAATGAAAAATGAAATGAAATAAAACAAGAGGAAAAACTCGAATGTAGCCCGCCAGGGCCGAAGTCGAGGGAGAACAAGGAGAGAAAGAGGGGAGATTCACACGCGAGGAGAAGCTCGACTATTCCCTTGGGGGGGAGCGTTCCCTGGGGAACTCATTAATTCTATACAATTATTTAGTATGTAATTCTACATTATTATGATAATTATTATTCTAGTACTTTAGTATGTCATCCTTGATTATTATTATTATCATTTCGTACTCATTGGTGTATTTATTCTACTGTAGGGTATTCTGCAAGTGTTTGTTTTGACTTTCTACACACGTTGCAGCAGACTAAAAAGCCCCGACTTGCAAAGTCATCCACTTCTTCCCATCTGCTGCTGCGAGGTCCACTCATCCCTTGCGGCTCACTGTGGGTTCTCGTGTCCAGGCCACTCGTCAGTTGTCAGTCAAGTCAAACAGCGATTGTACATACTCAGGTCCTGTAGGTATACTGTACTCAGTACACCAACAGATAACACTGCCTCTGCTGGTCCAACGGACATGTCCGCAACCAAATGACAGAGTGGAGAGAAACCGGAGGGTGGAAAAGAAAAACAAGCCATAAAGATCCAGAAAGTCACAGAGTTCCCCACATCATCTCGTCTCGGCTGGCTGGGATCGCATCTTTCGGCCCCTTTTAGCCTTGTCGAGAGGCTTGGACTCGCGCGATCGTAGGGGCCCAGTACGGCCGATCGGAGTCCACTAGCCAACGAACCATTCCCAAAGCAAGAAATATCTGTCGAGCTGACCTCCTCCTGCAAGACTACCACTCTGAAACATCTTACTCGTCCAATCTTGACATCCACTCTACCTGTCGTTATGCTTTCTGTCATCCCAAGGCCTGACATAGTGGAGTCATCCAGCCACGTCGTGCTCATGTCATATAGACAAAATACGGAGTAGACAGAGTGCTCTGTACCCTGTCTCAACAGGGTACATAGTACATACATACAGCATGCTATGTACAGCAATCTTTCGAGAAGTTCCATCGACATCCACTCGATCCATTCTTCCAGACTGCTGATCTTACCATCCTCAGTCACCATGACCGTTCGATATTTCACTCTCATTTCCGCTCCAAGCGGGTCCCGGTTCCAACGCGGTGGGAATATGATACCAGAGAAAAAGAGGGCAAAAAGAGGGAAAAAAACCACCGAAGACCGAATCAAACCGGGCACCAGTTCGATATCATTCCGATCTCCATCGTCATCGTCCCCCCACTCTTGTAAATGAAAGTTGACCCCCGTGGGTCAAACGCAGAATAACTGGGAAACGGTTCTTGCTGCCGATTCGGTATCTCTTTTTTTTTTCTTTGTTCAAGTCCGGCATAAACAAAGTTTTCAAGATAAGTCATGCCTCGTGGCTCATCCATAATTCATTCTTTTCACCCTGCTATGGAGTACTGTATGACGATCTTCACTGACCGGGGATACGCCGAACAAAAGCGTAAATCCTGTCAATTTTGCTGACGATCGACATAACCAGTCGTCACCTTGAGAAGGTCGACTAAAAGTCGTACGTGCAGTAATGCTCATAGCTACAGATGATGGACAGGGATATCCTTGAAACTAGGCGCAGCGGATCCACTATTGACTTCGCATCTCGTGCGGATGCCAATCTCCAGGATCTAAGCGATCTTGTCTCTACTGTACTGTAAGCTGTAAGCTGTAAGGTGTCTGTAGTCCATTTGGAGCTGTTCACCAACGGTTCAATTTTTTTTTTTTCTTGTCGACGAATTTGACGTAACCAATTGGGTCGTGCGGATCCTGTCGATATCCGTTGGGCCAATTTCGTCTGGTTTTGATGCACGGAGTAGGCCGAATTGAGATATCTCCTGTGATGGTGATTTCAAACCTTCAAAGTTCAATCGTACTATAGACTATTTGAAATACACATCGGGCATATTGAATCTACGTGTATGGGTGAATGTAACTAGAGTATGCTATTTGTGAAGTATACAGAACGTCCCCATAGTACTCAATGTACATAGAAGTATTCAGGTGGCCATCTTTATACAGATACTCCTGTTGTAAACCAGCAGTCGTTAACCGGAAACAGACAGCAATCTAAGTCTACAATAAAACCAAAGCTTTTGCTGTACAACTCACTTTGTACACCCTCAAACAGTCTTCACTTAGTCCTTTTCTACCTAGGTATGTACATATGTAGAGCCTTCTCATTCATAAATTGTATCTTTGCCATCTCACGCCCAAACCGGAAAAACCACAACAAAACAGCACAACTTATGTAGCTGCAAGCCTCGACCCAGATTGAGGAATCCTACTGAAGATTTGAGACTCTGCTGGCACTGTGATCGGCAGTGCAGATTGCAAAAAAGAGAGCCGCAGAACCACTCGCGTCGTTTCGTATTCATCAGCTGCGATTGAAATGTCTTTCGGACGATCAGAGGCGGTCTCAATCACTGGATCTCATTGCTTGAAAGTAAAGCCATTGTGCAGATCTACGTATCTTTCCACTAGCAAAGAAATATAACTACTACAGGAGTATGTACATAACTACTCCGTACACTATAATTCATTGTCGAAGATCCATGTGATGAAAGCTGTATCTCCACTATCATGAAGCTCCAACTTTCTTCCATGTATTCCCCTATTTCAGAACTCGGGCATCTTGACGGTAGCTTTGTGTTACAACCGGGTGATATGCTTGTTTCATGCAGGTCCATTCACAGCAAACGCCATTGTGATTTGAAATGCAGCTGCCATCACATCGGTGGTCACTTAGCGGTTGGTAGCCTGGAGAATATGGCGTTCAAGTACGGGTGTGCAGCAGGACTGACCAAATCATAGCAAATTAGAAATATTATTCCTAGAGGGCAGATTTATCCGATCACCAATTCATGATATGAACACCAAGTGTGGAATGTGTAGTTGTTCGAGATGTTCCCAATTAGGCAAGAGGGCGGTCAGTATCACATGACCTTATCGATAACCCACCTCGAAAAACACGCCACTCTCTAGTCGAATTACCCCAGAAAGCGCCTGGACAGCATTGAGCAGATCCTTTGCTGATTTCGAACCGGGATCTTGGATTGTTGATTGTAATACTCTTTCTTTGATTCACGTGGCCAAGATGGAGGCCGAAATCCAAGCGCAAATCCCCGGTTTAGACCGAGTCATCTCGGAATACTCGGTGGTAGGTCCTCTCAGAAATTCCTCAAAGAGAACTCCGCAAAAGCTCACACGAGACAGGGATATCTTACTCATGCCTCGAATCAATATGTCGAAGACGCCAATGCCCCATCTCCCTTGGCTGAGGCCGCCGAATCCGTTACCGAGCTGCTAGTCTCCGCATCGGGAGATTTCTCAGACCAGAACCGTGACGCCATTGCCAACCTGGTAGAAAAATTTATTACAACACTCAGCTCGTCGAATGGAGTCGATCCGGAAAAACGGCAGATGCCGTTTGCCGCGAAGAAGCTGGATCAAACCATCAACGTGGGCTCACAGCGCAATATGTCTTCGACTTTGGGCTTGACAGGCGGCAATGTGGATTTGGAATCTGCTAATGCGCGAAAGGTCGAGTCTAAGGTTGATAAGAAGAAGCTTGAGAAGGCTGAGCGTAAGATTCGTGCCAAGCAAGAGAAGAAGCAGATGAAGACTGTTCAATACGAGTCTTCTCGCTTGCTCAACCAGCCTGATGAGACTATGTCTTACGAGGAGTTCTTCATGGCTGTCAACCCTCTTCAGTTGGGCTCGGACTCCCAGGCCAAGAGTAAGGACATCAAGCTTGACAATATCGATATCTCTATTGGTGGTCTGCGTATTCTTACGGATGCTTCGTTTACCCTCGCGTACGGTCGTCGCTATGGTCTGGTGGGTCAGAACGGTATTGGTAAATCTACACTGCTACGTGCTCTGAGTCGCAGAGAAGTCGCCGTGCCCACGCACGTTTCCATTCTTCACGTCGAGCAAGAGGTATGTTCTAATTTTTCTCGAATTTGCGCATGAGACAAAGAACAGCTACTGACCTTTTCTTCCCAGATCACCGGAGATGATACCTCAGCAATTCAAGCTGTCCTGGATGCCGATGTGTGGCGCAAGCATCTTCTTGCAGAGCAGGAGAAGATCTCGAAACAACTGACCGCTATCGAAGAAGAACGCTCCCAATTGGCAGACACATCTAAAGATGCTGCCCGACTCGACAATGACAGGGAAGGTCTTGATATCACCTTGTCTGATATCCACGCCAAGCTCTCAGAAATGGAATCCGATAAGGCCGAGTCCAGGGCAGCTAGTATTCTGGCTGGTCTTGGTTTCTCCCCCGAGCGACAACAATATGCCACCAAGACCTTCTCTGGTGGTTGGCGAATGCGTCTGGCGCTGGCTCGAGCCCTGTTCTGCGAGCCTGATCTCTTACTTCTTGACGAACCTTCTAACATGTTGGACGTTCCATCTATCACTTTCCTTTCCAACTACCTTCAAGGATACCCCAGTACCGTCCTGGTCGTTTCTCACGATCGTGCATTCCTTAACGAGGTTGCTACCGATATCGTACACCAGCACTCCGAGAGATTGGACTACTACAGAGGCGCCAACTTCGAGTCCTTCTACGCCACCAAGGAAGAGCGAAGGAAGATCGCCAAGCGCGAATACGAGAAGCAGATGGCCGAAAGGGCTCATCTTCAAGCCTTCATCGACAAATTCCGTTACAATGCCGCCAAATCCTCCGAAGCTCAGTCCAGAATCAAGAAACTGGAACGCATGCCTGTTCTCGAAGCTCCCGAGAGCGAATATACCGTACACTTCCAATTCCCCGAGGTGGAGAAGCTCTCTCCGCCCATCGTCCAAATGTCAGATGTTTGCTTCGGTTATACCAAGGACAAACCACTGCTTAAGGATGTCGATCTGGACGTACAATTGGATTCGCGTATTGGTATCGTTGGACCTAACGGTGCGGGTAAGACTACCGTGTTGAAGCTCCTCACCAACCAATTACAACCGACAAAGGGATTGATTTCCACGCACTCAAGACTCCGTATTGGATTCTTCGCTCAACACCATGTCGATGCTCTCGATATGAATGCCAGTGCAGTTACCTTTATGGCCAAGACTTATCCCGGAAAATCGGACGAAGAGTACAGAAGACATCTGGGCGCGTAAGTTATATCACCTAGCACACTTCCCCCCACCTTTATCTTCGGATTAATTCTAATATTTCTACTGCACAGTTTCGGTATCACTGGTATGACAGGTCTACAAAAGATGGAACTTCTCTCTGGAGGTCAAAAGTCCCGTGTAGCATTTGCATGCTTGTCATTGACAAACCCCCACATCCTTGTTCTTGACGAACCGTCTAACCATCTTGATATTGAGGGTATGGATGCCCTTTCGGAGGCTCTTCAGCGCTTCGAGGGTGGTGTGGTGATGGTTTCTCACGATGTGACTATGTTGCAGAATGTTTGTACCAGTCTCTGGGTTTGTGACCAGGGTACTGTGCACAAGTTTGATGGTGATGTTAAGGCTTATAAGAAGATGATTAGTGCTCAGGCTGATGCTGCTGGTGTTGTGGCTAAGCATTAAGTTAGTATATAATAAAATCTTCTTATATACTGCTATATTACGAACCTTGACAGGGCCCCGTCATACATTATTTATACTATACGGTATCTACTAGATATCGTCATACAATATTCTGTAGCCACATCACCTAGCATGAGTATAAACATACCCTTTATTGTAGACTATAGTTCCAAACTTGAAGTATAACCACATCACTCAATCCTGTATAAAGTTGATGAAGTCGGCCCATGTGGGTCCGGCGGTTATCGTTTTATCAGCAATCGAAATGAAACCCGGGGAGACTCTCAGCTAGTAAAGCTACCACCTTCAACCCCCCAACAGCCTCCCCAAGCTTTGCGCATATGAAGTTCCTGAATTTACAGGTACCCAGGAGCTACACAATATGATCGCTCGTTC
The DNA here is from genome assembly GCF_028827155.1 of Penicillium citrinum. Lineage (NCBI taxonomy): Eukaryota > Fungi > Ascomycota > Eurotiomycetes > Eurotiales > Aspergillaceae > Penicillium > Penicillium citrinum. Next base: position 515,268 of record NW_026622690.1, read on the forward strand.
AGATCCCGACAACAACGGCCCCAACGCCCCGCTCCTCACCCCGACCGATCACGACTTCTCTCCCGATCCGGCCGATAACGTCGATCTCACGCCAGAGCTCGAGTACGCCGGCGGGTTGTTCACATGGATATTAACCATTTCTGCGGGAATAAGTGGTCTTCTTTTTGGATATGAGTGAGTATCGATGTCTAGCGCGTTCTTTTGCGCATCGGGATAGTCTAGATTGGAGACTGATGAGATACCTCGTGTACAGTACTGGAGTGATTTCGTCTACATTAGTTACAATAGGTTCCGACCTCTCGAATCGACCTTTAACAACGTTAGATGAAAGTATCATTACCTCCTGCACGAGTTTATTTGCGCTTGTCGCGAGTCCGTTTACTGGCGTTCTGGCGGATAAGTATGGACGGCGTAAAGTAATTCTTGTTGCGGATATACTATTTGTACTGGGTGCTTTGGCGCAGGCTTTTACGAGTCAAGTCGGGGGTATGGTTTTTGGTAGGAGTGTTGTTGGTTTGGCTGTTGGTAGTGCGAGTGCCATCACCCCATTGTGAGTTGGACTATCCTCTACCCTGTGAACAATATGGCTGTGTAGAGGGGATTGGCTAATGTGAAATTCTTTCTTTCCAGGTATATTTCAGAAGTGGCACCCACACAAGCAAGAGGTAGACTTGTTACTGTACTGTCCCTACTCATTACTGGCGGCCAGGTCGTTGCTTATATTGTTGGATGGCTATTCTCTGAGACTGCTGGGGGCTGGCGCTGGATCGTCGGCCTTGGAGCTGCGCCCGCTTTCTTACAATTTTCATTTCTCATATTCTTACCCGAGACACCTCGATGGCTTGTACAAGCTGGTTTGGATGAACGAGCGGCTAAAGTACTTACTCGGATCTATCATGGTTGTCCTGATCGGGAACAAGGAGTCCGTCGAGTCCTCCGTGGTATTAGACGGGAAATCGAAGAAGAAGCGGAGGAAATGGGACAAAGTGAGATTCCAGATGCGAATATGCGTTGGTTCAATGATGCATCTCAGCGCGCGCATGATCTCTTCTATGTTGGCGGTAATAGAAGAGCTTTGACGATTGCAATGATGCTTCAAGGACTACAGCAGTTGTGCGGATTCAACAGCCTCATGTACTTTTCTGGAATTATTTTCACGGCACTTTCATTCTCTTCGCCGACACTGACCTCTCTCACGGTTGCGGTCACAAATTTTGTCTTCACACTTTTTGCATTCGGACTGATTGATAAGATCGGACGACGTCGAATTCTTCTATACTCGATTCCAGTTATGATATTCGCTTTGGGAGTCTGCGCAGTGATATTTTCATCCATGGATATATCATTCGAACCAGAGGGCTCGCAGAAGTCGAACACGAATGGGAACTCCCCCTTACTGGTACTATTCTTTTTGGCGGTCTTCGTTGCATCATATGCCTTTGGACTTGGAAATGTACCATGGCAACAGGCAGAGCTGTTTCCCTTGAATGTGCGATCACTAGGGTCATCTCTAGCTACAGCAACGAACTGGGGGTCAAACTTCGTCGTCGGACTCACCTTCTTGCCCATGATGCGGTGGCTCTCTCCAACATGGACATTTGTCGTCTATGCTATTGTTTGTGCCGTGGGCTGGGTGGCAGTTCATGCAATTTACCCGGAGATGAGTGGGATGGGTCTTGAAGATGTTAAAGGCCTTTTGGCTGATGGATGGGGTGTAGAGGAAAGTTTGCGACGGAGACAGAGTATGAAGCACACATAGGATGAGAGCCAGCATCACTTTTTGCATTTGCATAGACGGAAATTAGCGATATCAAATTTCATATACTGTTAGATTCTCTAACATGGATACTCATGGCGAAGATTCAGTGCTTATTCTGGCTGTGAAGATAAGCATTGAGAATGCAGTGGATTTCTGACTGAGGTTAGAATCTGCTCTAGAATTCAATGTCGAGGCTAATGGCTGAATGTGCTTGTCCTTTTCACGCGTTGTCACCTGCGATACTGCATAGTCCACGTCAACGCTCACTTGAGACTTAACTCACTTTCTCCTAGCAAGGTTCAACCGGCACCATATAAAATGAATATTCTTTTTATCTGGATCCTTTACTTCTTCACCTTTATCTATACTTACATTGAACAATTTTTCACTTTCACCATACGATTTGCAAGTCAATGGCATACAATTCAACCAGGTTCCCAGCTATGGTTGGCGCTGCGAGGCACCTACCTCGCAGTTTGATACTGAACACACCAAACGAGGTACCGCAACAACAATGTATTGGGTTCTATCATAATCTAAAGACATAATCTGATTTCTACTCTTATAGATCCTCCAAGGAATCGCCGGCTTCCTTCCAACCGACGGGGACGTCATCAATCTCAGCTTATCCTGCAAAGAAATGCATGACAGGATCCTCGGTCCATCAACTGGAATTTGGCGACATCGCTACGAAGCAAAATATGATATACCCGAAGCAAAGACTATGGATGAACTGGGATATGAATACAAGGCCCGTGCCATTGTTCTCTCTCAGAGAATGGATTTCCGCGCTGAAAGGGTAACGAAAGGACAACAGTTATGGTTGGAAGTTATCTATACAATGCTCGTTGAATCTTTGACTGTTCCACAGAAATCAACCGGTCCAAAAACATATAACAGGATACGAGAAGTAATGTCTCAAACGAGATTCCTAAATCGTCCTAGAAAACCGAAGCCATGTGAATTCACCTGTGCTATTCAGCTGGTAAGAGTTCCGGGAAAGAATATCAGAAACAGTTAACGATTGACCAAGATTAGCACTGATTTTTTTTTATTTCAATAGTGTCTCACTGCCTTGGCTTTACACAAAGAAGTCTCCGAGCCCTGTCTTCGAAGCGAGTATGAGCTTGCAATCGTATATTCTTTCGGAAGCGAGCCAGTCGGCCCATACATTCCGCATGATAATCTCGATCTTACCAAGATACTGCACATTCGAAGCTTCTGGCAGCGACATCTTCTGGAATTGGATGAAATGACTTACTATATCACTTTCAGTTATCTTGACGAAGACCATAAGCCTAAGATGCGGAAATCGTATGGTATCGATGAGTCCCAGCTTAGCTCTTCCTGGCTGGGATATTATTGTGAGTATCCAGTAAATAAAAACCGTTTTCATGTTCAAAACTGTCAATTGTACTGATCACTACCAGCATGCCTTCATTTCGAGTCTGTCCCAGGGACCCGAGCTGCATTCAATAAAAGCACCACGCAGACATGTGCTGATATTGAATCCCATTTACGTCTTGATATCCTCGTATGTGATTTATCCACGACAGGACAGCTTCATTTCTATTCTAATGAGTAGATAGTCTATGAACCTACACATCACAAATGATCCATTCTGGCCATCAGAATGCAATAAGATCATTCCCATGAGCACTGATATGGACACAAATCGTGTGTTTTTTCAGGGGATACAGGGTATCAACGGCCTGGCAGGCGAGGGAAATCCGGTTTTTGGCTTCACAGAGATAATCGCATATCCTTATGGAGGTATCCCAGGATGGAATCGAGTCTGCTTCGCTATCATTGCTGGTGGTAATGATGAATATTCTTCCGACTGGCTACATGGATATGAGGCTGTTCTCCTTCCTGGTGGCAGGATCATGCTAGGACGATGGATCGATTTGAAAAATACAAGTGGTCGAGGACCATTTATCTTCTGGGATGTGGAAATTCCATCCTGCTTGCAGGGTTAGGGTTCTCTCATCTACGGAGATGATCTCGAGGAAAATGTTTATCCACTGCTGAAAGTAGTTACGATTTTTTTTCCGTTCTGGGCACAGCATGGGTAAACATATTTATTGAAGAAGTTTCGTGAAGTTTCGTCTTTAGCGGGTGATGGAAATTTATAACGATAGATAATGGGAGAGAAACGAGGCATCTTTAGCACGGATTATGTGATGGACAGAGGGAATAGGAAGTTCAGGATAAAGGAAGAAACAAATTACTCCTCAATATCTTTCACCTTCTCCCACTGGCCCTTGAGATTCTCCTTCCACAAGCTAACCTTGTTGTCACCACCGCTGACAGCGAGGATGTTGCCACTGAGACTCCAGCTCACGCGCCAGAGTACACTGTCGAATTCAAGTGTTTGGCTGGTCCACTGGCCCGGGTTCGATGCGTCGGAAGTCCAGATGCGGACGGTCTTATCTTGCGAAGCAGAGGCAATGTAAGACTTGGACAGGATACTAGGAGACCAGGCAACGTCGCGGACCCAGTCGGAGTGACCCTCTAGGGTTTGGGTGAGGTTGTAGGTCTTGGATTCGGAGCTAGAGGGGAGGAATACTATTAGCACCTGGCAAACCTCGAACAGATATTGCAGCTTTCAACACATACTTATAGTCCCAGATCTTAACCAGGTTGTCACTTCCACCGGTCACAAATCGTCTCTGCTGGCCGGGGCCAGGATTGGAGCTGATCAAGCTACCAGCGAAAGCAGCGGGGGCCCAGCTAATCGAGTTCACACCCATTCCATGGGCATGGAAAGTCTGGTGAGTCCAATTGTTGTCACGGAACTCGAGGACACTGACAGAGCCATCGGAGGAAGCACATGCAAGGAGACAACCGCTTTCATGAGGGGCCCAAGATACCATGTTCACGGAAGCGGTGTGCAGAGAGAAGTCGAAGACCTTAGTCCATGAGCTGCCACCCGCGGGGGAGGTGGCATTGTGGGGTTGTTCTCGCCAGATCAGAACTTTGCCATCGTAGGAAGAGGAGGCTAGGATGGTGCCAAACTTAGGGTGCGCCTATGAGTGATGCGAATCGTGATCAGTCAATGTGCGCCAGTATCTAAACAATATCTCGGTTTATCAGACTTACCCATGCGACACACCACACTGCTCCCTCATGACTATTTTTTATAGATACGAAATCAGCTACCCAGGTCTTCTCGTTATCTCAGCACATCGAGGACAATGCTCACCCCTTCAGGGTCTCCACCAAACGGTGCGATTCCCCCTCAATCTCGAAGATCTTAATTGTTTTATCAGAGGAGCAAGTGGCTAGCCTGCGACCATAGTAGTCCAAACCAGCGTCATGCTGCAATTAAAATTGACCTGTCAGCTTCTTTGCATTCCTTCGCGACGAAGAAGGTTCAAGGTAGGCCATCCAACCCCCCAGCTCAACAACGTACAATCATGTCTTCGTGCCCGGAGTTCGAAATCACCTGAGCGGCAGCCTAGAAATCAAGCTTTAGCGTAAGAACATATCGTAAATCAATTGAAGAGAGCACACCATTTTGTCAGGACCGCGTGGGTTAATCAAAGTCGCAAATTAAAGCTAAGGGAGCTGCGCGAAGGCCGACGTCCAAACAACCTGGCCGCTTGCTATCTCTTATCAGCGTGACTAAGCAGGTCACGTTACTCACGGCACGTGCCTCGGCCCATCGGTAACCGTGGGGTTCTCCGCGGTGCGGCGACTCCCCTATCTCACTACCTTTCCTCATGATATTTGCATTCATCGATAGCTTGCTTTAGCTTTGATTTGAATCTGTATTCATTTTGGTCTCGAAACTGTTAGGTTACTGGCTGAGACTGAGCTACTTCTCGAACTTGCATTTACACTGATATTGATCGCCTAAACGAGACATTTCATCATGGGCGATGCGTTATGTGGCCCGTCGAATGCGCTTCAGAACTTCCAGAAGCATACTTCCGTTGACAGGACCCTGCAGCAAGATCGCTTAACGTCGAGACAACCTTCAGCTCAGGTATGGAAAGATAGTGCTAGTTTATAGATCTCCAAAGTATATCCAAAGTACTAACTATGACATACAGGGCTTTCGATCTCAGAGCCCCCGGGATGGTATTCTTGATCCCGAGTTTGCTGCATTCGAAGCCAACCTTGGAGGACCTCAGCTCCAGGACTTCCATCACCCAGCGCAATTTGGAGGACCGGCCCAACTTCCTCATGCACCCCATCCAGCAGCCAACTGGGCCTCGGACTTCCAGAATTTAAATATCTCCGGTCCTTCCGCACCTCAAATACAAAACCCTCCTAATGTGCAAGCTCAAAGAGGATGGCATCATGAGTTTATGAATCAGCAACAACAACAACAGCAACAACCGACAGCAGCTCAGCATATGCACGCCCAGCCTATGGCAAACCGCGGATTCCAGTCGTCCTTCACTCCGAACTATTCCATGTATAATAATAACCCAATGAGCATGCAGCAAATGCCTCAAGCCCCACGACAAGAACATGCTGCGCCGGTTGAACAGTTTGACGAGTCTGCATTTGAGGCCGCATTCGATCAAGCACGGGCCAATTTGGAGGAGCTTCAAAAACCCGAAGTCGCAGCTGATACTGAACTTCCTCTACACGAAATGAGTCAAGCTGATCCCGGAACCGTTCTACCCGATGTCGAGGATCTTAGGTCCGACATCCGGATTGGATCTGACACAATACCCCAGTCCGAAAAAGAAGACCCACTTACCCGGACCCACGACGCCGATGCTCTTGCTCAGACAGCAGGACAGCTCCTTGATAGCGTCCGCCATGAGCAAAACCAGAAGTTCCAGCAAAGCAATTTCCTTGCTTTAATGCGCCGAATTCGGGATCGTGAGGTTGAGGTGGAGGGAGATGAATTTCGCGAAGTCAGTAGCAACCCGTAACGGTTTGGCTGTCAAGCGCGGCGTGGCAGAAACTCCGGTATCATCAAATCTATCTATGCCGGCCATTGTTAGTACTAACATGGGCTCAGACTGCGCAATCTCTACACCCCGGTGGACCCTATTACCCTGGTCAGCCTCGTCCTCCTGACCAGGCGTCATCCGACAATACTAGTAAGGAGAACTCCCTCCCCCTCGGCGGGATCTAGTACCAAAACAACCCATCCAGTATATTGAGCAGATGACCTGACGCTTTCTTCCCCCAGAGGGAACGCCAGTGGTCGCTCAACAGACTCGTCTGGCAGAGGATGGAACCGCTCAGCTTGGTACCGGCTCAGCAGAACCGGGAGATAGCAATGCACTCTATGAGAAATATTTGCATAAACAGGGACCATATGATTGGCGTCGGGCACCAACATTTTGTTTTCGTGGTGAGGACGAAGTTTGGTTGGGGTGAAAGGAAGATGTCCCTTTCCAGGGCACAATTGGGTCACGTGCATCCATCAAGGATGAAAAGAACAATCGATCCCGGATCCCAGCCCATTGACATCTTTATTTGATCTATTCCGGTCTATTCATGCCCATTCATGTCCCTGTACAATACATAACTCAATACCCCGTCAATGGCGATACTAGGGCTGGTCGCCACTCTCTAATAGCCCGCCTTTTCTTGTCCTTTCACTTACATAGCCGGCTTGATTCTTATGCAGTACATATAGCTTGCTTGATGCATGTTCCGCTTGAAACAACTTACAATTCTGTTGCACACAATACCATTTCTCTATTCATATCTCACGGTGATTCTCATCACACTTCAAAATACTCAGTTTGATTCTCCATTATGTCCCCCTCAGACTCCCTCCACCACGAACTAGAAAAGCTCATGGTTGCCCAATCAAACCGCAACAATCCCACACCACCAGCACCTCCACCCTATAGAACAAAACCCCCCTCAAGCAAGTCCAATAATGACAGACCCAATGTCCGATATAATCTACACCGACGAGCCAAATCCCTTGGCCATTACCATCGACGCTAGAATCAACGTAGTCGGTAACAACAACACTTTAGCCCTAACATCAGAACGTACCCCAATCCCAAAGAAAGACCAAACCAACCCCAGCACTACTGCCAATCCAGCCTCCGGAGCTAGCACATATTCATACCGGAAACAAGACAGAGAGACCAGAACTGCCAAACTAGCTTCCATAATCCTGAAAACCCTCCAACAAGCCGATGGACTGACAGATGAACGAGGTCGAAAACGAACCATCAGCGTTTTACTCAAGTGCGGTATTCAAGTTGAAGGGTGTAATAATGAAGTTCTTTCCGATGGTGTTAGAGGTGTGAGCTCTCGTTCCTTGTGCGTCTCATCTAGGAAGCGCGCTTCATCTGTAAGTTCTGAGTTTCATCCCAAGTCTTCACAGCCCCCTCCATTTCATTCGTCCATGTAAAATGGAACACCCATATCTGGATCTCAAGTTATATGATATTGTCGTCACGATCTACCCTTGACTCTAGCACTATAGTATATGTACCAGATACCTTGAAAATACTAACTTCGTTGATAGGAACCTCCATCCGCACCAGCTCCAAAACGAACTCGCTCCCTTTTATGACTATTCCATAGTACGAATGTAGCTGATATGGTATATTTTCTTCTTTGGATCTGGAGTAGTTTCTTAGTGATTGTTTATATCGGGTTATTATTGTTTCTTTGGATGTCTGGACCTTCATCTGATTCTGTCATTACGTTTGTAACTGAACTTTTCACTGTGTTTTCTATCTCTTTGGGACAATATTCGCCTTGTAATGATGCTTATTTTCGGTATCTACAACGATATCACCAATGACTTCATGTTGTGTTTTATGTGGGAAATTGCTATGGCCTTCAAACTTGAAATTGAGAGGTTTGCTCGAATTTGAAGTTGGGGTGTGAAGAGATGTATCTACCGAGCAACAATTTTTTTTGAGTACTCCAGTACTACGTAGCATGTATGGCATGCAGTTCTACAATGTTGAACGTGAATTACCCCTACAATGAATCCTCATACCTATGTAGGTATCTAGGCAGGTTGAAATGAACGATTACTAGTATTCAGAAAAAGAAAGATCAAGTCAATCCATAATCATATTCATACATTAACCTAAAATTCAAAAAGATCATCACCACGCCCACCCATGAATATCTTAATAGCACCCGCAGTAGAACACAGAAAGAAAAAAAAAGAAATAATAGACAGAATCCGATATCTGTCTGGAAGCATAGAAAAGGAAAAAAGGGTGTATTGAGCATCTTCCAGATTCCAAAGGTAATATGACAATCAACACAATCTCCAATTTGAAGAGGGACAAAAGCGTATAATTTTGAAAATATCCCGGAGCCAGCATAAATTCCCAATTCGGGTGTTGGTAATTGAATACCGTTTTTTTAGACTCGGGAGTGGGCTCAAGTTCTTATGCTAGTATCATCGCAGATGTGATATTGCATTTCGTAAATGTCGGCAGATAGAAGCAGAGGAGTGCTGGGTCGAAAAAGTGATCGGTTCAATTCTGATCGATTGTTAAACAGAGGGCTATTTTGAAAAGACTCAATTTGCAGTCTGTCGTTGGATGAGGATTATAGGATGAGCAGGGTGGAAGATTGTTGGACAATATAACTGGTGGTGTGAATGTCGAGGGTAATCAGCAGATGATGAGCTGCGAGGTAAGAAAGCAATGTTTTGTCCATAATCTTAAGCGATTCGTCCAATGGGAATGTCGTGACGATGGAGGTCTTTAGACCATTCCGGCGTCACCTTGTCTCGCTCGTACAGGAAGCCGCAATTATGACAAAGTGTCTGTAAAGAAGTTAGATAGATGTCTTGATATACTGTGATAATTGAGCATCTTACTCGTGGACCGTAGGGACCATCTCGCACAGCCCATACTGCCGTGCCCCATACGGCACAATTGGCGCAACGCCAGTTTTGTCGCTCCCTATATGAAAGAAAGTAATCAGAAACTATGCATAATATATGGGAAGACGCAGCTAGAATCCAGCTTACCATTCTGACAGTGTACCACCACCGCCACCATATCCAGCCCCAGAGCTGGTTTCCGGGGTGCCTCGACCACCTGGGGTGCTTCGGCCTAGAGGGCTAAGACTGCGGAATCGACGCTTACGCTTATTTCGCTCGCCCCTACCAAGCGGAGTTTCGCTGTCGACGTCGAAGAATCCACCACTACTCTGCCGCGACGCCTCAGGGGTACCGGTAGTAATGCCAGTAGTAGAGGAGAATCGTGCGGTCTCTCGTCGCAGGCGTCTAATCTGTCGTTCACGATCACCTTCTCGTCTTTCAATCTCATCTTTGGACAGAGTTTCGACTTTGGGTTCCCATTCATCGGCAAGCGTCTCGGGGTCATATCGCCAGCCGGCTTCAACACCGTTGGCCGCTTGGTTATCGATCTCGTTGCCATAGCCGTTGATTCCACTCATGAGACCGCCACTTTCGCAGACTTCCTTCTTGAGCTTCAAGACTGCTTCGTAGATACCGTGTGAAATAGCGCTGACCCATTCTCCGCCTAGGTGCAGGTCTGCACAGGTGATCTTTGCAAATTCCTCTGCCATGCCGGGCGGGTGCAATAAGGACCATTCGAACTTGTCGGTATAAAGCTTATTCTGTAAGTTTATATTGAGGTTGATCAGGCAACGATACGCATCATCCGGGTTGAGTAGACTGTCATTGACCAGTGCTTCCTTGGTTGCTGTTACTGATGTTCCGTTCGGGCGACTATCGGGAGTTGCAACATTTGTAGCAGCGGGTGTCATGGAGGTATCTCGAGACGGATTTGTTTGTGGAGGAACACTTTGGTTTAAGGTAGGCTGGGTGCTCGAGAAGAGAGGATGCAGTGCTACACCAGCATACTCTTCCAGTTGTTGGCGAATCTGGTTGCTAATGGTCATTGTTGTCGCCTGCGGGTTAGGCAAGTCGAGGTCGCGGACGAAGCCGACAGCAAACTCCTCTGGTGTTGCAAGAGCTTCATGGAGGTTCCAGAGAAATGTATCCTTGATACGGAACGGAGGAAGAGAATCCGGTCGTCGGTACGCAGGAAGATTGAGGCCACCATCTCCGAGGCCGCGGGGTATAGGAAAGGGTTCAAGAGGCGTATGAGCGGGGACCTCGACGTCAATCCGAATGGGAACGAGGGTGAGAGGTAGTTGAGCTTGAATTTGTAATTGATCCGCGCATCTGAAAACGATGAAGTTAGCTAGGGACTCGTCTTCCTCTCCATATTACGTCAAACGAAAAACAACAACAATGAGAGAAGTCTTGCATGCAGATACATACGCGGGTCGTAACATTCGCTTTATCATCCATTCGCGAAAGATGCCTTGTACTTCAACTGGCGCATGCGCTTCCTTACCCAATTTCTGGGGTGTCGGCAGAACGCCGGTACCGGAAGATTCCTCACGTCTGAGACTCCTTAAACCAGTAGGTCGTCGAAAGCCATCACTTTCATCAAAGTCTTCATCATCGTATCCGTCTTCAGCGTAATTGACCGCGGTCGTGCCGCGCTTGGTGGTTCGCGGCGTAGGACCAGTTTGCACCGGGTAGACGGGGGTAAGTAACGCATTGCCATATTGGCGCACGCGCGGCGGGTATGAAGTGATATATCCGCGAAGAGGGGACATGTTGGCGATTTATCTCGACTTATACATGCCCCTTCACGGGGATTGCGATCGCGAAAGCTTTCTGTTGATCGACGTTGAACAAGGGTCGCAGCCGAACGAGAGGGTAGGAGTGGGATTGAAGATGAATCTGTTAGAAAAGCAAAATTAGCACGACTTCGAGTTTTCGATAGATATAAATCACCAACGTACCGGAAAGTGATAGACACTGTGGATGGAATTGAATTTCGTCAAGCTTTCAGTCTGCGCCGTCGCGTTTTGCCCAATCGAGGCGGGCCCATTCCGTGTGTCACGTGATAATAACCTCAGGCCAAAACAGAGATATCAAGTAGATCAAGTGAAGACGCAGTGGATTAATTAATTAGAGAGTGATTTTACTGGATAGAAGTAGGAATGTGTATACCATTGATTATGAATTCAAGCCATTAGGTACAATTGTGCAGAAAGTTGATTTGTTGTCTAATACAATATGCCCTTTTTGGCGGTCGTGCTTCAAGGATATTTAACTAGCATAAAATGGAGAACAAGAACACAGAGACATCAGATTGTTGAATGCGCCAGCTCTGCTGTCGTAAGTAAGGGGAACCAGAGTATAATATGGTAAAGAGGAGTACATTAAAGACAAATGAATGGAAGATCGAAGGGAGCACACGGTTGTATGGGGGCGAAATTGCCAAAAAGAGAGACAAGAGGATAACTTTCATGGCGAAGAGCCAGTGGATCTGGGTATAGGTACAGATGCAAAGAAGAAGAGGAAAGACGATTTTGAATCACCGGAGACCAATCACACTCTGTAGAATAGGTGATGGGTTAGTATTGTTATTACCAGCGTAAATGAGGTGAGTAACCTAAAGATGGAACTTACCATTTCCAGTGTCCAGACCCTTCGGATCCAGACCTTGACGATTCCTTCCACCCCTTCAACATCATCAAGTTCTATGCCCTCCCACCAGCACCGACGAGCGGGTTTTCGCCAGAAGAGAAGAAGCTTCTGGGCCATTCCAACAGCATTATTGTTCGACAGGTCTCCTCGTATATCGGTGCGGAGCTTCGCCAAAGCTAGACTACAGATTACCGCCTTATTAGGCTCAGGAGCTCGATGGCCCCATTGGTCCTCACGATCAAAACCGCTATCAAGAATTATCAGTATAATCGGAGCGAAAACTTCTGATTGAACGGTATTCAGGCTTACCCAGCAGTCAGCATCTCGATCAGATGTTGTTCCGTTGATCCGACTTCTTCGCTCTTGCGTAAGCCGGAGAAGATGCCATCCTGTCTCAAAAGAGCTCGACCAGCGGCCCGCTTCACTTCGAGCATTTCCTCATGGCCGATCTCTGATCGTGGAGGAATCACGTAAAAGTCCAGATCTTCACGTAAAACGATGATGCCAGCACGGTCCTGAAGCATATCGCGTGCAGAATTCTGCATTGAATCAGACATATCCAGCTCTGGAGATGTTGACTCAGACGGAGCCGATGACGGGATTGACTGAGCAACATTGCGGAAGAAGTCAAGCATGTATTGAAGTGAGGCGGGGTCATACTAAGCATGCTATTAACAATCATCCAACCTTCAACATTAAGACATGTCATTTAACTTACATCAACTGGGTAGATGTCGCCCTCGTGGAATCCGCCAATATGCCCGTCAGGTAGAAGACCATTGGGAAATAGAGATAAAAGAACAAATTCAGGTAGTGTCAACAGCTCGTCGCGAGACAATGTAAATCGGGTACCACTATACCAAGTCAGTATCACATCAACTGCATTCAGGAAAATGGACCTCATACCGAAGATCGAGAGTAATGTGTTCATCCCCGCCAATATCTAACAGCATGAAAAGACATAATCAGCACAGCTCTTCCCTTCATGAGCGTATGACTCCCTCATATTCTATACATACCACCAAGGGTGTTGATCGGCGGTCCCCCAGTCTGTTGGACCTGGGTGATGATACTAGAAGCTCCACCAGCGGCAGCCATCACGTAACTGAACGATTCAAGTGGACTGTATCCTTCGGTATATGGCGGTGGAGGCTCACTGTCGTCCGAGCTCTTTCCAGATGCGTCGCCCTTAGGATCGGAGAAAGACGCTTTGGTATCTGCGACAACCGACGACGAAGAGGCCGGGCCGAGCGACTCCTCGACAGGGGGCTGCGCAAAAGCTGGGAGTGAAACGGGACCGGAAGATTCAGTGACCTCGAGGCGATTTGACTCGGGGGAAGCGAAGAAGAGAGAGGAGAAAGGTGGTGGGCCGACGGAGCTTGAAGCAGACGCTACGGAAGGTGAATGCGGCGGGGGCGCAGTGTAGTAATCGTCGTCCTCCTCGAGGGAGACCGTTTGGAATGGCGATTGCGCCGTGGTTGATGGAGGTCGAGGGGATGTTTCTTCCGACACGGTGCTAGTGGTATGGGGATCAGATCCAATCGCTGCAACGCGGTTGATCTGATGGGTTCCGGACTTGCGCCCTAAAGGGTCCGTTGTTTGTCGATCAGGAGTCGAACGGTCTGGACAAGGCTTGGCCAGGATGGGTGTAGTCGATATGGTATATATAAGGCTATTATTTGGATTGAATGGAAGCTCGTGGGACTTGAAGTTTGTAGGACCTCGTGGGAGTTGAGGGGTTTAGGGGGGAGAATGGACAGCGCTTAGCAGTGAGGGAGTTTAGTAGATCGTTCCCTGGCGGTAAGTTCAGTCCGCCACGCTACTGCACTGCGCAAACTTGGCGGATTCAAGTTGATATTAGGTATGGAAGAGAACATGTTGATTGAATTTATATGGATTCCACTTCTGACTCTAGCTATAATTGAATATTATCAAATATTTATGCAATTGGAATTTTTTCGTGGTGCTATAGACTGTTTGGCCTTATATACTATTTACGTATTGCTATGCTGTGTTTACACGTTGCGCTCGGCGAAACTCTGGATAATACCCTCCAGCGTAGGTTCATACTCCTTTAGAGTCACCTTATCACCTTCCAGGATGGTGTTGGCCTGGACGAAGACCTTACGAGGCACCTTGTTCTTCAGAACAACCTCGCGTACTTGAGATGCCCACCAGCTATCAACGGAAGTGATATCATCGTACATGCCCTTGCCCGCTTCGACATCGGCGGTGCTCTTGTAGACATGCAGCTTCTGCAAGTACTTCTCGACAGCAGGACGACCGTGGGAGAGGATCTTGGATCGATCCAGACGAATTTCAAGATCCGATAGATCATCCTTAGTGTAGTGTAGCTTGACAAAGTCATCACCAGCATCCAAGAAGGTACGCAGGATACTGTAACGGGCTTGCATGTGAGCTTGGCCCCATTTCTGAGTCTTGGGGTCCCAAAACTCTACAGCAACTAGACCGGCACGAGCCATCTGGAGGTAGGCCGCAAAGAGGACGTCTCCGGCTTCGCCATCCATATCCACAGTACCGTCACCGAAACCGAAGATCTTTAAGATCTCAAAGTCACAGCCAAGAGCCATTGCAACACACTCAGCACGGCACTCTTCATACGAAGAAGCAATAGCACCAAAGACAGAGCTCCAGGTCTGACCAGGCTTGTACCAGGTCTTGACGGGCTTGTTATCAACAGGACTAATGGGAGGGTTGGAAATGTCAAAGTTGTACTCGCCGGGAGCAGTCTCTTGTAGAAGCTTGCCAGTACCGTGACCGAGCAGCTCATGGATACCGACTTGAACCTCAAAGGCCGGGTCACGGCAGCGACGATACACTTCTTGGTCCTGCTCGGCGATGAAGGGAATGGGCTCATTGGGGGCCTTTGCACTCAGAACATTGCCCAGGGAGACGTTCTTGAAGCCCAGGTTCTGGCGAATATCGTCGTAGTTGGGAAGGTTGATACCAGCGGGCAGACCAGAGCAAGCAAAGCTCAAGACCTCCAGTGAGGTGAAGTCAGGGCTAAGAAACTTGTCCTTCTCAAAATCTGTGCCCCAGGGCAGTTTGGGGATCATGCTCTCGGCGCTGTCAACAAGAGTACCGAATGCCCGTGTCCGTTCAAGGTTGACCTGTGGGGTACATATCAGCGATGCGAACTATCTCATATCAATATTGCCACATAAAATCTTCATACCAGAGCGACAAAGCCTTCCCACTCTCCGCGCACACCATGGGGATCTCTGTAGGTCTCAACGAACCCCAAGTTCGTCTCCAGTGCAGGCTTCTGGTCTTTCACCCAGACACGCTGGCTCTCCTTGAAGGATTCGATTGACCCCGCACCAAAGTGACGAGCGTAAGCCTCCAACATACGCTTCTGGTTGTCGTTGGCTGCATTTAGCTCGGCTTGTTTAATGCTGTGAGCGACCTTGGCCATTTCTTCCTTGTAATCACCAAAAACAAGGCGCAGAGTCTTGCCCTTGAGAGAGCCCTCCAGTTCAAAGCTATCGGTCTCACCCAGGTCTCGGTCTCGCGAAGGAGGGTTCGATACACCAGATGCAATCAACAGTTCAAAGTCACCAGAAGTGGTTTTGCGCAGTCTTGTATTCTCCAATGCCAGACCCTTCTTCTCCATCAGATCTCCGACGGCGGTAATTTCGTCTTTCGTGATAGAGGGCGAGTCAGGGTAATAAGTCGTCATGTGTCCACTCTGTGGGTATCCCAAATGCATGAGGGATTGTTCGGCAGTCTCATAGATACCACCTCCAGTTGTGCTAGCCTTTTGGAAAGCATCCTTGGTCTCGGGTGTAGTGGAAGACAACGCCTCGAAGGCCGACGCTGGTAGACGAGGAATGAACTTGGAATCGCCGAATCCCTTGTAGTTACCACAGTTGCCAAGGAATTGAGCGGCATATTCGAGGAAGTAACGAAGATCTTCCTCGCTGACGGAGGCCTTTTTCGCCAGACCAGCCCAGTCTCCATTGGCGGCACGGTGAAGGGAAAGAATGAGGTCGTAAATAGGTTCGGACTCGGGCGAAACCTGACGCAATGTAACACGAGTTCCCTCAAATGCAGCTCTGTGAAAAAGAAAGAACCCCGCGACGGTTAGTGTGGTGTTACACGATGAGACGAGCGTCGGCGTGCGCGCGACTGTCGCTTTAGCTGTAAAGAGAACATACCTGCTCATGTAGTGTGCATATCGCCTCAAGCTCTCATCCTTCAAAGTATCCCAATGTGCTTTTATCTCCAGCTTGACCACGGAGGGCGGCGAGTCGGCCAGATAGTGTTGCTTGACATTGGGATCCATGCTGGGTAGACGGTGGGAAGGGGATTGGGAGAAATGTTTGGAGTGGATGCGAATGGAGGACTGGGGAAGACGATGGAGGGGTAAAGGAAGTCGAACGGAGCTCCGGGTAAGCGACAGACGCGGCGCAATGCCACGCAATGAGTGCATGAGGGTCACCTTTCACACTTGCACTGCTACAGTCGCTATGACATATAAGAGAGATGTTGTACCAATCAGGTACAGGTCCGCCCTCGGCACCGCAGTGGAGTACTTATAAACAACTTAAACAAACAGTAACGAGAGCTAGCCTAGCCAATGGAATTTTTTACTTTTTTTCTATCCAATGTGTTTATCAGAATTATGAAATCTGTTGACATGAATGTTTGTTTTTATATCAGCATTTTAAGTGTATAGAAGCGTGAAAACGAATGCAGCTTTATGTAGTCAAAGTTTGCCAAAAATTGATGAAAAGTTGCCCCCGTAATTCAGTGGCAGAATGTGTGACTTCTACTAACGAAATCTCATTGTCGCGGGTTCGATCCCCGCCGGGGTTGTCCTTTTTTTTTTCTTTTGTATTTGTTTTAAGTATATATCACGAGTATAATATAGATCATCTTCAAACTGATGAAGAAGAAGCCATTGAAAGATCCTACTGGGATATTGGAATTTGAAGAGTACTGCAGAAAACATTTAACTCCAGTATAATCATACCATGGGATGGTATATCTACGAAGGCAAGGGTTCAAGTTAAGAAATCACACCCGTTTTATATCGAATCACTATCGCCGACAGTATTAGACTTGCTCGGGAATATAGTAAACTTTGCAGTTGGCATTACTTTCAGCAACTCCTCATACTCTAGCAGGTTTTATATGGCGAGATCTTAGTAGTTTATTTATATCAAGCCTGGAGGTCTTCCGAGACCGCCGTGTTCGGAAGTATACAACTTACCATCCGCAATGCCTGACTCATTCACTATTCTACTAGACACTAGATATACGTGCTGCGCAGTAAATATTGAAGTTTATCTCCGGTTAGCAGCGGTAGACCAATATGTTCATACTCTGCCAATATATGACTCTTCAATTGTGCTGCATTGTTTCTCCGCTCTTATTGGATGAGAATATTCCTATCGTACCCCGAATGTGGTCATGTGATTTATACAATGCCGACTTCGGCGGGTCTGGTATGTTTGAAGCAACCTTATTGGTTCGCTGAGCTGTCCGGGGCTAACCGTAGGCGGTGAGATCGAGTCTGCATTTCCCAAACTGGAATGATCGGAGGACGAGGTCCAACTCCGAAAGATAGTGCGGAGTCATCAGTTTAAAAACAGTCGGGTTTCCCACTTTGCACTCCCCCTCATCTTCAACAATACTGACAATTAAGATCAGAGTCATGAAATTATTTCAGCAATTGACCCGCCGTACGGCTTTGACTGGGCTCGCTAGCCCCCGTCTCTCCCAGATCCCGTCCAGCCGATTGTTGCAGCGCAACTTCAGTGCGACGGCTGTGGCCGCGCAGCAAGCTGCTCTCGATGCCTCGAAGCTGAATATCACCAAGACAACTACCCCCAAGGAGCTTACCCCCAACAATGAACTCGTCTTCGGCCGGACATTCACTGGTACCAATCTATCTCCCCCGTGATGGATGATGCGCGAAGGCAAGCATCTAATTGGAATATTCTTCTAGACCATATGCTCTCGATCGAGTGGACGGCCACCGATGGATGGCACACTCCCCAGATCGTCCCTTACCAGAACCTCAGCCTTGACCCGTCCACATGTGTATTCCACTACGCTTTCGAGTGCTTCGAGGGGATGAAGGCATACAAGGACCACAATGGAGGAACCCGCCTGTTCCGGCCAAACAAGAACATGGAGCGTCTGAACAAGTCCTCTGCCCGGATTGCTCTGCCAACCTTCGATGGTGAGGCTCTGACCAAGCTCATTGGAGAGTTTGTCAAGCTTGATGATCGCTTCATTCCTAAGTAAGAGAGCTCCCCAGACAATGCTACCCTTTATATTCGTAGCTAATTATGATAGTGCCCGTGGCTACTCCCTTTACCTGCGACCTACCATGATTGGAACTCAAAAGACGCTCGGCGTTGGTCCGCCCGGCTCTGCTCTGCTGTTCGTAATTGCCAGCCCTGTCGGCCCTTACTACCCCACTGGATTCAAGGCTATCTCTCTGGAAGCCACTGACTATGCTGTTCGTGCCTGGCCCGGTGGTGTGGGTGACAAGAAGCTCGGTGCCAACTATGCTCCCTGCATTCTGCCTCAGCTCGAGGCTGCGTCCCGCGGCTTCCAGCAGAACCTGTGGTTGTTCGGCGAGGAGGAGTACGTGACCGAGGTCGGTACCATGAACCTTTTCATTGCCCTGAAGAACAAGGAAACTGGTAAGAAGGAGCTCATCACTGCTCCTCTGGATGGTACCATCCTGGAGGGAGTTACAAGAGACTCTGTCCTCTCTCTGGCACGGGAGCGTCTTGTCCCCGAGGGCTGGGAGATCTCAGAGCGTAAGATCCGCATGGCAGATGTCGCTGAGGCTGCCGAGGAGGGCCGTATGATTGAAGTTTTCGGCGCCGGAACCGCTGCTATCGTGAGCCCCGTTCGCAATATCAGCTACCGCGGCAAGATGGTGGACTGCGGTCTGAAGGAGAACGAGGAGGCTGGTGAGATTGCTCTTAAGATGAAGAATTGGATTGAGGGTATCCAATATGGTGATGAGGACCACCCCTGGAGGTATGCAAATTCAAGAAATATCCAAGATAGAGAGAATTCCTTCGCTGACCATTTCACAGTTACGTTGTTTAATGTTAATTAGTAGATTACGGCCATGTCCTTTTCGTGTTTCGCATCACATACGTGTGATCCTGTTATTTTCCTTACTATTTTTTGCACCCTTGGCATCTGCTTTCGCATTCGCATCTCAAAAGCTGTTGGCCTTTTCTTCATTTGATATTGGAGTCCCATTCCCGCGCGATGAATGGAGAAGCTTGGGGAAAAGAACACCTCGGTCATATATTTCGGGTCATTTTAAGACAGCGTTAGATTGTTTTACAAAGCAATCTTTGAATTTACAATACTTTAAATCGAGTTTTGCCTCAGCTGGTACCAGTATATTGGATACAAAGCCATCACGAATCTGGCACACGTAAAAGCTGGTCACTTGAGATCTTAACCGTTACGTAGCTATTCATCTCCCAAGACAATACGAAACACTACAAGGATTCACCCAGGCCATTGTACCGGTCCAAGTCCGACAGTGGAACCTCGTGAGGTCAGAGCAAACCCAGAAACCCCGGATATCGGCATCTGGTCAGAAACGAAGCTTTGATCGACACTCTTCGGCCGCGGAGTATACCCTGTAAAAGGAAACGAATAGCGCGATCCCCCTCAAGTCCCACTCCACATCATCAATGCTTGACGATGCTTGGTTATTCTTGGCAGAGGCACAAGATGTTTTTCACGAATGATCTTGAGTATTTCCACCGAACCCCCCACACATTCCCCGGATTGAACCCCCACGTTCTTCGGCATCAGGTCTAAATACCTCATACCTCACAGATGCTGGGCCGAATGTGAGTCGGCGAGGGGTAAATACTTGCAGTATATAAGGGTTTCCCGAAGCTGCTTCTCGATGGGAAGTGGAAATCACGCTTTTTGAGCTGGGTTTTGGGTAAATATGCTCGACAAGACTGGTCTAAGTGCCCTTAAAGGGGCGCCTCTTGTGGTTGCTATTACGACAGTGTGCTCTTCTTCCTTTCTGTGAGTATGGTCAGTTTCTTCCAAAGTCTTCGATTGTACTGATTGTCTACCACTTACTATATCGTGATTGGATCTGCCAGTGCTTTGTGCAGATTGATTGCGACATAGTGAGTGGCGTGGCTATAGTCTGTTTGGCTATGATCAAGGCGTCATGTCTGGGGTGGTCATTTCAAAGTATTGGCTTGACGAAATGGGCAATCCAAGTACCGTGATGACTGGTACCATCACTGCATTGTATGATGTTGGGGGTGTATTTGGCGCTATCATTGCAGCTTTTACAGTTGAGGGACTCGGCCGCAAGCGTGGGTTGATGGTTGGGGCCGCTCTTATTGTTGTTGGATCTATATTGATGGGTGCATCTGTTGAGAGAGTAATGATGATAGTTGGTCGAATAATTACGGGACTGGGTAAGTCAATCGTTCGCGAGGATATCTCATTCTATGCATCACGATACTAACCCTTTTTCGCCATGAAATTTAGGTATTGGATTCCTGACCTCCGTCGCCCCAGTCTACCAAAGTGAGATATGTCTTCCTAGCCAAAGAGGTTGGCATCTATGTTGTCAATTGACAATGATGCTATTCGGTCTGATGCTATCATATTGGATAAACTATGCTTTTTACTTCCATCCTGGTGCAGTCCAGTGGCGGTTCCCATTACTCTTCCAGGCGGTGTTTGCCCTCTATGTTCTATTCCTGACACCATTTTTACCCGATACTCCACGCTGGCTGATGTTGCATGAAACTACGCCGGATCGGGGGACTAAAGTGCTAGCAAAGTTACGCAACAAGCCTGAGAGTGATATCGCTGTACAGAAAGAGAAGTCGGATATCATGTCTGCTATCAACATTGAAATCCGAGGAGGAAGGGTCTTGGAAATCTTTGTTTATGGATGGAGGGTGTTCCGCTAATAAACGGTTTTTTCTGGCATTGGGGATTCAATTCATGCAACAGACTTCAGGTAAGTTGCGACAATGAATGCTTCCCACTATCCAGTTCTTATTCATCTTTCAGGGATCAACATTGTGAGCTACTATGCGCCTACTTTGTTCCATGATAGCCTGGGTATGGGCCAAGAGCAAGCCTTATTCGTGGGATGTTTCCTACAAGTGTGGTATATTATCGCTTCTTTCCTGACGGTATGTTTACTTTAGCAAGAATAGTGGCGCTCGGGTTACCTGACTGTTTGCAGTGGTATATGATCGACTCAGTCGGTAGACGCCGTCTATTCATCACCATGGCAATCGGGATGTGTGTTGTCTTGATTTGTGAAGCCATAACCGTAGCTATCGACAATAAGGCATCCGGAGTAGCAGCAGTCTTCTTTGTGTTTGCATTTGAGGCCTGTTTCACTTGGGGTAAGTTGCATTCCCGCTGTTTTTTCACAGGCTCCACAGATATGTATGTGGACGAGCACTGACAACACATTCCTTAGGGTGGATGGCCACGGTATGGGTTTATCCTGCCGAGATTCTCCCGCTGAAGATCCGATCCAAAGGTGCTGCACTAGCAGCAGCAGCAGACTTCCTTGGAAATTTCTTGGTATGTTTTTTGTCCAGACACGAATTGTAACAAGAATAGCTCTAACTTCATGGTCGTGATGTAGGTTGTTGAGATCACCCCACCAGCTCTTCAGAACATCGGTTACAAAACGTACATCATATTCGCTGTTTTTAATATTGTTGCAGCTTCCATTGTTTGGTGCTTCTACCCAGAGACATCATACCTTAATCTCGAGTCCGTGGATCTTTTGTTCTTGCCTGATGAGGACCAGGATCAGGAGATTGAGGCGAAGCGAAATTTCTATCAGAAAGCTCTCCAGTGGAATGTGGTTCCGAGAGCCCGGATTGCGGTCAATGAGGCAAAGCAAAGAAAGAAGGCGGGATTTGCAGAGGCACTGGGTGATATTGAGCCAGCCCAAGCGAGTATTAAGATTTCTGAGCCAGTTCACGTTGAGCACAAGGGATAGAAGTGCGTGCTGACAAGCGTGCTGACAAGCGTGCTATAAAGATAATTCTACTTAAGACCGGGAATGGGCTATCTGATTGAATAGAAAACCTTTCTATAAACAGCATGAAATTCTACAACCTGTGTAACTGATTCTTTTAATTTATTATTGTAATATGCGGTGAAAGCTGAAGAGTAGCTGAATTTGATATTGAATCTCTAGAGTAACAGAATACACGGATGACCAGAATGAGCCACAGAGAAATAATAAAACGCCTATTCGCTCAAGAAATCAGTTAAGATAAAATATAAAGCTCAAACTTAATAAGACAAGTATAGATCGACAATTCTTAATAGTAATCAGATCAGGGTTATAACAAGAGCCATGTTCAGGGCTCGGATTTGATGAACGGGGTATTGTAAAGATCAGTTTCCACAGGTTCAGTTTTGATTCTCGGAGATTCACCTTGGAAAGATTCAGCTTTGATATATGGGCTATTGTAAGTCTCTGTTTCGATAAGTTCGCGTTTAATATATGAACTATTGTAAAGTTCAGCTTCCATAGGTTCAGTTTTGATGTATGGGGTATTGTCAAGTCCAGGTTCTATAGGCTCAGTCTTGATATATGGCAAATTGTGAAGCTCTGCTCCTTCGAATTTCAAAGACTCGATGAAAGCCTCAATATTGAAATTTTGGGTTACTAAAGGTTCGGTATTCATTGATTGGCTTCCCGAAGCTTCAGTTTGGAAAGGTTCGATACTGTGACGCTGAGGTTCCCCAGATTCGATTCTGAAAGGCCCGAAGTTGAAAGGGTCGTCGAAAGGGTCGATCTCCAAAGGATCAGTTTGGAAAGGTGCGGGTTGGGATCGTTCGGGTTGGAAAGGTTCGATTCTCAAAGATTCGGCTATCAAGCGTTCGGAAGTGATCATATTCTGCTCGAACCTACGATCCAATTCATTCTTAAGCTCAAATTCCCACTCGCAGTTATGACACCGGCAATCTGGTTTGAACCAATGAAGGTAGTTCCATAATTCCTCCAATTTGTTCCGAATTGCTTCACAGTCAGCATCACTGTATCTTCCATCAAAGAAATGAGTCTCCGACTTGGCTTTCTCAGCCATTATCATGGCGTGCTCATCTGAATAATCATATCCATGTAGCGTGAGTCTCCCGATCTGATCTGCGAATACATTGAACATGTTCAAGGCAAAAACTCGGGCTCGCATAAATATATTGTTTAATACTTCTACTAATGTGCTTATCATAGTCAGGACGTGTGCTAGACGGTAACATCGTTCCATGAAACAAGGGCCGGTAAGACTCTGATCATATAGTAGAGCGAACTCGTCAATTACAATCGCCATAGCGCGAATTTGATTCGCCATAAATTCACGAAAGTGACCTGTCTTCATAAGTGGATGGGACCATTGATTGAGGGTGAGCACGATAGATGCTCTCACTTTAAGGAATTCGGATTCATCAACGAATCTGCGTATTTCAGACATTGTAATCAAAGTGCACATTCTTTTAGTAGGTTATGGTGGTTTTCGCTAGTGAGTTATTGTACACTAGCGTTTTTTACCAGTCTAGTAGTAGTTACTGGTAGTTATCGATTCATGGGCATAAAAAATGAGCCGGGGAGGTGGATTTGTTGAACTTGAAGGTTGCGTGTTTAACTCGGACTTCGAGGATTTGATGAATAGTATTTTCTGATATTCAGTAAATTGTCCGTTGATCGAGGGACGAGAATTTAAACATCTCAGCTCATCAAAGAACCGCCTAAATTCGCGTAAGAGGATAATAAAAGAACGTTGCGCGACAAAGGAGAATCCATGAATGAAGAACGTCCTCGACAAAGTAATTGAAAATAGTGGCATTCTTCAATGATGCCGCATCTACAGAATTAATTACGTCGTTAGTATCCGTTAGTGTCAGCAGGGATGAAAATAGTAAAAGAAGGACGCCAAAATATGAATGAGAAGACCCTAAATGTAGATCAAGTGACCTCAGCTTCGACAAAGTCCACGATGAATCTTTGTATGAAACTTCTCAAGTCAATGCGCACATAATGCAAAGGATCAAACTTATTTGCTATTCTAAGAAATTTCCACGAGGACGGCATTAAGTGTTAAGTTTGGCTTTCGACAAACTATGTCCCTTTTTTCCTGCTGTGCCTTGGCCAATTCAAGCCATCTACCGAGTGACCACGGCTGAAACAGAGACCGCTTGATACAGTCGAAACTCTAAGGTTATTAATATTCTTACTTTCAGAATGGCCAACATTGGAAACAAACAATCGACTACAGTAATATCCAAGATTTCAAATCACGATAGCCTCCCAGAAGCCCAATTTTTGATATTTAAATCCCTAGATCTTGACAGCTCGCCAGCTCTGCGCAAGATACCCATTTTTATTCAAGCCTCGTACATTTTTTCCATATTGCACCTCTTTTCCCCGAACAAGAATATCGGCCAAGGATAAATCGCCACATACATCACCAGGGTCCTTGAATCTGAATCCCACTGCTTCTGCTAGAGATATTATCTCATCCAGGGATAATTGGAGAAATGGTGCCGTGCCATACAGCAACGGTCCTAAGTTGAGCCACGTTCCACCAGGTCGTAATAATCGGTGGACGGTTTCAAGATAGGTTAAAAGGTTGCGTGCGGTATCAATGAAGAAGAGTGTTACGATCACATCATATTTCCCATCTTCACCGTTGAATACAGTTGTAAAGTCGCCCTCAACAAGAAGGACCGACGATGCATCGATATCAGAATCTGGAAAGGAGACGGATCGTTGCATATCGGATGTGGTGAGATGATGTGACCACCAATCAAGCCAAGGGTGATACGATTTCGAATTCGAGGTCGTTGCTTTTTGTGTGAGCTGTCGGTACACTAAATTCATGTACATTGACCACTCGTTCATTGTAACATGGAAGCCTGAGACTCAGGAACCGTTCAAGTTAAATTGTGTTCTTCAAAATGCTGGAAAGAATATAGAAACATACCATTCAACCGGGCAATTTCGTGTGCTAATCGTCCAACCCCTCCTCCAGGAACTAAGACATTTAATGGCGATGTTGTTGATGTCTCCATATCGTTCAATTGGCTCAAGATACAAGTGAAAGACTCGTCACGTTCTTCTTTCCCTTCTTCAGCCCAGTCGCGCACAAAATGCTTCATGGCCTGCGCGATACTCGTTCGATCGGCTTTTTTGCCATCTCGTTCCTGATCTGCGACGTACTTATCCAACTCAGATTGAGATATCCCATAGAAATGCAACCCTGTCTGAACAATTTCAAGGGCAAGCTCGTCATTATTTTCGATGAGATGCTCTACTGTGTTCAATTTGTTGGTGTATTTGACAGCCGATTCGATTGTCTAAATGGAAAAAATTAGTATCACCGTTTCTGCAGCTCTGAAGGTCTAATATCACACAAACCACTTTTTGCTTCTTCGATACATTTTTGTATAAGGACCGCCACCGCTGAACCTCTGTGAGGTGTCGCTCTTTGTATCGGCTGAATCCATATAAAGCAGTTAATAGTCGCTGGCGTGGGTGATTTCCGTCCAGCGCTCGGCCTCCACCATCGAGCCTTGCTTGTAATTTTGCATATTCTTCTTCATGTCGTGAATTTTGCTCACCGGATGAAGTGGCATTTCCAACGAATTCTGGTAGTATACTCTGCTCGCATTAGATATAATTGTAATTTCCTAATAATTGGGAGCCTATCAAACCTCAGCAACGGGATTGGTGGACTCGCCGAGTACGAGAGAAACCAGGATGAAGAGCCCTGCTATACAAAACCTGAAATACATTTTGTCTAATCATCGAATGAGAGGTGCAATATTGATTATATTGCTCTCGGAACTCTTGGCTTCCCCGGGGTCCTCATGCCAAGAGGGCCCAGGGTCTCGCCAAGAGTGGGAGCGAGGGTCTACATAGACAGACCCGGATGGGAAGATCTCGGGTAGGTCAGAAAATTTCCGGAAATTTGGCGCTAGGTGATACTACACCTCTCCTTGGACTGGATGAGGTCTCTACAAGGGTGGATGATGGGCGTGAAGCGAAAGTCCCTTTGCTATCGTTCTAGGAGTAGTCTTCCAGCTTCCTCGTGAACTTCATGGTAATTACCAGGGTCTAGTACAAGTGCAAATACATTATATGACACAGCAAAACGTACTTTTTAGTAGTCGGTGGGCTTTATTGAATTCGAGTAGAATTGTTTGACTACAGTATGGAAATGAAAAGAACAATAGCTATCGGTGAATAGTATACATCAATTCGCGATATCACGACTGCTGAGTACTAATCGAGAAATTCTGAGATAGAGGTTCTCGACATCAAGTTAGAAATATAAGCTTCGGCCAAAAAGGCCAAAGCTGTAACTTTGGAAGTGTCTTAGATACAGAGAGCTACAGCGCCCATCGCCAGACCAAAAACGGGGGCCAGATTGACGCTCAAAATACCGGCACCTCCAGTTTCAGTGGCCTCTGACCCTGAAGCAGTTTCTGTACCGGTCTCGGCTGGACCATCGCAGTGCCAATGATCACCGTGAGGCTCACAACCCACTGATTCGGTTGGACTGGGAGAAGTCGGGGTTTCACTTGCAGTAGTCTCCTTGCCGGAGGAGGAAGCCGTTGCGGCGGCGGATGCTGGCCCATCACAATGCCTAATATAATCAGCGGCGAGTCACATTAAGATAGAATAAAGTAGGCCTTACCAGTGGTCACCGTGCGGCTCGCATCCCACAGACTCGGTCGGGCTAGGAACGGTAGGCGTTGCGCTTGTTGTGGTGGCTTCGCTGGAGGAAGAAATAGCTGCGGTTGCGGATGCTGGGCCGTCGCAATGCCTGTATACGATCAATGTGAGATAAGGCTTTAGAGAAATGTAATATCAGAAAATTTTCCGTACCAGTGATCTCCGTGTGGCTCACAGCCCACAGAAGCAGTAGGTGAAGGGCCGGGATCCTCAGTTGTCTGGGAAATGGCACCAGAGGCCAGGGCAATCATGGCAAGAAGAGAGAATTTCATGGTGATGATGTCTAGAAATTGAATCCCTTTTTTCAGTTGTGGCACTTGTGAGAAGTTCAAGTCAATCCATGCTTGGGGCTGCCTCATCTTATATATCTCACAGATGACCTGATTTCAGACCGTTTCATACTACTAACATCCATATTACCGCCAAGAAGATCCAATGACTTGGCATCCGCGGGATTTTCATGAACTTTGATAATGCTTTCTTTCAATATCAAAATGATATAGGAGTCAGATCAAAAGCCCAAGAGTGTCAAGACTCATTGGCATCTTTTTGGATGTAATTCCCATGAAATATCAATTGAAGAACATAGAATGATCCTCAATGAAGTCGAGTATTCTTGTATGAATTTCGGAGTATGCCGCATGCCCAGAATTATTGGGAACCTTGGGGACGCTTATTGTGTCTACCGTACCTGAATCTAAACATCTATGGGTGCATTTTGACCTTGGCATATCTCGCCAAGATGGTCTGTCTGCTTGGCTTCAGAAGTTCGCCCATCGCTGTATTCGCAGTCGGAGAAATCCCCCAGTTCAACCAAACACAGCCCCCAAAACGAATTTGAGACGCATTGGCCGAGGAGGGCTCCTCGAAATGATCCCGAACAGAAAAGGCAAACTTGCTTTTAGTATTCATACGGGTCAGATTGCATCTGAATCCATAGTATATGTAAGCCAAGTAAAGCTTGTGTTATCGGGAACTTACATGGCTCAAAATTAAGATCACTCTATGAACAATGGGCTCAATAGTCCTATAGAATGGAGAAATATGGCTGACTTTCACTGAAATTGCACAGAGTATAATCCGATCGTAACCGCGTGAGGAGCCTTAGATAACTTTCTTATCCTTGCCAGCGGTGAGTTTGTAATTATCTTTCATGATAAACCACTGGAATGATGTAGCATTCTTTTAGAAAAGCTCATGCATATAAATTATGGAGCCCTGAGAAACTAGCTCTCGTCACAGACAGGCAGGACATGATCATGAACATAGTAGCCAGGGGGGCTTCAGTTTTCGAATCAATGCCTACGAAGGATTGCATGCAAGGAAGTTAGTGTACATAATTAGCAAGGCTTCCAAGCTCCAGGGAGCGTAACTTAGATATTTCACTCTTGCGTTCGGTTGGGCTCTCGGTGTTTGGTAGTGTGCACTCAATGATCATGACCAAAGAAGAAGCTACTGTAGTAGTAGATGCAACTTAATATCAAGATGACTTCAAGTCATTCGACTTATACATTAAGTAAAGAGATCTAACCGGTGGATATCCAGAGTCAAATTGGACATGGTTATCGTCCCGGGTCTCTGCCAATAATATCAAGATTCTTTCGCGAAGCGCAAAGGAAACACCAAAAAAAAGAAGAAGAAGAAAGTTAGAAATGAAATACAAAAAAGGCGAAACCAAACAAAATGCCAGACACTGTTCTTCCAGAATGACGAACGAAGAGCAAAAATAAAGGCCCGAAGCAGGCTCCTAAATTGAACATGTCCCATCGTCGTATAGAGGCTGGACTCGAACAGATCATTGTTGTAGCAATTCCCATGCAGACGTTTCGGCGTTTCGCTTGAAAGGTTAAGCCAAAAACGGCTACAGCTGTGACGTAAATACCCTTAATGGAACATTCTGATAAGTGTAAAATTATTCAATCTGCAGCCCTAGACCGAGCTGTCATAAATATAGACAAACAAAAGCCGGTCAGCAAGCCACCGACAACGTCCGGCGAGGGATTTATGGCCAAAATACATTCTCTGGCTACCAAAAGTTCAAAGACAAAAACATGATATGAACGATTCCAGACGGGCCAGATATTCGGCTCACAGGCCAGTCTTAGACATATATGTTTGATTGAACGTCCTGGGCACCGCCGAATCATCCCAGTGTGCCAGTCGGCGGCTTCGGGCAGAATGCCGATTTTCAACCGAGAATATCCCGTATCAAGGTTTACCCCAGCAAATTGATTGAGTTATGAATCCATTCCGCTCAACACTCGCGGAGTAAATATTTCTTCCATATGATAATTAGTAAAATTGTAAACAGTGAGGGGAGAATCTTTAGGTCCCAGAATTTAGCTTTTGGAGCTAAGAAAATGGTTGTATGAACAGATCTTTACGAATTTACCCGGCTTACACTAGCCACGAAAACGCTTCAGATCCAATATCTGCATTCAAAGATTTCAGATTGTTTTTGTGATCATAAGGAGGATGCAGTCATTTATTGGCATTATCACGGGGAATTTCTAAAAATAGCTCTCTAGAAAAGTAGAAGATACACCATAATGCTTGCCGTTCAAAGCAGTGAGCCCCTACAAGATTGCGATGGAATAAAAGTATCTTCTGATCGCGTAATAAAATAAAGAATATGTTTAATGTTTATAACTAAAGACCCTTCCGGCCTTACTTGAACGGCAATAGAACATTGTCGGGATCTTCTAGAAGTCCGATTTGATTGACGGTGGGTACTGGTGGTGAGGAGAAGCCATTTCCCCCTCATGAGGGGTAAAAAATAAGCAGCCTCCTGCGCTGTTCAACGCCAGCTGGAAACCTCCCCAACACGAAACATCACACAAATCTACAAGCCATGATGTCAACGCTCCAAATCGACACGGCATTTACTCGGTGGCAGATTTTGCGTCTCGGATACCGGCAACAACTTCATGGTAGAGGGTAGCTTCTTTATCATGACACAGAGCGACAGGTCGAGCCTGGGAATGGGGTATAAAGCGAAGGAAATATCGCATCAGGTTCTAATTCACCACCTCGATTAATTCAATTCATTCAAACATCCACCTCTATCTTTCTACCTCCCTAAATTTTCCTATCAGCAATGGCCTTTGTGTCTAACGGCTCTGAATACGACTTCATCGTCGTGGGTGGTGGCACGGCTGGCAATGCTGTTGCAGGTCGCTTGGCCGAGAACCCCGACGTTCGAGTCCTGGTCGTTGAAGCTGGTATCCCAAATCCGGACCAGATAGACGAGATCACTACTCCTGCTAAAGCCTTCAACTTGCGGGGCAGTAAATATGACTGGGCTTACAAAACCACGATGATCAAGCGTGACGACTATGAGCGCATCGAAAAACCTAATACTCGTGGAAAAGCTCTGGGTGGCAGCTCCTGCGCGAACTACTTCACTTGGATCCCCGGATCTAAGCCTACGTTTGATGACTGGGAGGCCTTTGGTGGTCATGATTGGAATTGGGATAACTGCGTGGACTATCTGCGCAAGTGTGCAACATACCACGATGATGAGAAGCTCTACCCTGCTGAACTGAGCAAGATTGGAACTGGTGGCCCTGTTCAGATCTCGCACGCAGAGCTCCTTCCAGAGACAAAGCCTTTCCGTGATGCCCTTACCCAAGCATGGGTTTCCAAGGGCCACCCTCTGAATGAGGATATCTTCTCTGGCGAAATGAAAGGTCTCACTCATTGTGTAGATACTATTTACCAGGGCCAGCGCCAGGGCAGTTTCCTTTACCTGAAAGACAAACCAAATGTGACAATCCTCTATGGAGTCCAATCGAAGCGCTTGATTGTCAATCCTGCCACCGGAGTCTGCTCCGGTGTCACTGTGATTAGCTCAAGCCTAGACACGGAAATTAATGTCTATGCCACTCGGGAGGTCATCCTGTCTCAAGGTGTCTTTGAAACCCCCAAGCTGTTGATGCTTAGTGGTATCGGTCCGAATGCCGAACTGACCCAACACGGGATCGAAACTATTGTTGATTCCCCTCATGTTGGCCAGCATCTTCTGGACCACCCAATTGTTCCATTTGTGCTACAGATCAAAGACAGATTCGGTCTTGATGACCATCTACTTCGACCTGGCGCTCTCAACGACTCAGCCATCACAAGCTATGGCCGTAACAAAACAGGCCCTCTTAGCTCTGGGCTCCTAGAACTTGTCGGATTTCCACGTATCGACGAGCGTCTCGAGAAGTATCCAGCCTACCGCGAAGCAAAGGCGGCAAATGGCGGCCTCGATCCCTTTGGTCCAGCAGGTCAGCCTCATTTCGAGCTGGATTTCGTTGGCATGTTCAGCACTGCGTTCCAATGGCACTACCCCGTCCCCGAAAAGGGTAGTTACATGACTGTCATTGTAGATCTCCTCCGACCTCTCTCAGAGGGCCAAGTGACATTGAACAGCATCAATCCCCAAGTGCAACCCAACATCAACCTGAATTTCTTCGGAAATGACTTGGATATTCTTGCTATGCGCGAAGGTGTTCGCTGGACCTACGATGTTCTCACGAAAGGTGACGGGTTCAAGGACATTGTTCTTAGCGAGTATCCTTGGAAAATGCCTCTCCAGTCGGACGAAGAGATGAAGAGAGCTGTTCTGGACCGTAGCCAGACTGGATTCCGTAAGTGATTTTAGTGACCCGTTCATGATTCATAAGCTAATATCAATCCAGATCCTTGCGGTACTGCTCGTCTGTCGAAAAGCATTCACCAAGGTGTTGTCGATCCAAAGCTCCGCGTTCATGGAATTAAAAACCTTCGGATCGCGGATGCCTCTGTCATTCCCGTCATTCCCGATTGCCGAATTCAGAACTCGGTATATATGATTGGCGAGAAGGTTAGTTACAGATGTCGAAATTATCAGAATCAATCTAACAGATTATCTAGGCTGCGGATATCATCAAGGCTGCTCATAAAGACCTGTATGAGGCTAAGAGTACTACTGCATCCTCTGTCCCGAGCAAACTCTAAGGACCAGTTCGCTGGATCTCAAACTCCCAACGGATGGTGGTAGCTTCATTGGAGCTTGGAGAAAGCGGAACTATGAGAATTGCTCCGAGTTGATAAACTTTGATTGGTCGTTAGTATTTCGTTAATAGAACATACAGCTTTAGCAACTAGAATTAGGCCATATAATTTTTTTATACAGCTACTGATCCCAGTAATCAAATAGAGCTTCGAATCAAAGCAATCTTCGAAGGATTTGTCAAAGTATCAGTTGAACCATGCAACAGGTATTACTCATAGTCAGCCTGGAAAAAGTGCTTATAGTCAGGGTAAGTACTCTACTAGGTAGTAGTTCTAAATATTGCCTCAAAGAGTAAATCTATGGCAAATTCGAAATTGAATTGGCATTTAGCACAGGAGATGTCCAAAGAACCCGCTAGTAAAGGAAACTCTGTCTTGTTAGAGGGAGTGACTTCGCAGGCTCAGACTTGAGCTCCATTCCATTACAAGTGACAACCTTCAGAAAATTAGTGAACATATCCAGAGCCTATCCTAAGATATACTGCACACGCATCCACGCAGCTTCAGATGACATACCAGAGTTTTGAGGTCAACTTCAATCTTCGGGGTAGCGTTGTTGTACTTGAGATCGTGCTTGGTTACTGTACGACAGTTCTTTACAACCTCAATCTGCTTTCTGAGCTTGTAAGAGTGGACGTCGCCATCCTTCGCAGCGCTTGCTTGCGATACAAACACCACACTTGACTCGGGATGGAGTGCCTTGGAATTAGATGTTAGAATTTGAGCAAAAAAAATGCAGGGAGAAAGTATACTTACACCATACATTGGTCGGCCGATCAAAGGTTCTATATCAGCGACACTATAGAATATTAGCACTTGCGCATTAAATAAATATTGAAAGTCTTACGCTCCATTGGGATCACCCTGTCATATTATATTAGCAAACTACCAAGCGACAATTTGGTGAGGGAATACGTACCATTTGTGCCCAAGTAATAAAGCCCTTTTTCAGAACTTGGAAAGGCTTCGTGCCGAATTCCGATGGATCCCAGATCACTAAGTCAGCCAACTTTCCAGCTTCAACGCTACCTATGACATGGCTGATTCCCTGAGTGAGTGCAGGGTTGATCGTATATTTACTAATATAACGCTTGACACGGTAGTTGTCCGCTCCAGTTCCCTCGTCTTCGGGAAGTGATCCCCTCTGGACTTTGTTCTTATGGGCGGCCTTCCAAGTACTTGTCAAAACCTCAGCGGACCTTCCCATGGCCTGAGAATCAGAAGACATAATGCTGATTGCCCCAATATCATGCAAAATGTCCTCCGCAGAGATGGTCTCTTCTCTTATGCGATTCTTTAAAAAGGAGACACTATCGGGGTGGTCCTTCGAAAGTCGATGACAGTTGGCAGCCATATCAATGTGCTCGTCGATTGTGTTTATTGTGAACGGCATGGTAGGTGTTGTGCTACTGGGAAGCACATTGGGATATTCCACTAGTTTGATCACATCGGGGGCATGGCCTCCGCCTGCACCTTCGACGTGATATACATGAATGCTACGGCCCTTGAAGATCCCCGCAGTGTGTTCGAGGAAGCCGGCTTCATTAAGACCGTCGGTATGGATATGACATTGGATATCCTGCTCTTCGCAAATGCTGCAAATTGGGTTCAGTATGATTCCACGATCAAGCTAAAAATTTGAAACTTTCAAGTAACTCACTCTAGACAGTTATCAATTGTCGATGGCGTGCAGCCAAAGTCTTCATGCAGCTTAAGTGCAATAACCCCTGCATTGATCTGATCCTGAAGGCCGATCTTCTCGGAGTCACTCCCCTTGCCAACAAGTCCAAAATTTAGCGGCAGCTGATCGCATGCCTGCATCATCTGTTTGATGTACCTCTTACTTGCAGTCCCATTGACTGCCGTGGAAGACGAACTACAGCGATTAGCTCCTGAGTAGCGCTGTTAGGACTGATGAACTAACCTTGGGCCTGTACCTCCTCCAAATAGGGTGGTGATCCCAGATGAAATCGCTTCATTCGCTTGCTGGGGACAAATGTTGTGGACATGAGTGTCGATTCCACCAGCAGTGACAATTTTCCCACCAGCATCAATGATGTCCGTGTTTGATCCAACTACCATTTGATCAGAAACTCCGTCCATTGTCGCTGGATTACCGGCCTTGCCGATTGCCACGATGCAACCATCCTTGACACCTAGATCGGCCTTGAAAATACCGGTCCAGTCGATGATGACTGCATTGATAATAACCAAATCGAGACATTCGGAGTCGGCTCTGCCACTTGCAGTACCCATTCCATCGCGAAGAGTCTTGCCACATCCCACTGTGCACTCATCACCATATACCGTGTGATCCTTCTCGATCTTGATCCAGAGGTCTGTCGATCCAAGGCGGACAACGTCTCCAGTAGTCGGCCCGTACAAAGAGGCATACTTCTCCCGATCAACCGAGCAAGGCTCAGGTTTGCCATTTTCAGTTGTCTCCCCAGGTGAATGTCGATATCCAGCTTGCTGAAGCGATTGTAAGATCTTGGCAGAACGACTGGGATCAAGGGGTCCTTTAGCGTGTCCACTCCCACCTTGAATGAACTTCGAACCGCCAATCTGGACGAGAGTGACATCTTTCTGTTGATTAGGTTCAAAGCAAAGAAATTCCCCGGCAGGTATATCGAGATGGTAGCCATAGGTCTTTTTGCGGTCAAATTCGAGGTCAGGGTTTGTCTCCATGAAGTGGAAGTGCGAGCCAATCTAAAGGTGATTTCGGATTAATACTGGGAACCTGCCTGAGTTTCGAATTACATGACTCACATAAACTGCCCGAGTTCCCTTGTTGATAACAGTCACCGTGACCCTTGGGCGTTCTGGGTTCAGGATGATATTACCCGACTCCGCCGGACAAATTGCACCTGGCATTGCCAGAGGGTGGAAGTCTTCCTCATTAATCGCAGGGAAGGAGTCCACCGTAGGGACCGGAAGAAAGCTTCCATAAAGAGCCATTTCGAAGTCACCGTCATCAGTGCTGATCGGATGGTGAATAGTAATGAGGTGCGTTCCTGTTTCAAAAGTACCTTCTACTTGCATCTGTTTAAGCGTGCCGACGACAGATGGGTATACATGTCGTCGCCCCAGGATCCTTTTGCCGAGATCCATAAAATAAGAAACTGAATGACTCTCATCATGAATAACCTGGCGAGGTTTAGCAACTAGGGATTATAACGGGACGTCGTGGTGGTCAAACACACCTCTTGGAGAACAGTAGCAATGAGGGCCTGGCTGAGTTAGTCTATAAGAGCAAAAACAGAAGGCTGGAACTTACAGTAGCCTCTAGATGGTTCAACTTCTTGCCATTGGCCAGTCGCCTCTGAGCAAGACGACCAGCCTGGGAGAAGAGAAGTTTTTCGACCTTTCAAAGCCTTGTTAGCCTGAGTAACATAAGCGCAGCGAAGGAATGTATACCTCACGCGGAGTGTAGTGCATTGTTCGTAGCTTATTCGAGAGACGGTAGGCTTGCCTGTTCTGCTTGGAATATTCTGAATACTATTCAAGTTCGATTATCGTATTATCCTGGAAAGATGAGATGAATATATAGATTTCCTCGGCCTTCTTATCGCAATTGATACATCGAAGCAGTCATTGCGGCCAAACCACGGCGGTCGTCATAATTCCTCTGGAATTTGCTTTCTTTGAAGGGCGAAGAATCAATGGTGTTCTGGAATGGGTCTCGGCCGCTCGGCCGTGAAAATGTGGCTCGGTACAGTACGGCAGTTCCACCATTGACTGAGTTGAATTGGAGCATGATAATGATGAAATGAGGTCACGGAGAGGGACTATAGAAGGGACTAGTGTGGCGTTAGCACATGTTGTTGGCCCGTTGGAACTTCTTGCGGTTGTATGCATCCACATCTTACCAGCATCTGGCGGCAGTGCCGGCAGTTGGCCGTTCGTGCCAAAGTTCGCGGCTGGCCGAGGAACCAGCCTTACAAGGCTATAGGGTTCGGATGTATCCGGTTTGCGGTAATTCTTCGCATCGCCGCGACGGCTACTCGGCGTGTAATCTTAGAGTGTCAGACAAATCAAGTAAGAGACTTGATTCATCTACTCTTTCTTTCTTTCTTTCTTTCTTTCTTTCTTTCTTTCTTTCTTTCTTTCTTTCTTACCTCCGCTTTTTGGACTCTACTAGTATCTTGAAATGAACGGAAGTGGAAAAGGTTACGTATGTGGTGAGTGAGATGTAGAAGGAGAGTCTAGTGGATTGTCTTGCTATGCCCATCCCAAATCTTTTCCTACCTGCTCTGTCAGTATCTCAATCAACTTATTTGTAATATCCCTATCATCCTAAGACAGTGTTGCTGTTCTGAAGGTGGGCTACTACATGAACGGCATGACGGCTGGCCTCAGGCGATGAGCTTGATGAGCATCACACAGAATGAAGGTGTCTCTACGCAAGAATTAGGATCAGGATCAAATATTCATAAGAATTGAGGCCGCTAACCTATGGCCAGGCGACATTTCATAATTAGTTGGCACTCTTATGATAACAGAGCGCATATACTGGGCGCCAGGAAACATGCTCCAGAAAGACATGTAGCCAAGTATGATTATTCGTCAGGCCTATTAATATCAGAATTAGATAAATTAATCTGTTTCTACCTGGCTAGTGATATGTTCTTTCCCGGTGCCGATACGTCTGCCAGACGTACGAGTGGCACGGCGAACGATAGACGCCGCCGGTTAATGACTACTTTCCAGCCAGCGAAGTCCTCATGTTGTCTTGTGGTTCAATATTCTTTTACCATACGGCCAATTTTGAAAGGCTGGATAGACTTTCACAATGGAAATTCGGAGTATGATATGAATTCCTCATCTACACCATTAAATTTCGAATCACTGGACTTGTGTTTCCTTACATATTTGTTGCTTAAATCAAGGGTTAGATAAGTACAACTTAATTGATGCAATTCTCTGCTGATATAGAAAGGTGGTCAATATATTCTACCCTCAAATATATTCAGCAGAGAAAATAGCAGTTCTGGGTTTAAGCTACGGTTAGAAACTAAAGAATGCAAGAATCTAGAGGCAAGTATACACGTGAACATTACTTAGTATTTATCGCTGAGGCAATTCTGTCGGCGAACCTCTGCCCTGATCAATAAGGCATCAAGCCGGTGGCGTGTAATGTTCGCCGTAGGCCGGGCTCCCGAACGCCGTGAAGTCTGTTTTTTGCTCTAGGTTATTTGCCGCATGAACTGAATGACGTCTTGGTATGGACTAACATCTAGTAAAGCCAATCAAGATAATGGTGGCTCGGATACAGCATTAAAGCCATCCGATGCCTTTTCGAGTCGATTTCATACTCGCGACCAAGCCCGATGCTCTCGTGAGACAGATATTGAAAGCCACCCAAAAAAATCCAACATTGTCGCCTTTTTATTAACTCATATATCGACAGGTCCGTAGACACACATGTATATGTATTCCTCGCCTACTACTGAAGAGTGTTCCACAGTACTAACGCCAATTACAGCTTTGAGTCGATTTTGTTTTCTGGATAGGATCCTATGTTACCCAGAAAACAAAATCGACTCAACTATATCAGATATTCTAAAATCTATATATCAATCTTCTAATTCCGCGAATATTGCCGGGGTAACTCCGGTGTTCTTAGAGCTACTGATATCACAGAAAGAAAATTATTCTATATATTCTATATAGCTATTATAACAGTCAATAATAGATAGTTTTGATTTGCTAACAGAGATTCAAATCTTCTTCTATATCATCAATCTTGATTATAAAATCTGAGAATACTGCATTGTCTAGGATCCTGCGGAAATATTGCAAACTCACCAGATACCACAGTGCACTATTATCAGCTTCAACTTCAGAACACCAATAAATATAGCTAAATTCAGATTTCTATAATACTTAGATTGACGAATCGGAATTTACAGTGAATAATATATTGGCTGGTTGGAGATCTATTCAAAAATCAGTATTGATTTTAGACTTTTTGTCGCCCAGAATATATATTTCTATAAGTAGAGTTCTGATTGTAAATGAAGTTCAATCTTTGCAATATTTGCTTCGAAATCTCGCGAATATAATATAAGTAGCATATTTTTTTCGCGAACAGTTATTGTATTATCATCAGATATTATGACTGGGAATACAAAACAAAGATACAGATTATTAGGCTCTCTCTGCTCAAAATGATCCAATAATTGCAAAATATTGTTTCTTCCAAACAATTTGTATATTTTTTTTGGATAGATAAAGAAGAACAGAAAGTTCTCAACTGTCTTTTGAGGTATCAGTCTTGAGAATCTTCAATATTACAAATATTTGAAGTCTAGAGAGAAAGGTGTAAGTTTGATGATAATAGAAATTGTATAGAAAAAGAGCTAAACCAATACAATTTTGTGTCTTTGGCAAGCCAAACTGTAGAAAACTGACCAATTCCAGTTTTCCGACGATCTGATACTGCTGGTGGAAAGTGTCCTCGAGGTGGACCAGGTGATAGTCTCCAACACGGTACTCCTCAGCAGATTCAACGACATCGCAAATCTGTTCAAAGCGACGCATTTTTCTCAATGTTGATCACAACGCGCTTCTATGTTGAGTGGACGGAATGGAAGCCACGAAAAAACGCCGATATTGAATGTCGGTAGTCACCCGCCTCCCAAGGTCTTAAGAAATCCTCGACTTTATACACTACTCTGTACCACCATGCGTCTTCCTTCGCTAAACACATCCCTAGAATCAAAACCAACTTTTGGCTTCGATTTTGATCAGGTTCTATGATCATTACTGATGTCTTCTACGCAGCACTTGGGAAGTTCTTGATGTTTCGTTAATCCACTGAGTCTTGCAGCAGGATAGCATTTGAAAGGCGACAATGTACCAGTTACGAACAATCTTTCACTATGCCTCACTTTCCATCTTATATGTGCGCTACCAGACTGCGGGGCCAACTCCGCGACGAAGCATTCTACTGGTGCATCAAGACTAAATTTTACGGCTGATCGGATGCATAGTTCCCGTGGAGTGGCTCGGAAGTTGGACGGACCGAAGCACGCCCGTCCTGGCTTAAAAATCAATCAGTTGAACGCCAAATTTCTTGGTGATTCGCACAGACTGGAAGGTTAAGTACTTTAGATTAGATTTATCTTATTGTATGAAGGGACCAATAGTTCTCGGAGTCTCGCATTTTTCCCTTTGGCGGAGTCGGAAAACTTTCACTTCTTTCAAATACTCTCAATGACTGTCAAGCAGAAAGTACTGCTCCTTGGAGCTACTGGTGAGACTGGTAGCTCTATCTTGAATGGGCTGCAAGAATCTGGCAACTTTGTAAGTCAAGTGGGACACCTAGCACCAACCATCTCTCGTGGCTGATATCTGATTCGCCCGTTTCTTTGATCAGGACGTGGAGATTCTAGTACGTCCTGCCTCTGCGAAAAAACCATCGGTCCAAAAGCTCCAAGAACAGGGAATTAGGATATGGTCCATAGATCTTGACAATTTCAACGAGCTTGTGTCTGCGTTTACTGGTGTCGATATTCTCATTAGTGCTATTGGGCCCAACGACTTGCTCCAGCAGAAAAAGCTACTTCAAGCTGCGAAACTTGCAGATATCAAGAGAATCGTTCCGTGTGCGTTCATCACGGTCGCGCCTCCAAAGGGAGCTATGCTGCTTCGTGATGAGGTATGAACACCATCATGCAACCGAAATGGCCAATTGGCTGACAGAAAATAGAAAGAAGAAATCTACAACACGATCAAGTTCTTGGGTATTCCTTATACCGTAATCGATGTTGGGTATTGGTATCAAATTTCCTTTCCTACCCTTCCATCTGGCAGAGTGAATTACGCCCAAATATTTCCACTGAACACTATCCATGGGGAGGGGACTGCCCGTAATATTCTTACCGATCTACGTGATGTCGGGCGTTTTGTCGCACGTATCATACTCGATGACCGGACTCTGAACAGATATGTCTACACAATTGGGGAGGCACTTTCCGAAAAAGAAATATACCATATCGCGGAAGAGACTTCCGGAGAGAAGCTAGAACCGACTTGTGTAAGTCAGCCCCGTCTACATATGTTACTTTTACGCGATCTAATGCAAGCCGATCTCTAGCTATCAAACCAAGATATCGAAGCCAGCGTCGAGCAAACTAAAGCTGCCCTTACCCAAGATCCTCGCAATCCTATAAAGCGCACCGCCCTTTATATAGCCCAATATCAGCATAGCAAGTATGTGCGCCAGGACAACAGTCCCAGCTATGCCGACTATTTGGGTTATATTAACACTAGAGAGCTCTATCCGGACTTCCAGCCAACAACCTTCCGTGACTTCTTTGAGGAGTTACTGGCTGGAAAAGGGAGAAAAGTGTATTCATAACCGCGTCTTGGCTTATTGTCAAATATAATCCAAAATCTGACCTTGAGTCCTGTTTGAAGTTTAAAAGGTCGAATACCGCCATCGGGTGGAACAATATAAATGACAGGGATTTGGATGAGTTCTTGATGGTCTTCTCAGCACTTGAGGACTACAATACATAGACTCGACTTTCTTTGTCTTCAAACCAAGCCCTATGATTATGAGTGCGATGATCAAAGAACCCGAAGCCAACGGCACTAGTCCTTTGGGATTTGGAGAATGACCATAAATGCAGTAGTATGATTCATTGAAGGAAGCTTTCGCACAGTTTTCTAGTATGACATGACTACCTGGTTGTTGGCACATTGGAACTTGTACTTTGCGTGTACTACTCTTGATGTACTTGGGATTTGCTGGGCAGCAGCCGAATATGCAATTGGGTATACTAAAACCACACGATATGCCAACCCGGGATATGCGAATCAAAATTGCGGAAAATAAAAGATCAAGGCAGAAGGTTATTCAGCCGCCTCTGCTTGACATTCCATAGACATATTAGTTGCACTCTAATAGTGCCTGACTTCGGCGACGCCGACAACATCAATGCACCATTCGCTTTCGTCCAACCTTGATGTCCCACGACAGCTCGTGCACGTCTGTACCTGCTCATTGAGGCTTCGAGCAAATTCGGGTGATATTACAAAGAGGGACTATCACTATCCCTGTCATTTCACTCGACTGGAAGGATTTACCACCACTATAATGAATGATTCATTGTGTCTAACTCCCCGAGAAAGCACACACTCGTCACACCCTGGCAAAAGGCAATCCTTGCCTTTTCCAAGGTCTTCCCGTCAATGAATCTTCATGTCACCAGACTACCTGGCAGACTGAAGAAAGAGAAATCTCGATCAAAGTATGGACTTTTTGGTGCCTTTGCATTGTTGAATTGGTCATGTTGGAAATATAAGGATCGAGATCTCAAGCTGTGTAACCTGAGCTCATCACATGGACATTTTCAAATAATTGGGCGTTCTTTTGTTGACCAATTTGCTGGTTGATATTAATTGAGCAAGTAATAGGTTCTAGGTAGACTACCTTTTGTTTTGTATAGTTACTGACTACATAGCAAACAGGTCTTACGGTGTAATTAAACTCAATCCTGGATAGGAAAAATAGATCCGGTTTTCATATGTACGAGGCCGATCGTTTGAGTTGCTATCTACGATCCAGGAAATCCTTCCTACAGAGACCATTGAAGTGGGCTCGGGATCATACCACAGCGCATCAAGTGAACAAAGAAAGTAAAATACCACAAACAAAAACAAATCCTGGACAGCGTACTATGTACAATTTGGTCGGACAGGCCCGCCTGACGGAACGGAACTAGTTTGGGGCCAAATTCATTGAAGAATAGGATACTAGCCATCTAGGGCAATGATAGGTCAGTGATAAAAAAAATTCTCCGCAGTCACGAGTGAAAATCCAGGTGGAGTTTTCACTGCACGGAGTAAGTTCAGGAGACCTGCTTTTTCTTTTTTTGAATACTCCGTACTAGAGATGGTCTCAGACTTAGCGCTTCTCACTACTGCATAGACTCATTATACTCCATATTGGCGATAGTCAGCGGTCTATGCCGAACTATCTCCATAAATCATGATTCATCATTGAGTACCCTAGGGCCAGTGGGGCAACTTAATTTGACTCAGTCACAAAGTGCTTAATATGATTCGAAAGGATAAATCAAACGTTTCGGTCTCCTTCCGATCCCTTTGACCGTTGACTTTATTGAAAATAGCACCTTACTGGTCCCAGGAAAACAAACCGCCCCCCGCGC
This sequence comes from Penicillium citrinum, assembly GCF_028827155.1. NCBI lineage: Eukaryota > Fungi > Ascomycota > Eurotiomycetes > Eurotiales > Aspergillaceae > Penicillium > Penicillium citrinum. Next base: position 557,462 of record NW_026622690.1, read on the forward strand.
TGGACTTTGCCCCTATTTTTGACCTCTCCCTTTTAACTCGAAACTAGCCCTATCTCGTCATCACGGTGGAATCTCCAACAGAACACAGCCTTGACAGATTCGTCAGAAATTTCGGGATTTCGGTATCTGTGGGCACCGATCCTGATCTTGCTTGAAAATATTGACGACATGGCCCCCAAGTTGTGGTTGGCCTGATCGTCCATTTCTTTCGTTTGACATGGCGCAGACCAGTTTGTTATTGAATACTCATCTTTTGACATTTGGTACGCAGATTAAGGAGTCCCGAGCTCGAAGGATTCTTCAGAACCTGCCCTGCGTTAGTCCCCTATTCTTCGTAAGTGAAGTAGTACGTACCATGCCCTTCGTAGACTTAACTCCTTGATCTACGCTTCAATGGTGATACTAGTGAGACCCCGCGTCCTGAAATAGATTAAACTCTCGAGGTTTGTCTTGCACATGCAGATTTCCAATACGGATATTCCAAAATACCAATCTTTTTATTCACCCACTTCTCTAATGAAGAGCATGTGTCGAATCGTCGCCCAGTATAGGCTATCATATTATGGAAATAAACTCCGGAATTCTGCAACAGCTCACTTTCTCGGCAAGAATGACTACAATCTCCATCGCTGGTACGTGCGATAAGATTAGTGCGGGTCAATCGCTCCTCTCTCTACCTCAAACGATTTTCCAATGCCCTAGAGAAATAGGGACTAGCAGAGTGGTCTCATGAAAGACCTTCATGACTCAGTTGCAAACCTCTTCTCAACGACTACTATGCCGAGACCGACTTGTATACATAGACTAGTACAATTGCAGCAGGAGAACTTAACGAGCAATAGACAATCCTGCACGCTAACCCAAACTAGAAAAAGCAGCTTTCTCCAAACGTGCATGACGGCAAGAAGCGGGTCCAAAATGAGGATCCAATTAATGGTCTGCTTTTAGTCCTTTATCCACGAACTCTTCCCGCAATTCAAAGAGTTTCCTACCCAGTGGCTGGAAACTGGATGGGCCCGTAAGTACATAGTCATTGATCTGTCAGGGTCTAGGGTACATCTCAGCCCTGAGAAGCCAAAACCTTCTTTAGGCCAGTGTACTCGATGCGGCCGGGACTATCAATACACGGAGATAAACCGAGTCCATCTGTTTTGGGGGTAGCCCCTCAGTGGCTCTATCCCCATTTCTATCCAGACTCCTGGGAATCTGGGAAATTCCCACAATCCTATACCAAAAGAGTATCGTCCTTGCCAACCCCCCCCCCGGTCTGGGCTAAGATCACAGTCCAGCGTTCTGGATGGACGCACCGACCATCAAACTCCACCTGGCTTTTGCCATCGTTTTCATTGCCTAGACTACGCGGCGATTGCCTAGCGGCCGCCCTGTGATGGGCGCCAGCGAACGAGATCCAGAGGCAGGCGGCTCTTTGTGCAGGGTGACTTGGACCCGCCAGAACATCGCCAATCCGGCGACTTTGCGTGCCGAGTTGGTGACAAAAGGGTGTTAGCCATAGTGTATGTGAGTGCAGCGTGCAGGTGCCCGGCAGCATCACATCAGGAGAGGGGTGGTTCCTCTTCCTTCTCCCCTCCCCAGTCGACAACGAGGAGGCGCAGCACGTTGTCATCTAGAACAAGGTACACCTTGATGCTTTCAGGCAGGTGCCAAATAACCCACGATGACAATGCTAATGCCTGTCGTGACCCGACGAAGTGGCCAAAAGCCCGGGGGGTCTCGCGAATTGCATCATTCGCGGACATCTTTCGGGGTTTGGCTCTTGTGCCCGAAATCTCTCTAGGAGATAAGGGGATAAGGACACGGGGGAAGATGGGTCCTCGAAGACCCATTTATCGGAAGATCACTAATTTTGCTTTTGAGCTTCAGAAGAATGTATCAAATAAGGTAAATGATGAGTGGTCTACAGTATGAATTACAGTAGTCATCGTCCCCAACACATTCTGCAACAAACAGTACCTTTGATGGTTCGGGAGCAATTGTAACCGCATGACTTTTCGATCTTGTTTGTTTGTTGGCCGCCGCCACCACCAGAGCGAGATACTGGCTGTATCGTAATATATTAGTTTTCTGGGATTTTTATGCTTTATGATAACCCCGATGCATCTACTTTAACAAGACTTCAGCTAAAATCCTCGCTACTCTGCACTTCGTATAGACTAAATAGGGCATAGGTACTTCGGATTGGCGTGCTTCGCATTTACGCAGTGTGCTCCACACTCTTTAGATAGACAGCGGGGCTAGCAAAAATACTAACTGTATGTAAAGAAGCTGCAGACTTAAGCTGGGGGCGATGGGTCGATCGAGTTTGAGCATCGAGCATACCGATTTAAGAATTATCCCTGCACACTAGCAGCAATACGTTCATGATTACCGAAACCATTTGGCACTGCTTGATCGTCGCTGTTTCATCGCCGTTGCGGCCTCTTGATTTGGAAAGAAAATCATGCTATCTGCTTGGTCGATCAGGTATTAAGTGCTCCTCGTTACCTAGTGCCACCCAAGGCTCTGGGGGCCGTGGCTTTTGTGCGTGACGCCGGGACGCCTTAAAATACCGCAGCTTTCTACCCTGTTTGGTTATAAAAGTGGACTCCAGTATTTGGGGGCCAAGCGGAGTTTACGTCCCCATTTTGATAGCCAATTGTGATTGAAGATCGAAACGTTATTGACTGGAGTCGACTGTTCGAAATTAGGCTGGATGTCTTTGAAATAGCCCTGTGACAAGGTCATTTGCCTAGAAATGACAAGAAAAAAAAGGAAAAATATTAGAGAAAAAAATGCAAAAGAGGGGATGCTGCATTGGTAATTCTAGTTGACCCATATTCCCTATAGTTTCCGCACCAAGAATCAAAATGATGCCGACGTCGTGTCCTGTCGGTGAATTGATCCCATTTCCCACGCCCAACACCAGGCTTATTCCAATACAAAAATCGTAAAGGGCATCAGAGTAAAATATCAAGTATAACTGTAATAAAACGCCAAGATGATGCTCGCTCGTCACACATGTCCCAAGCTAGGACTCAACATAATACAAAAGAAAAGAGAAGAGAAAGTCCCCGTACATAGTTCCAAAAGTGGGGGCACGTAGAGAGAAGAATGGAGACATCCAGAAGAGAAAACATGGTGGACAATTCCCGTCCCGTTCCAAACTCGGTAGATCATTCTTTGATGGCCAGATGATCAGGTTCTGTAAAAAAAAAGCGGGTAGTTCCTTTTTCTCCTGATATACCAAGGTGACTGTAATCGGGAGTTTACGCGTCGCCTGGCCCCTAAAAGACCAGCCAATACTGATGCATGGCTGATACCTTTTATGTCCGCAGATCGTACTCGAACAGTCCAGGCATAGAGCGTGGCGAACATGGTGGAGACTCTGGTGTTGGGGGGAATGTGAAGATAGAGGCTTCCGGGGAAGTTGACGCCGTGCGCTGGTCATCTGTATAACTGTAGGAAAGCGAAGGCATCTACAAGCAAACCGAGATATTAGCTCGCTGTCGTTGCGAGTTATGACAATGAAAGAAAGAAATTCAGCGAGGAAAATGTACCGGAAGGCCGTGGTCATGTTGTGGTTGTGCGCAGAGATCGATGCCTGCCATCGAGGCATAGCTCATACTGAAAGGACTGATCATCTCCTCCTCGTAAGATTTCCGCGGAACGCCCATTGCAGTTTCTGGCATCATCGGAACAACAGAGTTCATTGGTTCGTTATAGTTTGCATGGAAAGACAGTTCGCTGTAGGTATTGGGTACGTTATGGTATATTGGCAGCTGGTTATAGGGTTGTCTGTAGGTGTCGTATGTTGGGATCGGGGGATATGAGAAAACTGGAGGTGGAGAAGCAGAAAGTTGGCGAGTGCATTGTTGCGCAAACATTGTTCGCTCATCGGGAGTGCCGTAGTATTCGTAAGACGGCCTCTCTGATGGAGCCGGGGTACGCAAAGACTGTTGTTGTGATTTTACCTCTCCGGATTTGTTGTTTGCGCGCTGTTTAGAACGGGGTTTAGTTGTTGTCTTTGGAGGCACTGGCTCTGCATGAGACTGCTCTGGAGATGCGGAAGTAGCAGCACGTCTTTCAAGATCCTCAAGACGGCGTTTCAGCTTCTTGCCTGGAAGTCTGTCTATTAGTACATCTCCGGGGTAAAAGAACTGGAGATATGCCATCGAGGTATAACTCATACAGAGATGACTGGGTAAACAATGTGAACTTACGATAGTTGCGCTGAGCAATACGATTCTGGATACGACGGCGTTCTGCCAGATCCGAAATCTTTGTCCAGTCTTCGTTAGGGTTTGCGTTGGGACTGAAGGCGCTACTGTTGCTGTGGTTGGAAGAACGAGAGCCCGAACGGGCGTCGTAAGTAGAGCGGTTCATGACTGAACGTGTAAGATAGTCGAAGTAGTAGAAAACTACGTAGCACGTAGATGATGATCAAGAAGGCCCTAGATAATCATAAATGAGGGGAGAGACGGCGTTTAGATTGATTATATACTCGGACTCGGAAATGGGGCTCATTAAGCCCGTTCCACTGGGTAGATCAGCTCCGTGGGCCTTGCATACTGCTAAGCCCCGTAAATAACCCAGGCCCGTGCCCGGTGCCATGTGTACTAGAATGGTAAATTCAAATTCAAAATAAATCCAGCTCAAAAAAAAAAAAAAGGAAAAAGGAAAAAGAAAAAAAGAAAAGAAAAAAAAGAAAAAGAAATTCCATACGGAAAGGCGCGGGCATGGATCATTCCGGTTCAGCCTCGACTGGGTCTTTGGGCCACCCAATCTGATTCCCCCGTTTTTTCCAAGACAGGCTGTACGGGGCGACGACTTAATTACGACCAAGCTGAATACCAATTACGCGATTATATACAGAGTACTGCTCGCGATTTTTACTACTTAAGTACATAGAGGGTTGGTATTGACCCATCGAGATACATATGTACGGAGTACTTAGTATGTTGCCATGTCTTAAGGCAACTCATAATTAGCCCTAGTGATGGAGTATGCACGTTGCCCACTAACCCTTCTCAACTTGACCACTGGTAGTCCCAGGACAAGCCCCCAAGAATCCCAGGAGACAGAACACGATTACAAATGAAGGGGTGAATGCGCAGAATAATGATACTAATCATTATTAATAAATAAAAAACCTGGGTTGTACGCCATTCGTATTCTTAGATGTTGTACGAGGGTGAAAAAGCTACGGTAAAAAAAAAAAGTCGTATCTAGACCGGAGTGGACAACGTTCATATGATCCTGACTGGCCTGAGACGCGATACGAACAGGGAGGGATGTCAAAGGGGGGAATGCGTACAGACTCGCGTGGGTGTAGCAGTTGAAAGATCCGTTCTGCCACGTTTTGGCCCTTGGCAACGGACTAGAGGGTTAAAGATCTGACCCGTACGGTGATCCCCATACCCGAAGTCCGACCGGTGGGGTACAAAAGCTATTTAGAGAGATTTCGAATGTGGTAAATGTGTACGACCAGTCATTTTCTTTCTGAGACGAAAGAGAATCACTCTTCGAAGTGCAGCAGTATGGAGACTTATGAAATCGCCCCCACTCAGCACTGACACAACAAAGGATACAGGGAGGGGCAGCTTGTCGCCTAATGATTCCCGATTCCTTTAGCTTCTAGGCAGGTCGCTTCAAGCGGGTGCATCATTGGGCTGTTCGTATGAAACCGCACCCGCGGAACCAACCCTAATCCTCGCCCGGATTAGCTTGACTTCGGGGGATGTCGTTATCGTTGTCGCCCAGTATTCTGTATGTATGTGAAATTGAAATGGCCTGGATGTAACATTCCGTGAAGGATACAGCTGGGGAAGACAGTATAGTGTTTGTTATTGAGTGCTTATCGTTTTTTTCCCGTCTACCATTCAATGACAGCTGGTCGTGGAGTACCGCTAGCAGACTGTACTATGTATGATTGTCGTCATCTGCAGATAGAAGAAAGCGGCGCACTCGCAAGGTGCTTACGCGGAATTTAGGGATATGATTCATTGTTCTGAACAAGGCTCTACTGACAAGGCTCTATGTACTAGCATATCAAGGGAATAAAAAAAGAAAGAAAAATAAACAAGAGATACAATACAATACAGCCTTACCTTGTTCCTTGGAATCGCCGCGACAGTATTGGTTTAGTATGTATTTTAATGGTTATAAGATATCGTGATAGCAGCTCAGCTAGGAAGGTGAATATGTCTACTACTTCTTAAATTGTCTAGAGACTGTCATCAATTAATCCAAATTAATATTCCCCATTATGATGGGGGATTGTTTGATTGATTGACCATGGATTCACCCGAACCCGAATCCCGGGGGAAAGGCAACCAATCCTCTTCCTCGCTTTTGGACAGTGTGCGTGCTATCTTGGCCCTACGGAAAACCAAATCAAAGCGGAAAATTTGGATGAGTAAGTAAAATAGATAAATTACAAATCATGTCCTTTTTAGTATTTGTGTACTCCGTATTCGGTTGGCAAATGCAGACAGCCTCGTCCAGAGTGTTCCACTTCCACCTTTATTCTGCCACCCAAAAAGCCCGAAGAATGTTAGCGATTGAATTCTTATTGGACTTAAAAATAGGCGGTATATAAGCGGTCAATCGTATCTGATGGACCGTAACTGTAAGTGGTAAAATGGTATGCTTCAAATGTACATAGTACAGTATGCAACACCCGCTGTACATATATCAGTCGGTAGTACACCGTCCACTTTCCTGCAATGGGCAAAGACTGCGAAGTAGGGCTGAACACATCAGTTCACTCTTCCCCTTGCAATATCTGAGGTCTCTGTATTCCTCAGACATTAAATGACTTCACCGCTCCTGACGCCCACGTCCCCGGCTGGAATTGCAAGCCTTCTGACTATATCCTGGGCCTAACACCCCTGCTGCAGGACCTCAGACCAATCAGCATCGCTACTTGCCCCCGGATGACTGGGTGTGATTGCATAGTGGGCCTTCTAGTAACCTCCTAGAAAAAGGTTCCTGGCGGTGGACAATAGCTGCAGCCATCCCTGGCCCGGTGTATCCCCTCCCCATCTTCTCGGAAGAGATGACACGCAGCACCCCGTCTCTCTCTTCTGGATGGTTGGCTCGCTTTTCTAAATTTGGTCCGTGTCACTGAAAGTCAAAACCCGAATACTCACACCTATCTACATTCATTACTGGAGGAGAGGAGAGGGGGGGGGAGGTACAACGGCCCAAAGAACTGTTTAGTTCGCGCGCCCAGACGGCTAACTCCGAGTTGCCCATTTCTTTCAGTTTGTTACACTCAAATGCAAAATGGACCGGGTCGCTCGCCGGTTCTGGGAAAAGCTCCTGAAAGATCATTCGAAGATAGACCCTGTATACGATCATACTACCCCATGCCGACCTGACAAGCCCATGGCTAGATGCTCGTCGCCCCAATCGCGACTATGTTGGACAAGGCGTCCAGCACTGGCGACTGTCGACTGGCACTCTTGATTCACTTTCTACAAAACTACCACACGTGCACTTCATCCAGATACCTATCTCGAGCATCCTGCAAGCTGAACATGGTTTGATTGAGTCAATCTTGCTCAAAGCTTTCGGCCTCATGTCAAACTTGGGCTGAACTTGAATCCCGACTCCCGACATTCTTCAGAGAACTAAGGCCACCCGTTTCCCGTCGCGATCATCTGGCAGGTCTCAGATGTCCAGTATATTGATCATATCTCGCATATCCTGCATGACGCTATTCCTCAACCGCGAACGAGCTAAAACCCATACAGAACCCTAGTGCTAACTTTACCGACCAACTTAACCATACAGGCGTGTCCTTCTTCTTCCCGTCCGCCAGTTCTTACCGGGTCTCTGAAGATACCACCCCATGCTAGCTTGCAGCCGAGGGACCCAGGATATCGGAGATGGAGGGAGACATTATGCATCATGGAATGATGAAATCATCACACTCCATCGCTTATGCAGTCGATCTGCCGTACTCTTGCCCCTCATGCCCATCATTCTAAATCATCCTGCAAGAGTACAAGGCAAAATTAAAAATAATCCTCAAGAAAATATGAACAATATCCGAAACCAACTTTTGCGCATTTTCTTTCTTGGTTCTTTCCACGTGGCCTACACGTGCTGCAACTCGCCTATTCTGTCTACTTTGAGGTCCTGAACATAGCCTCAACAGGGTCTCCCGTACTACTCTCTTATCCTCCGATGGATGGGTCGAGGAGAGTTTGGACTATAGACTTTGGTTTCATCGCTGAAAAGCGATGGAAACAACATAAAAGCTCGAAATACGGTAGGCAGTGCGGCCACCTTGTCCGAGTTTCTTTTGGAGTCTGACTCGTACAAATCCTTACATCTAAAACCGCTATGGGGTTTGTTTGTTCGTGGCGTGTACTTGTAAGCACTGTATTTGTGTAAGTTGTTGTAGTTCTGACTAAGAGAACTTATCTAGAGAGTATCCACGAGAGTAATCCATGTCCCTTGTCGTTTTCATGCTGATCAACCCTAGCTTGATGCAAGAAACCCATGGGCCCGATTAATTCGGAGATGTACAATTCATTCTTTAGGCAATTAATTGATGGATGAATGGTTCGATCGCGCGCAACTACAAGTACATAGCTAAAAATAGTCAGATGACCTCCGTGATGAATGCAGTTAGGCGGGGATTGAAAGATAGCAAAAAGTCAACTATCTTAGCAGCACATGTTTCCATAATTGGACAGTGAATGTGAAGTATTTATGATTAGAGCGGTGTCGCGATGAGCTCTTCCATGAGAATTCTGTAGAGCCTCATACTCTGACCGTCTCCTTGTACTCCACTGCTGTGCTGACCTTACCATTTTAGGTACCACAATTACCAAATATGGTATCTCACCATTCAAAAATAGTAGGATGCTGACGCTGCAATGCAAGCTTGTTGCGGTGAACGAAAATCCTGAATATGTTGTTATAAACGGCCCGAGTTATTAAGCCACATTATCAACAACTCTATTACCATTCACCGATGAAGATGGGCGAGCCTTACATCTTCAACATTCCATACACTGCAGGATGTATTTTTTTTGCAATACTGTACATATGCAAACCGGCTACATTTCCTGATTCTCTTAGCGTGAACAGCCACTTTTTTCCTGGACAATTTGCCCCTTCATTGTTGCATGGTCTGAAATAGGAAAATGGTCAAAGTATGATTGACTTGTATGCACTAGGCCTAAAAAGGCGAGGCTTGATATCAAATCACGACTTGAATACGTGCATCTTGCGTTGCATTGTGAGCTCCAAATGTCCGCTATGAAATTCTTTGACTCAAAATCTGAAAGTGCACAATCATTGAGCCTCGGGTTTGGGCTGTGGATAATTACTCGTTCATGGGGTACAACTTCCTCTCTACTTTCATTCATGAATTTCTTTTTTCAATGAAAATGGGATCAGTAGATTGAACAGAGTCAGTTGCCTGCTTTTTTCCCACCAAACTATGTCTCTGAAAGCCCGGTAATACACAAGGATAATAAATGAAGTGGCCCCGAAGGAATTCTCTGTCTTTCGTAGCAGAGACTTGATCTATTGAAGTTATCGCTAATAATCGTGTACAAATACCAAGGCGACCGCGACCTCGACATAGAGGAGATTTGAGTAATAAGACTGGTAGGTATTGTAGAATTCAGGTTGTCCCAAGTTGCTTCTGGTCTTTGATCAGGCTAAGTGAATTTCATCCTGGAAGAAAGACTAAAATAGGCCCTCGATAGCTTTGGACGGTTCTTTATCTCTATCAACATACTATGGACAGTCCTCTTTGTGACCAAATATAGAACAGATAGTCTCATTCATCATCGGTTGAAAGATGAAAAGCTCGATTGTTGATCAAGCCAAAGCTATTGTTTATAACAAGAAGTCAAGTGCTGGCACTAAGAACTTGAAAGAGCTGTCCTATTTTGACATCGCACGTAATATTTCAAATATCTGTGGACATTTAAACTTCGACGTCCAGCTATCCGAAAATCAGAAACTAAATCCTATACGCAAATCAAAATGAGACCTCCACGCTACTATCATAATATTCTTCACTCCATCGAAAACGATGACATGGATACCACAATCGACAGTACGGTAAGGCGTCCAAGTATCTCTCATGATGAGAGTCTCATCGAGGCTGCCATAGCCATGCAATCCCAGACCTTTGAAGAGAACCGAGCACAGTGCATGGACTACCTGAGACTATGGGGTAGATTGCGGCCAAATTTCCATTCATGGGAAAGTGTTGTAATTCTATTAGATCAAATGGCATTCGATTTTAATAGATACAAATACATGATCGGAGATCATAGGGGAAGATGCTTTCAATATAAATGCGATGGAATCATTCATGCTCTGGAACAAATCGCCTCTGAGATCAGGGAAGACAAGAAAATTAGGCATAGAACCGAGTGGAAAATGGACATGCTTTATAGATGCATTGGAAGACTCACTATGCGTGGATATGATCATTCAGACGACTCTGCCACGCAAAGATCGATTAGGAATTGTGCGGCTGTACAGCGGACTCTACAGTCTCAGACCGAGATGGTCGATTGGAGAACGAAGGATGAAATGGACACCAGATTACGATTCTGGAATCAAGTTTATTTTGATGTACCTCATTGCTCTTGTTTGCAGTGCTCGCAAATGAGACATGAATTTAGATAAGATCCTGGCTTGAAGGACTTTCCAGCCCACATCTATTATACATTATACCCGGTTAAAGAAAGTTCTGGTCATTGTTTGAGGCTTAGAGAAAACTTCTTATATAGACAAATAGATTGCGTTGATGCTTTTTCTAGAACTGCTACTATCATCAAATATGTAGCAAGTTCGCTTCTGTATAGGCTTTTACTGAGACTGAAGGCTGCGTTCTCGTTTGAACAACGGTTTCATTTTTCCTTGCGATTCATTCAGCCGTAAGAGGTTGAAATTACTCAATATGAATGCAAATCCGAAGCACAGGCTTTTATGTCTCCAAGTCACATGGAGAACTTAGATTTGCCAAGGTCAGGACCTAGTGTAGGCACGCTAATATTAAAATTTAATTGGGTAGTAAAGCCTGGTGTAAATCAATCCGAATTGCTCCTTTTGAATGCTTCCGTTGCAGCCTTCTCCCAGTCAAGCATGTACCATAAAAGTCCACCCTCCAAGACAATCAAAACAGCCTGTCCTATCAAAAGCCCAGCCCATTGTCCGCCGAGACCCCAGTGTAAACGGAAAGCAAATACCAAAGCCAATGGGATTGCAAATGCATAATAAACGGGGATCTGGACCGATGATCCTAAGGCCGGTCGCCCAATTGCTCGCAAAATCCCTGTCAAGAAGGCCACTATTGGATCAAGAATTGCGAGAATGGCAATCATTGGCAGTAGGTTGGAGATCAATTGACGAACATTTTCGTTAGCAGTAAATGTGTCGGCAAGAGGTCCTCGCAGACTCATTATAATAGTAAAGTTCAGGATTCCAGCAATGCAAGCCCCCAGGAATGAGATCCGTGATGCCATTCGTGCAGATCCCAAAAGGCCAGCGCCTATATGCTGAGCAACGCGGGTCGCACCGGCTACCGAGACAGAGAAACCGACATAAAAAGCGAAACAAGTGACGGTGATCAGCCCTGATTGTGCGGCTAGGCTGTTCGGCCCCAAATATGATGACGCTAATGTCATTATTTCCCATGTAGCAAACTCCGCTTCTACCATTAACCAGCTTGGGATGGCAAGACGGATCATTGGGCCCCAACCACTCCATACATTCCTCGAGATAGGGTGCCAGCATTCGGAGCCTCGGATGAAGTAAACGTATAAAGCAAGGAACACAGGAAGTAGATCCATGGCGATTGCGACAGCTATTGGAGCACCGACAAACCCCCAATTAAGTTTCTATAGAGCAATGGAGAGCATCCAAGTCAGTCTATTGTACATTTCATTCATTCTGCGATCGACTATACATACCCAGACAAACAGCCAGCCCAGAAACGCGTTCAGAGCAGCGCAAATAAGAAGCACAAACAGAATAGGTGTGAATAACCCTTGAGCCTGAAGAAATCGCTTTCCTGCTTCGAAGGAGGCATAACCTGGCGAACCCACAAGGACAATTTTCAAATATAGTCCTGCCAGTTCTGCCGTCCTTGACTCCACAGGAGGCAGTACTCGGAGGAAGATGGATGTGAAATTCAACCATAGAATGCCGATTGGGATGGTGAGAAGGAGCAGAAGAACTACCATTCGCTGTAGGTACAGCCCTACCAGAGTTTTGGTCCCCGATCCCCATGCTTGAGGACATAATGTGTCTAAAGCCGTGGAAAAGCCCTGATAAATGCAGTATCCGGTGATTGTTGCCGTCATATTCGCAAGACTTACTGCCCCTGGCTCTGTTCTACCGATATGCCCGACAAAAAATATGCTTGATGCCGTTAAAGCATACTGAAATGACAGTGCTAGTATTAGAGGCACTGCGCCTTGCAATATGACGATAGCCTCGTTTTTCCATGTGTCGTGGGTATCCTCCTCATTTGCTACTTCTGGTGAGAACTTCGGGGGCTCTAGTAATGCTGATCTCTCTGTATGCTCCCTACAAAGAGACCTAGGTGGACTCGGTGGTGTTGTCGGAGCCATGACCAAAGAAAGAAAGCTCTTCCTGAGCTTGGGAAAGAGAACGTGCCAACTTTGTTTAACGGGCGATAGATGTCCCGATGACTAGCTCTTAAGAGCAAGCAAGAATACGAGATCATCTTCGCCACTTAGGAAAATCTCAATACGTGGCGTTTCTGCCAAACAAAAATAAAAAAGAAATATTGCATGGTTGTGATGTCTCCGTTTTACTTTGGGCGCACGGAAGATCACAATTGTGCATGAACATGCGTCTTGATTAGCCGTGCTGTAGTTCCACCCGAAAAAAAGCAAGGAATTACCAGGGGAGACTAGATTGTCCTATTGCAGCCGAGAGGAAAACTGGAAATGAATCGAAGAATCGAGTTCTGAAGTTGCACAGCATATAAAATGTGGGTCGGTAGCACAATCGCACCAAACTGCATATTATTCTTCACAGCACGCAAGGCTTTATTTTCATTGTTAAATAAATCCGCGACATACAAGAAAAAGAAAGGGATACACTGCTGTGCTAGAAAGGGATGTAGATCCAACACCGAGTGAGATTGACCAAAGTACCCAGCTTGCACATACAGCCACAGGGGTTGCATTGGGCATGCAAACCTGCAGAGAACTTGAAGCTGGCTGGCTGGCTGAAATCTCATTTCGTCAAGATATAGCGACTGGATATCGAATATTGACAACTCAAGCCAAGGATATTTGCACTTGAAGTCCCAGATGGTAATTAAGTCTAGTCTGTACGGGAAAGTTCTTTCAACAACGAGAGTACGCAACTAAGGATCCCCCAGGCCTATTCATTGATTCAATACGCCGGTTCACCCCAATCCAATGAGTCCGTTTATAATGAACAACCTACCATGTAATCATAGAGCGATCATGAAATAGCAATTCACATCGCGTACCATTCTAATGTTTACGGCGCCAACGAAGGAGGCGGTACCCAGACAGATGATAAATACAAGCCAGACTTTAATAAAAGAAGAATGAAAACGACAAAAGACAATAAATATACCCTCGACTCGTCAAAGGCCCCATACAGATTACAATAACTTCCTGTTCAGTCATTTATTTTTGCTGTACCATAGGTTGAACGTGCGCAAGGCTGTCTGAGCAGAATGACACTGGAGTGATAGGAGACTCTTTGAGACTGGGCCTGAGTCCCAGTTCTTTTTGAGCAATCTGATTCATCCGCCGAAGAATCTGCACAATGTTCTCCTGCTGCACCAGGGGGTTGATCATGCACATGCGAAGAACCGTACGACCACGAAGCTTCGTGGTGAAAATAGCAGCAATATTCTCTGCTATCAATCGTTTAGAGATTGCAAGGTTCATGGAGTCCAGCCCCTTGTCATCGATAGAGAGGTCAAATGGATTATATCGGAAAACAACAACACTGAGAGTCGGAGGAGCAACGATTTCCCAATCTCCGAGGTCAATAAGTTCTTGTTCCGCGACAGACGCAAGGGTCACGCCTTGGTCGATCATCTTCCCAACACGCTGATGTCCTAACACTTTCAAGGTAAACCAAAGTGACATCGCTCTTGATGGACGACTCAGTTCTGGACTGACATTATAGAAGCTTGTTGAGCCATCTGGTGCTCTTGTTGTCTTGATATAGTCTGCCTCGATACTGAAACTTTTTTCAAGTTTCCAACCGTGCTTTGCGAGAACGATACCAGATCCGATAGTCTGGAATAGCCATTTATGGGCATCCCAGGACACAGTATCAGCGCGTCCGAGTCCATCAGCAAGATATTTGTTGGTTTCAGAGAGAGAAATTGATGCACCATAAGCACCATCGACATGGAGCCACATTGAGTGTTTCTCAGCTAAATCCGCAAGATTATGAAGCGGGTCAATGCTGCCGGTATTTGTCGTTCCACAGCTGCCGACAATGAGGAAAGGCAGGAATCCATTAGCTTGATCTTCTAGAATTGCCTGGCTTAGCAATTCAACATTGAAGCGAAAGTCCTGGTCGGTGGGAATAGTGCGGATCTGATAGTCACAAAAACCAGCCATATGGAGCCCCTTCGCCACAGATATATGAGTTTGATCGGATATATATGCAACCCCATCGGATCGGCGCCTCTGGGGAAGTACATTGTCTCGTGCCATGACCATTGCAGTCATGTTTGCCATCGAGCCACCAGATACGAAACATCCTCCTGCAGACTGGGGTAATCCAGCCTGATCCGCCAGCCAGCGCAAGAGAGTATTTTCCACCACGCTCGGACCGGAGCTGTTATTCCACATCGCTGCATTGACATTGAAAACCGAAGTGAGTAAGTCCCCTATCCATGCCAAGGGCGATGGGTATGCCGGCATGTAAGCGAAACAGGCAGGGTGGTCGTGACGCAGGCGGTTATCGAAGATTGAGAAGGCTTCCTGGAGAGCTTCCGAAACTTCATATGACTCTTGGCGGGGAATGGCCATTTCCTGAACCTTGGAGATACCAGAAGGATCTAGAGTTCGCAGGATTGTTTCCTCAGCGTCCATTGGGTTCATTTTGAATAGGTAAGAAAGGAAGGATCTAGCCTCGTTGAACATCGGAGCAAGACCATCGTCGACATAGTAAGGATTGGATGCTTCGGTAGACATCTTTCAAAACTGGTTCTTTGAGATAGATGAACTTTGGCACCTGGATCCGGCGGGTTTTTAGATTTCAATGACTGATTATGGTCAATTCGAAGTGATTTCATAGAAAAAGGTGGGAGGATATAGCATAATCTACGAATAGACCGCTTCAATATTTAGGTATTTAGATCTCCACGAACACCGACGAAACAAGCAAAAAGTACTAGAGTGGCGTCTAGCTCAGCCGGCCACACCTGAACATAGATCAGCTCATGGTACAATCGGCGATGCAGACGGATATACACGCATCAAGCTGTGAATGCTGGAAACATACCAATACGGAGGTATGTATTCACATGGTAATTCTCTATGGCTATCTACTACACTGCCTAGTACTAGGTAGTGAAGTACATATTTCCTGTTCTAGTAACATTTATCTTTGGACTGGCCCTCATTATCGAATCATGGATCCTTGTCCTCGCTTGAACCAAGCGTTGCCGTTCTATGAGGCGCCAATGATTACTAGCGTGCTATGAAAGATCTATTGTTCCATGTTGAGATCTACTATGTTTTCCCTGGTCGATGCAATTGCGTCATATTGGAAATACAGTTGTTCAATGAGAAAACGGGGTGTTTTTATAGCCCAGAACAAGCATGAGCTACAAAATTTGAACAAAAAAAATACCCTTGATGCAATCTACCAGTTCTAAAGCTCATCTGTTTGGGGGCAATCCACTAGTCTCGTACTATTACCGCTCAGCTATTCAAAAAGTCAATCCCCATTATGCACGTATGTATGCCCATGGCATGGAAGGGCCAGCTTGGTTCCTATCAGTAGTGGCTGCAGATGGATGTGAACTATCTATGGGGCACAAGCAAGGCCAAGGCGCATATATAAATCAAACCCCGGTGATATTCAGCTCCAACGCGCGTAACATCCTTGATAATTCACTCGTATTCCCCTAAATCATCACTCTATTGGTGGGTTCTAATATGGACTGGCTCAGCGTGGCTGGTATTTGCTTATTACTATCACTTATGTTTGTGTCGCCACGCTGTAGGGTACCGCTCGTATACAGTTCATGCATGAAAGGAGGAGCTGGAAACATGGTTTATCCTCTGATACTGGCTACTTCGAGCCCCTTAAGCCGAGATCAGTAAAGGTTTCCAGACCGCAGGTTCCAGCTCTTTTTGTCCAGTTATTCAGAAATACTAGATTGGAAATTGCTGGCGATACAATCACATCGGCGAGGTGTAAAGTATGAGTGATTTTGATACAATCACAACTACTTGTGTCCGTCAGTGGTAATTTTACATCTAGGTATTTCGATTGAGCTACCCTAACATGGATTCACGATATTTCCATGAATCCTCCCTATTTCGTCATCACATGGGAGGGGATTAGCACTTTTTTAGCCAAGCTCGAATAGCCTAGCTTCGTGGGAGACTCCGTCACATATTAAACATTTCAAGTTCTAGTGTTTTGAAGATTGCCTATCACAAACCTTGAAATCGAATCAAATCGATTATTGCTATTATTTCGATCAAGGAGAGGAACGTGCTACAATCAAGAATTATGATGTGCTATCATGGGTATGATAAATTCTTGATTTCACTAGGTAGTATTAGAGACCACCTCTCAAATCTCTAGAAGGGGTATAAATTCTAGTCTAGTCTATCCGTTCTATATAATACATGATAACCAAAACATATATCGCAGTATCAAGCAATGAAAGAACACTTCTTTTGTGAAACACTCAGTCTAATTTTGCTTCTTCTCATCAGCACCAGACAGCTTCCAGTGCAGCACACCCTCAGAGTCAGGATCGGTCACGACCTTGCAGGTAGTGAAGGTGGTAGCGAGCGACTTAAGGAATGATCCCTCTTCAATGCGATACTTGTCTCCCAAGAAAGGCACAATCGCGTTGGTAGCCTCTTCGGCGTGGTAGAATGGGATCTTGGGGAACAAGTGATGAATGACATGGTAATCAATGATCTCGTGGAAGAAGTGGCGGCCAATGAAGCCGAATCTTCGGTCAACAGTACCAAGGGCACCCTTGACGAAGGTCCACGCATTCTCATCGTAGTGAGGAACATCAGGATGAGTGTGGTGCAGATAGGTAATGGCAACTGTTAAAGCAGGTTAGTATCTGTTACTTCACTCCTCTTATAGCGGCTCATTCTCACCTAGCCAGTGGTGAACCCAGAAATAAGGAACGGCATAGAGAAGTGCAATCTTCCAGGAGCCCATGAAAGTGGAAAGATAATAAAGAGTACCTCCGACAATCAAGAGACCCAAGTCGGAAATTGCAATGAGATGTGCCTGTTGGCCGGTGAAGAGAGACCCGAGAGGATCCAAGTGGCTGTTTCTGAACTTTTGCACACCGTCAGTGCCCTTTGGCGGGAGGCTCTTGTTTCCAGCGCTGACATTGAACAGCATATAGAGTTGCCATCCGAAAAGCTGGTGGCCCAGTAAGGTCACAGCGTGGTACAGAGGAGTTTCTTCAACCAGCTCGACGAACTTAGTATAGAGAGTGGGCTTTTGCTCCTTGGCCTCAGACTCAGTAGGGGGAACGAAGACAGTATCCTTGTCAATGTGACCATGATAGCGATGATGTCTAGCGTGTGTGATCTTCCAAGAGTGGAAGGGCACCATAAGGAGGGAATGCACCGCCCATCCAACAAAGTCATTCAGACGAGGGTATTGGGAGAAAGAACCATGACCACATTCGTGACCAATGATCCACATTCCAGTGCCAACGCAGCCTTGAACAAAGCCATAAAGAATCCAGGCACCAGCTCGGAGCAGTGGCGATGGCAAGTAATCAATCTGAAGAGCTAACCAGACCAGCACAGATGCATAAACGATATCGCGAAATAGATACGCGAATGACTTCAGAGCGGAACGCTCGAAGCAGTGAGCTGGGATTTTCTCCCTGATAGCCCCATAAGTGATATCCTTAAGCTTTTAAAAGAGTCAACATGAGCTCGAAAATGATTCTTTGGGGAAATATGAAATACCTCGGCCTCGGCCTTCAATTGGATTACAGGCTGCACTGTCTCAATTGTTGAAGACATGATTGTATCCAATGATGCTGATTCGAAAGAAAGCAACAACGAAAACAATTGAAAGATAAATATTCAAGAAGGAGCCCCTGTCAATCTTTTTTTTTTTCAATTTTTTTTTCTATCTACATGATCCCCGACGATTAATTGATTGGCCCCTGGAGTTGTCCCGAGAAACGGAGCCCTATGCGGAGCCATTCTAGCCTCGTTCTAGATGGTGGCGGGCCCAATCCATGGATGGAGTCAAAAATCAACCAATATAGCAAAGGGGACCATTCAGGCGTATCCGTCTAATTGAGGCTCGCTTAACGGCCCAACAGAATGGGTTGAAAAAACGTTGATTGTCGCGGATTTCGGCTGGAGAAATTCGCGGTCTTCCCCACTTAGCGCTTAATCTCATTTCCAGGAGAGAATTTTATAGGTCCGGCATGCTCTACTAAGTTTGAGTCTAATCACTAGTCTTGGAGATTTCCCCTGACAGCACTTTTTTTTGCCTCAATTTAGAAACACTGGACTTTCCTAATGGGTACTAGATATCATTCCAGAATTCGAGTTTTCTTCTCAACAGCAATGAACATATCAACAATAGGTATAGAAAGAAGTACAGGTTTTTAGCAGGTACTGAATCTAAGACTAGAGATTAAAATAAAGCCAAGAACGAGCGTATTTGAAGGATTCAAGGGGCCAAGTTGTTGAGACATCGTGTTGGAAGAGGTTCAGACAGAGCTAGCCTGATGGAGTCGAAGCGCCAAGACTAAAGATTCAACAAAGAAAATTTCAAATAAGACCCCGATGTACATAGTAGGGCCATACTCCTAGTGAAAAGTACCACATGAGAGCTTCAAAAAGAGGCACTCTCTCGAGGCTAGCAAAAGTTTCTGGCATGTCATGCTGGTTGGAAATTGATACATTCGAAAGGGTTGAGAAAAAATTCCATACAACTTATCTCATTCAGATCAGGATCTATATCATTTCACCCTAGATGATAGTAACAGTCCTCTCTAGAATAACCCAAAGACATCAACGAGCAGGATGAACTTTGCCTCGGTCAGATCACAAGCTTCCGTTGCAGATATCTCGTGTCTCGGACGAAAGTTGCAATCCGAAAACGATCCTCGAGGAGTGGCGCAGTGGTCCAGGGCCCCATATCCCGGGCGGTGATCTTTGCCTCTAAATTGAAAAGGACCAGGGGTTGGTGCTAAGTGCAGAGTAGTTTTGATAGCGGCCCGATATCTTTTTCGATCTTTCTTTTTTCAGACATGTCAAATTCAATATAGAGATTATGAAGAATCGCATTGATTCTCGAGGTATTAGATTTTATGTTTCATGACCCGAGGTTCTTACAATCTGTATCTAATATTTGCATCGTACCTGTTTCAAGCATTACACACTGGCATTGTGGCTATTTCGAAAACTGTCAAGGCGCAAAGAATGCATGAAATCTGCCTCGAACAAATATGAAAGACGGACTACAAGTATCATGACTACGTACAGCTTTGGCCGCCGAGCAACACTGTCGCTACTGCGCTGACGGAGAGCTCAACGGGCTGAGAAATCAATGTAATCCAATTGATGCCCATCAATTGGGGTGTCTCTCTACCAAGTTATATATAAGCCTTTTTTTTTCTTTCTCGACTCCTGATTCTATCGTACTCTCGAGGCCCCAACTTGAACATATGCCCGAAGTTGGTTGGCTCTTGCAAATTATCCATTGGTACATGAAGGAGGTGGGAAGAGGTTCCCCATGCGTGGCATATTCGATCATTGAAAAGACCACCTTCAAATATCCACAGCTGAAAGTAGCACATATCAGCAGAGCAAGTTGAATATACGCTATGGCTTATGACTCAGAGTAACCCTGAACGTCGGTACTAATAATAACTGTTTGGACTTGAGGACGGAATGGGATCCTATATAATAGTGACATAGCTTGCTATACCTATAGGTATAGATGACTCGAAAAGATGTACTAGCTTCAATGAAAGGCGCGTTTATGATATATGTGCCTTTTTCTACTCCGTACACTTAGTGAAGAATTCCTACCTCTTGATCGAAAGAGATTTAATAAAACTAAGCTCCTATCGCAAACTTGGACTGAATGCAGAAATCCGAGTGTTATTTAGTACTATCCCTATGAGGTTCAGTAAACCATCTCGCGCTTTATACGCTATTTGGACAACTTCACCATCTCAACTCTGGAGATATAGTGCTTTCGGACGGGGTTAAACATTAAATCCCCGCTATATCCGACACTAATTTTCCCAGCCTCATGCTATGAGGAAGTAGTACTTCGACTATCATTATCCAAACCCCGAGATATCGGTCTTAATAGCCGTAGTGCAAAAAATCCGATGAAGCTATAAAACCCGGGGAGTACTTAAAAGTTGTAGATCTTACAAGCTAAATTCCCCCACACGCACCCTCCCACACATCTTCTTCCCCTCACAACCTTCTCAATATCACGATGACCCAACAAACCTGGCTCATAACAGGTTCCTCATCAGGCCTAGGCGCCGCAATCGCCGAAACAGTCCTTCGATCAGGCCACAAAGTAATCGCAACAGCACGAAACCCCAGCAAAGCCGCCATCGAAAATCCAGAAATCACTAACCTTGGCGGGAAATGGATAGAATTGGACGTCACTCAACCCGATACCACCGAGATCGTCAGGACCCAAATCCAGGATCTCGGTGGTGTGATTGACGTCGTTGTTAATAACGCCGGATACTCGCTTCTGGGAAGTATCGAGGATATGAGTGAAAATGAGATTCAGATGCAATTTAGTACGAATGTTTATGGTCCTGTCCGGGTACTTAAGGGTGTCTTACCGTTTATGAGAGAACGTAAGGCTGGGACTATTGTTAATGTTGGAAGTATTGCTGGTATTGATGGATTACCTTGTTGTGCAATGTATGCTGGTACAAAATTCGCTCTTGAAGGTATGTTTTTTTTTCTTTCAACTTCAACTTCTTTCGTATTTATACTATTTCTTTCTGAGATACGATCGAGATCTCCCATAGATATTGTAAACTAATCCTAGCTATTAATAGGAATGTCAGAGAGTCTGGCCAAGGAACTCAAACCTTTCGGTATCCGAGTCCTCATTGTTGAACCGGGACAATTTCGAACAAAATTCCTCTCCTCCTTCGCCGAGCCTGCTGCCGGTCTAAGAGAAGAATATGCTGGAACCCCTGTAGATGTGACTTTACAGGCATTTAGGAACAGTCATGGTTCTCAACAGGGTGATCCTTTCAAGGCTGCTTTGAGAATCTATGAAGTTGTTACCGGGACTGGAATGGGAAGTGGAAAAGAAGGTCTTCAGCGATTGATATTGGGACCGGATTGTTATAGTCGATTCCAGACGAAGACTCATTCGTTGATGGATAATTTGGATCAGATGAAGGAGATTGCGCATTCTACAAGCTTTGACTAGGATTATCCTTGATAGACTAGACTCTTCACAAGGATTGATTAGATCAGTATAGAATCTATGAGCCAGTAAATATAGGAACATTTAAGGGACAATCTTTTCAATAAAGGGATCAATTGGTGTAGCATCCGATCCATATACTCATATGGCCTTACGAAGAATGTCATCGTAATGAATGATTTCTGAATTGGCTAGAGAAGGCTTGGGAAGATGCACAGACAAAGGCCAGAAGATGAACGATACTCAACATAGATACCCCATTGAAACAGATACAAAAGGCAAGGCAAATATGGAAGATGGAGAACAAGACAAAAAAAAAACATGGAAACAACTCATCATCTGTCGTCATCGTCATCAATTCCCAGCACGTTCCCCGATTCTTCTACTGACATGCACTGAGCCAAGATATGAGCCCTCTTCGCCATGATTGAAAATCGATTTATGGAGGATCCACCACCAAAGAAGCTGTTGATTCGAAAAGGCCCCTTCGGAGATAAAGAAAAACAAAGGTTGCAGATATGACGCTCAATCAGTAGAGACAGCTTGAAGATTAGATATGCCTCTAATTTATTAAAGATCGCCGCCCTGCCCGCCGGTTGCAGGCTGGGTGTTTTGTTGCCGCCGCCGGCGCATGGGGGCTTTCTTGCGGTTTGCGATGAGGACTTCTTGGGATTGCTCGGGTTTCATTTCTGTGTCGCCATCGCGATCACCCGCGGTTTTACCGTCCTTTTGTTGAGATTCATTTTCGTGAATCATTGTTTCGTCGAGCTCGTACATGTCGGTCGGCTTCATTCGCAGCCACTTCATACGAGGTCCGACTCTTGAAATTTCCGCAACCTTGAAACCATAAATCTTAGGGTCGTAGATCTTATCGCGTCCAAGACCAGGGCATAAGTTTGATATATGTACTCCGTTAATCTCAATAGGCTGATCCTCAGGTGTGGGTGTCCGGTGAGGGCCCTGGGCGACAGCGGGGCGATTGGCGGGGGCCGAGGAGCTTCTTGACATAGAGGAAAGCGGACTGTCCAGTCGGGGTCCTACAGCCAGGTCGGGAAATGTCATGAAGAAAAGGCAACCAAAGGTTGTGCCGAAGAAGGCACCATCAACGGAATGAAAGCGACTGTTGGGAGGCGTGTATATGTCCATGCAGCTTGGGCAGAAAAGCTTCACGGTTTCCTGGCCGGGGGTATCAGATCGGCCAACAGGAAGGACCTTAGAGGCATAACAGTTGACTCGGGGGCAAACTCCAAAGTGCTGCATCTCGTATTTCTCAAGCATTTGTTGAATACCGGGTCGCGAAGTGATATAACGCTGGTGAATAAGACCATAAAGAAGTTCAGCGGAGCTCTCGATGACACTCAAATCGCTCGCAACTCGGGCGTGTCGTCGATCACCGGCCCTGCGATATCCTAGGGGCCGCTCATCTCCAAGAATTTCATCATCGTCTTCATCATCCTCTTCCTCCTCTTCTTCCTCGTCATCCTCCGGTTCAACGTCGAGGATCATCTCCAGCGCCTCTTTATACATGGGAACTTGCGACTGCAAGCCTGTGAGGTTAAAGTCATCTTCGATAAAATCCTCCGATACCTCCGCAAAGAATTCATGACCCATCAGCGAGCAGAATGACGAGATCCATGACTCCGGGGCACCCTCTGAAGACGACATATCGAATGAGGCGGAGACAGATGAGGAAAGGGTCGATTCAGACAGTTGACTCAAATCCAGCCTATCTAGGCCGTCGGCCAACGCCGAACCTGTCTCTCTCGACACGTTGCCGAGATTTTGGCACAGAACTGGGAAGGGAAGGAGGTTGCGACGACGAAGCGGCCTCGTCGAGCGAAAATTGGAGGGGCTTGGATTATTGTTGAATACTGGCGGGTTGCGGTCGGGTTGAACGAAACCCCGTTAACGTGGGGGACTGGCGTGGGATAGAACAATGCCAACGTTCCAGGAACCAGACGCGTTTGGCAGCGAGTTGCTAAGGTCGAGTAATTCGACTCGGGTGGAGGTTGATATTTAGTGGAGAAGCTGAGCGCTCATAGCACTGTGCGGGAGGGGAGGTTGTGCGATCCAAAGTCGAGAACGGCGTATCTTAGCCTGTGCCCCACCACCGCCTTATCAGTTTAACATTGATCAATTCGTGGAGGAAGAAGATCATCATCCGATATGTTCACTTACGGTGTACATCAAATTTCGTACAATCACACTGCTCCTCAACTTCACAGGGTTCGCAGATTCAACTGGTCAATGCTCGGTCGGAGGATGTCCGCACTAGGTTCGGCTCGGTTGCTGGAGAGGTGGGGGGGGCAGACTATGATTAGGCGGATGAACTACCGGGATCCGACTTCAAAGTGACACAGTGATGAGACCAGCTGTATAAGTGATGGCTGGAGAGAAACACAAGCAAACTCGAAGCTGATGCGAACTCGGCGGGGCAGAGAAGACGACGATGGCCGGAGTCACGTGAATGATATCACGAGATGGGAGAACTACCTGTTATAGATAATTATACCAATACTGTACATTTTTGAAGGTTCATTTATATATATTAATTACGAACTCCATCGGTTCTAGAAGAGATCACGGATGACACGCGAAAATTCCTCTTCACCCCCGAGAATTCCAGACAATCCTTCCCCTGTATTTTGGATGCCGCCGTCTGCGCCAACGAACCCGTTCATCCCATCAGATCCACTAGTCGAAGGCATGAAATTGCCAAATGACCCAACCGCTTCAAATAAATTCGTAAGTTCATGACTCATTTGCAGACCATTGAGGGGGCTGTTTCCAAGCTCGTTCACTCCGTTCATTGGACCATACGCAGACAAGTCATCGATAGAATGCCCTGCAAGACCAGCCATAGCAACAGCAGCACTTGAATGAGGATCATTCGAGTCAGACCCGAATGGACGAGCAAGGACGCCAAGTTTCTCGCCAATCTTGCGAAGACCTCTGATAGTCTTCCATAGACGTTTGGAAACAAAGGACTTGGTACTGAAACCGTTGATCAAGTCTAACGCCATGTAGAATTCATCGCGGACCTGTCGGTTGAAATCGGCTGGGGCATGGCAGACAGCTAGGAATAGTACTGCCAACGCAGCCACAAGGAAGTAGTTGAAGGTAATCTGCTGTGTTCGGTAGATATCAGACATCTGATTGAGGCGGGTAAGCACCCGAACAGTGTCCTTGGCAACATCAACCACTGTTTGTGCATGACCTCGATCTTCAACAATACTTGTAGCAGAGTGAAGAACAGGACGATAAATAAGGATTCGTAATTGGTTCATACGTAAGTATAAGAGTATGCGAAGACGTCTCATTCCCCGACTTGCAGGCTCGCCGTTTTTAGGCGATTCAACTGGGTAGAATTTGAGTTCGTCCGGTACCTGCTTATACCATTGCAGGACCTGATAATCAAGATAGCCAATTTCATCTCGTCTGATATCAGTGGTTCCTTCCGATCCTAGACCGGAATACCAAATTTTGGAGCTAATTCGGTTATATGAAATCATGCAGCGCAGATATAGCAGGGAGGAATCCTAGTAGTAGGTCAGTTAGCTTGACAATTGCTGTGACTCGTATAGGGATTAGCATACCGGCTCAGGTAAATTAGGATCGATATCTTCATCCTGAATAACAAAGGGCAAGCCAGTGCCTAGACTCCATCTTCGGTCCAGGCTGTAGATGGTCCAGAATATCCGAGTAATTTCATTCCACTGAGTTTCAAGAGGAAATGATTTCATCAAAGCATCCTTTCGATGCAGACCCATCTCAAGACACATACGTGCAGCTAATCCAATTAAACGATATGCCATGGCATCATCGTCGGTATGAAAGTGATAAGTAGCCTGCAGGTAGAGAGAAAAGAAATTAGTCACATTTGACCAGTACTTGAGAGGCAATTAACTCACCACAATAGCAAAGAGCTGGATAGTTTTAATATCATTTGGTTCCCACAATTTGGACTCGATCACTGGTTTGATGCTCAGAAAGAGTCTCTCACCAAGCTCACTTTGACCACCAGCCTCCACGACCAGCGTGGTAGCAAGAATCAACTTCAACAGGATCGTACTGTCATCTTGAAGACTATCTGAGCCGGGCAGACCCCTCTGAGCGAATCCAGTCCTTGTAGCCGCTTCCATAAACGTATACAACAGATTAGCCTGATTAGTAACGGTGGTAATATCCACCACGGGGTACATAATCCCGATCTCTTCTTCATAGACTTTACACAGCCGCACGGCCTCTTCCCTACGAATGGCCCAGATTGGATCCTTGGTAGGATGAATAGTTGGTACGAGAGGGCCCATATGAGGAGGTGGGGACACCGCTGGCGTGACATGTGCCGTAGTCAAATCATCCGGAATCCCATCTTCTACCTGGGTAATGCCCATACTTTGAAGGCTGGACTTGGCTACATCGAAATTGAATGCTGAGCTTGTCGGGCCGTGGAAACGTGGATGGCGGGACCGCGTCTTTGGTATGCCCGTAGGCATGGGGGTGAAGACCTGCGAGTCATCACGAGATAGATGATCAAAGGATGGAGATTCGAAGTGAGGTGGTTGAGATCGAAGTTCATTCAAGTTCGTGAATAGGTTATTGACTTGTTCTTGAAGAGTTGAAATCTGAGAGGTCATGGAACGGAACTCGCTGGGTTGGCGAGTATTAGCCAGGGCCGAATTCTAGAATTATAGCTTGACGACTTACTCCGAGTCCTTGAAATTGTTGTTGCAGCAGTTTGGAGCATATCGACCTGGCTCTAATGTCAATACATGCTTTTCCGACATCGAGGTTTGCTTTCCGAGCGATGCATTATGGAGTCGCCGGCGAGGAGAAAGCTCGCGGGAAAGAGATTTTGGGATAAACCATACATTCCAAATTCAAATGTCCACATCTTTGACAAGGCACTTGTCCGTTACATTTGATCTTGCGCCGTTTACACTCGTTACTAAACAAGAAAGCCGGAAGTCAGTCCCGAACGGCATATACAAACACCCGGTCTAAAGCAACACATCAAAGACAGGGACAGGAATGGTCTGATTCTGTATCAAATGCCGCACCTTGACCCCGACCAAAGGAGCCGAAGTAGTGGGCCTCGGACGCGGAGAAAAGATCAGATAGGGTCAGGCCATAATCATACCATGCGATGGAGATATAACGATTCCGCTTTGCGCGCGTGTTGGTTCCGTTGCTCTGTTCCGCTTTCCTCTTGGCCGTGTCTGTCGCGGGAGTAGCGGTTTGGTCTCCAGGACCGGTTTGCGGCGGAGTACTTTCAATTTGGGGTGACTCGGAAGCCATCTCAATTGATTTTTGAGGACGCTAAAGGGAGAAGACTGGGAAGAACCGACAGCGAGGAAGTGCGGAGGACTTCCACTCTTGCGGGGTCGGGCATTTTCCCCAGATCTGCTGAGTCATCGCTTTTTATAGACGGCCGATTGGTGGGTATAAAATTGTAAAATTTTATGTTCTTGATTATTTATTCTTGGTTTGATGATATGTACGGATGTATTATTAAACTATGAAAAAAAAACTGCTAGACTATATCTTCAGTGAGATGCTAGAGCTTGCACTCTTGACAGGAGTAACTCCTTGCTTACTCGGAGTGTCTGCAGTAGTTGACTGCCTCGTTGCGGGTTCTTCCGAAGCCAGGCAAGACCGGCAAACAAGCCAACAAGCATTGAAAGATGGATAGTCTTACGAACACGCTGGATAAGAGTGCCTTTACGGGTTCTCTTTGCTGTCCAGTCACTCCAATAAGGGAATGAGCACCTTAACCAATAATGGAGTTGAGTCCACCTAGATCTTGTTAGTTCCAGAGTGCAGCAGAAAAAAATGACAAGGGATCATGACAAGAAGTAAGGAAAGTAGTATAGGTAGAACTCACGGATAAGTTGACGAATTCCATCCATCAGCAGTAATATACCAGCTAGAGCACAATCCACGTCGGAATACAGTCTTCTGCAACTGATCCTGAACCTTCTGTGTCCACGCACGCTCGGCTTCCTCCTTGATCTCATAGGAACTAACCTTACCCTCCAAAATAGGCTTGATGAAATTCAGCGAGTAGTTAACCGCATTCTCCGTCGCAAAGATAACACTCGTATGGCCCGTCGCGGTATTCGGACCGAAAAGCATGAAGAAATTAGGGAATTGATCCATCGCAATACCCAAATACGCCTGGGCACCACCACGTTCATCCCATAGTTCTTGAATATCCTTGCCTCCCTTTCCGGTCATCTTCAACGGATGAAGCCATTTGTTTGTCTCGAACCCATTTCCTAAGATCAACACATCCGCCGGGATTTCCCGGACCTCCTCAGTAGCAATACTATCCTGATTAGGTGGATAGTGACTGCCAGGTCCCAGGGTTACGCTTCTCGAGTGGACGCGCGTAAGCGGTTGAGTGGTTAATTCAACCTTTGATGAGTTCAAACTGCGATACCAGGTACCGTCTATAATGCGACGTTTACAACCCAGACTATAGTTCGGAGTTAGAATCTCGTGGTATTTTTCCGGCGCTAGTTTGCGCATGTGTGAGAGAAAATGTTTCTCGATCTGTGGTCGTTTCCAGCGTCCATATGCAGTATCGGTGAACATGGAAAAGAAATTGTGTTCCAACATGATAAACACATTGTTACGCATCAGCCAAGCGAGGCCGGGTGTATACGTCAACAAAGTCGGCATCCATCGATCCCATTTCGCCAGTAAATGGGGTGGAAGTAGATCTGGCTGTACCCATGGAGGCGTCCTCAATATCTGCGTAATTGAACGGACGTTGGCTTCGGGCTTTGCTAGTTCAGGAACCACTTGCGCTGCACTACAGCCAGAACCGAGAACGATGACATCTTTATCTTCCAAATCGACATCGTCGTCCCATCGGGCTGTATGGATGATGTCGCCTTCGAATTGCTCAATTCCTGGAATATCCTTTGGCCATGTCTTTGGCTCAACTAATCCACCTACTCCACTGACAACAATCTTAGCGCGAACAACTTCTTCCTTGATAAAGACCCGATGCGAGCCTTCTTCAAGAGCAAGCTGTTCCCGCTCATAGGCCGATAGATCTCCGGTGCCAGGAACAAGATAAGACAGGGTAACCTCCCACTCCTCTTCTTCCTCGATCCACTTCAAATGCTTGACGTCGGTGTGAAACTGGATCTTATCAACAATTTGAAATTTCTCGCAGACATCAGCCAGATATTGCGCGATTTCCGGGCCTGAGGGATGTAAAGTCGACCAGTTCTTCTTCGGCGCGAAAGAAAAAGAATAGAATAATGCCGGGCTAATCGAGAATCGAGTTAGTTATCTCTAACTGAGGATGAAGGAAAATGTAGCTGGCATGACACATACATATCACAAGCAGCACCCGGATAACGATTAATCCACCAAGTACCTCCAATTCCAGACTGTCGTTCGAAGATTCGAAATTGATCTGTTCCTAGGACTTGTTTGAGACGACATCCCATCGCCACACCCGACTCTCCTGCGCCTACAATGAGGACGGGATAGTATGTATGCGCATTCTTGCCATAGGCATGGCGTTTATGAATGTTTGCGACGGAGGGCATTTTGAGGACTCCTCCGTTTAACTTGAGCTTCAAAAATCCCCAGAGAGCCTTATCCAAGCCAAAATTTCCGTAGGATGAATCACAGAGAATACCAAATTGAAGCTACTATACCTCCTGATAGCAGGTGTAGTACCGCATGTGAAGGCGACTAGCACCTACAATTACAACCGCGGTATATCACGTTGGTGCAACGAAGGGAGATTCGATGAGCACAGTCACACTTCGTTGAAGAAAAGGATATTGTTCGGCACAAATAGAAGATAACTGGAACCAAATCGCATTTGTAGATCATCTCATCTTCAGCGATTGTGAAGAGGGGGTCGGGCCTTGGCAACCTCGGCAATCCACTGGGGCTGCTTATGCGCATGAAGAAGACATAACCGAACTAATGTTCTCGGGGAGGAATTATTTGACGATTGGGTGAAAATGAGCTGAAGGGCTGGATAAACAAGGTGTCGCGACTTCATTTGAATAGTCAAGGTTATAGTAATATTTACATACTTGCAGCAATGCCAAGATGGAGTATATCTAGTTACTCTCGAGGTGCTTCGAAGTGACCTCGTGTAGTTCTTCAATGGAAAACTATCCGCCTTCAACATTCTTCGGCACTTTTCAATTCTCTCCCACTTCAACCCACCAACTGTCTGTATGCTTTTGCAGGCATGGTATTCACAGAGTCGAGCTTTGAGCCGACCTCTTCAATATAAACGATGGACTAAACAATCACACGCTGGTCATGCCCAGAACTTCTTCTCCACCTCCTCAATCCGTCCGTATCGACCTCTCGCAGCCCTCCCCGAACTAAGCCTAGGAACCTTTCAGCAAGACTACTTCGTTCCCGAGAAACCAGTCGTGTTCCCTCCCTCTCAATTCCATGCGATTCCCGCTCTAACGAAATGGTTCCAATCCGCGCAAATCAAAGCAAATGGCGAACCAGCAAACTCCTCTGATCACGCGACCCGCTTGAATACCGAATATCTCCAAGTCCACGCCGCCGACGCGTTCGTTCCACTGGAACTAACGGAGCTGGTAGATGCAGCAGCGACTGAAGTGTTAAGCTTTCGCCAGCTTCATGGGCCACTGAATTTGTTCCTAGAATGGATGCGTATGGTGCAAACGACGCCACAGGCCACAAGGTTATACCTAGCACAATGCCAACTCATTGACCTACCCCAGATCCTCCGCGACGACCTTCCCACTCCCGAGATCGTCAAAAGAGCTGGGAAAGGCGACGTATATGACGCGAATGTCTGGATTGGTCACCCACCAACCTACACGCCTCTCCATCGTGATCCGAACCCGAATCTCTTTGTCCAGCTGGCTGGTTCCAAGACTGTGAGGCTTCTCGCTCCGGCGGATGGACAGGCTGTCTTCGCGATGGTTAGACGACAGCTGGGGAAAAATGGTGATCGTGGTTCTGCGGCTATTCGAGGAGAGGAAATGATGCAGGGAGAGGAGCGGACGCTGTTGGATGAGATGGTTTGGGGGGACCAAAGTCCTGCTTCATATTCTGAGGGAAAGGCGTTTACGGTTACTCTTGGGGCTGGAGATGGGCTTTTTATACCTAAAGGGTGGTGGCATAGCATTAAGGGCGTTGGAGAGGGCGTCACTGCGTCTGTAAGTCCCACTGATGGATGTATATGCTGAGTTGAGTGCTA
Source organism: Penicillium citrinum (assembly GCF_028827155.1). NCBI lineage: Eukaryota > Fungi > Ascomycota > Eurotiomycetes > Eurotiales > Aspergillaceae > Penicillium > Penicillium citrinum. The sequence goes on from NW_026622690.1 coordinate 588,366, forward strand.
ATCTGTACAGGTCAACTGGTGGTTTCGATAAATCCCGTAGAAATAGAATAATAGTAAAATATATTAATACAACAAGTACATACAGCATAAACCCACCTCTTGATTGTATCGAGTTGAAGTTGTAAATGCCCAGACCCGCTCATCGCAAACTTCCAGAATCATCCCAACTTCACCTCCGCCTTTCCCGCAACTTCAACAACCAACTTCAATCCAGCATGCGACTATCGCAAACAGCCTACCGCGCCGCCCTCCTCCATTTCAGTGTGAATCCTCTTCTCATTCGCGCCTCATTCCAACCCAACTGGGCCCTAACCACAACAACACTCCCTCAAACTCCCTCCTCCCGCCTCTACACAATCCTTTTTCCACACTGTCCCCTACAAAAGTTCGACTCAAGACAAGCGCATACAATGTCCAACTCGACCCCAGAAACCGGCGCATCTAAGACAGACACCGAGTCTAACACTCAGCATCAAGAACAACAAGCGCCAGAACAAGCCCAATCACAGGAGCAGCTATACCTCCCTGAAACAGCCTCCTCAGAAGGCGAGGACAAGCAGCTTAAACTCGGTCTCGGTCCAGATGGCGCAGTCTCGTTGGACCATTTGGGACCGATGGTTGTCAATGTTGATGGAACGTTGTCGCGGATTGGTAATTGGGAGCAAATGACGGAGATGGAGCGAAAGACCACACTGCGAGTCCTTGGGAAGCGAAATAAGCAGCGGTTGGAAGCGTTGAAGGCGCAAGGTGTAGAGTGATCAATCTACCCGGTGTATATCGTTTATGGGGGAAAGCATGGCATTGAAAGAAGCTCTATCAGCGTATATTTGGTTTATGCATAATTTAAGGTATTGACTTGGCTAATGCCATTCATATCTATCTTGAACCACAGACACCAGTAGGAGTAGTGATAGTTCCAATTCCTGGGCTTTTACAAGTTGATCAGCCCGACACCTAATCGAAGATTTTGCCGATATACTTGTGAAGAGAGCTCCTACAGGTCAGTTAGTATCATCGACAGAGTTACCTCAAAACACAAACTGTAGTAAAAGACAAAGTACAAGGGCGATGTGTTACTCACTTCGGTGGTTCAGGCACGTATTGTCGAGTATATTCCTCAATCTCAGCTAACCCTGAAACAAGATCAACCTCCTCGGGCTTGAGGAATTTCGTTCTATGAAAGAATTTCCATCCAAAGTACAGCACAGGGAAGACTCCAATCATAGTATAAGAGAAGAGGAATGTTGGGATCGACCAGTTACCAGGTAAGAACACCGTATAACCGCCAACAAAGGCCATGATAGTTGTAGCAGCGCATGCAATATAAGCAATATAAGGTTGAAACCAACTGCGATAAGGAAGGGTTCTGCGAGAAATTCCCTGAGCATCCAAAGCCTTCTTGAATCGGATATATGTAAAAGTGACAACGGAGAAGTTGATGAGTTGAGAAGCAGTCACCTAGTCAAGTCCACACAGTTAGGAAAAGACAGTTAAATCAAAAACGTCGCATAAATCAAGATTAACGCAAAAGACAAAAACATACCAAATTAACAAACCAATTCAAAACAACCGAAGCCCCATTCGAAACCTGCAAAAAGCTCAAAAGCGCAATCAAAAGCACCACACCAACACAATAAATCGGCACTCCATTCGAAGTACACTTCGTCAAAAATCTCGGCGCTTTCTTCTCCAACGCAAGTCCATATAAACTGCGACTAGCGCAATAAACATAACTATTCCCCGCGCTAAACGAAGCCGTCAAAACAACCGCATTAACAATATGCGGTAAAATCGGAATTCCCAATCGATCCATCGAAATAACATAAGGCGAAGCCGCAGCTCCCGGTTCATCATTATCAAATGCATCAGCCATGGTCTTGTCATTATACGGGACAAGAATACCGACGCATAAAACGCCCAGGACAAAGAAAGCCGTTAATCGATAAAATACTCCATTGAATGCTTTTGGTAGGACGATTCGTGGATTTATCGTTTCTCCTGCTGCCATGGAAACGTAATCTGGTCCTGCAATCGTGAAAGATGCTGTTATTACTGCGGCGAGGAATCCGAGAAATCGTCCTGTATCTCCTTCTTTGTAGAAGGTATTAAATGCACCTGGTTCATTCCAGTATCGGAAACCGAATCGATCACCTGCTGGATTCCCTCCTAGCATTACGATGACGGTGTAGAAGATTAGTCCGATACTTAATAGGACTTTTCCTAGAGAGAGCCAGAATTCAGCTTCTCCGTACCATTTTACGGCGAAGACGTTTAGTGCGCTAATCTTGATGTTAGTATTCGTATAATGGTAGTTTAAGATGCTTTTAATTTGTATGCTAGCGGGTGCGGGGAAGAGCGTACACGTATAGAACCAGGACTATCACGTTCATTGCTGCGACTGGAACAACGCTGGTCCAGTAATTGATGATTAGACTGACGGCGACGATTTCAAATGGGACGAGGGCGGCTTCGAAAATAAAGAAGTTGTATCCTGCTGCGACGCCGAGTGCTTCATCGACGTAGCGGCCTGCGAAACGGATGAATGGCGAGGAGATGGGTAGGTAGGTGACCATCTCTGCGAGACCTGGAGAACGAATATAAGTGGTGAACAGTGAATGGTGAATTGGCTACAGTAGATTGTAGAATGGAATGGCGCGAGGGTTTTGTTCTTTTTGGTGCTTTGGATATGAATTGCAAGGACTGATTCGTACAAACAGTGATTATGAGGATAACGGCACTCCTAGAAAATCAAGGTATAAGATTCCATTTTGATTGGGTTGTGGGATGTTTGAGACTGGGCAGTGTGGAAGTCTGGGTGTCTATTCATGGTTCTAATCGAGGTATCATTCTGGTCGCGTAGGAATTGTAGGGTATAGATGAGTAGAGATCGGGTTATGTCTACGTCCTTGGTATGTGCTGAAGGACTGAAATTGTTCTTGTTCCTTTGTTTTGCTTTGCTTTGCTTTGCTGGTGTAGGTCGTAATTTGTAGATTCTCACCTTATCTAGGACATCCACCCAGTATGACTTGGTCAAGGCAACCCAGTATTCCTCGAAATAACAAACGAATGATGAAAATGATGAATGAACGCAAAGGAGTATACACATACCAAATACTAAATCCGAGAAACAAACTTCCTGGTCCACTCGTCCGCAACCCGGAACCAATCTGCACATACAGTGCAGTACCGATAGTACCACCAATGCCGATCAATTGAACATGACGCGGTTTCAACTTGCGATGAGTATGATCATAGGTAGGACCTATAGAGCCACCATCGACAGAATCATCACGTTTCTCTATTGAATTCTTCTCCACAACCTCCACGCCCTTCCCTCCCACCTTCACAGACGCAGTCTCCAGATCGGAAGGTTTGCGGGGTGTATCCCCGGATTGGATTGAAGCAGCCATGGGCGAATGGGAGCCCAGATCGGATTTCGAGTGGGACATGTTGGGGATGTAGATCACCCTGGGATAACTTCGTCGACTGTTATTGCAGCATGAATAGTAAAGAGAGAAAGAGAAAACAAAAGATGGAAAAAATGTAGTAAAAAAATTTTGCATCTTGGCGAGTTCCCCTCGATTGCTTGGCACTTTAAATTGATGCGTGTTGGCCGAGGCCGTCGGCTTTCTCCGGCAGGCCGAGTTATCGTTTATATTTAGTATGGATCGGAATAGATGGTATGTGTGGATATGTGCAGTCATGTAGTGAATCGTCAGTAAAAGGGTGTTTACTAATTCTTATCTAAGGTTAGTACAGTAAATTTACATTGCTCTTACTATTGAAATAGAAAAATGTCCTTGTGTCATCAATGGGTATTCACATTCTTAGTCCTATCTCATACTGGTATAGTAAATCCCAGCCCAGTCATGAAAGAACCTCGTAAAGAGAGAAAATATCAACGTCTGCAACAAAAACATACATATACCACCAGTAGTAATATACTAGTGATATACTAGTAACTCGCCATATCCTCAATCAAGATGCTCCTTCTCAGCCGGACATTGCGAATCACGCTTATCCATATACTCCATCGGATCATCACTGACAATACTATCATCCGATCCTCTGCGCTGAGACGGATCCACATGTTGACCTAGCCAGCTCGGAGGAAAGAAACTGTCGTTGTCTTCGAAATAGACATGATGAATAATGTCAGAATCATTGTATTCTGGTTGTTCTGTTCGATTTGGAGATAGGTCTGAGGTGTGTGAGTCGAGTTTAGGCGGGTTTGAGGTATCCGTCAAGGGTTTTGGAGATAGATTTGAAGACATTTTGTAATGGTCGATGAGTGAGTGTGAGTGTGGGTATGAATGGGATAGTATTCCAAGAATGATATAAAATGAATAATACTAGGATTATATGATATGGTGAATGTCATCTGATCTGCGCCATCAGCTGATTTTGTTCTGGAGATGGTTGACGTCATTTGATATAATTATTCCCACAAGTATAACTAATACATGAAATGATTATGATTATTAAAATAGAATTGAATGGTTACAGCATCAGCTTAAATTTTCTGGTATCAATAGTATCAGCACTCTCACTGATATTCACATGGTAATCCACCTACACTCACTCTACTTAATAATTCCCAATCACTATCCACGAGTATCCAATTTCTAATCCATCTGATACATTCCCAGAACATCAGTATAGATACTCCTACTACTATGAGTTAGCTGTTAAATTTTTATACAGTAGTGTATTCTTATTGTCTACTCAATGTACAACCCTCGGCAAACAAGCCGACTCCGTCAACCGATAAACCCCCGCTTGCCCCACGACTTCAACTCCAATTCCAACCCCAATTTCATCTTCAACATCATCTTCACCTCCAAAACACCCAACCCTCACCACCCCCCTGAAAATGGGCGAACGATTTGCTCCAAAAGTCCCCGTCCAACTGGACCCCCCAAAAGACGACCCAATTTCCCCCGAAGAACTATCCAAATGCGACGGTACGCTTCTACCTCATCGTACCTCGGTCTTCGGCCCCTCATGCGCGAAAAAGAACTAACAATCTCCAGGCTCGGATTCAAGTCGTCCCACCCTCGTCGCCATCAAAGGTGTTGTATTCGACGTCACTCGGAATTCCATGTACGGTGCTTCCGGCTCATATAAAGGTATGCCGAGAGAGGATTTTATCTTGAGGGGATGGAAGGGGAGGGTGAGGGCTAATGAATTGCAGTTTTCGCCGGTAAAGATGCTTCGCGCGCTCTTGCAAAGTCCTCATTAAAGCCCGAGGACTGTGTACCAGATTGGTATGATCTTCCCGAGAAAGAGAAGACTGTCTTGGATGAGTGGTATCAGTTCTTTTCTAAGCGGTATAATATTGTTGGGAAAGTGGAGGGTGCGACGAATACCTAGTCCTGAACACCGAGTCAGTTTGCGATGGATGAATTGGAGGTATTCAAATACTAAAACTGAGAAAGTTTTAATGGAAGTTATACGAGGGAATGGAATGCTATACCCATGGAAATTGTTTGGAGGAATTTGACAATCACAATGCTTTTGGTATATTGGGCATTATAGATACAGAAAACACAATTTCTATACATATACTATATAGTACTCCTTTTTGGTCACGATTTGCGAGTGACGCCTCGTGCTTATTTGCCCTTCCCACGGGCCTTGCGCTGAGCACGCTTCTTACCAATAATCCGATTGCGTTTCGCGACCTTATCCTCCTCACCCTCTCCATCTCCATCATCCTTGCCCTTGCCACGACTCTCAGAACGCTTTCGTTTCTGACCCTTGGAAGTCTTGTCATCTTCTTCCTGCTTCTCAGCCTTCTCAGCCTTCTCCTTAGCCTGTTGACGCTTCTTCTCTTGAAGTTCTTGACGACGCTTGATAACCTGCGCATTCTCAATGGCAAACTCGACAATCAATCGCTTGCGCTTATCCTTTTCATCGGAGTCAGAGTTCGCTGGGATCTCGATCGGGTGACAATTCAACCAGCGGAGACCCATCAACGCGTGTCGGTGTGTGTAATATTCGATGAATCCGTAACCACGACTGCGACCACCACCAGCTTTTTCGGGAACCTTGGTACCCTCACGAGTCTCGAAGACAATCTTGGCTTGTCGCACGATACCGGCTTTCTTCTCTTTGCGCTCGTGCTCAAGTTCCTTCATCGTTTCACGGGATCGCTGCTGTTCGTCACGGGAAAGAGGTTGGCGGACTTCGGCCTTGACGTCCTTGGCGAAGCCAACGACGGCCTCACGCGCGAGTTGTTTCAGATCCTTAGATGTAATGTGGCGGGGAATGTTGCGGATAGACAATCGGGTTAGACTGAGGTGGAGCGCTGGGTTTTTCTTGATGAACGTCTCTCGTTGCTTGAAACTCTCCTCGCGCATCTTGATCTCGGATGGGGATAATTTCTTGTAGAGAGGCGAGTTGGAGGGAATTGTACCCTCGGAAAGCAGGTAAAGACGGCGCTTATCCTTATCACGTACAAGACGATGTGAAACGCCCTCCTCTTCCAATCGAGCAGCCTCGCTCTTGTTGACGGCACGGGCGACCTGCAAGACTCGTCCATCCATGGTGTAACGACCGGTAGGATCGGAGTTCTCGTGTTGAAGGACAGAGTGCTTCATCGCGGGCTTGGATCGTTCCTTGTCGGCGGGGAATGTGTCTTGCTTGGGAGCTTCGCGAACACAAGCTGCGCAGTCCTCGACTTTCCAGAAGCACACGAATCCAGTCCCGCGAGGGCGTTCAGTTTCCCGGTCGAGTACAATGCGGGCGTAGCGAAGCGGACCGAACTGAGTGAAATGCTCGTAGAGTGTATCGTTGGTACATGTGAATGGCAGATTGCGAAGGAAAACTGTGCAGGCATTGCGGTCGTCTTCGACGGGTTCTTTGTCCTCCTCATCCTCCAGCTCATCGAGGTCATCCATATCTTCATCCTCGTCTTCCTCATCGTCCTCCTCTTCATCGTCCTCCCCGTCAGATGAGGTCTCGTCCTCATCCTCTGCGGACTCCTTGTTTTCCATATCAATATCCTCTGTCTCCTTCTTTTCCTCCTCCTCCTCCTCCTCCTCTTCCTCATCATTCTTCTTCACATTCTCCCATGTTTCCCTATCAACAGCCCAATCAACAGCCAATGTACGACCATCAATTTCCTTCCCGTTAACAGCCTGAAGAGCCTTCTCCGCATTTTTCTTACCACGCAGAATAACAAATCCGAATCCACGAAGCTTGTTGTTCTGCTTGGGAAGATCAGCCCATTTCACCTTTCCGAAACTACGGAAGAGAACAGCCAGATCATCAGAGGTCTTAATACTCCAAGGCAAATTGCGAATAATCAACTTCGGAGGCTGATTTTGCGCTCGTTGATCTTCACGCTCTTGTTTAGCCTTCTGCGAGTTCGCAGCTGGCTTACTTTTTCCAAGTTTCTCATCAATCTCACGGTGACGTTGTTGAGCAAATTCAACTCGAATCTTCTTTCCCTCGAAATCGGCTCCATTCAGCTCTTCCACCGCAGCCTGGGCGTCCTCAAGGTCGGCAAAAGTGACAAAACCATACCCCTTACACTGTTTTGTCTCCGGGTTATTAACGGCAACAGTGTGTTTGAGAACGTAAGATTGCGAAAAGAACTCTGCGAGGCTCTCTGTCGTAGCTGTGGCTGGGAGCGATCGAACGAACAGGGTGTTATTCGGTTTGGCTGCTGTCGAGGTCTCCTTGGCAGGAGTCTTGGATTCCTCCATTTTGATATCGGTATCTTGGGCGATACCTTCGTCTGAGAAACGTCGTTTTTTGTTTGGCTCAGTCATTGTGAAATGAATTGAATTGAAGATGAATTCAAGCTGGAACTTTTTTTCTTGCAAAAATTGGCGGCAGAAAAGATGGACGGCAGAGCGGGCGGTGAGTGCTGATAAGAATGCTTATCGTGGCAGGGTTCAAACTATTGAGCCATACAAACTACAAACTACAAACTACAAACTACTCAGCCCTTACTATCCTTGATACATGCGACGAATGAAAAATGACAGATACAAGCTGAGGGTGCGCACTATATTCTTCAAATCCGATATTGCATCGCAGGAACGCCTAGGAAGCTCACTGTATCATCATTGTCTTTCTATTATGTGGCACTAGCCAATCAGGTTCCACAGTTCATCTTGTTACCATCCTTGCGACGAAGAGCAGGATCGATATACTCTATCGCACAATAGTATTGTACGATCCTAAACTACGTATAGAACTGGACAGAAAAACACAATAAAAAAAAAAGGTCACCCTATTGGTTATCACGAATGATGTTGTATCAGGTCTCAGTTTGGATCCTCTACAGGTGAGTAAATGCTCACCCTTTATCTGTGGAAGTGCCACCTGGCCATTATATTTCTTAGTTACCTTATTAGTAAGGTAATAGTAAGGTAACTAAGGATCTAGAGAGGCATCTTCAGATCAATGGAGCTTTGAATTGAATAGAAATATGAGGAAAACAGAGGGCCTACAGAATTGCAGTAGTGAAAAATCCATTGGTTACGAATTGGACTTGAAACAGGAAAAGTTCTATAAAACAGCTGTTCCCTACTATATTGACCCTAAGGTAAATATCTGGGCCTGTCTCTTCGGACTAAAATGGTTTCTCGCTCCTGTTTCTCTCGTAAAGGAATCGCATCCATCAGACTTGCTCATTGACCGAAGGTTGGTAGGCGCCGTCATATGGAACAGCCCGGTTCTCTTGAACCCAAAGCTTTTCCGCCTCGCTCTTGTGCTGGGGCGGAATAAGACTGTTCACTTTCCATAGCCTTCTCTCAGTCTCATCAACGTGGTATTCGAAATCGTAGCCCTTATCTAGCAGATGCGGCTTCACAATCTGGTCAAGTCGAGAAGTAGTGCGGGCGTAGAGAGAATCGCTATCAGGAATATGGACAGCAATATGAGTAATCACGAGGCGAACGAAAGGTTTAGCTTTATTTTCATTGCACTCTTCGCCGGTGAAAATATCGGCGCGATTCATTTTGTGGAAGTGCGTCACTACATAGAAGGCTGGCAAACCTATGTCGGTGTACATTTTTGTAATGTCGCGGACAAAGTCGGCTTTTGAAGCATGGTCCTCGAATGTCCCTGACGGGTGATAAATTTGCCAAAGGGGCATTTTGAAGTATGCGATTTGCGGTCGGTATGATACTCAACTATCGGACGAGTGGATCCGGAAGAGGAAATTATAAAGAGAGAGAGAGAGAGAGAAAATCTGTTGGCAGGCTGAAATCCGTGGATGAGAATTGCAGCATATGTATAAGTATTAAGACATTGCAAGGTTAAAATATTGTTGGTTTGTTCAATAATCGGAGTTCCTCATGCCAGAATGGTCGGTGATGGGCCGGAACTAGGAATGGCCAATTAACTATGGAGGGCAACGAGATATACCAGCAAGATGAATCATCAAGAAATAAGTAGTTATGAATACTCTATGAATAAACGTTTCCGCAATTAGGTAATTGTAAAGGTTTATTATCCTCTGGTCGACGGAGGGCCAAGTAACAATCGGAGTTATAAGAGATATAATGAGCACTCCGACCTGATGAATAATCTTATATCAAGCTTCATCTGATAGAATTTATCATCCATGTACTCCCGTGAGTGATATTTACCAAATATTATAAGCCCCAGAGAAACACCCGACTATGCCTATTAAATAGTGAAAGATAGACCCAATAATTCTTACATCTTTAGTTCCATTTTCTACGTCTTCAGTCTTGAGTCTTGACCGTGCTCATAATGACTAAACCACTCGTCTTCATCACCGGAGCAACTGGCTTTATCGGCTCTCATACTGTTCGCTCTACTCTTGAATCTGGATATCGTGTGCGACTGAGCATACGCCGCGCCGATCAAGAGTCCATACTTCGGGATAGATACATCGACTACAAAGATAGTCTTGACTTCGTGATCATTCCCGACTTGTCCGATTCAGCGTTCTTCAAAACCGCCCTACAAGATGTCGAGTACATTTTCCATCTTGCCTCTCCAATGCCGGGTCATGGTGTGGATGTTTACCATGACTATGTAAACCCTGCCGTCAACGCAACACTCTCGATTTTGCGTGCTGCTCAATCCTTTCCGAAGATTAAAAAGGTTATCATCATGTCGTCGGCACTAGCCTTGGCTCCAATTGATGCTGTCATGACGAAAAAGCTACTTATTCAAGGTAGATTCCGCTGCTTGTTTCCAGGCTAGATATGATATTGGCTAACAAATCGACAGAGAATACCGGGAAGCAGGTCAATGTCGATCTATCCATGGACTTTCCCGAAGGCTTCGCTGGACATGGTTTGAAATACGCAGCCTCCAAGATCAAGGCTCACGATGCGATGCGCGAATTCTTGAAAACCAATGCGTTGCACTTTACTGTGGCATCTTTTCATCCGACCTTCGTTCTTGGAGACAGCATGATTCAAACAAGTGCTGAGGACGTTGGCGGCATGAATGCCCTTTTTTGGTCATCTCTGGGCATGGAGAAACCTCTTATTGCCAATGCTTGGGTCCATGTACGTGATGTTGCAGACGCACATGTGAAAGCCCTGAATGCAGATTTCGAATCAGGAAAAGAATTTATTTTGTCTTGTCCGGCTCTGTCGTGGGATGAAGTTATATCATACATCACCGAGAATTACCCTCAATTGGACGGTCAGCTCCAGGGTCCTTTCGAAGAGGCCACACCGATCCAAACACCTGCCGCAGATCAAATTTTGAATATGAGGTGGCGATCTGCCCGTTCGATTATTGATGATGTTGTGAAGCAGCAATTGGCATTTCGGGCTGGAAGGTCCTAGGGATGCTGCTTTATTGTAGGGCTTAGACATTGAGATCTTATTGCAGCCCCTGATTGTCAGAAGTGTCTAAAATAATATATTCTATTCAGATTATATCCTTTCCGGGGAATACCCAGAACATTCTAGCTATGTTAGTAGAGTATGAAAGCTTCCCTCACAGTTAATGAGTCGCTATGATTCTAAAACTACTGTTCTATATGAGTATCCCTGGGACAGAGTCATAGATATCTACTGTGATAACTTATCTCCACAAAAGTATGCGTACGCCCAACGTGTGAAAAGATATCTGCTATGTACACAGGTGATGCTTTTCAGGCGTCTTTTAGACGTTTGGTAGCGTATTCTTGATTATGACTCAGAATAACTAGTATGTAATTAAATTAAAGCTCCATGTGAATTGAAAGGGGGAATGTAGTTAATATAACAAAATCCAATGGTCATTTTGTTGAATATAGACGACACTGCGATGCAACTGGAAACAGTGGAGAAATGTACGTCAGCACATCGATGACACAGTCTTGGCAGTTTCAGCAGAACTCGTATATTCGCTGCAGGAACCGAGCCCTATCCAATTCTATCATGGATATATACCCTTTGCTGAAGAGTTAATGTAAAGTAGCATGAAGAGGAATGAAGTTTCAATGTGGGTCTCGAATGAACCCGGTACACATTCCACAAATATGATGGCCTCAAAAATGGGAAAATGGGCACTTGGAAGGTAAATGTGGAGATAAGACGAGAGCACATTTTAAATATAAAAGCCACTTCCGGCACGAATTGACATTGAACATATAATTCACTTCAATCCTCCGGTTCAACACTGGATAATACAATATCCCACCACCAATACCGTGTGCTATACATTCAACACTGCACTGCACTGCACTGCAGTCAACTTCAAAATGGCACCCGCTCTCTCCCTAAAAGAATTCCTCCAATATATCAAAGCCTTCAATGCAAAGGACTACACCACTCAACACAACTTCTACCATAAAAATGTGACACTCACGATCCCGGACCCCGAAATCGGAACCCTCATCGGATCAAAGGGTGTAATGGAGCATTATTCCATGGTACACGCCGATGCCAACGAGACTATTGTTCCGATGATAGTCATGATCGATGAGAAGAGGATTTTCTTCAGTATGGAAGCGTACTTTTATTATCTCCGGGCTACTGAGAATGCTGTTCACAGTCATAAGGTGCAGGCTGGTGATGTGATTAGAGTTAAAGTCTGGGCTATTTATGATATGAAGGATGGGAAAATGGAGAAGATTACTTGTAATGCTCTTTGTGATGAATTGTTGGGTCAGGTTGATGTTGAAGAGATGGTTCGGGAGAGTTGGAGTCGGGTTGATGATGTTATAAAAGATGCGTGGATTGACTGAGTTTGTTGGTTTCCGTATAACGTAGAATGTACCTACTTGTTACATGATTTGAGTGATTCTTTCGAGCGATCTATTTGATAGAAGACTATGTTATTCCTTGTCAATTTTGATTTCTTTGACTGTGAAATGTGGGCGATAGCCTGCTGTGCTACACCCAGGCTGTGTATATGCTCAAATGCTAGCTATCAAACTGCACATCATTCAAACGGTACTTGAGCAGTACTCGTACTAACTTTTGACTATCTTGTAGTATATGGTACAGGGTTTACAGTAATATCTCCACCGTGTTTATATGATCCTTGCTGTAAACTAGCAAGGACAAGACGAACTACTCTGCTACAATAGTATAGCCTAACAAATATATGAAGCATATTGATTACTTCTGATAATCCAATGCGGATTCATCAACACTTCTACAAATACTCCTTACTGAAATATGGAGTATTTCTATAGATACCCAGATGAAACAACAAGATGACATGTCCTTAAACACTCAATATGATTGGCCAAACATCCAAGACTACGCGTACTACTTTATTTAAAATATCTCCTAAATGATTGGCCATCAAATACAATGAGCTTAATTCATCCTGCATAATCAATATGTATATTCAAATGTATTCATTGGGTATGATCTAATCATTCAAAATAAAACCCAGCAAGAAAAAACCAGAAACAAAACAAAAACCCGAAACCTCCCATCCAAAGCCCTGCGCGGTACAAAGAAAAAAAAGAACAAAATATACTAGATACCACCCTCCAACCAACTAAAAAGTGTGATAATTCTCCCCAAAAGAAAAGGAAACAGACCTGGGATATAATGGACCTGAAAGGGGGAGGTATCGGGGAGTTCTGGGAAGCAAAATAAAAAAAGAGAACTTATTTTGAGTGAGGCAAATTGGGGGCAGGAGAAAATCGTTAGGTCGAACACTTCATTTCATCAGCAGCGCGCAATCCTATTTCCTTTCCAAACAGCATCCCTAAAACATGATAAGAGTTGTAATAGGGAATATGTAGACAAGGTAAGGTAGGATAATCCGGCTGCAGCAAGACATCACGGCATGCTAGAAAAGGAATATGGGGACTCGAAGTGGATTCGTGATAATGCGCCAGGATGAAGACAGTGAAATAAGGTAAGAAAGAAAAAGAAAAACGGATAAAGAAAAAACATCAAGGGCAAAGAAGGCCCGAGCTAGAAAGACGGCATATTCTGTCCTTCTCCTATGTTGGTTTCTCACATCCAATGCGACCGAGTAGAGCTTTGCGATCACTCTGATCGAAAGGAACACGACCACGGCCACGGGCGCGCATGGTCGTTGACCCATTCGACCGCCGACGGTCCAAAGCTGGTGCTGTATCAACGGCGACAGGGCAGCGCTAACGCCATCCTTCGCGGCCAGCCGCGCGGTGCCGTTAGCAGTAGATTCGGGATCAGCCTCGACTTCATCTTCTTCGTCACTTCGACTGTCCTCTGCGGCTCCGGTGGTGATAGTTGTATAGGCGACGCGTACAATCATGGTGAACCAGAGGACGGAGAGAAGTTGGATCGATACGAGGAATGCCAAGAAGATGAACTTAATTGTCGGGTTCATGCAGACTGGGTTCTCGAGATCCATGAATGGGGCGAAAAGGTAGCTGAAGGCATCTGGATAGCCATTTTCGCTGATCATTTCTCCGTGGGCGTAGCATCCGTAGGACATTCTGGCGGGGACGTTCTGGTAGATTGACCAACAGAGCACATTATAAAGGACGTGCCGTGTGATGAACCAGGTCGCCATGAAAATTCCGAATCCGACATTGCAGGCATTCTGGTACTTGAGGTATTTGAGGATTTTCGCAGACTAGAGGACAGTTAGTTCACACATTCAAAGCTGAACAAGGACCGAATCGATCGTACTGGAAGCAAAAAGTCGACAATGTCCATCAGACAAAGTACCACATTTGACACATTGTAGAAGCCGTAGATATAGGCGGACGTAAGAAGCGTGCTGGTGATGATGTGGTGTGCGAACATTTGGTAATGATCCTTCCGTCTCTCCTCAACATGAATAATGAAGATTGACTGGATGAGAAAGGCCAACTCAACCAACAAGTACCACTTCATGAGTCCCGACATAGGGCGAGCAGGCCATTCATCCCAAATGGCACTGAAGTCAAACCAGTAGTAGGAGTTCTTCCAAAGGTACTATCGGAAAAAAAGTCAGCAATTCAACACGTTTCCCAACAAGTCACTTCTCGACAAACACCAAACGTACCAATCCCGTAGCCCAGACGAAACTGTAGTACATAACCTGCCAGCCCTGTTCGGCCAGCCGAACTGAGCCCTTTCGTCCCAGTCCAGACTGACGAGCCAATGGCTGAATAACCCATTCAATCGCAATGGCGCGGATTGCCGTCAAGGCCAGAGCGGCACTAAAGACGAAATAGACGTCGTCCCAACCTTGTACATATTGATTCGTGGTGGGATTATAGTACGACAATTCGAAAAATGGCTGGGTATAGGGACGTAAGGAAGGATAGAGGTTATGTAAAGCCAACAACATGGCCAGAATGGTCAAGGAGATACCTGCGACGTAGCGCCAAGAGAGTTAGCCGAACGGAGTTCTTCATCACAGGAGAACCGAGGCATCAATTGGAAGAAAATTGACAAAAAAGAGACACAAAAAGCCCTATCAATCTGCTCATTTTCGCAGCAATTGAAAACATGGACTTGTAAAGCGTACCAATTTGATTATCTACCACCCATTCTCGGAACGTGGTCTCCTTGGCTCGGGAGCCACTCGGGCTGGAGACATAGACATTAAGGTCCGGGGAAGCTGTCTCCTTTTCCATGGCGAAAGCGAGCAGAGGTCGCACTCACTCGGGGAAATTCCAGTTAAATCGGGTTGTGAGGAAGTGTGAAGAAGGTTGACTGGAGGAGGAAGTGGAGGGAGTTCAGATTAGAAAAAAAAGGCGGGAGGTCTCGACTCTGGGCGGATCCGCCGCGGTTTGGGGTGGGACAAGGTGGTGCGTGTTTATTTTATATTGTGCGGGGAGGGGGACAAGCAGAGAGAGGGCGAGTCAAACGAGAGAAGAACTCAGAAGAAATAAGATCTGAGTGAAAAAAAAAAGTAACATTCACCCAAGGATTGCCGGAATCCTCCAAGGAAGAAAAAGGACAAGGAAATGAGAGAAAGAAGAAAAAGAAGTGGAGGGGAAGCGGTTGAGCTCGTTTCATGAAGATGATCGACGGTGCACACCGCCTCGTTCTTGTTGAATCTGTATACATAGTATGTACATATAGTTATAACTAATAGTATACATTGTTGAGTATATACATAGTATATGATAATATATAGATGATAGTTGATCATGATAGTATACAATAATTGTATAAGTGAATGATACAGTCTACTCCAGTCCCTCCGTCGCATCTCGTACAAATTGCTGTGCATTCATCCCCAACTGGGCCAAATCCACGCCGCCATGCCCCGCGAGCGTGCGTGACATGGCTTGGACCACCTCGGGCTCCTCCCAGATATTGTTCATCACCGTACTATCTGTGTCTGTGCTGCTGCCCGAGTTTATCCCCGCGTTCGTCCCACCAGTCCGAGTTCGATCCTCCAGCACGGCCATCGTTTGCCAATACAGATCATCCCGCTGCTTGAGCGATTTATCCCGTACAACCGTGTTGCGGTAAACATTCGCCGCATGGAATTTGGCTTTCGCCGCCTGCAACATCTTCTGGGCTGCAGACATCCCTTGATCAAGCTGTTCCACCGACGAAGGTTGAGCAAAGAAGAATCGATTTGTTGAGGAGAGGTAAATGACACCGGCACAGATCATATCGACAACTCCGAAGACGAATGGACGGGCCAAGGTAGAAATGTAGTAAAACCCATACCCGACCGGACCACTCTTGCCGGCCTTTTCAAGAGCAGATGCGCCGTTCAATGCATCTTGGGTGAAAACGCAAAAGAGATCCACAGCGCACAAGACTAAGCCCACGAGTGTAAATTTGCCTCGCCAGCGAGAGCATTCGGAACCCGTGAGAGGCTCCGAGGTTGAGATCAACAAGACCATCATGTGTATCAGATGTGGTAGGACGACATGGAACGGGAGGTAGAAGATGAGGTAACTGTACAGCGAATTTGTTGAGCAGAATTCGCAGTTGCTCACGGTGTCCGGTCCATAGGCAAGGTAGATCTTGCGAGCGCTGACCGAAGTGAGGTGTTCTTTAAGGCGTTCATCAGCGACAGTCAAGAGCTCATCGGATCGAACTCGGGCAAGGCGATTGAAGAGGAGATCAGTTGAGGTACTGAGATGCGATTTGGTAAGGTTGAGTACGTTTCGCTCGGGCGCATATGGTTGGAAAGGGAAGCTAAGAAAGAGGTAAAGGCAGATGACGATGAAGAGGAAGTTCAAGGCTCGTTCGGCGCCCCAGGGGACTGGGCGTGGTGGGGGACGACTTGTGATGGAAGCATTGAGATAGCGATATGCTGCTACGCCGCGTCGGAGGATGACCGGCCCAAAGAAGATGAGAAGTGATTGAAGACTGAGGTTGTGATTAGCGGCGCGTGAGACCAGGTGGAAGAGGGTTGGGTATACGAGGCTTACTTTGACCAGGTGAGTAATTCTTGTCCGGCCATGATGGCGGTAATAATGAGTACCAACTAGTAGATCATGGGGTTTAGTTGAATCCTTTTTTATTTAAGTAAGAAGGAACAAACGATTGTAATGAGATGCAAGTTGGAGATCAACAAAGATTGGACTGGAAGTTGAAGTTGGGCCAAAGCGGTCACTCGGTCCACTTTAATCAGCAGCGACAGTGTGTAAGTTAACGAGTTTATATACATAGGAACTACTTTGTTTTCATAGTATGCTTCACAACAATTTAATCTTATTGAAAATATATGTTATACTAGATTTATATGATCCTGTAATTATACAACCACACAATCAATAACCATTAGCAGCTCGTAAACATCTACCATCCTGATAATAATTCGTGTACCGACAGGGACGGAGTATAAGCGTGGAACTAAGTTCGAATATCTTTCTTTCACACAATATCTGACACGGTCAGTTTAATTCCCCGGAGATGGAAAAGCATCAATACAGTATATAGCCCATTCTATTCTATACAATTCCCGCTGAACATAAAATGAAAACATCCCCCTAATCCCCAGGCATGACCAAACCCACCGCCACCTAAGCATTTTTCGTACGAAGAAGACCAAGCTGCTCCCGAATCCCCTTTAACTCCTTCAACCGATTCTCCTCACTTTCCTGTAATAGGCGAAGGTGCTCTGCCTTGAGTTTATTGAATTCATCGTCCAATCGGTGGTGCCAGGGGTATAAAACACAAACTTGAAAGCAAAGGGCCGAACTTGCGATCACAAAGTTTGTTAAGGAGAAACCGCGGGTAATCAGCATATTCTCTGTGCTGTAGTGCCTAGTACTGTGGCTAGGCTAGGATAGGCTAGGGTTCTTGGTTGTATGGTTGTTGTAAGTGTGTGCGTTGTGAAGTAGTTGATGCTGCTGACAGATTGGGAATTGTGACTAGGAGTACATATTTGATCAATACATGCTCTTATACACTTGTGTAGGATACTAGCAGTGAGGAGGAATTACCTTGAGAGTGGAGAGACTTTGGTATAAAGTGATGTTCTTGGTGTGATCCGGGTTTATAGCAGTGAAAAGAAAGAAAAGGTGAAGATGGGGGAATGCCAGGAGTAGTTTATACTAATTCCTACTCATTATATCATTAGTATCAGGCAGATCCCGAAAGTTCCTCGTAATACCAGGCTAGAAATATCATACTGGCAGCAATTGTGATCTCGGTCGAATGCTTCTTATCAGATTGAAGGTATACACTCACAACACAGTACCTGAGTGCATCCATGGATCTATTAAAGTTCATTCCAAGATCCCATAGAACTTACATACTTCTATAGATATCCATATACCCTCTCCTTCAAACATAAACGATTTATTCAATCAACATTTACAAGTAGATAATTATTTTACCGTATTGGCTGGTATCGAAGAGTCCCCCCCCCCCGGAACCCCTTTCGGCCGAACCGGCATATTCTCGGCATCAGAGATGAGGCTCAATTCCATCGCAAGGTTAAAACAAGAACATCTTCAACTTCAACTTCAAGAGGGAATGCAAAAAGAAAGACAGAGAGAGATTGGGAGTATGTCTCATTGAATCACTGACTACCAGCAGACAGCAAGAAACAAGATATTTTGAGCAACAGAAAAAAAAACAAAGAGGGAATCTGAAATGCAAAATAATCACACGCAATGCCCATCAACTCCAAATATTCCCCCATAACGCCCATCGCTTCCAGAATCATTCCATCCGGCCATTTCCATGAACTTCCACTTCCCCCCTAACCACAAACTAGACCATGTTCGCCGCGTTCATCTGTCGCATCGCTGGATGATACGCTTCCTCAGGAAACGGCACACCCTCCGAATTTCGCGAATAATGAGACGAAGCCGCGTCGTCGTGAACAGGTGGTTGGAGGTGCGTGGTATCACCATCATTACCACCCATCCGCATTGGACCGGAGATCTTAATTGGAAAGCGGCCGGTGAGTCGTTTCGTTGCTCGCTTTAGGGCATTTTCACGTTGTGGTTCCGGCGTGTAAGTTGGCGGGTATTCTTCGCGTTTGATTCCGAGTTGGAGGGAGCGTTGGCTATTTGTTCGACTTATTACTTGATCTTTTGCACCGGCGCCGTAGATTCGGACTTGTCGGGCGCTAATGCGGGGTTCACGGTGACTAAAGATAATGGTCTGTTGGTTTGTCAGTATATGGAGTATCGGGGAAGGATATTGGTATTTTGTGCTAGTGACATACCGCGACGGCATTCATCACGCTCATGACCATTGCTAGGATCCCTGCTGAGATAACTATGCGCCAGAAGGCGAGTCCGAGAGAGTCTTGGCTCATTTCTTTGGTGTTGAGGTTGCCCAGGACTGCGACACCGAGGATCATCATAGCGGCTGCTAGACCGAGGAAGCCTGCCTCGTCTCCGAAGAGTGGCCAATTGCGATTGAAGTAGTTTCTAAAGAGCGGGAGCTCAGTGATAATTAAAATGACTGCGTGGAAAGTCTGTTAGTACGGCCATCTCGTGGAAAGTTTTGCAGGAGACCTGACGGAGGCAGATCGATCTATACTCACTCGTGATAAGAGCCATGACGGCGTGTGTCACGGCCTGGAAGAAGAAAAACCCATTCAACATGTGGATTTTGACCTCCATAACAACACAAGAGGCAATGATATCGAGGAAGACGATAATGTTGATGGCACGAATGGTGTTTAGAATTACGTATCCCGGTCCAGCCAAGGATTCCTTGAGTTTCCCCATCATGACAGCGAATATTGATAACTCAGCTGCACCGAAAACACTGCACTTAGAAAAGGAGAAAATGAAAAATGGCAAGAGAGGGAAGAGAAACAGAGTCAAGAGTCAAATCAGAGATTGTATACGAGACTTGCTTCGGAGCGCGACTTTTATGGGAAGGAAGCAACTGGCCAGCCGGAAGCTTGTCGTCCCACAAAGGAGAGACAGAAAAAGAACAAAGGGACAAACACGAGCGAATCGAGGAAATAGGTTATTAAAAGAAAAGAAATAATAGTTGAGGGCAGAAGAGCTGGTGCCGAGAATATCTACTTTTCTTCACGGGGTACATTCACCAAACCACGCTCATTCAAGTTCAGGGCGGCTATTGTCTCGTGTTCCATGCAGGCGACAATAGGAGCCTGAAAATAGAACCTGAAACAATTGCCGAAGGATATTTTCAGGTATCTTCCGGGATATTGTTGGCATTCTTTGTTGTTCAGGCGGATTTGGACGTTTCATCCTGAATTAGGGCAGCCATTGATATTGTTCAGTGGTGGGAGTAGGGGATGTAGTAGCCCGATTGGGATCCGATTAGAGTCAGATCTCGAAGTTGATCGGGAAGAATGATTGGAAGAGAAACACTGATGAATCGAGAGGTGAAACTGGGCCCATCGTGGCGGTTAAAGAGATTGGAGCTTGATTCGGGTCTTAATGAAGCCCTAAGTTGTAGTATGATAGGGGTGGGATTGTCAACTTTCGAGCACATGGCTGGTTATTCAGAACATAGAAGCATATCACCATCCACACTATCTCGGTCATACCATTTCTATTCAATAATCAATCCTTTATCATTTTTCAATTCCTTTCTGCAGGAGGATCCGGTTGACACCTGCGGCTCTCCACGTCCAATCACAACGGCTGCGCAAGCGCCAGAAGGTTGCAGATTTGAACGAACTCCTTCATTTTAGCTATTGGTTAAACAAGCCTATTTTGAATGACAGAAATAATTTACTTAGACGAGTTCTTCCATATACTATTTTATGTATCAGAGAATTGGGATTCAAATACATATACTATATTAGTGTACTATATGCTGTATACTGTAGTAATGTAGAAAAATGATTCGCCCCGCCAAAAAAAACTCACAAACTCCGCCCCGCATTCTTTTTCTTTCTTTTTCCCTTCTTTTTCCCCTTCTTTTCCTTCTCTCCTCCACCAGTCTCCATTCTTCGGTTTCCACTCTCCACCGCTCATCACCTTTTTTTTTTTTTAATCTTCCTCCACAGTCCTTTTGCGAATCCGCCATGACGCGGGGTAACCAGCGTGATACTGACCGGGCTAAGGCCCAGAAAAAGGCCGCATCGGCGGTTCGTTTCTCCTCATTCTCAACATCTTATCTTCCAATAATTAGATCTCTAACTTGAACTTTTGTACAGAAAACCAAGAATACCATGTCTGGTACTCAGTACCAAAAGGCCAAGGAGGATGCCGCGACTATTATGCGCGAGAAGCAAAAGAAGGGTGAGTTTGCCACGACGCAAATTGAAGCTGAATCTTTTTAACCTTCATTTCTGTTATTTTAGCCGACGAGAAAAGAGCCGCTGAAGCAGCCGCTGGTAAAAAGAAATGACCTATAATTTCCCTCTCCATCCACACCTGTCATACCTTCGCCCTGCCCGCAATATCGGCCTGATACGCTCCCCGGGGTGGAATACAAAGCGCAGACACAGGCGCATTGCTTAATTTGCTTGGAATATCAAATCAACTCAGGGAGGGAATGAATCTGAATCATCGGGTGTGGTGGAGTTTGGTCAATTTTTCCTACTTCTACTTGGCCTCTTCTTGAACTTCTGCCAGCGACTAGCGCGGAGTTAGCACCGGCGTTTATTATCCCAGCGTACAAATACATTTCCAATACATAGCGAATATCTACGAATCATGAGATCACCTTCATTGTTATTTCTTTGTTAATCATATCATATACACTGGTCATGTTAGATCAGAACTCTCAATTGCTGCTGATGCCCAGTATGCACGAGCTCTCGAGAGTCGATTGCGCCAGGGCCATTTCCCAGAAGACAACTCTATAGAATCAGTCTCCGTTTGCTTAAACTCAAGACGAAAAGTCTCGTCAAGTATATCCTCAAGACCAAACTTCCGCGTCGCCTGATCAACAAACGTCCACAAACTCTCGCCTTCCCACCCAACACCCAACGCAAAGCGAAGAACTCGTTTCACTGCATTCGCAGAAATCTCGAAATCTTCCCGCTGATCCAGCAAGTATATGGCGAACATCCAGCCTGAAATGTCACGCGGACTAGACAAGCTCCATTTCAATACCGAATCTATCAAGTCTTTCATGTCGCAGTCCATTTGGCCATCACCACATTGATCCTGAATAGCACGGACAATAGTAGAATGAACATTACGCATATATGTAAAAGCATAATAATTCTTCGGATGTAATTCTCCTGCACGCAGCACGATATCAAGTTCTGCCCGTTCAAGCTTCTTCAAAGCAGAGATATCTGACTTTCGCATCTGAATCAAAAATCCAAGGACCCAAAGCCGATGGGACCATAGAGTCGGAGATTTCGTATGTCGATGAAGCGGTGAACATTGAAACGATTGCAAGAGCGTAAGTTCCGTCTCCAACATCTCTTCCAAGAATGTTGAAGAGATCTTCTCTGATTCACCACGGCGCGAGATAGCTGCCAGCAGCCAATTCTTGCGCCAGTTGCAAGCAGTGAGATGTTCGCAATCGAATAGCAGAATA
The DNA here is from genome assembly GCF_028827155.1 of Penicillium citrinum. NCBI lineage: Eukaryota > Fungi > Ascomycota > Eurotiomycetes > Eurotiales > Aspergillaceae > Penicillium > Penicillium citrinum. The sequence goes on from NW_026622690.1 coordinate 610,655, forward strand.
ACCTCTGTGATAATATGACTAGGAATTTCGATATATTCAGATTCATGTTTACCGCATTGTTGAATATCTGCAAAAAGCTCATTCGATGACATTGGTTTTAACCGTTTGGTGAAGAGTTGACGAGCATGTAGGAAGGCCTGTACGAGTGCTCTTTTGGTGATACCAATCGAATTTCCATCTTGTAAGAATGAACTCCCCAGACTTGAGGGGATGATCTCGATTTCTAGCACTTGTTTATGTCTAGATGATAAGACTGAGACGAGAAGGTTGAATGCTTCCTCGGGGGTCGCCATTGGAATTCATATATTCACAGAGGTTTTTGTTTCATAATCTCCTTCTCTTTCTCCGCTTAAAATGAAAGAGAAATAGAAAATCAAATAGGCGATTAAATTGATATCAAAAAAGAATGAGAAAAGGTCGAGGAGTTCAAGTGGAGAGAAAGTCAAGGCGGAAAGGAAAGCACTTCGTCATTCGCCCCTCGCCAACTTCTCCCTCCAACTTCAACTTCAACTTGTCCCCCCACGAGCGCTCTTCTTGCGACATCGCCTTCGTGCATCTGGGCTTCTCCGGCCATTCGCATCGACATCGGGTCGAATTTATTTCTCGCCATCATGCTGTCCCTCATTCTCACCGTGCTCTTTGTGCACGTCGCGATCTACCTGATCAACACTATCGGCGCAACCACAATCGATAACTTGGTAAGTTGAGCGCGAGCAATACACTTAGAGACTAGGGTTCCATCAGTGTAGTACTCTGATATTGCCGTTATCGCCGCCGTTACTGCTACTACCGCTGCTACTCTCCTGCCCTCCTCAACTCCAGGCTAATAGTCACCCCTACAGCTATGGCTCCTCTACCTCAAACTCCCCACCTCGACTTCAAGAAACGCCCGTGAACAGCAGCGCATGAAGCGCGAAGTCCTCCAACTCAAGCGCGAAATGAACAGTACCAGTTCACAAGACGAGTTCGCTAAATGGGCCAAGCTCCGAAGAAGACACGATAAGAGCATGGAGGAATACGAAGCGATGAGTACGTGTTCACATGGGCATTTCCCCAAGTCCACTTCTGCCTTCAAATCTAACACCGATATCTTTCTCTAGACAAATCAATTTCCTCGCAAAAATCCTCTTTCGACTGGACGGTCAAAATCGCCCGCTGGCTCAGCACAACTGGTCTCAAGATCTTCTTGCAATTCTGGTACTCGAAAACCCCCGTCTTCGCTCTACCGGCTGGCTGGTTACCCTACGCTGTTGAATGGATTCTTTCGTTTCCGCGCGCTCCGCTGGGTCATGTTAGTATTCAGGTTTGGAGTAATGTGTGTGCGACCGCGATTGCTGTTGCCGGTGAAATTATCGGTGGTGTAATTGCGCAGGCTATTGGGGAAAAACAGAAAGAAGCTCAGTCTGTACCGGAGAAGAAGGCTCAGCAATAAGAATGAGTCCTCGCACTGAAATATTTTGCATGGTGTATTTATATTGGATTGGTATGGGTGTTTATTTCATATCTACGTGGTCATGAATATTGCATAGCCATCATATCAAGTTAAGGAATATTATTTTATTTTTTGGATGAAACTAAGTAAAAAACTAAATTGAAGAGAGTAATAAACCCCTGGAATTGACCAGCTAGTAAATTGTATTGTTCATCAGATATTGAAAAATCGTTTCTCGTCAAGGATTCCCTGCCGTAGCTAGGGAATCTCGGGGCTTGACTCTATGATTGGTATATCATCCCGCGAACAAACAAAAGCAAGGCAAAAGTCCTATACTATCCATGGAGTCATCCCTGGAATTTTGGTTTTGAATAAAAAGTCCGACCCCTTCGACAGGGTTTCTGCAGAGAATCATCAATCTCCACCGCTTTGCCATAAGCTACAGACTTCGAAAAGAAAAAAGGGTATTCAGAACTCCTCGCCTCAAGAATGAGCCCCATTGAGTTACCTCCGCTAACGAAGGCAATCGCATGACTATCGAACAACGACGAAAAGCAACCCAATACAAGAGAGATGAATCCCTCTTCCCCACTCCAATACAACCCCATCACCCCATTGTATCCAGTACACCTTGCGGTATACCGTCGGATGATGGGAAGTTGCAGTTCGGATGGGATAGGGCAGTAAACCGCTATCAAATTGCTTTTATGGCGGTGCGTTTCCGCATTGCCTGGCTTTAACTTTGATCGAAATCAAAGCGCAGGGTGTCCGGGGACTTTCTCCCAAAGCGAGTTTGAAAGGAGAGATCTCCTTTGTGTGTAAGCTTTGAATGCGATTCTTTGAGCGAGGAGTTGGGGAGGAAGAAGACTGGGTCTGCTGCTTTTTTTTTCTTATGTGCTAAGAGTGTCATGTGATTTACTAGTACTATTGTAGTTAGATTGGAAGAGGTCATGTGACTATATTGTCTTGCCGGCAGCTCAGTTCAGTTGATCGATAATATAGCTTATAGTTAGTTAGTATCTCACTGTAATATATGGTAGAATTTTCTCATTCGAGAGGTTGAGAAAGCAAAAACAAAACTCTATCGTTTCGGCTTCGTCAATTGCAAGATGTTCTGATCGGGAGCAAAAAAATGGACGAATGGCGATTCGAACGCCAGACTTCTCGCATGCGAAGCGAGCACTCTACCAACTGAGTTATACGCCCAGGAATGTACTTCATTTTAAGAAACTTGCAAACATATCCCTAAATAGGTTATGCTGAGAAACAGAGTCATTCAAATAGTCAGTATACCCATATATAATTTTAGCACAGTCTTATATATAATCATTTCATTGACTTCAAGTTCAAAGAGACCAATATTCCGTTTGAGAGGTCCGAGAACTTAAAGTCCAGTTCCCTATAGGTCCATAACCTTGTGGAATTCACGAATGTTGTATCTCCATTCAAGCTTTCCATCCAAATTATGTTGGAGCGACAACCCTCCCAGTGCTCTACATTTTTTTTTCATATGGTCCTAATACGCATTTGAGGTCACATTTGAATCGTTAGATTAGTTTTGAGACATCGTGAGAGGGACTAGAAGTGCACAGTGGGAATAGTAGTGTTGTAGTATTATACCCAGTAATGTACCATTCTGTACTACACCACCTAGTAGTAAGTACTATCTATAAGTAGGCAGGCAACAAAAGCTTGAATCCAAGAACGATAGGACTATAAGATATATAAGTATCAGACCGTCATCTCCAGGTTCTAGTACATCATCAGTACTCTTAATTGAGAATTAGTACGCCCCGACACCTGAAATGATTTCAAACACATCCACGACCGCTACTAGCCCTAATTTCCAACTGTGGCCGCAGCCTGATGACGTTTCGACGAAGACCACCAACTTCTCAATGAGCTCCCCTTGCTGTAACTACTAGTAGTAGCACCGCTATTCGTTTTCCTTGGCTCCACCCCCTTCAAAAGTGCAACTATACCCATCGTAGCCGAAATACCCTTCTCTGGAAGATCCTTTCTCTGCCCTTTCTTGATAGCAAATTGCAAAGCCGTCTGGCCGACTTCATCTTGATTGCGAACATCAGCCCCTGCGGCAAGTAAAGCCTTGACCATTTCCGAACTGCCGATATGAACAGCGAAATGTAGAGGATATAACGGACCCATTCGTTTGGCGCTGCTCCAGTATACGGGATGATTCACATTTGCTCCAAATTTGATGACCATTTGTAGGCCTTCGATTCCTGCTCCTTCCATTGCGTCGTTGGTCACTGAGGTTGCGCATTTTGGATTCAGTGAGAGGAGGTAGTTGCATATATCCAGGTTACGCGATTGGAAGGCGTATGTGATGTCTTCTTCGGAGACGTGGCTTGCTTGGGTTGCTGCAACTTGAACACCTTCTAGCCAGTTCATTCTTGTGATAAGCTGAATGGTATCGGGACTTCTTATTCCATAACTCAGTAATAACTTTGTCATGGCCTGATCCTTTTGGCTTATCGCTTTATGGAGAACGTTGAGAAGTGACTTCCAAGGGTCACACGGTCCAATCGTTATTTTAGACTTTTTCGCGAGCATTTCTCCTACCTCGAGCATTTCTCGTGCGGTAGAACGAAACCTATTAGCAACCATGTCCCCTGTTTGTAACCCTTTTGTAAGAAGACAAGCGTGCTCCAGAAGAATGCGGAGTACTTCAATGTTGAGACCCTCGATTGCGAGTTCAAAGATATTGGTAGCAACGATTGCGTCAGTACTGTTGGAGCCGGTATCTAACAATATCTGCACCAAGCGATAATGACCAAGACGAATCGCACATCCAAGTGGAGTTATTGTCTTGCCTTTCGCCCAACCGCAGTAAACCGAGCTATGAATCAAATATCCTCGAGCCAAAAGCGTCTGCGCAAGGAGTGTATTACCCATCATGCAGACTGCGGCAAAAAAGGACCGGGCCAGAAAATCCTTGGTCTTTTTCCAGCCCATCTAGACAGGCCCGGTACATCTGTAGAGCTGAATTTCCAGAGAGAAGAACCTCCCACTGGAATGCATAATCTATACTCTTTTTCATGTCTCCTTTCTGCATCAGAGCCTTGAAATCCTTTTGAATGGTGTTCCGCCCGGAAATATTTAGAAGCAGACGAAGTTTTGCTGCCTCTTGATTGTCCCCGGTATACTCGTAAATATGGGCAAGTAACTCAATGGCCTCGTTATGAAGCAGCTGCATGGTTCCAACATTTAGTTGTGTTTCGTTAATAACCCTTCTGCAGAGCGACTTCGCACGTTCGGTATGATCTCGGTTCAAAAGATCTCGAGCAGTCTGAAGTTCACGGATATAGCATTGTTCCTCTGTAGCAGGCTGGTCCAGCTCTGCCTTTGCTTGCACATGTGGAATTTTTGCATTCTGGAACGTATTTGTGCTAGCATGGAAGCCCTTTCGCCCCGGGGCTGACTCATTGGTACTTGTGTTTGAAATAGGTTTGCTCTGTATCCACCCTCGAGCCTTGCTAGACGGCTCTTGGGCAGTAGAGAGGTTATCGGAATGGGGGCCATGCGTAGTGGCATTCGCGCTTTCATCTAAGGCGACTGCAACATCTAGACTTCGTAGAACGGTAGTCGATACAGATTCTCTCTCATCTCTTCGAGACTGGGACAATTTGGACAATTGTTTTATTTGTTCACGAAGCTGGGTAACCCCCTCCAAGACATTCTTTTGTTTGGCTGTATTGGTTTCTTGAGCTCGAAGAAAGAGACAGACGTTGATCATTTGAAGGTTCATGTTCATCGCATTGTGAAATGAGATGATTCGGCTTCGGAATAGAGTCAACTGCTTCTCTTTGCCATTTATCTTCCAATGACTTGCCACTCGACTCATGGTCTGGCCAACACGGCCATGAGTCTGGCTCTCGGTGAGAAGGTTGTAAACATGCTTTATAGTTTCGTCACAATCCTTGATACTGCTATTTGTTAGATAAATCGTATGACCCAGCGACTGGAAAATGAACCATCCAAGAATGCACTTACCAAGCGCTTAGCGAGTCAAGCAAGTTAGCTTGATCTCCCAATTTCTTGCTCAGAGACTTGTCATGCTTTCTCAAAGCCATGTGCACGCTATCCAGCGCTTTCGACAAGGTAGTCAGGTCTTGCCCGAAGAGAGAGAAAACATCATTAACGTTCTTGACTTCATCGGCGTATTTGAAAACGGCCTTGGCGACTTCTATGCAGGTGGCACTAATACTCACGGCCGCGTCCGCGATAGATAATGGATCCATCAGTCTGAGCCAAAAGCTTTGAGAAATTGGTTTCAATGAAAGGATAAAGGAAAGCAACACAAGTCGTGGTTAAAATAATAAAGACTTTAACCTAAGGGACAATTACCATAAAAATCCACTGGCTAGCACTACTCGCCCAAAAAAAGGTCCGGCGTGAAAGTCGGCGGTTAGGGCCAGCGGCTATACATTTGAAACAACATCGTCCATTGCTAGTACATTTTAGGGTCTAATTTTGGATTCTTGATCTGCGCGATTAAAAATAATATACTTAAGCGCTTATGCTACTGAGCCGCTTTCCATATCTTACATAGACTAGGTGTTTCACTTGACGCTCTTCGCTGGGACAAGCGCCAGGATATTCATGTTCGTCGTGTCTGAGCCCCCAAGACCTGGCAAGATTCTTGTCCACGAGGAACCTTCGAAAATACTTTTGAAACCTAGTATTTACGTATCAGGAAGAGAGTAGCGTGCGTAATATTCAACCTTCAAGGTTGAAAGTCACCGAGTCTCAATTTCGAAGGAATAATGTGCCAGTAATAGCACATTGGGTGATGGCACTCCTAGTAATAAATAATTGAGACGCGAAGACTGAATTGGTAATAATATCGATGTCATTGACCCTAACGATGCATGAATAGGATATTGAAAAGAGATACACGAGAAAAAAAAAACACAATTTTATACACCATTTAAGCCTTGGCCTTAGCCTTGCCAGCCTTCTTCGCCTTCTTCTCAACAACAGGCGATTTCGTCACAGTCGCCTCCTTAGTCTCCTGATCCGCCTTCTTGCCCTTCTTAGCCTTCTTGGGGGTATCTTCTTTGGCAGGAGGGGCCTCAACAGCCTTCACAGGCTCCTCGGCCGGAGTCTCAGTCTCAGCCGGGGTCTCGGCAGCTTCAACAGCCTTAGGCTCCTGGATAGGAACATCCTCTACGGCCTTAAGCTGAGGAAGATTGAACTCATAACCCAGATCCTTCAGCTTCTTAGCCTTGGAAAGGCGCTTCTTCTGCTCCTTGGCGATACGCTCGGCCCACTGCTCACGGGTCTTGCCCTTTTCAAGTCGCTTCTTCTCGATGCGGTTCCAGGGAGTCTTCTTAAATCGACGGTTGGCGCCCTTCCAGACCTCGGGATGCAAAGATTCCGAAGGAACGAACTTGCACTTCAGGATGTGGCCGTACATAAGGTAGTTGTCCATAGTCTCGGCGACGATCTTAGCAACGGTGACAGAGTTGAACTCGACGAAGGCGTAGTGCTTGGAACGACCGGTAATACGGTTACGGGAAAGACGGAGACGAGTAATTTCGCCGAATTGAGAGAAGTAGGCGCGCATTTCGTGCTCGTAGAAACCGTGGGGAATACGGCTGAAAAAAAGGTTAAATGTTAGCGGTTTGTTCGTGGAGTAGCCCATATAAAATTGAGATGACTTACCCGATGTAAACGGTACCGGGTTCCTCTTGGGTACCAGCGTTCTTCTTCTGCTTCTTCAAGAGCTTTTGCTTGATCTTCTTGGAGTCTGGGATCCTGGGCACTGGCTTGCCGGCCTCGAAGCCCTCGTCGCCAGAGTCATCTTCGTCACCACTGCTCTCGAAACCCTTGATCAGGGCGGCAGTCTGATCATCCTCGGCCTCCTCAACTTCCTCGTCATCCTCATCAATGTCTTCCTCCTCGTCTTCGCTGTCGTCTGAAGCGGCAGAGTCGACAAGGAAATCTTCATCATCAGACTCGTCAGACTCCTCAGCAACCTCCTCGGCCTTTTTAGCCTTAGAGGCAGCCTTCTTTCCAGCTGGTGCACTCTCTTCCTTCTTAGACTTCTTGTTACCAGCCTTCTTCTCGGCGGGGGAGGGAGCAGCTGTCTCCTCGTCGTCGCTCAAGAAATCAGCAGCGCGCTTGCGGGGCTTGACCTGACGGGCGGATTGGCCATTGGTCTGAGCAGCGGTCTCAGCAGCGTTCTTCTTGGTCTTCTCGACACCCTTATCAGCCTTCTTAGGGGCAGGCTTGGGAGTGTTGTCCTTGGGTTTGGCGGAAGAGACGTCTTGCTTCTTAGTTTTTTTGGCAGGCGAGTCGGTAGCGACAGCGGCTATTGACAAAACAATTGTTAGCAAAAAAAAGACAAATTATTTCTCTGACATTTCAAACATACCCTTGCGCTTCTTGTCCTTCTTATCGGGGGCCATTTTGAAGTGATGTGGTTGAAATTGAAGACTGAAAGCAATCAACGCCGGCCGAACTTTTTTTTTTCTCTGCGGATTTGCGCCAAGGCGGTCAGCCCCCACAGGCGGCGGCTTCAACGTCCACTCTTTAACTCTTCGTCGTTCCTTTTCTTCTCAGTGGATCGGCCATGGGGAAGTCTAAGAATGATCCGCCGACCCATGAGGAAATCTGGGATGACTCTGCTCTTGTACGATCCTGGGATGAGGCTGTTGAAGAGTACCAGGTATGTTTTGGCCATAAACTCACGTGATCGTTATCTGACCAGCCGGACAGCTATATCACAGTATCCATGCCAAAGGAGAGAATGTCGAAGATGTCTTGAAAGAGGCCGAGGATGCCGGAATTACGCAGGGTGATGATATGGATGAAGATGTGGTGCTCGAGGAGAGTACTGTGGAGGTAACTGAGCAACCAATGCCAAAAGTAGAGACTCAGGCTGAGCCCGACTATGAGCCTCAGGTATGTTATTTATATATAGTGTTTGGTTTGAAGGGCTGGACAATAATTAACAATGATGCAGGATACACCAATGAACCAGGAGAACTCTGCTCGTCAATCATTTCCAGCTGCCGGTCCGAAAGCAGCACCACCAACAGGTACTATGCCGATGCCAGAAGCGGTCATGGCTAATGGTAAGTCTTGCATCGAAATCTCTAAGCATCGAATGAATTGCCTAACTCTCTCTAGTCCAAGATGAAAATTTGAAACGTCTAATGATGTCTTGGTATTTTGCCGGCTACTACACCGGTCTCTATGAAGGCCAACAGCAAGCTCAAGGGAAGAGCTGATCATTCAACAAGCCTTCACAACTTGGCATACCTCATATTTGCATGCAATATTCCTTTGAATGGCACAAGAGGCAGAATATGTCTCATCTACGAACAACTTCATGAGTCTATCTTATCTAGTACTTCGATATATTTTAATGACATTAAACCTTTGAATAATCTCCTAATTGGACTATCAAGTGCTGCGTCTCCTAAATACGATTTCATAATAACCAAAATCAATGGCTTCCTGCTTCCCCAAGGTTGTTCTACATGATTGGAATCAAATGGCCACATGGGTAATTGTCAAAATATGAAATAAAGTTTCAATGTTGAATGATATTCAGCAAATGTCAACGTGCCCTTTGTCCCCCAAAGATTTCCACCGTGGTATAAAAATCCCCTTCCATTCTTCATCTTTTCATAAATCAACGAAAGTAAGTAGTCGTGACAATTACAAAGTACCACCAGTTCCACCGAGAAGGCCACCAACGATTGGGAGAGCACCTAGGGCGTTGGGCTTAGAAGTAGGATGGGTGGTGTGTGTCGCAGTGGGAGTAGCGAAGTTACCAGAGTACTTCTTCTCGGTAGCAGTAGGTGCTTCCTTCTTGGGGGCCTCCTGCTTAGGAGCCTCCTGGTTGGCTACCTTCTTCTCCTCTTGACCAGTGCCAGCGGGCTTCTCGCTTTTCTGGGCATTGGCAGAAGGAGCCGGCTTATCGTCCTCTTTCTTCTTGTCGTCGGCATGCTGGGGGTCAAGAGTCTCCATGAGCTTGGGGAGTTTCTAAACACAATCGTTAGTCACCAGAATATTGGCTATATAATTTCAAAATTCGAACCTCAAGTCCACCAAGAGCCTTAGTAAGTCCGAAGCCGTGACCCTCGTCACGCTTGGTGGGAAGCGACATTGCGCAAGTTGCCAGAACCAGGAAGGTGGCGATGAAGGGAATGCTGAGGCGAGTCATTTTGAATAGTATATGTGGATGAAAATGTAGATTGAGAAATAGAAATTATGTTCAGATGAGGGTTCAAACGAGTGGAAGAGCGTAGAGCTTGGAACTTGAAGCAATGACCTCTAAGATGTAAAGAAGGTAGAGATCAAAGATGAAAGGGCATGATCGCGCGCGACGGAGGAAAAACATGTAGCATTTATATCCAACCCCTTCCCTCCCTTCTGTCTAACTATGGAACAAGAATGGAACATGACAGGGGGATGAAGGAGGACAGGACGGGGTTACAGTACTCTTGCGCGTTTCCGAGGTATTTTTTGCTACGGACCGCGTCAACCAATACTAAATTGGCATGGTAAGTATATTTTCAGCCATTATCAAGAAGGAATGGTCGTGTTTGATGAAGCAAATGTCAAGCCAATTTTAGTTTGTATGTGAGCTTCTGTGAGGTACCGGCGCGGATAGTCTCAGGTGCATACCACTGTATACTGTAGTGATCTGCCGGAACTTCGCGCAAGGGGTTATTTGATCCAGTAGAAGTGCTGGAGTGAAAGATGAGATCCAATGTAAAGCCCTACGAGGGATTGAGTGGGGATCGCATTCCAATCGGGAGATTCTTTCGTATCATTTTGCCTGATCAACATCAACATCGTGCAACAACACGCCTCGAAACAGTTCAATTTGGACAACAAATCCCGATATTGCATAGTACTAGTAGGTCGTGCTTTTGAATAGAAAACACTATGTGAGTAGGAAAGATACAAGTCAAATATTAATGATATTTTGTTGTCTAAAGATGCAGCAAGGCCCAAGGCAACGCAGATCCTAATCCTAAATGCATTCCACATCCCTGGGAAGAATGCAGACTCTTGACTCAAGTATCACAAGTGATCGCGCAACTCAAAGCACACAAGAAACCATATATAAAATATTCAAGGAATGTACCTCCCTACTTTGACACGCACAGCCCCATATAGAGGAGCGGACGCAACACGAGGGAGTCTCCAGAAGGATCTTGTCCAACTGTAAGGTCTCACTTTTGGCACACTATTGACCTCGAATATCATTGAGCGATGGACGAACGAGACTTCGAAGGTGCCAAATTTGGGATTAGGGAAGGGTAGGTATGTATTCGTGATAATTCGTCGAGTATGCTACGGTGTTGTGGTTGCATTTGCAAAATGCGTTCCAGTCCTATGAGTTAGTTCATGCCAGTATCAGCATGGTGCTAGAATACCCATTCACACGGCTTTTTCTCGAACCAATGGTCGTGCATCAAGCTGAAAAAAACATCACATTCAGCATGGACACGGCCAATAGCTTGAGAGGACGGCAGCGGCGAGGGAGTGTTCAGAGATAGGACATCAATAATCCTGTCCAAAGATAATTCGATTCCTAGACCTAAAGGTTTGCTAACCTTCAGTTCATGACTGGAATGAACAACCTTGGAATTTCCCAAAAGGGGTGTGTGCTCCAAAGCGAACCCAACAATCGTGCAAAGGACAGTAAAACCATCCAAGATCAAAAGTCGGGATTAGTACGAGCAGCCTTGTTCTGGGTCTCGTTCTATAATTTGCTGGATGGAATTATGTCCAAGCGCAAGGGTATGTTGGAGACCGTGATGTAAGTAAGTTGGAGAAAAGAAAAGAAGAGGAAAAGCTGTGCGGCGAGAAAACTCGGCCACCATTTTAGTTGCTTAGTCATGTTTATTATATAATATTACAATACCAGCATCTATGTAATATAAATACGGAAAATACAGATCTACGAGATTATATCTATATGTTCCAGTGGGAAATGAGACGGTCTTTTATTCAATTGTAAATAATCAGATGTTGGAAAGTACACCAATTGAAAAGTTTCGAGTATAATGGAAAACAAATAGCCAGATGAAAATGCTAATATGCATTCAGACAGAGGCTCTCTAGGTAGAGAACCTGTAAATAATCTAAACCTTTAGACTGGAAGTTCATCAAGGAAGACAATCTCATCAAGACTTTCAAGGATCTTTTTCAGGAAATAAACACAGGACATACCGGCAACACTAGTCTCATCAAAATGCTTCTTTGCCTCAATCATGGCCTCCTTGGCTGCAGTCACTTGATCAAGGAACACAGTATCAGTGAAAAAATATGCCAAAACTTCTTCATGTCCGTCGAAAAGGTCAATCGCCGAGAAAAGGAAGCGGCCCACTCCCTTGACTTCTTCGAGAAGAAGTGGTTCAAAGGGGTCGTCTTCGAAATCCCGAATTATGCGTTCAACTCTCTCACGGATCATCTCACGGTCACCTTCGAAGTCTGCGCGAGCCTCTGCTTCGGTCATGTCCATGGTGAAGTTGGTTTGTGGTGGATGCTTTGATATTGCTGAAAGTGCTAGATGGTTTTGTTTATGGCGATTATGAGATGGTTTGATTAGAGCTGTGGTGATTCCCAGCTTTTATAAACGAGATTTTGGGAAGAAACTCGATGATCTGTATTTCATCTTAAATTTGGACCTCATTATGAAAATCAGGAACAAGGGACACTACTGAACAATAACTTTAAACTCATGAAGTCTAGATCTATTGTTGAGGTCTTTCATCTTGACTCGAGGTCCACCGAAACTTGAATGTACTTTGTGAACAACTCGAAATGGATCTTTCCTCACTTGGGACTAGAATAGAACTTGGACAAAGGAGACAATGGGTCCTTACCCTTGAACCCCCCTATACAACGAGGGTCACTTGATGGCTATATCAGAATAAACGCGTTGTGATATTAATGCCCCATCATTGGATGCGGTTCATTCTTCTCTCTGGTCTTTCAAATCCAGCAATGTAACTTTCGGCTCGTCAGTAAGCCCAATCGCTCTTCTTCAGCTTCAGCATATCACTGACTCTAACACATTAGCGCAGCTAAACAACTTTACTATACAAATAGAATACAATCCAGCAGGCTTCATGGGACTGGACGAGAAAATTTCTGCACCTCATCGTCATACTATGACGCTGTTATGTTAGTAACAGGCGAAAAAAAAGAAGTTGATTAGGGCGTCAATACCCTCCCGAAATAAAGAGGTAATTTTTTTTTTCGACGTGCAGCTTGCGCCTCTATTTGATACGTAGGATAGCGCTATCTGCATTAGTCTTTAACGTAGAGGTCGTAATGTATGTAGATCTAGAAAACGATTCAGAATTGTTGGAAATCTGATTGGATTCAATCCATTTCCAAGAGTGTAGACTTGTCGAACTCTACTATATCTTCATTAGCACAGAATCAACATCTCATTCTAGGTTCTGTGCTGACCACCCAGATGTAATATTATAGTGACTACTGAGGCTCTGTGGCTGATCGACAGTTAAGATACCACCGCCTCGAACTATTCAACGGGGAGACCTGAGTCATTCTTCACGGTAACTTAGCATTCCTGGACGAATTCCTAATTTAAAATATGACAAGGTAATTGAGATTCATAGACGTACCCCAGATTATTATTAACCTTAATTACAGCCATTAACTTGTTAATAGTAAGTATACTCAGGGAGTATACTACGCTCTAATTGTAGTGGCGATTTAGCCCCACCGCCTCTTCCGCACTTCTCCTGAATCTCAACATACCAGAAAGACCAAAGCAAAAGACCGCTACTAATTGTCTTTAATCACAATTTCAAAATGCGACCAAGACCTCGAAGAGCTCTAACCCAGCTCATAATATTTACATTCATTCTTGGAATAATCCTATTCCTAAATCGTCCCCAATCAAAAGCAAAATACTTCCCATGGAATAAAATTCGATATCAAACATCTGCCACGACAACCCCATCTCAAATGGGAATATGTCCTGATCTCTCAACATCAAGAAAACCCGCCCTGATAGTTTCGCACGTAAGATCAGATGGACCTCCATCCTGGTTAGAAAAATTATCAGACAAATACACGTTATGTATTTACAACGTCGACGCGGATAAGGACGATGCCGACACTCTTCATGAAAAGTCTTCACAGTCCAGTGGTAAGGGCTCTAGCTCTCATCTTCAAGTCCCCGCGAATCGCGGCCACGAAGCAATGACCTACTTAACATTCTTAATCGACAATTACGAAAATATCCCCTCATCAGGCGCGGTATTCATTCACGGATCAAGATGGGCCTGGCATAATGATGCACCAGATTACGATAATGCAGCCCTACTCCGAGACCTGGATATCTCTGCCGCATTGGCTCCGTCCGGGTACCATAATTTACGCTGTGATTGGAGTGCTGGGACTTGTTCTCCTAAAGTTCCGGCTCAGGGTAGTCTTGAGATGAGATTACAGTCTGCTGTTGCGCCATGGAGTGCGCGTGCTGCGTCTGATAAGGCTTTACCGATTGCATTGGTTTCGCTTTTTGGTGGGGGGAAGCAGGCGGTTTTAGGCAGGAATGATGCAGTTCGGGCTCAGTGTTGTGCTCAATTTGTTGTTTCGAGGGAGCGGATTTGGCAACATTCGAGGGATGAGTATATTGCTTTGCGTCAGTGGTTGTTGGATGGGAGTGTTGGTGAGGTTAGTGGTATGAGGGTGAGGTCGAGTAGAGATCAGAATGGAGTTGTTGCGCCGGCGGATGATAAAGTTGCTGGAAGGATTTTGTCTTATCTTTGGCATATTTTGTTTGCGGAGATTGGATCTGATGGGCTTATTGGGCTTGAATCTTTGAATAAAGCTGCTTGTCCTAGTGCTGAGGAGTGTTATTGTCGATTATATGGGCGGTGCAAACTTCAGTGTCCTAATGCGGGGAGCTGTCGTGGTCAATATTCGGTGCCGCAGTATTATAAGTTGCCGGATGATTGGGCGGATACTCATTCATGAGCTTTTTTTTTTTTTCAATATGATGTTCCATTTGTTTGTACATAATTGTTGGCGCATTTCAAAGGGGGCTGTTATATAGATATTGTAATTTAGCGCTGTTCATATCTTACACCAAATGGTTCATTCGAGTATAAAGACAGATGGAAAGGGTTACAAGCAATGAATCAGGAAAAAGAAAGACCAAGCTTGGTCATTTTCTTCAAGTCGGATAAAACCCCCAGGAATCAGGGTTCGAAGGGGAGATTCAATACAGAGCGGCTTTTCTGTTCTGCTACTATCATAATACTATTGTACTACAATGCAATGATTCAAAGTCGCGAATATTTCGATTGAACGAATAAGACTGTATTCCATTATCATTCTACAAACTATATACAAATAAAATAAAGACTCCCTAGAATCTTGCAAGAACCCGCTCTTGAGCATCAGCAACAGCATACTCACTACTATGCTTCTGACTGACAACAGACTTCGCCTGTTCCGCAGTAAAACCCCTAGCCTCAACAGCAGGATTATACCCAAGTCCCGTAATCTTACCAACAACATCCGACGGCACCGCAGCAGCAACCTTACCATCCGCACGCTTATACACCGTAACAACAACAGCACCACCTAGACCCAGGTTATGCTGCAAAGCTGCACTAGTACCATCCATAAGACGATTATTCGCCCAACCACGCAAATGCCAGACTAATTCCGCGCACTGGGCTATACCAGTGGCGCCAAGGGGGTGGCCCTTGGAAATTAGACCGCCGGATGGATTAATGACCATTTTGCCACCGTATGTGATATCACCCTTGCGAACCATCTCGTGGGCTTTTCCTGGTTCACAGAGTTCCAGAGCATCAATTGTGATCATCTCATTTGCTGAGAAACAGTCGTGTAATTCGCAGACTTTGATATCCTTGACGTTCACGCCGGCTTGGGAAATAGCTTGACGAGCCGCGTAGCGTGACATTCCGAAACCCATTAGGTCGATGGAGCTTTGGTTGTAGACTTGGTCTGTGTCAGAGGCGAGTTGTTGGCCGGCGATTAGGATGGCATTTTCCTTGAGATGGGGACGTGCGTCGAGGAATTCTTGGGAGACGATGACGGCTGCGGCGCCGCCGTCGGAGGTTGGGCAGCATTGGAGTTTTGTTAGGGGTTCGTGGATCATGGGTGACTTGAGGACTTGGTCTAGGGTGTATTCTTGTTGGAATTGAGAGTATGGGTTACGCTTGGAGTGTTCGTGGTTGATACGGGCGATTTCGGCGAAGTCTTCGTTTGTAGCGCCGTACCTGGAGCTTGTTAGCAGAGTAAAGGAGGAAATTGATGTGAGGATATAAGGGGATACGTACTTCTCTTTATATTCACGACCAGCATTACCGAACATTTGAGCGGCACCAGGGGCGTTGGTGATACCGCGTGTCTCGGCCATCATCATTCCAAAAAGACCAGTTGGGTTGGCGCGATCGTTATACATAGACTGCAAGCTACCGGGGTTCATCTTCTCGAACCCCACGACCAAAACACAGTCCGCAGCCCCATGGGAGACCATTGTCCGGGCCATGGCCAGACCGGTAGATCCCGTCGAGCAATTATTGTTGACATTGTAGATGGGGATCTGAGTGAGACCGAATTGATAGAACACGCGCTGGCCGCAGGTACTATCGCCATAGACGTAGCATGCGACACCTTGATCGACATCATCATAGGTAATCTTTGCATCTAGCATGGCCTTGATACCGGCCTCGTAGCCTAACTCATTATAGTCGACTTTACCGCGTGGCTTGATGAACTTGGTCATCCCCACGCCTAAGACGTAGGCGGGACCAGTTTCTTTTTTGACCATTTTTGAGGATGAGCTTTGTGGTGTGGTGAGGTGAGGTAAGGTGAGAGGTGTAGTTGTAGATTAATCCGGGGTAGAGTGGGATATGTGAGGAGAAGAACGAATAAATAGAATCCCTTGATGGAAGTGCATTGTCACGGGGGGAAAATAAGTGGAGAAAAAGAGAGTGGTTCGTTTTTTTTGCGGGGAAAACCAAAAGAGAAGAAGTTGAGAAAGGCCGAGGAGCCGAGGATGAAAAGCCGAGGGCGAGTTGTACAATCTGCATAACATTTGCCGTACTACATCATCTAGAGTTAATAGTTATTATACTTTTTGAATATGAATATGATATTCATTCAGTCGGCTATTGATATTCTTGAATTAGTTATTGTGTTATACATACACAGTACTGTTCCTCACGGGCTCGTGGGAGCACGTGAAGACCACCCTTTGGCCTCGCCTCTCTTTCTTCCTCTTCATTTCTTCTTTTCGTCTTCTTCTCTTCTATCCCACTCTCTTTATATCGACTGCCCCCCACTTGGTGATATTCTGATCTCTTAATATAGTCGACCTCTCCAGACCATGAGTCGTGACTGCTAACATTCCGGTGCCTACTCAAGGCATGTATAAATTGTACAAGGGCTACACTATAACTACTCTGCAAGACTCATCCAGACCGAAAAAAGGGCATATTGATTGCACTTTCACAGCTATTAGGGAAACAGTAGCTGGACAGCATCACTAACAGCAGCACGATATCCTTTATTCTGTCCACCCACATTCATTCGAATGGCAGACTCGGGCTGGTGCAGCTCTAATGCAGCACAGACCTCTCAGTCTTCTTCATGATCTGCAGACCCAAACAAGATCTGGAATTGTCAGAGTTTAACCAACCATTCTCGACTTCAATCTCCGCACATCACATCTTGTGGTAGATTCCGGATGCAGTCTTCCACTCTGTATAGACCATCACAGCATCCACTGAGTCCACTCTATCCACGCTATTGCACAATCACAATCGCAAATCGGGGTCAAAGGGAAGGTTATGGGAATCATAACCGGACGGAGAACCATGGTTATTGCCTTCCAGCTATGGGCGATCATGTCCGAAGAAGCAAAGAAGCTTGTGCTCATGCAATGCGAACGATGAACTCCAGTCAACGTACAGTAAATATGTAGGAGGTAGTCTATATCTTGGATACTGTAGTTTCAATCATGTCATTCACTTGATCATAAAATAAAAATGAATGAATACTGATTGAATAACTTATTAAAGATAGTTTCCCCGCTGGCTTCACGACGTCACTGGATTCCGCCCTAAACCGCTTTGAGCCATCAAGAAAGCTCGGTCCACATGCCATTCACTTCTTCTCTTCTTCACAGCACCGCGGGAGACATTTGGGCTTGTGTTGACAAGTACAGACGATTGGGGATTAAGGTAAGTACAGTGATATCCCTGAATTATGTCTATACAGAGTGATCCACTGTTGAACAGACCAATTCTAACAGTTCCTCTCCAGTACAGGACTGCACAGAACAGCTTCATTCCGCACTTTGCGACCGCTGACAACCCCTCAGTACATCTGGTTCTGGTTTGTCCGGCACAGCGAGTCTCTGCTTGGCCTTCTTCAGACCTCCCAATTGCCCCCAAAATTGCTGGTACAAACCTCATCCTCCGTCGTGATATTTTAAGCTATTCGGGGCTGCTCGTCACGGCCCGAACCCTCCCCGCCTCGCTACCTCCCGATATCGACAACCATATACCTCCTACTTCGTTCTCTCAACACCTCTTCGGATCCTTATCTGGATCACAGATATCGCTTTAACAGAGTGAAGACAATAGGGCTACCAGTCCGCCGAATGGATAATTGTGGGACGCCGAACGGTCGACTCTGAAGATTGAGAGGCCGCTTTGCGTTCCATAGGGTTCCCCACCCATTCGACATAGACGACAACAATTGACATTTTGTCGAAGCCTCGATTATCTTGTTACATTACAAGTATTTACAATCACTGCCCAGCAAACGCTGCCTGATCGGAGCCTCTTACATTTTGATTCTATTGGTTCCAAATGGAAAATTTCTGGGCATGACTATAGACAAACGCGCTGAACATGCACCCTATTCTCCATCTGCTAACTCCGAGTCGACCCCCGCCATCATGCCATCACAAAATGCCTGGATCATGGATGATCCTACCCGGAACAAACTTTTGAAAAAGTACAAGACCCAGGTGGCGTCCGGAGTGTCGACCGTCTGCGCGACTCTGTCGGTGGTATGTGTGATATTTCGAAGTGTTGAGCTGGATTCTTTTACGGTCTCTGGGTTATATCGGCTAATCTATGGCGGTTGTTGATGTCTAGACTCCTTTGGAGAACGTCAAAACTCGCATGCAAACGTGAGTCTGTCACTAGCAAAGAGAGGATCGACCCATGCTAACCATGATCAATCAGTCACAACTTTAAAAATATCTTTCAATGTATACGCTATCTCTGGCGAACCGAGGGCCCGCGTGGCTATGTCGCTGGTTAGTTGAGACCCTTTCTGATGACCAATCTTGAGTCTGTCGTTTTTGAACCATACTTATGCAATGCTATCCAGGTTGCCTCCCACCACTAGCTAGTGTGACCGCCGTCCGAGTCGTCAATTTTACTACCTACAACTGGGCCAAACATGCCATTTCAGACACCTTTCAAAGTATCACCGGAGAATCTCCACTGGAGGAATACAAGAAGCCCGGCAGTACCCCAAGCGTTGCTGGAATCCTGACCTTCACCGGCGCCGGTCTACTCGCTGGACTAGTCACATCCCCACTGGCCTGTACGTGGCAATCTACTCCTCTGCAGAATTCTCGGACTATACTTACGGTCCTCCAGGCCCATTCGAATTAGCCAAGAATGTAGTCCAGACATCAGTCCTCGTATCGAACCGTGCCATGGCTGCACCGGATGCAGCTCGTGACCCTTCACTTCGTCGAAAACCACGTCTGGGGACTATCCAAGCCATCAAACAAATCGTCAAACGCCACGGATTCCGCGGTCTCTACACAGGATTCGGTCTACATGCGATGCGCGATACAGTCGGATCAGCCCTGTACTTCAGCGTCTACGAAACAGTCAAACAAGTTGCCGCGAAAGAACTTGGCTCTGATAAGACTCCCTTCGGAGCACCTATGATAGCCGGTGCAATCTGTAGCACCGTCCCTTGGTTCTGTGTACGTCGCCTGCCCCCTTTCTCTCAGCTTTAAGTTTGTTTTCTAATTTATGCAGACTTACCCACTCGACACTCGCAAGACTCGCGCACAGAGCGTTTTACTTGGGAAAACGAAAGAAATCGGTGAAGCATCCGTTGCCGTTGCAAAGTCGAGCATGTATAAAGGCTTGTCTATTATTCTTATTCGGACTGGAGTCAATAACATGATTCTACTGAGTATATTTGAATACATCAAGGCGCGCATTGATGAGTTACCGGCGTAGGTGTCGGGTCAAGGTTCATTCATGGCTTGGATTTTGTTGTGCTGGAATGGGATCTGGATCTGGATCTGGATCTGGATCTAATCTGGTCCTGCATCTTTTTTTCATCTGTTTTATTGATGTTGTCTTTCACGTACATAACATATCATAGACGAGCTTGATGCTTGTCATAGCAAATATGACTATGGGGATTAGGAATTAGTATTGGTATTCATGTGATTTTTGTGGTGGGATTATTCTTTCTTATGTTTTATCCAACCTTGCGGTTTTTGATCAGTAGATTTAATTGTTCGCATGTTATCTGTGGCATCCTTGTGAACATAGATGCTCTAGCTAACCCACAGCACGCCTCCTTCGTTGCTTCACCTCCGATGATACCCGCTTTAGTGCCTATACCTAGGTAGGTATAGGGTAGTATTAGTATCAAATGCTGCACCAGCAGTTGATTGTGGTAGTAACATATTGATTTTCCGTCAAAGTTGTACCGAGACTATGATGATCATCAGTACTTACTCCAGTAAGTACTAAGTACAGGGCTGTACTAGGTAGTAGATACTAAACCTTTAAGTGGAACCACATAGATATTTATATATCAATGAGCTGCACCTTCGTAGTGATCATCCACACTAGTTAGTATTATATATTTTCAATGTTCTCATAGTTAATACAAGAACTGATATTATACTAGTTATATAAGAATCAAATGAATTCAACTAGACAACCATAAAAACACACAGCATTACTCCAAAGTGGAAAAGCCCCACGTCATGCGGTTGCGGGGAAAAAGAAACGACTCTCCGCCGTCAACAAACTTGCTCTTTTCTTCTTTCAAGCTGCTTGACCCTCTCCCGCAACAATGGCATCGTAAGTAGAAATACATCCTATGAGATATTAACCCATCCCACACATTCCAAAGTCACTCACTAATACCCACTAGCAACATCTTGCAGCTCCCCTTCCGCCGATCGCACACCGTCTCATTGTCCGATGCCATCACCCAATATATCTCGTCCAAATATGACCAGCGCCCGGATATGTTCGCGGACGATCTGATGATCATCGATCAACTTCGCTCTGAAGCTGTAAATGTCCAGGAACCCCACGTGAGCGGTATCAGTAGGCTTGTCACGTATGCTGCACAGCTGAAGTGGCTCGGTGGGAAATTCCCCATTGATGTGCGCAACTCCTCTTCTTTCCTCCTTTCTCTATCTTCGCGGGGGTTTCTACTCTTATTTAAGGCTGGAGTTAATGGTCTATGATTCATAGGTTGGAGTGGATTTTGTGTGGTATCCTGCCTTAGGATTTAATGCTTCGCGACCCGGTGAGTTTTTTTTTCTTCTTTTCTTTGTTTGCGGAGTGGGCTGCTGAAGACGACTCCACGACTGACTCCTGTGAATTCCGCTAGTTTCACAAAATAATCTACGATTTGAACTCGCCAATATCCTTTTCAATCTCGCGGCACTCTACTCTCAACTTGCGTATGCGCTTAATCGGACCTCCGCCGATGGTCTCAAACAGGCTTGTAACTACTCTTGTCAGGCCGCTGGGGTTCTAAGCCACCTTCGAAATGATATCATTCCCGACCTCCGCTCCTCCCCGCCAGAAGATATGGACGAAATGACATTGCTCAGCTTAGAGCAGCTCCTCCTGGCGCAGGGCCAGGAATGTTTTTGGCAAAAGGCCGTTAAAGATGGGTTGAAAGATGCCTCAATTGCGCGACTTGCGGCGAAGGTGTCGGATTATTATGGGGATGCTGGTGACTCGGCTGTCAAGTCTAATGCGATTAGTACAGAGTGGATTCATCATATGACGGCGAAAAACCATCACTTCGCGGCCGCCGCACAATACAGACAGTCGTTGGATTGCCTGGACAAGCGCAAGTACGGGGAGGAGGTTGCGCGGTTACGTGATAGCTTGAACTGTGTTAATGAGGGTCTCAAGGAGTCTCGTTGGATCAATCGAACTGTTCTTGGTGACTTGAATGGACTGAAGAGTCGTGTCACGGATGATCTCAAGCGTGCTGAGAAAGATAATGATGTCATCTATCTCAGCCCTATACCGCCAAAGTCGGAGCTGAAGACGCTGGATAGGGCAAGTATGGTTGCTGCGAAAGCTCCATCACAAGTCACTGATGCTATTACTATGCTCGGTGATAAAGGTCCACTGGGTCAGCCTTTATTTGCAAAATTGGTTCCTTATGCTGTGCATATTGCGGCAAGTATCTACTCTGATCGCCGAGACCGGTTGGTGAATGAATCACTTATCGGAGAGCTGGAGTCCATGACCGACAAGTTGCGAGAGTACGTTTCGCATAATCTACTCCACTCAGGAATTCAATGGCTAACCTTTACCAGTCTTTTGTCCTCTTTGAATCTGCCAGGATCTCTACAGGCGCTTGAAAAGCCCCTAGGTCTCCCACCAACCTTAGTTTCGCATGCTGAAGAGATGCGCCAGCAAGATGGATTGAATCGCATTCGTCGTTCTGTTCAGGATACAGCGAAGGTCAAGGGAAACGATCATGCGATCTATAACGAGGGAGTCGAACTCTTGGCGACTGAGAAAGCCGAAGACGACGCGGCTCGTCGCAAATATGGTACTGACCGATGGGCACGCGAGACTTCTGAAGCAGCTGCACCGAAGATCTACAACAGTAAAAAGGAGATCAGCGGCTACTTCACATCGGCACAGAGTAGTGATGATCTTGTGGAGCGGAAGCTCCGTGATTCCGAATCGGTTTTCCTTGTTCTGACTGGTTCCAATCGTGATCTGGAATCTTATGTGCCTAGTAGTCGGAGAGCTGCCATTCCCCCAGAGGTGGAGCGTGAGACTGCGAAGTTGCGCAGTTGCTTGAGCGAAGTGAGTCGGCTGGAGAATCGGCGCAAACGACGAATTCTGGCATGGAAGGAAAAAGCTCGCGTAGATGATATTCGTAAGTGTGCGAGGAGTTGGAG
Source organism: Penicillium citrinum (assembly GCF_028827155.1). Lineage (NCBI taxonomy): Eukaryota > Fungi > Ascomycota > Eurotiomycetes > Eurotiales > Aspergillaceae > Penicillium > Penicillium citrinum. Next base: position 633,322 of record NW_026622690.1, read on the forward strand.
ATGCGCTTGTCCAATTTTATATCGCTGCCATTTCCTTACTGACGATTCCCTCTAGACCCTGCTC